>NC_042962.1:48189295-48789295 GCF_901001165.1 Salmo trutta | reverse complement strand
TCACACGGGATGTTAACATCCGACTCCACAGTGGTCTGTTCTTGCAACTTCTAGTCTATGACATTTCAGATTTAGATATTATAATTGATCAAAAAAGTAGTTTGGCGGTAGTGAACTACAATTTCAAAGTAACTTTAGTTAAGTCAACTATATTTTTCTTAATGGTAGCTTTAGTGACGTTTAACTTCAGTGTGATGTAACTGGTAGCTTGGCAAACTAGATTTTCAGAGTAGCTTCCCTAACACTGTATAACATCTCCTTATGAAGTTCTCCTGTGGTGAATCATCTTACATGACACTTGCAGAACTAACGTCCTACAGGATATGAATCTTATCTCTACGAAATGAATGTAACATGATATCCTATGGTGTGGTTAGGGGTATGGCTGTGGATGGCATTCACGGTGAGAGAAGGGGGCCGTGTGGCTGGCAAGGTTTTCACGATCTACAACTGGAGTATATTCTACAACTGTCAACATTCCACCATAATCCTCAGCATCACTAAAATGGAAGAGATGTATAGGGAGTAGGGCAAGCAGTTGAAGCTCTGCCATGTCATGTAAGAAGCTTGTGTGTTGTATGTGCCAAGTGCCTTGCCTCCATTGGGGATTCATCAACCTCAGTTGCACAGTAACAGCTGTAGATTCAGGAAACCAGGGAGCCTTGAGGTATCTAACCAAAGCATTCTTGTAGGCCTAACACCTCAGTTGAGGCATCCGTCACAATTCATAATGTAATCTGACCGAAGATGTGACCTGACGTCAAAGCCCCTTACAATGTAGCCTATAAAACATCTCTGCTGACATCTGTCACGCCCGCCTTTCAGGCTGAAGACCAACTCAACCGCACACATTGGCTGTGATTTCGAACACCCAATTGGCATCCCTCCCTGTGTTTCTGCCAAACCCCTTGAGGAGGCTAGGTGGAGTTTCAGTTGGGCTATATTGTACTCCAATATAGTAGAGGCTGTGAGAGCAAGAGAGAGTTTCAATTATTATAGGCTATATCCCTACTATCTGGACCTGTGGTGCCTCAGTACAGAGACTGGTCTCTGACCCTATTGTATGATACGGGATAGTTATTCTCTCTCCTCTTTCTCTCTCCTTTGGCCTTTTCTATTCCCTCCTCTTCCGCTCACTCTCTGTCACCATTTTCCGCTCGGTCAGTTCACCTCCGTCTCTCCCTCCCTCTCTCCTTCTCTTTCGCTCTATGATGTCAGACTGACTTAGCCAGGCATAAACCTCCTATTCTCCCTGTATCACCCAGGAAAGGAGGGAGGGGGCAGGGGTAGTATGTTCTCTCTTACGTAACTCTCCGCTGCGTTGCCGTCCACATCTTCAGATCACAACCGTGAGGGATTACATCATCATCACCACAGCGATGGGGGCGTGACAGTGGAGCGCTGATGGGTTCTGTTTTCATATATGAGTCGTAGAACATTTCCTCACTACCGTTAACGCAGGCAGAACACTCGCAGCGCTATGCTCCCTTGTGCTAAACCCTCTACTGTACTGAACCTCCGTGTAAATATTCTCAGTGCAATGTATCCAACAGCAGGATAAGTGGATACCATTGGAATGTAGCACTGTAGGTGGTGTGTGTGTGTGTGTGTGTGTGTGTGTGTGTGTGTGTGTGTGTGTGTGAAATTCACTGGTTACATTGAGTACTGTTAAATGCACACAATAATGCAATTATTGTGGAAACTCAGATTAATAAAATAGTTTGATTAAAACATTTACATGCTTTGGAAGATGAATGATTTCCCTAACAATCCTGTTAACATGGACACGTCTGAAACCTGATGGCACTCAGATAAATGCAGAAAAATCGGCAATCAAAATGAACATTCTACCACAGCGACCATGTTATTTTTGGAAAGCATAATTTGATTCGGACATATAAAGTTTGCATGTGAAAACTATACTGATCAAAAATATAAATGCAACATGTTTTTATTTATTTATTTATTTCACCTTAATTGCGACCTGGCCAAGATAAAGCAAGCCGTTTGACACATACAACAAGACAGAATTACACATGGAGTAAAACAAACATACAGTCAATAATATAGTAGAAAAAATAAGTCTATATACAAAGTGAGCAAATGAGGTGAGATAAGGGAGGTAAAGGCAAAAAAGGCCATGGTGGCGAAGTAAATACAATATAGCAAGTAAAACACTGGAATGGTAGATTTGCAGTGGAAGAAAGTGCAAAGTAGAAATAGAAATAATGGGGTGCAAAGGAGCAAAATAAATAAATAAATAAATACAGTAGGGGAAGAGGTAGTTGTTTGGGCTAAATTATAGATGGGCTATGTACAGGTGCAGTAATCTGTGAGCTGCTCTGATAGCTGGTGTTTAAGCTAGTGAGGGAGATAAGTGTTTCCAGTTTTAGAGATTTTTGTAGTTCGTTCCAGTCATTGGCAGCAGAGAACTGGAAGGAGAGGCGGCCAAAGGAGGAATTGGCTTTGGGGGTGACCAGAGAGATATACCTGCTGGAGCGCGTGCTACAGGTGGGTGCTGCTATGGTGACCAGCGAGCTGAGATAAGGGGGAACGTTACCTAGCAGGGTCTTGTAGATGACCTGGAGCCAGTGGGTTTGGCTCCGAGTATGATGCGAGGGCCAGCCAACGAGAGCGTACAGGTCGCAGTGGTGGGTAGTATATGGAGCTTTGGTGACAAAACGGGTGGCACTGTGATAGATTGCATCCAATTTATTGAGTAGGGCATTGGAGGCAATTTTGTAAATGACATCGCCGAAGTCGAGGATCGGTAGGATGGTCAGTTTTATGAGGGTATGTTTGGCAGCATGAGTGAAAGATGCTTTGTTGCGAAATAGGAAGCCAATTCTAGATTTAACTTTGGATTGGAGATGTTTGATGTGAGTCTGGAAGGAGACTTTACAGTCTAACCAGACACCTAGGTATTTGTAGTTGTCCACATATTCTAAGTCAGAACCGTCCAGAGTAGTGATGCTGGACGGGCGGGCAGGTGCAGGCAGCGATCGGTTGAAGACCATGCATTTAGTTTTACTTGTATTTAAGAGCAGTTGGAGGCCACGGAAGGAGAGTAGTATGGCATTGAAGCTCGTCTGGAGAGTAGTTAACACAGTGTCCAAAGAAGAGCCAGAAGTATACAGAATGGTGTCGTCTGCGTAGAGGTGGATCAGAGACTCACCAGCAGCAAGAGCGACATCATTGATGTATACACAGAAAAGAGTCGGCCCAAGAATTGAACCCTGTGGCACCCCCATAGAGACTGCCAGAGGCCCGGACAACAGGCCCTCCGATTTGACACACTGAACTCTATCTGAGAAGTAGTTGGTGAACCAGGCATGGCAATCATTTGAGAAACCAAGGCTATTGAGTCTGCCGATGAGGATGTGGTGATTGACAGAGTCGAAAACCTTGGCCAGGTCAATGAATACGGCAGCACAGTATTGTTTCTTATTGATGGCAGTTAAGATATAATTTAGGACCTTGAACGTGGCTGAGGTGCACCCATGACCAGCTCTGAAACCAGATTGCATAGCGGAGAATGTGCGGTGGGATTCGAAATGGTCGGTAATCTGTTTGTTGACTTGGCTTTCGAAGACTTTAGAGAGTCAGGGTAGGATAGATAGGTCTGTAGCAGTTTGGGTCAAGAGTGTCTCCCCCTTTGAAGAGGGGGATGACTGCAGCTGCTTTCCAATCTTTGGGAATCTCAGACAACACGAAAGAGAGGTTGAGCAGGCTAGTAATAGGGGTTGCAACAATTTCGGCAGATCATTTTAGAAAGAAAGGGTCCAGATTGTCTAGCCCGGCTGATTTGTAGGGGTCCAGCTTTTGCAGCTCTTTCAGAACATCAGCTGACTGGATTTGGGAGAAGTAGAAATGGGGAAGGCTTGGGCGAGTTGCTGTGGGGGGTGCAGTGCTGTTGACCGGAGTAGGGGTAGCCAGGTGGGAAGCATGGCCAGCCGTAGAAAAATGCTTATTGTAATTCTCAATTATAGTGGATTTATCGGTGGTGACAGAGTTTCCTATCCTCAGTGCAGTGGGCAGCTGGGAGGAGGTGCTCTTATTCTCCAAGAACTTTACAGTGTCCCAGAACTTTTTCGAGTTTGTGTTGCAGGAAGCAAATTTCTGCTTGAAAAAGCTAGCCTTAGCTTTTTTAACTGCCTGTGTGTATTGGTTTCTAACTTCCCTGAAAAGTTGCATATCACGGGGGTTGTTCGATGCTAATGCAGAACGCCACAGGATGTTTTTGTGTTGGTTAAGGGCAGTCAGGTCTGGAGAGAACCAAGGGCTATATCTGTTCCTGGTTCTAAATTCTTTAATGGGGCATGCTTATTTAAGATGGTGAGGAAGGCATTTAAAAAAAATAACCAGGCATCCTCTACTGAAGGGATGAGGTCAATATCCTTCCAGGATACCAGGGCCAGGTAAAGTTTTGGTCCCGTGTTTCATGAGCTGGAATAAAAGATCCCAGAAATTCACACACACAGCCATTCCGCTCTCAGAAGGGTCCAGAAAGGTCCAGCTGAGGCCATGTGTATCTAAAGGTCCCTCCCCTTCAGGACGCATGTCGTTTGATGGACGTGGGGGGAGGTCGAGGTGGGAGTGAGAAGGGGTGTGGGAGGGGTGAGCAGGTTTCCTAGTTCTTTGTGTGTTGGCTTGGTATCTCTCTCATATCACGGCTGTAATAGGTAGGGCTCTCAGAAAAAAAGGTGCTATCTAGAAGGGTTCTACCTGGAACCAAAAAGGGTTCTCCTATGGCGGACAGCCGAAGAACCCGTTCGGAGCCATTTTTTCTGAGTGTACAGTGACGCTTTCACTTGGCAGGATTTTCATGCTGCTGGCTATATGGCGATTCTCTCCCCCCATCTTACCCTTTCTTTCTTTTTCTCTGTTCATTTATTCTACCCAGTCTCTCCTAATTTCTTTCACTCTGTCGCTCTCTCTTTCATATCCCATTGCTCTTTCAGTCAGTCTGCTACATCCCTCTCTCACCAATTCACTGTCATCTCTTTCTCATCTCCACTATCTTAATTAATCTCCAAGCCCTTCAACAATTTCTCTCTTGCTCTCTCTGACACACACACACACACACATGCTGTCAGCCTCCACCTAGGGAGTGTGTGTGTGCATTCATGCATGCATGCATGCATAAGATGTATTTTAGTGGGAGTGTATCCACATGTAGCTCCTTAGGCTGTGTGAATTAAATTATGTATGTTTTAGTCCTTTTGTACGTGTCTGTGTGCATATTAGTGTGTTTATGCTGTGTGTTAAATTTGTCTACAGTATGCTCTGTATGTGGGTATATGAATAGCACTGAGTGACAGGTTGGAGCAGCATGCATTGTTCCAATGCAATGCCAGCCGTGCCAACCTCCTGCCAGTCTCTTTGGCCCTCTTCCATCGCCTACTGATGCCCAATCTGCTCGCTCCACTCACATCCCATAAACCGCAGTGTGCCCGATTTAACTCTCGTCATCGTTAACGATGACATCAATACATCCAGGATCATAAAGAGAGACAGCCAATGTGATTCTGCCCAGCGACTACAAAGAGAGGGAAATGGAGCAAAAGACAAAGAGGACTATGGTGTATTAGTGGAAACATTGAATGGAAATCTATTCTATGGAAATGACCTCCATGGTACTGTGTGTTATTCCCTAATTGTTAGTAAAACCATTCTCTCATGACTTTGGTTCACTTGTATCTGTATTCGCAATATAACATGTTGAAATAACCACCACTAAGAAAGGACAGGGGGCAATCTCTGGCCAATCTCTGCTGTGGAGTCCGTCTTTGATTACTTTGGCATCTGTAAGAAATGGACTGGACTTCACATTGGGCCAGTGTCCATGCTTACCAGTGAGGTATGAAAACCTCCCTCCACTCACTCTGACCTGAAGAAGACATTGGTGGAATGTAAATGTTTAATTTGACCATGTGAATGGCCATAATCACATGACAGGGGCATGGGAAAGGGCATTAGCTAAGTCTGTTACATAAGCCCATTGTCACCCCGATTCAGACTGTACCAGACCCTTTGGCTGGAGGCTCAGACTTACATTTTGGTGAATTAATGCGACACAGCTGCAAACAATGCATGAAGCCCTCTCAGCCGTACATTCATGTAATATCTCAGAGCAGAGGACCGTAATCTTTACCTTGAGGATTGAGGGATAAGGGTAGACCACACTCTCACCCCTCTGGGTTCACCATAGGAATGGTACTATGCTTGCATGGGTTCGTGTGTCATTTGCTCAGTGTTCGTGTGTGTGTAAAAAAATTATTTGAATTTTATTTTATTTGTCACATGCGCTGAATACAAGAAGTTGTAGACGTTACCGTGAAATGCTTACTTTCGAGCCCTTTCCCAAATATGCTGTTAAAAAGTATGAACATTGATAGATAAAAAGTAATAGATACTATTTTATTTTTAGCTATATTTGTGTAACACAAAAAATTAGCACAATAAATAACAATAACGATGCTATGCTATATACAAGGAGTACCGGTACAGAGTCAGTGTAATGGGGTACGAGGTAGTTGGGGTGTTTGATTAAATTAGCAAGAAAGGCATTTCACTACACTTGTGCATGTGACATTAAAACTTGGAACTTGATTGAGGTAATACAGTATGTACATGTAGGTTTGTGTGCTTGGCCCTCCATTTCCTGTAGTCCACGATTAGCTCCTTTGTCTTGCTGATGTTGAGGGAAAGGTTGTTGTCCTGGCACCACACTGCCAGGTTTCTGACCTCCTCCCTATAGCCTGTGTAATTGTCCTCTGTCACGCCCTGACCTTAGATTGCCGTTTATTTTATATTTTTTGGGTTAGATCAGGGTGTGACGTGGGGTGGGCATTCTATGCCTTTCTATGTTTTCTATTTCTTTGTGTTGAGCCGAGTATGGTCTCTGATTAGGAATCATACTTAGGCAGCCCTTTTTTCCACCTTTAGTTGTGGGATCTTGTTTTTGCACAGCTCTGTAAAGCCTGCAGAACGTGACGTTCGTGTTCCGTTATTTGTTGTTTTGTTTTAGTGTTATGAGTTTAATAAATATTTATCATGAGCACTCAACACGCTGCACCTTGGTTTACTCCTTACGACAATCGCCACAGAAGATCCCACCGCAAAAGGATCAAGCAGCGTGGTCAGGACAACTGGACATGGGAGGAGATTCTGGGCGGGAAAGGACCCTGGAGTCAGGCTGGGGAGTATCGCCGCCCGAGGGAAGAGATTGAGGGAGCAAGAGCAGAGCGGCATTATTATGAGGCACTATACCAACCACGAGGCAAGTGCTGGAGGCAGCTCCAAAAATATTTTTTTGGGGGGGCACACGGGGAGATTGGCAGGTTGGAGACCTGAGCCAACTCCCCGTGCTTACCATGGGGAGCGAGTGATCGAGCAAGCACCGTGTTATGCGGGGATGCGCACTGTGTCGCCAGTGCGCAGCTACAGCCCGGTGTGCTCGGTGCAAGCTTCCCACAGTTGCCGTGCTAGAGTTGGCATTCAGCCAGGAAGGATTGTGCCGGCTCAGCGTTCCTGGTCTCCGGTGCGTCTCTTCGGCCCAGGTTATCCTGCTCCAGCTCTACGCACTGTACCCCCAGTTCACCAGCACAAACCTGTGCGACCTGTTCCAACGCCCCATGCTTGCCGGGCTACAGGGGGTATCCAGCCAGGACGGGTTGTGCCAGTCATAAGCTCCAGACCTCCAGTACGCCTCCACGGCCCAGTATATCCTGCGCCAGTTCTACGCACTGTGTCGCCAGTGCGCCTGCACAGCCCAGTTCGTCCTGTGCCAGCGACCCGCCCTTGCCAGACCAAAGTAAGTATCCAGCCAGGACGGAATGTGCCAGTCATAAGCTCCAGACCTCCAGTGCTTCTCCAAGGCCCAGTATACCCTGTGCCTGCTCTGCGCACCCGGCCTCCAGCGACGTTCCCTAGTCCAGAACTCTCAGCGACGTTCCCCAGTCGAGAACTCTCAGCGATGTTCCCCAGTCCGGAGCCTCCAGCGACGTTCCCTAGTCCAGTGAGACCTATTCCGGCTCCACGTATGAAGCCTCCAGTAATGATCCATGGCCCGGAGCCTGTAGGGATAATCCATGGCAAGAAGCCTGTAGGGATAATCCATGGCAAGAAGCCTGTAGGGATGATTCATGGTCCGGAGCCTCCAGTGGTGATCCATGGCACAGAGCCTCCAGTGGTGATCCATGGCGCGGAGCCTGCAGTGATGATCTATGGCGCGGAGCCTGCAGTGATGATCCATGGCCCGGAGCCTCCAGTGATGATCCATGGCCCGGAGCCTCCAGTGATGATCCATGGCCCGGAGCCTCCAGTGATGATCCATGGCCCGGAGCCTCCAGTGGTGATCCATGGCCCGGAGCCTCCAGTGGTGATCCATGGCCCGGAGCCTCCAGTGGTGATCCATGGCACAGAGCCTCCAGTGGTGATCCATGGCACAGAGCCTCCAGTGGTGATCCATGGCACAGAGCCTCCAGTGGTGATCCATGGCATGGAGCCTGTAGCGACGGCCTGCAGCCCGGAACCTCCTGAGACGGCCTGCAGCCCAGAGTCTCCAGCGGCGGTCGGCAGTCCAGAACCTCCAGCGGGGGTTTCTAGTTCTGAGCCTCCGGCGATGATCCACGGTCTGGTTCCTCCAGAGACTACGCCCTGAACCAGAGCCGCCGCCAAGAGTAGATGCCCACCCGGACCATCCCCTATAGGTTCAGGTTTGCGGCTGGGAGTCCGCACCTTTGGGGGGTGTACTGTCACGCCCTGACCTTAGATTGCCGTTTATTTTATATTTTTTGGGTTAGGTCAGGGTGTGATGTGGGGTGGGCATTCTATGCCTTTCTATGTTTTGTATTTCTTTGTGTTGAGCCGAGTATGGGTCCAAATCAGAGGCAGCTGTCTATCGTTGTCTCTGATTAGGAATCATACTTAGGCAGCCCTTTTTTCCACCTTTAATAGTGGATCTTGTTTTTGCACAGCTCTGTAAAGCCTGCAGAACGTGACGTTCGTTTTCCATTATTTGTTGTTTTGTTTTAGTGTTATGAGTTTAATAAATATTTATGAGCACTCAACACGCTGCACCTTGGTCTACTCCTTACGACGATTGTCACATCCTCGGTGATTAGGCCTACCACTGTCGTGTCATCAGCAAATGTAATGATGGTGTTGGAGTTGTGTGCGACCACGCAATCGTGGGTGAACAGGGAGTACAGAAGGAGAGTCAGCACGCACCCCTGCGGGGCCCCTGTGATGAGGTTCAGCATGGCGGATAGGCTGCCCGTCAGAAAGTCCAGTATCCAATTGCAGAGGGAGGTGTTTAATAATAGGGTCCTTATCTTAGTGACAAGCTTGGAGTGCACTATGGTGTTGAACACTGAGCTGTAGTCAATGAACAGCATTCTCACGTAGGTGTTCCTTTTTGCCAGGTGGGAAAGGGCAGTGTGGACGCAATCTCTATTGCACTCATCTGTGGATCTGTTGGGGAGGTAGGCAAATTGGAGTGGGTCCAGGGTGTCTGGGATGATGGTGTTGATGTGAGCCATGACCAACCTTTCAAAGCATTTCATGACTACAACTACGAGTGCTAAGGGGCAATAGTCATTTAGAGCAGTTAACTTGGCGTTTTTGAGCATGGGACTATGGTGGTTTGCTTGAAATGTGGGTATAACAGACTGGATCAGGCAGAGTTGAAAATATCAGTGAAGACACTTGCTCCAATCCGTCTGGCCCTGCGGCCTTGTGAATGTTAACCTGTTTAAAAGACTTACTCACGTCGGCTATGGAGAGCGTGATCACACTGTTGTCCGGAACTGCTAGTGCTCTCATGCGTGGTTCAGCTTTACTTGTCTCGAAGCGTGTGTGTGTGTTTAGCTGCTTAGGCCATGTGTACTTTTGTATTTGTATGTTTACGTGATTCCCCAGCTATCACATAACATTCTGAGAACCATATGTTTCTTAGAGCTTGGTGAGAGTGTGGTTGTCCTATGGTTATTTTGCATACAACCTTCCCACAATGTTCTGGGAATGGTGCAGGATACCCAGCTCGGACATAATGTTCTGAGAACCATACGTTTCTTAGGTGTGAATTTCAGTATAACGTTTCCTCAGGGTTCTATTTAAAGTAATGTTCTCAAATTGTTCCAAGAACACCTAAGAAACAATGTTTTTTGTGGAAATTTTAGTACTTCAGCCAAATGTTTTCTGCAGGTTTCCTCATGGTTCTATTTAAAGCCATGTGCCCAGAACATTAAGAAAACGTTCCATAAAAACTGCAAGAAAACAGTAACGTTCAAAAAATATAAAGAAAAAAAAGTACATTCTATTCTCAGCGTCAACAAAACTCTCTCTATCCTCTGTCTTGTTAAGTATTTTCAGGTGTGTTGGCCGCACCCACTAATTGGCCACATCTGATCTTAATGAGTGCTTGTTTCCTTTGAAACAGGGTCTGTTTGAATAGACTAGAATGAACAGCTTTGAGTTAAAAAAATAACATGGCATTCTAGCTCCTTCCTGGTGGCTCAGTGGACTAATTCCATGGATAGAGAGCAGAAGATCATAGGTTCAAATCTCACTGATGCTGTGCCAGAATCAACAAATGTTTGCATGATTAATGCCTAAGCAAATTAATTAATAAAACCTCCCAGGAAAACGTTCAGGTAACCATAGCAAGATGTTCTCAGAACCTCCCTGCAATGTAAAAATGTATGTTCCCAGAATAGGCTGAAAGTTTTACCGGTCAGGAAACGTATGGCTTCGTTCCCAGAATCAATGGGAAACCAAAAACGTACATTCCCACAACTTCCAAGAAACCAAATGTGCTTGCTGGGTATATTGTACATGACTTGCACTGTATGTCATTTACATGTGCCTGACTGCATAGAGGTAGTTCTCTGTGTGCGTATGTGTATGGGTATATATTAATGTGTGCATAAGTGTATGATGGGAGTCCCCTGCACAGCTGGCTAGGTTTATCCCTGATTTCCCATAACAGTACACTGCCTGATGGGGATGGACAGACAGACAGGGAGGCAGACATGGAGGCAGGCAGGGAGACAGGCAGCCAGGCAGGCTAGAAGGCTTGCAGGCAAGAAGGCAGGCAGGAGGACAGACAGGCAGGCAGGGGGACAGACAGGCAGGAAGAGGGACAGACAGGCAGGACGGGGGACAGACAGGCAGGCTTGGGGACAGACAGGCAGGCAGGGAGACAGGCAGACAGGGAGACCGGCAGACAGGGAAACCGACAGCTAAAGAGCGAAGGCTACAGTAAGTGCACAGGGTTAGGGATCACTGCTGGGATAAAGTATTGATCAAATTATAGGAGTGTAGTAGGCGAGTGCTGAGGGAGGATTTAAAAGCTGTAGACTTCATTACACTTAATTATGCGTGAGCAGATGCTGACCTTGTTGCCTAGTGTCCTTCATATTAATGCTGGACCAGGGTAAGAACTTGGCTATAGGATGTAGACCCGATCAGGGTCAGGGGAAAAGGTTCTCTGGATATGGCAGAGAAGTTTGATGGAAGTCCCTTTTCACATGTGATCCTCTAAACTACTTTGATACCCGACAGAAATAGCCCGAAACATGCTGTCATGTGTCGGTAAAACGGTTGGATTTCACAATACATATTTGGTCTATATCGTTGTGCTTGGCAGTTGTAGAATAGGGATATAACATACTGCTACATGAGAAACATGGAGTAGCCTAAAATATCAGAACATGCTGAAAGTATTAGTCATCATTTATCAAAATTCGACGAATCTCAAATCATGACACGTTGTTTGCTTGCTTTCCACCCCAAACCTGTTCACTTTTAAAACAGATGGCGTTTCTCTTTCATCGATGCCTCATTGAAGGAGCCATTTTTTCCTTCTATTGAAAGGACATGTTTCTCTTTGGTGATGCACACAGCTCTGTTGGGGATCTTCCCACAATGCAATGCAAGAGGAAGTTGTCCAATAATGAATACAGAGCTTCTAAACTGGAATAGCCCCTGAGGCAAGAGAACAGACAGGCGGTGAAATATTCACAAGGCTAGTCATTTTAACCGACTTTATTAGACGCTAAAACTAGTCAATGTAGAGTTGACAAATATGTTGTACATTTGCTTTAAGCTGCATCACTGTAACATTTCATCATAATGTCTCATAATATTTAGCAATGTGTCATAACGTGACTCATAATTTGGAGCAGGAAAATCCCTTTGGAAAAGTATCAAGTACAGTAGCTATTTTAAATAGGTATCCTTTTTCAGAGCTTTAGTTTTTTTACCCATCAACATATGAACGTTAAAGTGGCTTTTCCTCTGGCTGTGGATGCCCCATTTTCCAAATGGGCTAAAAACCAATCACCGATCACCTGACTGATGAATAATAGATGTGGGCGTAGTCACAGAGCCGCAGATCTCTCTGTCTGTCGTCGCTCTAACAACAGGTTTAGTGTACTCTCACAGCTGGTCCCAATTCCCCCCTAACCGTCCTTGCCCCTTCGATGTTTGCAGATCTGAAGGGTCTGGATAGGTGTAAGCAGTGTAGTGGTGGAGATATATCGCTTTCATCTTATAGATCTGCATTGAAGTGCCAAAGGAAAAGGGGTAGAGAGTGAATCGGGACTGGCTGACAAGAGTGCTCAGACCACTTTTGGACCACGCACATTCTCCTCTACCTCGTTCAGACCATGCTCAGGTTGAGGTTCGGAGTCATGTCCCCATCCCTGAACCCTCTGCTCTGACCCCCGAGGGGGAGTTCACGTCCTTCTGCTGTGCACGCGTGGGAAGGGAAGTGAGGAGCTGTGGAGGGATGTAGTCAGCTAGCTACAGGCTCCGCTCAACTGGGTCGTGGGTAACATGCTGCCATGGCAACCACTATTCACTGGCCCCCGGGCCAAAAAAATGCTCTTTGCTTACTCTCACATGTTCTCTCTCTCCCATTTGCTTCCTCTCTCTCTCTGTCTATCTCTCTGTCTTTCTCTCTCTTCATCTTACTTTTTCTCTCTGCCCCATTCGCTTTCTCTCTGATTTTCTGTCTCTCCCCCCTCTCTTACATCACAAAGCAGTAGGCTGTGGTTCTGTGGTTCTGCTGTACACGGTAAGTGTACAGCAGAACCACTGTACTGAGAGGGGTTGTTTGCGAGAGCCTTTGGAGACCCTTGCTATTCTCTCACTGCTGGCAGAAAAATAGGCCACAAACGAAAGACAGTTTCCTATTTTGCCATTGTAATTCTCCAACTGAGCCTCGTAGGCTCCCATACTTCACCAAACGCTATACTTAAGCAATAAGGCCCGAGGGGGTGTGGTATATGGACAAGGGCTGTTCTTATGCACGACGCAACACGGAGTGCCTGGATACAGCCCTTAGCTGTGGTATGTTGGCTATATATCACAAACCCCTGAGGTTCGTTATTGCTATTATAAACTGTTTACCAACGTAATTACGAGAGTAAGAAAAAAATGTTTTGTCATATCCGGCTGTCAGCCAATCAGCATTCATGGCTCGAACCACCCAGTTTATAATTGTAAATATACCCATAGTAGGTTTTTCATACTCTGTCTATCTGAATGGGTTGAAGGTTGGTTGTATTATAGTGTCAGATTCCACCCAAACAACATGGGAATCATTGAAGGTGGAGAACTAGACATAGCCTTGTATCTGGTATGAGGCCTCTGTCCATAGCTCTACTGGGCATATAGATATATAGCCTTGTGTCTGATCTGATGTCTCTGTCCATAGCTCGATTGGGGCCCTGTAGTTCCCATATTTCACCCCAGAGAGAAGCAGGGCAAAGTGAGAGAGATGGACTCGACCTCGCTCTGTCACCTGAATTCGCCTCTAATGAATAGCCCATCGATTTCCGTTCTGGTCCGCCAAGGCCGTCCTCTCATGCCTGTCTGTTTCCCATTAGTGCACTTTAACTGGTGATGATAAACGCTCAGCTCAGTTGGCATCGCCACAGGCAGCATAGCCCCGGATGAGGCCCCTAGTTTAAAGCAGGAAGTGGAGTAGTAGTGGAACATTCCATTTGACAAGGGGGCACAAGACTCAGGTGGGCCCGACCTGTTTGTCCAATTTCGACAAACCCCCTTTGAGTTCTGGTCATTTAGCCAGGTTCTTTTCTCAGATGTTGCATGTTCAGGCCCACAGTTTAAAGCAGAAAGTGGACCATTCCATTTGACGAGGGGGCACAAGACTGAAGGGGGCCCGACCTGTTTGTCCCATTTCGACCAATCCCTTTTGAGCTTTGCCACGATTCCATTTGTCCTTTTGACTAGGGGCAGGGGAACCAGACCTAGTTGTTCCATATCGACCATCCCCATTTGGCGTTCCGTCATTTAGCCTGGTTTTCCACTGAGATGGTAGGAGTTAGTAGTTAGTGCCCCGACATGCCTTGCCTTGGTACTTCATTAACATTAATGGGATAGAGATCCATTATGCAACGCTCGCTCCGTCTCCGTACTCTTATGCAACCAACCAACGCCTCATCTTGGAGTCTCAGCTTCTCGCTCAGCAGCAGCTGCCTCTTAGGTTTAACCCTTTGTGTTTTCTGGATAAGCCAACCTTAGTGCTGTCTGGAAGTATTACTATTAGGCCTAGCATGCAGACAAGATTCTGTAGCACTCAATGCCTGTAGCAAACTGTTAATATCCAGTTGATGTTGAAGTCCATAGTCCTGTGAATCGTCAGTTGGAAGCAACGCTAATGACGGCGACTAAATGCTTTGCCTGATATTATGGGATGCCATTGATGTTGGCCTGTGGATGTCATTAACAGTCAACTCTGTCACCCATCACTATAGAAACGGAATAGCCTATAGGCCCCTTCTTTTCAGTCGGGATCTGTCCCGACATTCATTTCAGCCTCATCAATTGAGTACGACAAATAAACTATGGCTACATCCTCCAAAATGTAAAATTATAAAATCACAATGGATTTGTTTATTTGGAGGAATAACTGAAGGAAAGAGCCATAACACTCCTGAAGAAATTTGCCTGTCTGTAATTAGTGTGAGAGATGCCAATTGGAGCAGGTTGTCATGGAAACAGTGGCACATGTAAGAGAGTGCAGTCTCTTCCCAGAGTAACGTCCCACGTTTGCAATGCTATTTATAACGGGCAGTTACATAAGCCTTAGCACTTGTGTTCAATGTAATGTGTTTTTTTTCTCATTTTTTTGGTTCCTTCGTTCCCTCTTTTCCCCTCTAACAACACTGCTGTTGCCTCCTCTGAGAAACCAGCAACCATAGCACTGCCAAACACGCTCCACTGCCTCCCACAATGGTCCTTCATTATAACCCTGGCTCTTTGTGAGCTTATCACAGTGCACTGCCGATGCGACGTCAGATTGAATGGTCTTGAAACAAAACAAATAGAATAGAAGTCATGGCTACGCTATAGAGTTTGATTTTGTGGAGTTTTGTAGCTGCCATTGGCAAAGCAAAATATCAGGGTACCATTGACTCACCATATGACACAGTACTATTTAATATAGCATACCCCTCATAACTCTCTCATCCTGCCTGTGTTGAACTAGTAGTCTCCATTAGATGGTATGACTGGGTGCTGTGCACAGAGGACTGGTCAGGGATCTAGTCTAGCAATGCTTGAAGTCAAAGGTCAACGCTAGCATCTCATGGTGCTAGCACTGGTTAGCATTGGTTCTGTATTCGTTCTATGAACATCCAGTAGGAGATCTGACCACTCTGTGTGCTTGGGGAGGATTTGAACTAGCGGCAGTTCCACACATCCGGGTCGTATTCATTATGGCACACCATAGCAAAACGCGTTGCAATGGAAAACGAAAACAAGCTGAAAACAAAACAAGTTCAGGTAGTCCCTCCCTGTTTCAGTCTGTTTTCTTCCGTTTGGTGCCTAATGAACACGGCTCAGGTCTGCCAGCCTGTGGCCCAGAAACCACTGCTCTGACAATAAGTAGCAATCATTCATTTATAATTAGACCGTGCATTATTTATGCCATTGGTCAAAAGGGATTCATTTAGAATTAGACGGTGCATTATTCATGCCATTGGTCAAAAGGGCTTTGTGTATGTTTCACTATGAAGACAAAGGAAAGGGATTATTTTGGGGGGAAGTAGAGGAAGATTCCCGCTTGTACTAACGAACACATGTCAAATTTAACACTCCTGGGTGCATGAGCGTGTCAATTCTAACTGGGAAAGTTGCAATGATGAAGTGAAAATGGTTCCAATATGGTTGAGCTGGATGAAGAGAAGACATGTTGTGGCTCTTGGTTGGAGACAATGAGACTACTGTATCAACTTTACTGTAAATGTGACTTGGTTGTTTCTGTCAAGCATTGTTTACTCAACACAGGTTAGCAAGAATGCTAATCCTCAAGGGTTTCAGGCTACAGCATACAGTGAATCCCTTTCTCAGTCAGATATGACATGGGCTGCTAAATCGGATCACATTTAGCATTTATGAATTCACTAATTCATGATTAATTAAGCAGTGACCGTTGCTCTCCAGGACAAAAACATAGTATAGTTCCAATATATACCTACGTTATAATGTAGGAAGAGGCTGAGTTCGAGGCTCATGCAGCTCAACAAAACATTGACCAACTGTGTAGCTCTTTGCTCCTTCTAAGCAAGGTGCTCTCTGTCTCCCTCTGCAGGTTGCTTCGAGTGCTGCATCAAGTGTCTGGGCGGCGTGCCCTACGCCTCGCTGGTGGCCACCATCCTCTGTTTCTCGGGCGTGGCTCTGTTCTGCGGGTGTGGTCATGTGGCGCTGACCGGCACACTGACCATGCTGGAGAACCACTTCTCCCAGATCACCACTGACCACGCCACCCTCACCATCGTGTAAGTTGTGTGTGTGTGTGTGTGTCTGGATGGGGCGAGTGGTGTGGTAGTGTGTGTGTGGGAGAGAAAGGGAACTTATTTTCTCTGTTGTATCTCCTATATGTCTTTACCTATATGTCAACCTTTACAGTTTGTAAATGTATATGTCTTTGAACAAGTCTTATCCAGGTTATTCAATATGAATGTGCCTGTCTTCACATTCTTTACTGTATCCGTCCGAGCAGGATCCAGACCATGCAGTACGTCATCTATGGCATCGCCTCCTTCTTCTTTATTTATGGGATCATCCTGCTGGCTGAGGGCTTCTACACCACCAGCGCCGTCAAGAAGGAGCTGCAGAGCCAGTTCAAGACCACCGTGTGTGGCCGCTGCATCACAGCCACGGTGAGACATGAATACACACACACACACCCATATGGTCACACACAAATACGGTCACGCATGCATGCATACATACACACACACACGTACACACATATTGCACTCATGAATACACACACACACACAGTCACGTGCATGCATACATGCACGCACACACACACACACACACACACACACACACACACACACACACACACACAGTCACGTGCATGCATACATGCACACACACACACACACACACACACACAGTCACGTGCATGCATTTACACACATACAGCTGTAGACACACACCCTGGAGGGTAACTGGCCCAGTTTGTCTTCTCTAGCCCGTTTAGTGTCATTGCTGCAGATGTCCAGTAACATCAGCCTTTAAGGCTGCTATGAGGACGGCTGAATTCTCCTGAGTGTCGTCAAGCTAACGTCGGATGAAACTTTCTCCACCCTTCTAACCAGTACTGTGTCACGTATCAGGGAAATGTGGATGACGATATGGTGATGAGGATGATGACGAGCTTGGTTTTAAATATCCTCGGCCATTAGGTGACGTTGTATTGAGGGATAGTTATACATAGTACAGTGTTTTGTATAGAAGTAGCAGTAGATTTCAATGACAATGACGACGATGATGATGATAAATGACGATGATCAAATCAAATTGTATTAGTCACATACACATTTTTAGCAGATGTTATTGCGGGTGTTGCGAAATGCTTGTATGATGATTGACGATAACGATGATGACGAGGATGATGATGTCACTAACTCCTCTCTCTCTTCATCAGTTTGTGTTCCTTACATATATCCTGGGCCTGGCCTTCCTGGGGATCTTTGGCTTCTCAGCCATCCCAGTCTTCCTCTTCTACAACATGTGGACTACCTGTGCTGCCATGAAGTCCCCCATGGCCAACATCACCGATCCGGACTCCATCTGTGTGGACGTCAGGCAGTACGGTGAGTGTCACTCAGTAACACACACACACACACACACACTGATCCGTATGATTACGTCAACCTGGTTCATGAGTATGACCCATATTCATGTGACGGCCATTCTGCCTATAGCGTCCGGCAGAACACGTCCGTGTATGAGCCATATATAGATTCGCCATATCACGATACAGCCCTGCATAAGAGCCTAATGCAGTGTGATGTACTTCCACTAGGCAGTGGTAGGCTGTGTCTTATAAACATTATGCCTTCGCTACGGGTGCTGATAACACTTAGCCTTTACATGTCAATATCTATAGGGTGTTTAAGTCATTTACTGCATCGACATCCATATCATGTTTACGACTGTTACCATCACCCTGAAGCAGTGCATCATCTGTCCTCTTTAATGGCAGATTGTATAAACAGTTATACATCTGAATGAGAGGACGTGTTAACATTTACTATCGCATTAGGTCAACTCAACTGGTTTTCCCACCAAATGTTGTACAATTGAAGGGATTGGCCACTCTGCCATGAATGGGGCCTGTCTTAAAGCTACAGTTGTCGCTCCTAAACCGATATCTCTTGTTCCTGATCGTCTAGGTATTATTCCATGGAACGCGACACCCGGCAAAGCCTGCGGATCTACACTAGGAGACATCTGTAGCACCAGCGAGGTGAGAACGGCCACCCCCTCCTCCTCCTCCTGTAAATCTTTATGCACATCATATGAACCTTCATGAACCTCAGATAATAGGAATATCATATAAACCTTCCTATTCACTACTTATTTTTTGTTGTTATATAACATTCTTCATCACTGTACTGCAATTATACAGAGGCTGATTGTGGAAAGGACATCTTTTATGAATGTCAATCAAAGAAAGTTTCATCACTAACCAGAGATCGGTCTCCATGTTTTCCAGTTCTACCTGTCTTTCCACCTGTACATTGTTGCGTGTGCTGGGGCAGGCACCACCCTCATTGCATTGGTAAGCTTTGGATGCCCTATATCCCAAATTCCCCATGTTTTGAATCATTTGCATGAGTTGCCATGGCACGCTGATCTGTTGCCATGGCAATCCCTCCTCCACGCTTCATGGTTCTGACTCAGTTTTCCTGAGGGTGTAAGTCTGCCCTATAGCTTCTGGCTGGACACACACGGACATGGGCCAGATGAAAGAGCTCCTGGCTAACACACATTTGCTTTGTGGCCAAAGGAGAGGAATGCCTCACAAGAGACTCTGTCCATACGGTATTTTACACCAGAGATGATAGAATAAGACTTCTATAGGGTGTTTAAGTCTTCGTAGGTGGAGCTAATGATTTGTACGTCATTTTTTGTTGTTGCAAATCATTAAGTTGTTTTATCCAATCGGTGTGGTTGTGATGGCTAGTTGAACTCAGTTGAACTCAGTAATGGGGTCATGAGGCCATGCTCTCCACTGAGGCAACAGGGCTTAAGGCCTTTCAGCTACTCTACCAAACTTGGATTGCTCATTAGCGGGGGTGAGAAGATTCAGCACATAGACTGCCATCTGAAATTGTGTGCGCCGTAGCAATCTCACTTTGTTTATAGATGTAGATATATGCAATGTGAAGCAATGTGAAGCAATATTAAGGTACAGTACTGCATAAATCTAGCCAGATGCCACCCAAGAAGAGCAACGGCCTCCCAAAGGCCTCCTGGTCATTGACTTTGTTTCTCACCCCAGTCTGTCTTCTCGTCTCTCCCTCCCAGCTGATCTACATGATGGCCACCACGTATAACTACGCTGTTCTCAAGTTTATGAGCCACGGCATCCGCCGCTCCGCAAAGTTCTCAGAGTCATATTAGCGAGCGAGAGAATGAGAGAAATGGTAGAGAGTGAGAGAGCAAAAAAAGAAAGAAAGAAAGCTGGAGGGAAAGAAAGACCGATGGTGGGGAGGAGAGTTATGTACTATAGCATATAGTGAAACGTACACTACCGTTAACGTAATACAGATAGATCTATGTGCCTTTGCGTCCAAGCCTATTGCCACACATGCCTTTTGAACCACACTGAGGGGACTAGCGAGTGCATGATTAGCCAACATGGCTGAGGTCCCTCACAATCTCTCTCCAGACAGGATATGTACCTAGAAGTACTGATCCAGTACAGTAGGAGTACAGTACCATGTGGGACCACCAGTCAAGGCTATGGCGAGGTTGACCAGTTCATTCAAATAGAGCAGGCACATAGCATTGAGGACGGATAGATCATCAACACAAAGGGACGACACCAGTGTAAGAACAAGGGAATATTTGTGTTGCTGTGTCTAGCTTCAGATTACTGTAACATTCTGTAGTTATTCTAATTGAAGGATATAGTTCTTTTCAATGAGACTTTAATATCTTTCCCCCAAGTGCCAACTGTCTAGCTTGAAGTTAGTCTTTTTTAGCCTGTTTAGGCTCGTCTCTTTTTATGATATTTGTTATGAAAGACGTTGTGCCTTTTTTAGTTTATGCAAAATAAACATCAAATGTGAAGGAAAACCAAGACCATTGTCCTCTCTTTTTAGGATAGTGACTGTTGGGAGAAAACGAATCCCCACTGTATTTTCTGTAATTTACAAATACTAACCTAGCCAACCTAACCAAAAAAAATACTGACATTGTGCTAATGTAACTCGTTTGACATGTGGTAGACTGGTCAACATGACATGTAGCTTCTACTCATGTAGCTTGCTTTGGCTAACTAACCCTCTCACTGGCCACCACCCTATGCACTTTCTTTCTCCCTTTCTCTCTCTCTCTCTCTCTCTACAGATCCACTATCTGATGATCCTGTCGGCGAACTGGGCCTACCTGAGGAGCTCCTGCAACCAAAACGAGTACCAGGACATCAAGACAAAGGACGACGACGCGGAGGAGGGTGGCTCCAAGGAGGGTCTCAACTCCTCTTACTCATAAGAACCGGCCAACCACCCCTCACACACTTCCTAACAGCTAACCTCCAACCCCCTTCTGAGTAAAACCAACACTTGGGTCTCCTTCATTATGGGCGGTGTTCTGACTTGAGATATGTGCGCTCAACTCAAATTGCCACACTTTGGCTACATTTACACAGGGAGCCCATTTCTGATTTCCCCCCCCCCCCCCCCACTAATTGGTCTTTTGACCAATCATATCTTTTCACATCAATTATTTTTCAGAGCTTATCTGATTGGTTAAAAGACCAATTAGTGAAGAAAATATCAGAATTAGACTGCCTGTGTATATGAAATGCAGCCCATGTCTTCCATTGACATCAATGGACAATTTAAGCGAAAGTCTGAGTTGCGCATACTTTTCTCACCTCTGAATCAGGTCCTTTGTCCAAACGGGAGCAAATGTTTTCAAACGGAACAGGTATATGAGAAGTCGCTATTGGATGAGCTCAGGTTAGGTGGTACCGCTTCCTGTTTGCGAAGGTTTGCTCTCGATTGGACCGTTATTGAGCGCAACCCTGCTGCCATAGCCTAACTGCTCTGAGCCAATCACAGC
This sequence comes from Salmo trutta, assembly GCF_901001165.1. Classification (NCBI taxonomy): domain Eukaryota; kingdom Metazoa; phylum Chordata; class Actinopteri; order Salmoniformes; family Salmonidae; genus Salmo; species Salmo trutta. The sequence continues at coordinate 48,767,665 of NC_042962.1, read as the reverse complement.
ACAGCACTAACACAGTTCCTAATAACCGCCTAACAACAAGGTCACTGTCTGCACAACTCCTGAGGAAGCGTGCCACAAAATATCCTGTTTTTTGGTGTTTTATATATATGAATATATTGTTTTTTTTATACTACTTCAAAGTAAGACAGGTTTACTATTATTATATTTATCTGGTCTTCTCTTATCTCTGGTATTTTTCTCCTTTGGTTATCTTATCGCAACCCTGTTTTACCTGATTACGTTTTTTTGCTTTTTTTAAAATGGAAATGCTTGATACGTTGCACTATTTAAAAATAGAAAAAAGTAAAGTAGATTTTAAAAAACCCATGAATAAATTACATACACAGCATCTCAGGGTGCCTCTCTTAGAAAATATTCCTACTATTACGTTAACTTTCCCATTCCTTTATTGACATCCAGCTACTTCTGTTGAGTAATTCTTCATTTTGGCCTGAGGAGAAAAAGGTGTGCTGTACCCTAACCGGATTGGACACATGCACTAATGTGACTGTTGGCCCAAAGCAGCAGTTCTGTCAGCAGCTGTCTGCAGTGCTAACACGTTGCTTTGACCTTCAGGTGAACCTCTGGCCTGGTCCCAGATCTGTTTGTGCTGTCTTGCCAACTCCTATGGTCATTGTCGTGTTATTATGACCATAGGAATTGGCAAGACGGCACAGACTGATCTGGGACCAGGCTAGTGAACCTCCACCTAGCCCTCTGTATGGCAGGTTTTCTCTGGAAACAGCCTTGCTTCTAAACCCACAGGACAAACCAACACTCAAGGTCAGATTGCCTTGTTCTGTTTGTAAGTGATACATTATACATACCTCAGGTACTAAACCTAAATAAAAACTCCACTAGCCTGGTCCCAGATCTGTTTGTGCTGTATAGCTCCTATGTTTGGCATGATAACAACCATAGGAGTTGGCAAAACAGCACAAATAGATCTGGGACCAGGCTAACACTTTACTGATTAAGCACATGCTTGTTACAAGGCAAGGCCACAGCTGAAGTGAACTTAGCAAAAGTCCCAATGTTTGTTCATTGTACACAACTGTGAAGGGAATCATACGTTCACTTTCCTCAAGACAAGTCCACCCATAAAAGGGGTGAAGTTCACCTTTGAATATATGGACCGCCCCAAAGGAAGTTCTATTGACTGACATCTCCTGAATGTGGAGAGCACGGTCAATGTTTTACCATGCTATTTTACCTTTGATTACCAATATGTAAATGTTTCCTTTTGGAGTATATGTTTAGCATCCAATTACTAGTTCTGCATTAAATATAATAGTAATGTGACATCTTTTAAAACGGTATGTTGTGAGAAGGAAGCAAATGCAGAGTCATGATGGCGGTGGTGCTTGTATTGTGTACATTTTGAAATGTGGAGAAAAGAAATGTACAAAATGGTTTTCAATGTTTTATATCAGTTTTAGGCTGCTGAATCTTTCCCTGTGCTAAAGTAATGAAGAACTTGTTTTTGACATTATTTGTGATTATTTTACTATGGCAAGCCAAATGTAAGTGACTCATCTCATATTTTTAGGCCTGTTATATGAACAGATACCATTTGGATGTTTACAATATAACAAGTCAGGAATTTTCATACATTTTTTTCCAGATATCATTTGATTGTCACGACCTATTCTATAATAATGATCACTGAGTAGTTCAAGCGCTCCGGACTATAAGGTTCTATCTGCATTTTAGTCTAAATTGAGTTATTGACATAGCCTTGTTCTGTTCAATATTCTCTACCTACATACAGTATACTCTAAATACCCCAATTCATGTTAAGTTCAAAAGAATTCAAGATAAAAATGGCTGACACCGATCAAAATAACGAGGGCTCGAAACTGTAAAGCCAATTATCTCAGAATCATCTTTTTGCAGATAGAACCTTTACAGTCCCAAAGCCCTCGAGTTATCTTCCTCGCGGCAGTGAAACGATGATTCTTTTAACTTTCAAATGAAAAGGCATGTCGGTATTGTCCACGTGTGCAAACGTCTAAATACTGAAAAAAGGACTATATTCCCATGCGTGTTATGTTTGATATAATACAGTGTGCTTTGCCACCAGGTTGATGTAGGCAAGCGCATGTGCCGTTTCATATAAGATGCGTGTCGGTCAGGGTGTGTTATCGTTTCCTCGTTATTGCATGAAGGAGACATGACTGTGTCTTTGCAGTTTTTCAGGTGATGTGTAGTCAATTGTACTGACAACTATGGTAGGCAGTGTTTGCCCCCACTCAACTCTCTTTTTTTTAAAAGATATCCATTGTACCTTTGATGACATTGTAGTCCCTCTAGTTATTTCATTGTTTTTCTTTTTAACGTTTCAAATAGTTATGACTCCTGTATAGTGATGATTTTTGTAACCTTCTCTAGTAAAACCGATATTTTTTATTATCGTGAAAGAGCTGATATCTGTCTCTTTCTTACAAGTTTGGATTTCCTGTTAAACACATGCAATGAGATGAATGACAAATGTGCTTTGAACAGTTCAGTTGCCAAACATTGTAGAATGTTGCAGATAGAAATGCCATTTATATAGCTGATGTGATTCCTTATTCTATGTATCAGAGAGGCGTGTTTGTTCTACATATAGAAATAGGCTATCTGAACGTTACAAAATGTTGCGTCCTGCTGCAAAATGTTGCGTCCAGCGCTCACCCTCAACCACAGTGATGGGACAACCTTGGGGTGTTGCCTTTGTAGAGTTTTGTGAGATGCTGAGTCCACCTGGTGGGAAAATGTAGCATTGTTCATTTCTTAAAATGGTAGTCCAAAACCATTGATTTAAGACCAAGGAAAGCTCCGGGGTGAAGTTTCCCCTAGTTACAAATCTAGGATCCACTCCCCCTCCCCCAATTGCAAGCTTAACCAATAGTGGGGGAAATACAAAACTGACCCAAGATCACCGTCTAGGGGCAACTTCACCCTAAAACCCAAGGAGGTCCGCACAAATCAGGATAGCAGTGTATTTGGCCTACAGTTGACCGACAGTACAGTGGTCAGTGGAAGACCAAACGCACTCCACAGATAGAGCACATTACTTCAACATAGGTTTAAAATGGCCAACTTTATTTAAACACATAACAACATACATTTTAAGACCATATTGATAGTGCTTCAGGGTGGTTCATGTTTTAATGCAAGACACTGGAACAGGACAATTGTTTTTCTTGAGCGGATGGTCGATTATTTTTAGACTGCAAATTGACCACAAGAAGCCCAAAGATCGAATATTTGACTAAAACAATAATTTCAAACCTTGCTTACATTTGTATACGATCACATGTATCTTTCTATAATGCGTGGGAATACTTTGGAACAGATTTCCAAATAAATAAAAAAATCACACTCTTGCCAGTGTTTTTACAGTCTTATGTCCAACAAAAAATAATGATAAATATATATATATTGTACCAGTCAAAAGTTTGGACACACCTACTCATTCAAAGGTTTTTCATTATTTTTAAAATGTTCTACATTGTAGAATAATAGTGAAGACATCAAAACGATGAAATAGCAGATGGAATCATGTAGTAACCAAAAAAAGTGTTAAACAAATCAAAATATATTTTATATTTCAGATTCTTCAAAGTAGCCCCCCTTTGCCTTGATGACAGTTTTGCACACTCTTGGCATTCTCTCAACCAGCTTCATGAGGTAGTCACCTGGGATGCATTTCAATTAACAGGTGTGGCTTGTTAAAAGTTCATTTGTGGAATTTATTTCCTTCTTAATATGTTTGAGCCAATCAGTTGTGTTGTGATAAGGTAGAGGTGGGTATACATACGATAACCTTATTTGGTAAAATACCAAATCTATATTGTGGCAAGAACAGCTCAAATAAGCAAAGAGAAATGACAGTCCATCATTACTTTAAGACATGAAGGACAGTCAATCCGTAAAATTTCAAGAACTTTTAACATTTCTGCAAGTGCAGTTGCAATAACCATCAAGTGCTATGATGAAACTGGCTTTCATGAGGACCGCCACAGGAAAGGAAGACTCAGAGTTCAACAGGACAAGGCCCCAACACACTTCCAGGCTGTGTATGGGCTATTTGACCAAGAAGGAGAGTGATGGAGTGCTGCATCAGATGACCTGGCTTCCACAGTCACCCAACCTCAACCCAATTGAGATGGTTTGGGATGAGTTGGACCGCAGAGTGAAGGAAAAGCAGTCAACAAGTTCTCAGCGTATGTGTGAACTCCTTCAAGACTGTTGGAAAAGCATTCCAGGTGAAGGTGGTTGAGAGAATGCCAAGAGTGTCCAAAGTTGTCATCCAGGCAAAGGGTGGCTACTTTGAAGAATCTAAAATCTACACTTTTTTGGTTACTACATGATTCAATGTGTATTTCATAGTTTAGATGTCTTCACTATTATTCTACAATGTAGAAAATAGTAAAAAATTAAGAAAAACCCTTGAATGAGTAGGTGTCCCCAAACTTTTGACTGGTACTGTATATGCTCAGAAAACTTGGTGTGCCGCGGACTGGCAGTTAGGGAACCCTGCTGTAGAAATTACTGGTTCACATTTAAATACGGGTGACATCAGTCTTTTGTCAAATTACCAGCTATATATATATATTTTTTTTTTTTTACATAAAAACAAACTACAATAGGCCTACAGTTTTTAGTGCGTCATGGTTGGTTTTGTTTTACAGCAAAACGTAGAAACAGCTGGTATGCATTTACCACTGGTTTCCTTGGGGCTATAGTACACAGAACTCATGATAGCACAAGTCAGCTAATAGCCTACTTATCAAACTGTGGCGCAATGGCCCTGGATTTGCTGCTCCATTCCTAAATGGTTAGTCCAGTTCCAGGCAATATAACATTAAAAAGCCATTCATTTCCAAACTCTCCGAGAACAGTTAGGCTAGCTAATGCACTTATATCCTGAGGCTCCGGGTGCACTAGTTCGCATAGTGAGTGACTGTAAATAAATGAAAATAAATTAAAGCTAAATGTTTTTGTAGCTAAAATACCAATCTACATTGTTCAGTGTGCTGACATTCCTATCGAACACACATTAACATGGCTATAAAAATGCTTTTGCTTGTTGAACTGGAAATGGGATGAGATTAAACATGTTAAAGCTCTTACGGTCATTATGAATGCTGGACATAATTATAGATGTTGATGGGAGTCCAAAATGTGCATGGCTGGGTTGAGTGGTTTAAAAATCAGCCCATCAAGTGAGAATAATCAGAGAAATGGGTTTGACTGGAATCTTCTTTCCATTTGTACAATGACGTAGACTGGACAGAACCATCTGGTTTTACCCCAACACATACTGTAGGTAGTTAGCCTGTGTACCGACTACCACCACTAACGTTAATACAAAATACGATTTAACAAATCAACAATATTAATTTGGCACATTCAGCCCATTTAATAGATGGGATGACAATGTAATATTTCCCATGTGGCTCAATTGGTATAGCATGGTGCTTGCAACGGCAGGGTTGTGGGTTCGTTTCCCACGGGGGACCAGTATGAAAAAGTACATAAAATATACTGCACTCACTACTGTAAGTTGCTCTGTAAATATTTAGTCATTACTTGATTACTGTATGTGTCTTTCACCACAGTAGTAGTGCAACTCTTGGGAGGAGGAATGCACAACAAAGTAATCTCTTGATCGTAGTGGTCACTGATAACACACACACACACACACACACACACACTCTCGCCAGCACAAAGGAATGTCAAATAGCAGGCCCAACTATGTGCACTCCTGTGTATGATGAAACATATATAGCCTAAGTGGGTCGGTGTGTATAATGCTATGAACAGGCTGTGTCCGCGTGCACATGCAGTCGTTTAAACCAAGGGAGGAGCACAGAGCAGAACGAATGCATTAACCACAGATAAAAAGGAGAATTGGAACCAAGTGGCCGTTGGTATCATCAGTACTCACAAGCTACAGCCAAGTTGGCCAGAATTGGGCAGCAGAAGTTCAAATAAGCCCCTACTGTCTCTTTAAAAGGCCCAGTGCAGTCAAAATTCATATTGCATAACAGCTGATTAAACAAACACTGTAAAACTGTGAAAAAAATTGGATCAGTTTATTTCCTGATAGTTGGTGGTTGAAAATACAATCTACACAGGACATTATAAATCAGCAGGTTTGCATGGGCGGGAGTTTCAGCTTTCCATGGTGACATCACTATGCGGTTGATTGGTTAATAGACCAATAACAAAAACAGTTCCAAACCTCTCTTCCAATAACAGCTAGTTTTCCCAGTCTTAGCCATATTCTTGCTTGAGAAATAGTTTGCTAAAAAGCAATTTTTGCCCATTTTAAATTGAGAAACAGCTGCATTGGGCATTTAGGAGTCAAATAAAGGTAATCAACCCTACATCTCCTCAGCAGCAGGAGGTGCCAGAGCGCGGCTTCCTGTGCAGGTCCACTGTGTCCGTTGGGATGAGGTGCTCCCCCCTTTCCTCCTGTGCCAGCACCCTCCTCACCGCCTCCTCAAACGCCGCAGCCACGTTGGTCGAGTCCTTGGCGCTCGTCTCAAAGTACGGGTGGCCGCCGTTCTCGCGGCACCACTGGCGGGCATCCTCGCCCGAAACCTGCCTCTCTGGCACATCCAACTTATTACCCAGGATCACAAATGGGAACTTCTCGGGATCCTTTACATCAGCGTAGTAGGCAAACTCCTTCTTCCAGTTGTTGAGATTGTGGAAGCTCTGGTTGTCATCCATGCTGAAGGTTAGGAGACAACAGTCGGAGCCACGGTAAAAAGGTGTCCGGAGCGAGCGGAAGCGCTCCTGGCCCGCCGTGTCCCAGATTTGGAGCGTCACGGTGCGCCCGTCCACCTCCAGCTCCTTGTTAAGGAACTCCACGCCAATGGTGTGGAAGAGATGCGTGTCAAACTTGTTGGTGACGTAGCGGTTCATGAGGGAGGACTTGCCCACGCCGCCGTCCCCCAGGAGGATCACCTTGAGCAGGGACGACTTGGCTGTCATGGCTGGGCTTGGGCTTGGGCCTGGGCTGAAGGGTTGGTGGAGTTGCTGGCTAGGGGGAGATGGTCTGGGAAGCGCTGCTGCTACCTGACAAATAGATGACATAGTCATTCAGTTTAATCAATCAACTGACTGGTTGCTCTGTTAACCGTCAGAGAAGAAAATAAGATTAAGAAACACAGATTAACAATATGAACGCAGTACCTCATCTGTAGTCAGCTAAAGTCAAATCAGTCACAATCCTATACAGTCTAGTAGTTAATATCTTATCCAATGAAGACGTAACATTTTCCTGCCCAACATTAAGTGTTGTAGGAGTTGTAATATTCTCAGCGTGTGTCACGTGGACAATGATCAGATGAGCATCTCTTAGAGAATCACGAGCAAAGCTGTTGCCACAGGCCACACTACACCACAAGACCGTTTTGTATGCATAAAGCTCGGCTTCAGAGCAGACACAATGCATTAAATACGCGGGGTGAGTTTGGCCGACTGTACAGTAGACAACGTTAGGCCTAAAACTTGCTTTATCCTACCACAATACAGTAGTACAGTAGAGTAAAGAATGGATTGTGTAAGGACACAAGAAGAGACAGTTACAGTAATACATTCTTAATTGTTGCAACACATGCCATTTCTTACCGTTATGTATCAGGGCAAACCATAGCCTAATTCAGCACCTGTCAGAAAAAAACAGAAGGTATGATGTTAGACTAATACCATGACGATGATGAACTACGTGAACATATCAAAGGATTCCATGACGTGCATTTAAATGAGGCCTTTAAGTTCCTGTAATTAGAATGAATGTCGTTCATTTCAACCCTATTAATCTAATGGATGTCTGGTATGGGTATTACAATTCCAGGTTGTTGTAGGCCTTGGTTATTAATCCAGTAACACACCGACGGGTTCAATGTTCCTGCTATTAAGCAATGTCCGACGTTGCACGCTGCTGAGAAAGTAAAGGAGAATGTTATCCTTAAACAAACAAAAGACCCAAATTACTCCAAGAGACCAGGTGGGTCAACCCACTTGCAATTCTATGAATTATATTTCAAGTTTTTTTTCTTTTTTTTTTAAATGAGAAGAAACAAAATCCGATCATCCAATTCCTAACATCCCCTGTGAGACCTGTTTGAGCCCTCTTCCAGCGTGACAATTTTAAACAGGGCTCCAACTGTTATCTGGTTGGTGATGAAGGGGTTACAATGAGTAGAGAAATATGAGCTTATCACCCCCTCAATGCCTCTCCGTCACATAATCGATCAATGTCTTGTCTCGGATTGAGGTAGTGTTCAGCAGCCTCCTCAAATTCTGCGACAACACTCTGTCACTAAACTGAAATGACCTGCATCACTGACCTCTACTCGATGGAGTTAACTACTTCAGAAATCTTCTCTAGCCCTCTTTCCATAATGATATAATAACATCCAAAAGGGTAGTGAAATGGACTAATCAGCCCAAGTAGGTCAGAGACATAGGTAACAGACGCACATCCTGTTAGTCAAATTGGTTGAAGACTTTGCCTATTGTGAGCCGCCTCAGCCAACTACAGTGAATTTAATGTGCCGGAATATATCTTGACTAGAGAGGACACTGGCTGACTGCACCTTTGTTATGCTGCCTTTCTGCAGCTGTGGTTCACACACACACACACACACACACACACACACACACACACACACACACACACACACACTTTAAAGGGGAAGTAGGCCAACTGTTCAGGTTAGAAAAAATATATATACTGTTTGAGCATTATTAGCATAGTAATCAATGGTATTTTTTTCTCTTTTTAACTATGGTAAATGGTAATGCTCTATCTATTCAACAGAGAGCCCTACTAAAATATCCTACCAGTGATTTGTAGAACAAGACAATCTGGTCCTATCCCCAGCATTACATCCATCACTAGCCAACAGAGAACTTGGTTGGATAGGACATGCGCAGAAGCTTGGAATGTTTGTTTGATAACACACTTGGATAAAAGTTAACACATATCCATCGCGAAGATGATCTGAAAAAGGACGTAGGCTATTGCTATAGGCTATTTGAAACAAACTTGCTTTGGTAGTACTGTAGGCTGACGATTAGCAGGTAAACAACAAGACTGTCGTATGGAATAAGTATAGCGGACTCCCACGGCCTAAATAACAAACAAACACTAGGCATAAAGACTGCTAGTGAATATACGGTAAATCACTTGCCGCGTTCAAAACTGTGAACTCGGACGTCCTTGACTTCAATGCGTCCAAGACAACTGGGGAAAAACGAGCTCTGACTGGGAAATATCGTTTTGAACTGTCATCCAACTCGAAATTACAATTCGGAAACTTGGGCATCTTTCTTAGAGCTCAGACTTTCCGACCTGAAGATCACCGACTCATGATTTGACTTCGTTTTGTTTTCAGTTCCCAGTTGTCGCGAAAGCACCAAATGCTCGCTTGCCATGAACCACGTAGTCCGTGAGATCATGCGCGTAGCTTAACCATCAGCTGGCTTCATGTAGCTGGCTAGGCTAATTGGTAGGAAAAAAATATAGTTAACATTAAATGTGAAAGTTTGAAATATCTAGCTACGAACAGTATCAATTGGTTACAACTGTACCTTGCTGTGTATAATGTACGTCGGCGGTGCAATACCGGACCATCCCAATCCTCACGAGCGGCCGAGGTTTCCCGGTGACATGACGCTCATATGACCGATAGTTTGTCACGCCTACTGTGGGCAAAATGGATAAAGGAAGCTATTAATGCGTGTGTAATTGTGCTTTTACTACTGAAAAAGTATATGAAAGTATAGCAGGAAATTTACATTCTAAACACTGCTGTGTCATGGCTTTTGAATGTGGCCATGGCAATATTGTGATGACGTCACTGTAATAGTCTATACAATGGGCGCGTTCATCTGCGCAGGAGTTGCTTACACATGTCAGATCTTACAACGCAATGGATCAGTTTTTTTAAGGATCAGCTAATTACATCATATGTTATAGCAATCTTTTGGTCAATGACACAGTCAATCACTCAAACGCTGCACTTTGTCAGGGATAGCCAAGCCCCATTGTGACAAGAATTACGGTTTCCACTAGATAGCACAACCGCAAAGTCAAAATTGGCTACAAAAGTCAAAATTCTGGTTAGGCATAACGTTAGCGGTGTAGTTAAGGTTAGGTTTAAAATAAGATTTTAAGAAGATAAATTGTAGTATGGGTTAAGTTGAGCCCCGGGAGAGGGTAAATTAAGCCGCCTACAAATGTCTGGACTGAATGAAATATTACCACTACCTTTTAAAAACATTATCTACACAATTCACATTGCAGGCTTAACACCTAACAAACACCTCTCATATCCCAGTAATAATGCCTTGCATTATGCCTGGGAAGATAACACTTCAATTTGCTCAACTTGCCATTGGCTCAACCATTGGCTCAACTTATCCCAAGGCAAATATTTGACTATTTTAGCCCACACAGCTTCAAGGATGCAATTTCATGCTAGGTTTAGGACCTCACATTGACCCCAACTGATGTATAGAACAATCTTAAAATGATCTACTTTGTTTTAGATACAAGCATCATGAAACCTCTAACACAAAGTCATATGACTTGGTGAAAATCAGTTTCTTGCACATAACTTGATTACCACTTTTTCCATGTGGTTTCTTCCTTAACAGACTCCATGAAATGATGACCTCATCCTAAATATTTGGTACAAATGTACATTTTGTGTATGGTTTCCCTAGAAACAAGGGTGGCTCAACTTACCCCTTTGGCTCGAACTTATCCCACTCTCCCCTACATTGTATTCTGCTGTACCTCAATGTACAGTATCAGCAATAGTATGCTCTTTGAAAGATAGGAGAATGTGGACTTTCCACTTGATAACATGTATCTATTGTAATATTAAAAGCCTGCACAAACAATGTATTAAACAGTGTGAATGTGAGTGATTGTGAAGGTATGCATGTTTGTAAGTACCACCATGCACAGTACACACATACTGCCTGAGCATGTGTGTGTGTCTCAAAGAAAGAAGGTTATCAGACAATGATTGAAAAGTTAAAGGTTATAAACAGGGAGACTATCAATAAGATAGGGAACAGCATGGACTTTGGAAAAGCCACTCCATGAAAATACACATGACATACTGATAGTGAAACACAAACTTAATTAAATTGATAAAACCTAATGATATCTCCAATGGCTCTGATACAGATGTCTCTGTAATGTGTACAGACACATTATAAAAACACTGATGAGAACAAATCATATACTATAATCTTACATTTCCTGCTGTTCAATGGCCATTCCATTGAAATATATACCCATTTAACAATATAACTTTAACATTCTATAACAATATAACCATTTATTATAATCTAATGTAATATACCATTCCATATATCTTCAAACCCCTATCCCTGCCCACAGAGAATAACTCATTAAGCTAACTTTGTCCAACTAGCCTGGATCTTTCTGGAATACTAAGATTTCACTGTCATCACAATGATGGGCTGCTGAGTCATTAGCACTGGCTGTGGGCTCGAAAGTGAAGGATCATGGGAGATCAGCAAGCCCCCGGCCGGAGGGTTTTTTCTAGATGGGATACAGCTTATCTCAAAATTGAGATCGTAGCAGGTTACGAGAACTTACGCAGCAGGTTAGAATAATTAGGTTAAGGTTCGGAAAATGGTTAGCTAAAATAAAATACAAATCTACTTTTGACATCAATTTGACATAAGCTGTATCCCTTCTAGACATGACCCTGCCGGAGCTATATCTTGGGCTGATTAATGGGTCACATGCTCCTTGTGCTGCTCACAGGGTCACATGACCACAGGAAGGCCACGTGGGTCTTACTCTGCAGCTCAACAGAAATGTCAACATAGGGACTACATCTTGTGTTCTCACACACAGACAGACCCCATGCTAAACACACGGTACCTATTAATGCCAAATGAGAAAGAAATAGTAAAAGAAAGAGAACCACATTTGTATTACAGTATGTAGCGCAGCAAGTTTAATGACAATGTAATGCAAACAACATAATCATGTGGTAAAATGTTAAATGTAATTCTTAATTTCTGTCATTAAAACATGACATTATTCAGTTTGATAGGGTGAAGACATATCAGCAGGATCTCAACAAAAACAAAGCAGGCATTTTACATGTGGTGTGAAGAGGATGGCCTATCAGAGGCACACCCAGCCACTGTGGTACCACTGCTCCCCACACCTATTACAGGTCACAAAGGTCATGGCATCCTGGTCTGCGGTGGCCTGGCGAACCCACGCCGGCAGAAACAGCGTGCCCCGGGACACCTGCGTCACCCTGCAGTCCGACCCCTCGCACCGCCTGCACCGCAGCTTCTGGGTGGGTGTCCCCTCCATCTCCTGGGGGAGCTGCCTCTCGCTCACCCCCCGCGACGAGTATTCCTCCCTCAGCGGCTGGAGCTCCTCGTCGGCCATCTCCTCCACAGACATCCCGGCGAAGACTTCCGGCCCCAGGCTGCCGCCCAGGAGACCACACCTAAGGTGGCCGTTTTTGGGGTTCCTTAGGTTGGCCACCTTACTCCTGATGCAGGCCTTTTTTTTGGCCTTGTTTGCCCGTTGCAGTGCATGGATGTGCACCTCTATGACGCGGGACAGATCTACAGTCCTCCCCTCTGCCTCCTTGGAAGTTTCTGGAGTGAGGGCACCAAGGAGGAGCTGGATGCACTTTGTCCTCAAAGCCGACTTATAGGAATCCTTACGGGGGGAGGGTTACCCAGGGAAGTGGTGGCAGGAGTCTGACTGCTTTGAGAGGGTGGGCAAAATTGACCCAGAAGACAAATCACCAGCTGCCTGCCACGATGTCACCCCTTCTCCCACAATTGGTCCCATTTGTGAGTGTTCTGTCCTCGGACCCAATATGGAAAACCACATGTTCACAAGACGCACCCAACTCCACTGGTTTACTAGCATCACCAGCAGCTAGGCCTCCTCTGCCTGCCAGACAAGCTTTATCAGCCAGCATACTCTCTCCAACGACAGTGAATTCTTCTTTGCTTCCCTTCTCCTTTGAGATGTGATAGGGGTGGCTGTAGAGTTTCTTCCATTTTGACAACAGGTGCTTGGCAGTTTTTTTCACTGAATGTTCTGAGCAGGTTTTGAGGAGTCTGTAAAGGACCCTGACGATATCTGTGCCTTGCAGCTGCTCACAAGTCACACAGGCATTATCAAGGGCGGTCAGGAGAGGCATAATGTTGCCATAGTTACCCACCCTGTTAAATTTGTCAATTTGGAGAGCATGATGAGTGATCTGTTTTGTGTCCATGGTGGTCATATTCTTATAGACTGGTGGGAGAAAGACTGATATCTAAATGCAATTTAGGCTACAGCTTTTGTAGGGTCATGACATTTTGTTTGATATTGGCATTGGAAACCCTTGGGCCTACAAACATTTCTGCAGTTAATAAAATGTTTTATGCAATGCTTTGAAGTGTGGCAGACACATTTGTACAGAATTTTGAAAACAGATTCTAAAACGCTAAGCGAGAGGGTTTACTCCGCCTAAAATATGTCCACGAAAATAAGACATGAAGTGAGACATTTTTGTATGGAGGTCAATGAGAGTGTTGAATATGCTAAAACAAAATAATTAATATATAATTTGCTACGTGAATCTTAATTGATCGAATATAAGTTTCGTAATTGTTATTTTGTTACGAATATATTGATACAAGTGGACGCACATGGAATTTCGGCAAAAAAACAACGATTTTATATCGGAGTCATCCCTGTTGTTCACACGCGTGAATCTGCCCTCTCATTGGCTAGAATGGTCCCACCTGATCGTGACTCCTCCCGCCTGCTTCCATCTCTGAGGAAAAGTATTTCCATTGTTAGAGCGTTCACTTAACTATCTTGTCAATATAATAGAACATCTTTGATTGTAATATGTCCATGTGACTTTTGCCATATATGTTTACATTTCCATTATATGAAATATATTGTAGGCTAGGTTGAAAAACTTATTAGGTAGAAAATAAATAATTAATATTATATAAATAAAGCCATATCTACCCATATCACATTGTTTAAAAGTATTGTTTTGAGGTCACACTTTGGTCAGCCATAATAGTGTTTGTTGCTTTGTTGTGGAGTTGTTTGTGGAGAGTAGATGACATGTTGGAGCATTCTCTTAAGCAACAGTGCTGAAACCAGTTACTTTTTTCTGCAATGCAGCCAATGAATGAAAGGAAGTTTACAAGCAAGATGAGGCAAGTCTGTCAGTTGTGAAATGGAATAACTTTATGTGATGTAATAAAGTTCGCAAGTTGAGGGAGAACTGTGGAAATGGGCACATGACATCTGGGATGTGAAATTGTGGTTTGCAAGTTTGCCGCCAGGCAAATAATAGAATGGTTAAAGAGTAGGCATGAGGATCTTTTCCCCTTCTCTCTCTTGAGAACTTTCACAGCTAACGGTTTACAAAGCGACAAGTGTTAGATGAATGGGGTTTGAGCTATTCCCTGTTTGGTATGACATAAAGAAGAAAGGTAAATGTTTGTGTTGCATTAATATTGGCAGCCTCGTACTGGTAGGTCTATAGTTAGAGCAGTAGGCTTTGCTAAGGTGTGGCGTCGTACAGTAAACCTGTACAGTAATCCAGGATAAAGTTTAACACACAATGACTGTGTGAATGTGGCATACATTATATTATTCATGTGTTATAATTTTTATTGATTTTATTTTATTTAACCTTTATTATTGAATGGGCAGTGTGTTTAATGGTATAACTTACCAAGGCTACATTACACAAGCAGCTGTGCACAATGCGTTTAGTCTGTTAACAGAGAATGGGTTGTATGTAAAGACTGACTTAAAAAAAAAAAAATGTAAGAACAAAAACGAAAATAGTAAAATAAATTAAAAAAATAAAAAAACACTGACTTTGGCATTGTTTTTCCATGACATCATGGTTTGCATTGAAGAGAAATAGATTTTTTTATATTCATGCAGTTATGCTCTTGAGCAGGGATTCCCAAACTCGGTCCTGGGGCCCAAATTTGGGAATCATTGGCCATAGAAGGTAAGCAGAGTAAAGGTATTGGGAACCGAATTGGTATAGTGAGCCCTTGTGTTGTGGGGATTTAGCTCTATTTTTAATTTGATGAACACAAGGTGACCTTTTCAAAAAACTAAGGGAGAGTTTAACCTTTTCCCTGAAAGCCTACATGCAGGTGATAGTTACAATACTCAATGTTCTCACAAAATCTTGCCACTCCTATATGTTTAGGCCTCCTATGTACTGTTTACAGCAGGTATACAGAGGTTATGTGTATGAATACTTTTTTTTTTAAATACAAAGGATCAGTGGGGAATGAAACTGAATTCTCAGAACACGTTAAACTCACCCTTATCATGCTACAGTATGGGGAAGGAGATGGGTGGAGTCAGGTTGGTCTGTTGATTAGTCAAGGGGAAAACCAGCTGTAGGCCTACCACAACATCGACTGGCCCCCGTGTGCTGTTCTAACTGCAACCAGGAATGACTGGACTTCCTAAAAACCCGCACCAGGCTTCTTTGGATCCTATCGAATAATTTGCTTGGCCCGCTGCCGCAGTCCGTCCTCCCTGCACTCGTGCGTTCCTTTGTACGTGGGAATGGAATTTTACCAGATGATAATGATGCTCAGATGTGTTATGGCCACAAGGAGGCGCTCTCTGCCTTATGATTGTATCAGATAGCCGTGATGGCAGTAATGTCCTCTGTCACATTGTCTCCTCCTCCATCACACACATGCGCACACACAACCACATCCAGCGTCTCTGCTTGACACCTCATAAGGAGGGAACTTGTTTTAAAGCATGGAGATTCTCATACAGAATGAGCAGGTAGAAAAGGAATGTGGCCAGTCCCCAAGCCCCCATCCCTTACACCCAAATATTACCATTGCCTGCACCAAGATACCTCCCACACGTGTCATTTTCTCCCTGCTGCCAGCTTGCTAAGTACTCTGGCAGTAGTCATTCTTTAAAAAAAATGCTACTTTATTCTGAAAAGGATTTATGTTATTTGTTAATCACATTTAGTGAAAGGATTGTGTCTGTGTTGAGTGTGTCACGATGTCTGTTAAGCCAGTTCACTTTAGACTCACTTGCAGCAGTGCTATAACTGCATCATCTCTGCATCAGTCTGTTAGGGGAGACTGGAGAGATGGATTCAGTCAGTATTGCAGACAACACAGTGTACAGGAAGGGAGGGGGAGGCCGACTGTTCCGGCGCGCGCGCAGAGTGACCTTGAAGACAGACAGACAACAGGGATGGGGAGGGGGTGGGTTAGGGTGTGTGACAGGTTTTGTTATCCCACAAGGGATTCACCCCTGCTCGCCGAGCCTGAACTCTACGCATCTGTGTGTTTACTAACAAAGACACGAGTACATCACCTCAGGATACTATTGGACCGCCTATCTGTTACTGTATGTTTGACCCCCCCCCCCCCCCCCCAAACTCCCATGCCTCAGTAGATGAGACTCCACAAACAGCCAGCGAGACTAAACTATAGACTGTTATGTCTGAGGTGGGGGGATGTTTCAGTCGGTCTGATAAGAGACGCTATTGTTTTTAATCTAGAAATACCTGAGAAGAGCGATATCTCCTGTCCTACTTGTTGTTATTAACTGGTACAGTGTGTTTGTGTTTTATTTTTTTCCCCCCTACTGTGTCTGCTTTCCGCTTGTATTACTACAGCCCTCAAACTCAACTCTGGACCTCGAAGCCAGTTCCACTGCATTGTTTCATTGTTCCCCTCTAATCAGGAACTGATTTAGACCTGTGACAATAGGTGTGCGCAATGAATTATCAGGTCGAACAGAAAACCAGCAGGCTCTGGACCTCGTAGTGTAAGAGTTGAGTACCCCTGCTCTACAGCATGGTTCATAATTCAGATCACAATATCAAAACAGTCCATGGGAAATCTGGGTGAAAGTATGACTCATTTCAAGTGCGCTGCACAATTGATGAACATATTCCATTACTCCCTTGACTGAATGCGTATACACAGATGCTCACTGCCTTTCCACTGTTAAGTGAACGTGAATGATTGCACTTACTAGCGAAAGTATTGATCTCTGCCACTCTCACATTGTTTGAATTATGTATTTTGATCCATCCTGCTCACCGTAGGCCTCAGAACACAGTAAGGTATTTTCAGGGAAGGAAAATGTTGATAATGTTTCTGCTCAGCCACTGCTGTGGTTTTTAACACATGTCCACCCGATTGGCTGTACAGTGTATTTACGATTTGCCACTGTGGTGACTCATCACATTGTTTTCCAATAAACTCCCATCGGAGAGATGATTGGTCTCACGGGAAGCCGCAGCCCACCAGAGTCCTTATAGACACAATCGCCCACATCCTCCCACAATGCTTAGAGCTATCCAAAAAGGGCATGCAAAGGAAGTTCGTAATGCCTCCTATGCCTGATGGGTTGGATGATACTTTTCTCGTCAATCATCTTGAAAAAACATATACTTAAAAATTGGAAATCAACCAAATCCTTCATTGTTAATAAAATGGAAAGGTCAAATGCTTTATTATCTAAATGTTGGGCGTCAGAGAGAAACACAATGGTGCAGTTTAGACCATGTAGACCATGTGGGGATAGGGGTGTGAGTAGGTGTGATGTCGTTGATGTTTGTGTGCGTCTGTGTGCTGTTGTTTGCATGTGTTTGTTTTGTATTGTTTGAAAAAAAAAATGTATAAAACCGTACACAAAAAAAGGTGATGCCTCCAATGCTCGTCATATGATGTATCCGGAGGTTTATGGTTGATTCATGGTCACTGTGATGTGGTATGAATTAAATGCTTTAGGGGGAATCTGTCTGGTACTGTGTGTGTATCAGGTGTCTGTTTATTTTGCATACTCCAACCATAGTGAGACCACAGGCACCCTTATTGTTTCAAAAGACACCCGGTCTACTGCTGCTGCAAATTGCAACAATACTTTTCCCACGTCATATAGCAGACACTCTTACAGGAGCAATTAGGGGTAAGTGCCTTGCTCAAGGGCACATGAACAGATTTTTCCCCACCTAGGTGACTCTGGGATTTGAACCAGCAACCTTTCGGTTACTGGCTCAACACTGTAAACCGTTAGGCTACCTACTCTTACTACACAACCTTCACTTCTCCTAACTTGAAGAGAGCAGAAAGTCCAGCCTCATCTGTATTCCAAGGGAAGGGAGAGACATAGAAGGAACTTTATCAGTTGTGGTAACACATTTACGTATATGAATGTGTGTACACAGGTGTGATAACCAAGGTCTGATAAGAGGTCTGACAGTGGCACTTTGTTTTGTACGGTCACACCCTGTGTGTCATAGACTATACCACCAGAAGTAACATGGTTGTTGTATTATGGTTTGCATTGGCCCGTTACTTATAGTCACTTTAGAATGCAAGTACCTTTTATATTCATGATATGTACTGGGGGGGGGGGTTTGACTTCAAATACTTTTGTGGACAGTGTACTTGAACATATCAGAATTTGCACACATAAAGGTGTTACACAATCTATATACTGTAGGAGCTATTGGATAATATTAGATTTGCATTAGATGCATGAAGCTGTATATGATGACTGTAGAATATACAGATTGAAAGGTATCTGTCTGTATATATAGTACCAGTCAAAAGTTTGGACACACCTACTCATTCAAGGTTTTTCTTTATTTTTACTATTTTCTACATTGTAGAATAATAGTGAAGACATCAAAACTATGAAATAACACATATGGAATCATGTAGTAACCAAAAAAGTGTTAAACAAATCAAAATCTATTTTTTATTTGAGATTCTTCAAAGTAACCACCCTTTGCCTTGATGACAGCTTTGCACACACTTGGCATTCTCTCAACCAGCTTTATGAGGTAGTCACCTGGAATGCATTTCAAATAACAGGTGTTTCTTGTTAAAAGTTAATTTGTGGAATTTCTTTCCTTCTTAATGCGTTTGAGGCAATCAGTTGTGTTGTGACAAAGTAAGGGTGGGTATTTGGTAAAATACCACATCAATATTATGTCAAGAAAACCTCAAAGAAGCAAAGAGAAACGACATTCCATCATTACTTTAAGACACGAAGGTCAGTCAATCCGGAAAATGTTGAGAACTTTGAACGTTTCTTCAAGTGTAGTCGCAAAAACTATCAAGTGCTATGATGGAACTGGGTCTCATGAGGACCGCCACAGGAAAGGAAGACCCAGAGTTACCTCTGCTGCAGGGGATAAGTTAATTAGTTACCAGCCTCAGAAATTGCAGCCAAAATAAATTCTTCACAGAGTTCAAGTAACAGACACATCTCAACATCAACTGTTCAGAGGAGACTGCGTGAATCAGACATTCATGGTTGAATTGCTGCAAAGAAACCACTGGTAAAGGACACCAATAATAAGAAGAGACTTGCTTGGGCCAAGAAACACGAGCAATGGACATCAGACCGGTGGGAAAACTGTCCTTTGGTCTATTGAGTCCAAATTTGAAATTTTGAGTGTCTTTGTGAGATGCAGAGTAGGTGAACAGATGATCTCCGCATGTGTGGTTCCCACCGTGAAGCATGGAGGAGGAGGTGTGAAGGTGTTGGTGTGCTTTGCTGGTGACACTGTCTGTGATCTATTTAGAATTCAAGGCACACTTAACAAGCATGGCTTCCACAGCATTCTGCAGCGATACGCCATCCCATCTGAATTGCGTTTTGGGAAAGGGGGATCCTAGTCAGTTGTCCAACTGAATGTATTCAACAGAAATGTGTCTTCCACATTTAACCCAACCTCTGAATCAGAGAGGTGTGGGGGCTGCCTTAATTGACATCCACGTCTTTGGTGCCCGGGGAACAGTGGGTTAACTGCCTTGCTCAGGGGCAGAACAACAGATTTTTACCTTGTCAGCTCTGGGATTCGATCCAGCAACCTTCCGGTTACTGGCCCAAGGTTCTAACCACTAGCTTAGTGGGACTACCATTTGTTTTTTCAACAGGACAATGAACCAACACACCTCCAGGCTGTGTAAGGGCTATTTGGCCAAGAAGGAGAGTGATGGAGTGCTGCATCAGATAACCTGGCATCACAATCACCCGACCTCAACCCAAATGAGATGGTTTGGGATGAGTTGGACCGCAGAGTGAAGGAAAAGCAGCCAACAAGTGCTCAGCATATGTGGGAACTTCTTCAAGCCTGTTGGAAAAGCATTCCAGGTGAAGCTGGTTGAGATAATGCCAAGAGTGTGCAAAGCTGTCATCAAGGCAAAGGGTGGCTACATGAAGAATCTAAAATCTATTTTGATTTCTTTAACACTTTTTTGGTTACTACATGATTCCATATGTGTTATTCCATAGTTTTGATGTCTTCATTATTATTTTACAATGTAAAATAGTACAAATAAAGAAAAACCCTTGAATGAGTAGGTGTGTCCAAACTTTTGACTGGTACTGTGTATATATTACTTTTCCCAAGAGGAAAGGACAAAGGCTGAATGTACTGTACTGCTGTCTGTTTTGCCCCCCCCCCCTTCTCTTTTATGGTAATTTCCATTGGGTGATTGGGCATGAAAACCAGAAATCCCACAGTGAGGATTCTTTGGCCTGTGGCTTGTGTAGGACGCTGCTCATCCGCCCCTTCCCTCCATCTCTCAGCACCCCCAGCCCTCCCTCCTCCACTCTTCCTCCCCTGCAGATTTCCCAACTGTGCATTCCTTGGGCCCCTGTTATACATACTCCCAGCGCCCCTCCTCTCCTCCTTTCCACAGGCAGATTCATGCATGATAGACAAACATGGAAGAAGAAGAAAAAAGGAAAAAACAACAGACATGACTTCACGTGACTTAACAGGGTTGGTACAGTGAAATAAGAGAGAAAGATAGTGGATAGGGAGGGGTTAAAAGAGTGTTTAGAAAAACAAGGGGAGTGAGTATGAAGGGAGAGAAAAGGGAGAATGAGACAGAGGGAGAAACAGAAGGTGGGGAAAGTTCTTTCAGTTGGACTGGTTCTTCACTTTTTGATGTAGCTTCTAGGGCCAATGGTCAACTGGGCTATGTATGGTATGTATGTAGTAGGGAGGAGCTTTGTTTCGTGGGTATGTGGCGGAGAGTTTGTTTGGCTTGTCTTCAATGCAACTCCATCCGCACACACACCTCCTAGCCACTATGAGCACATCATATTCCTGCTTGCTCATGTGGCAAAGGCATAAACAAAGAGGAGGAGAGCCTCCCTCTCTCTCTTCCCTGAGTGTCTTCAGGAAGGACCCTCAAAGATGTCCCACTCCTGCACCAGGCCTACCAAACACAGCTGGTGTGTGTGTGTGTGTGTGTGTGCGTGTGCGTGTGTGTGTGCGTGTGTGTGTGTGTGTGCGTGTGCGTGTGCGTGTGTGTGCGTGCGTGTGCGTGTGCGTGTGTGTGTGTGAGATAAGGGGAGTTTAGCTTTCTGGGGGTAGTAAAACAACTCAGGAGGACATCCAAAGACACATTACGTCTTACCATCTAGAACCAGTAACCTCTTCAAGCTCTCTCTCAAATGTATAGATACTTAACCTCTGACCCAGTGTTAAGGCCGTCTGTCTTGAAAAGGACTAGTAAACAGAAAGAACACGTGTTCAATTTAGACAATCAGACATGTCGTTGGGGTTGGTTTTGAGTAGATGGGAGAATGGGTTGGATGTACAGTATTGGTAGGATGTAGGCCTACTGTACCAATTCTCGCTTCTCTTGCATATCTCTGGACTGAGATCAGTGTCTGGAACCGTAAACACCAGAGCCAGTTATGAAGACGTGTCTGATCTCTGTTCTCTCTGTTCACTCCCCTCATCAGCACAACCATCAGTTATCTGTCACTTTGCTCATTTCAAGGGAGTCACGTAGAAGTGACAAGTTTCATTTTGAGAAGCCTCTCTCACTCACTTCCCTGTGAACATTTGACATGCAACCTCATCTCATCGCCAAACAGGAACTGAGATGATCAAGTGAGAAATCAACATCTCATGTTTAAGGAGAAGTGTTAATGCTGATCTATAGTAGCCTACATATAAACTACTTCGACTAGGCAGATCATATGCCCGTAGGGCAGAGAGAAATGTAAGTGTATGTATGTATATATATATATTTTTATGCAAACGCCAACCACAGGAGCCTGTTTTGCCGTGGGAGAGAGAGTAATTTTAGCAGTTTTAAAGCTAATTACCTGCAATTCTACACATTTTGCCATGACTTATGCCATGTTAATGATATCTGAGGGGGGGGTTTTTGGAGTGAGAGTGACTAGCAAAATCAATATGGGCCCCCTGGAGGTAAAATCAAATCAAATCGTGCCATGCGGTTGGTATTTGGCCAAGTTTAGATAGCTGGCTAGACTAACTTACCAATTAAAAAATTGTTAGCTGACATGGGCTAATTGGGTGACTGCCAGTGACTGACATAACAAGAGAAAAACTGCTGATGCACAACAACATTTTGAAATTACATCTTTCGAAATATCCTACTACAGACACACATTGTACAAGACTAGTTGTAGGGCCACTTTACCCCAAACCCAGTCAACACTCTCCATTTTCCTAATTTAGGCTTTGTTAAAAAACTGTTTCTAAGTGTAAATGTAAACTCTATTTCTTGTTGACGTTCTTTACTCACACTCTGAAAACTAGTGAAACAGAGCAACTGGCTGTGGAGTTGTAAAGAGGAAAAAGACAGAACAGTTTTCTCTGAGCAGTGCAAAGGTTCACTATCTCCCTGGCCAGAATAACAGAGTTACATTATACAGAACATGTAAAAATGCAGGACAGAGGGACAAAAAGGAGGGGGGAAAGAAAGAAACAATAATGTCATCCATTTCATAGCACGTGGCTGGGGTCATAGCTCATAGCCAGCAGGGAAAACAGTGAACACACACACACACACACACACACACACACACATAGCTTCATATTTCAGCAAATGTGGCAAGCCCAGGCCATATTTGGCATCATGGCGGAGAGGAAGGAAACTCCAGGGAGCCAAAATTCCACAGCAGGTTTTTTCCAAACCAAGACGAACGTAGCATTAGTTAGCGTAGCATTATTAGCCTATTAACCCAAGCCTTACCAAGGGGTGTCTGCCCAGCCTAGGACTTACGAATGACATACCCTGCGCTATCAGGATCTGGCATCTTAAAGAGCACAAGAATTACAGTGTGTTTTATGTCATAGTATGGCTTCGGGTTAGGTCACTGCATACCCTTAGAAAGATTCTTGACCTCAGTTAACTCGGAGTGGTCGACTGGGTTAATAGCGACAGCTTTGAAGTTGTGTCTTGACTGGTAGAGTGACCTAAGCGATAGGAGGGGTTAGGATGGTTTAAGGCAGGGGGGCACGACTTAAGTGTGCGAGTGCCAAGGTCCCGCTAGGTTTGGTTTCCCTCTGGCTCTTAATTGAGCAGTTAATGGCCCTGCTTAGCCGGAGAACGCACACACCTGTTTTCCCAGGTCTGTTTTAACAGGCTGTGGCTGTGCCTAGAGGACAAGAGCTGTGCACCAAAGTTTTAAGAGAGTGAAAATAAAAGCGATATGGTACAAGGTACAATAGGACACACACACACACACACACTACTCCGCTGAGCTAGTCTGACACCATTTCCTGTGTGAACCCAAATTCTGGCAGTGCAATACACCAACCAGCCTTTCTTCACATGACCATGTGAGAGAATCAGCCCATCTGCACAGGACATACGAGAGACATTCCACTGTCTGCGTCTGCCATTTCCTCCTCTATTATCTTGTCTGAGGAAGGGTTTGAACTTTGAAGCTGCACTACTGGATTTATTAAATAGTGTCTATCATATGACTACTGGGTCCAGGCCTCAGAATATTGCAATCCTGCAATCCACTCTAACACAGCAAAACACCACCCTTTAACCTATCTCAAACTATAGTCCATCTGCTGACAAGCAACAAACAGGAAACATAAAGAACACATCTCTGTCTACCCTGTGGTTAGTCCATCTGAAATAGTCAACCAGTATGACCCTTAGCTCACACTTCCTGTAGCTCTACCGCCTGCTGTGGCACAAGGGGTTCTGGGTAGTAGAGGACCCATGGCGTTCATCACCGCGACAGGAGGTCATTGCTCCTACTTCCTCTTCAGTGGTGAATGCAGAAGTGGACAAGGCTCGGCCACGAGGGCTAGTGTTTTCAGTTCTCCCTCCAATCCTCCTCTTCTTCCTCCACCTTCTCCCTTTTGTGTTTACTTTCCAGTCATGTGCACGGAGAGGAGTTTGGGAATGAAGATAGGCTACTGCATAAAAATAATAACTAGAGCAGGTTTGGTTGCACCTTCGTTCAATATAACATGTTGATGAAATGCAAGAGAATATTTGTGATGGCCACAGTACACCATTTCAGTAATATTGGTACCATAGACCATCACCATCATCATTATCAGTTTAAACCCATCCAATCCTTTCAGGTATGTGAAGGTGAAAAAGAAGGGGACAACGTTTTGAAGGGGAATGCTGCCTCGTGGTTTCAGCATAACGCTCTCCCTCTAATCCAAACATGTTTTGAGGAGGCATGCTCTGCTGCTTACGACTGCACTACAAAATAACAGCTGGAACAGAGCTGCTGTGGCAAGCCTCGCACCAAGATTTTTCTCTAAGCTAGTATAGAGTGGGGCTCGTGTGTCTAAACTTTAAACCAATCACTGTAGGTTTAAACAATGAAGTCAGAGCTAAAGAATGTGGGCCGTCCTCATTATTCTGAAAGTCGACAAACGGATCTGTACAACCTGTCCATTTTAGGGACTGTGGTTTACCATGGCTGTGTCCTCAAAGGTAGTGCACTATGTATGGGATAGGGTGCCATTTGGGACTCAGCCTACTTGTAATGATGTCAACAGAGGTTTTATCTTTGGGCTGTGGGTTACAACACTGCTGATTTGGTCAAAAGTGCATTATATTTGGAAGAATGTAGGAATGTTGTGTGTTTGGACAATGACAAGAGAGTTTCCTCACTGTTCTAGATCTACCTAATTTCATCCATGTTGCTTTGACCTAACCTGTCCTATCAGATCTGTGAAGGGGAGGGAAGGAAGAAGGAAGGGGACAAGGTTTTGGCATGAAATCCAGGCTCAGACCCCTCCCTAGATCTCTTTTCCTTAGTTTCTAATATTAGTGCCTAATGGAATAATATCTATCCATCTCCCTCACTCGCTTTCTCTTTTCTAACTCTCTCTCTCTCTCTTTCTCTCTCCCTCTCTCTCCCCCTCTCCTTTCTTCTTCTCCCCTCTCACTGAAACACAGCGCTGGCTCTTGTACCCAGCCAGAAGGATCTGTTATCATCTACACTCTTGAGTACTGGGAGATAAGGAGCTGAACTGAGAAATTCCTGTGCAGAAAAAAGGTCATGTTCTTTCACATCCTAATATGGCTGTGTGTGTGCTAACACTCTAAGAACTAGACATGGGCAGAGAGAGAGAGGGGGAAGAGAGAGAGAAAGAGTTGGAAAGAGCAAAGCAAGAGGGCTCCAGCTAGCATGTGACGTTCTTAAAGCCATATGTTTCTTAGAGCTTGGTGAGAGCGTGGATATTTTGCATACAACTTCCCATAATGTTTCCTACAGGTTTTCTCATGGTTCTAAGAAACGTTAAGAAACAATGTTCTTCTGTGGAAATTTCAGTCCTTCGCATAACGTTTTCTACAGGCTTCCTCGTGATTCTATTTAAGCTCATGTTCTCAGAACAACCGGAGAACAAACATCTAAGAATGTTATTTAAAAACATACACATTCTGCATCAACAAAACTCTCTCTATCCTCTATCTTGTGTCTAGGTGTGTAGGTTTTAATAAGTGCTTGTTTCCTTTGAAATAGGGTCTGTTTAAATAGGCAAAATTAACAGGATTGTATGAGTAAAAAAGAAACATGGCATGGTAGCTCCACCCTCGAGGCGCAGTTGACTAATTCCATGGATAGAGAGCAGAAGATCCTAGGTTTGAGTCTCACAGACACCATGCCACAATAAACAAATGAATGTGTTTGCATGATTAATGCCTAATCAATTGAATTTCTATCTGTGCTTGGAGTTCAAAACAGTTAACCCAATGTTAAGAGTTCTGTGTGTAGCTTGTGTAGAGGAGTCAGGAGCAGGACAGCAGATATGAGTAAATAAATGTAATTTACTCAGAATAGGCAAATACAATAGAATAAAGCAAGCCCACCTAACGGACCGTATAACATACAAACAATCACTCACAGAAAACCATGGTGGAACAGAGGGTTAAATAATGAACAAGTAATTGGGGAAGTGAAACCAGGTGTGTAAAACAAAGACAAAACAAATGGAAAATGAAAAGTGGATCGGCGATGGCTAGAAGGCCGGTGACGCCGAACGCCGCCCGAACAAGGTGGAAGTCGTGACAGTATCCCCCGCTTGACGCGCGGCTCCTCGGGGACGACCCGGAGGACGAGGCGCAGGGAGATCCGGGTGGAGACGGTGGAACTCCCACAGCAACGAAGGGTCCAGGACATCCTCCACCGGCACGCGTCCAGGATGGCTCGAACAGCATATGCCGGGGCCCCCTCGATGTCCAGAGGGGGTGGAGGAACCTCCCGCACCTCAGACTCCTGGAGTGGACCAGCCAACACCGGCCTGAGGAGAGACACATGGAACGAGGGATTAATACGGTAATCTGGGGGAAGATGTAACCTGTAGCATACCTCGTTCAGTCTCCTCAGGACTTTGAATGGCCCCACAAACCGCGGACCCAGCTTCCGGCAGGGCAGGCGGAGGGGCAGGTTTCGGGTCGAGAGCCAGACCCGGTTCCCCGGTGCGAACACCGGGGCCTCACTGCGGTGGCGGTCGGCGCACGCCTTCTGTCGCCTCACGGCCCATTGCAGATGCACATGAGCAGCGTCCCAGGTCTCCTTTGAGCGCTTAAACCATTCGTCCACCGCAGGAGCTTAGATCTGGCTCTGATGCCAAGGTGCCAGAACCGGCTGATACCCCAGTACGCACTGGAAAGGGGAGAGGTTAGTGGAGGAGTGGAGGAGTGAGTTTTGGGTCATCTCTGCCCAGGGGATGAACGCCGCCCACTCCCCAGGCCGGTCTTGGCAATATTACCGCAGAAACCTACCCACATCCTGGTTTACTCTCTCCACCTGCCCGTTACACTCGGGGTGAAAACCTGAGGTGAGGCTGACCGAGACCCCCAGACCTTCCATGAACACCCTCCATACTCTGGATGTGAACTGGGGAACCCGATCAGAGAATATGTCCTCAGGCACCCCGTAGTTCCGGAAGACGTGAGTGAACAGGGCCTCCGCAGTCTGTAAGCCGTAGGGAGACCAGGCAAAGGGAGGAGATGGCAGGACTTAGAAAACCGATCCACAACGACCAGGATCGTGGTGTTGCTCTGTGAGGGAGGAAGATCCGTCAGGAAGTCCACTGACAGGTGCGACCACGGCCGTTGTGGAACGGGGAGGGGTTGTAACTTCCCTCTGGGCAGGTGCCTGGGAGCGTTGCACTGGGCGCACACCGAGCAGGAGGAAACGTAAACCTTCGCGTCCTTGGCCAAGGTGGACCACCACTAAGGCAACGCACCGTCCGACCGATGTCAGGATGACCAGAGGAGGGTGACGTGTGGGCCCAATAGATCAAACGGTCGCGGACAGCAGACGGAACGTACAGACGCCCAGCTGGACACTGGGGAGGAGTGTGCTCTGTGCGTAACGCCCGCTCGATGTCCGCGTCCAACTCCCACACCACCGGTGCCACCAGGCAAGAGGCCGGAAGTATGGGAGTATGATCCATGGACCACTCCTCTGTGTCATACATCCGGGACAGTGCGTCTGCCTTAGCGTTCTGGGAACCTGGTCGGTAGGACAGAGTGAAAACAAAACGGCTAAAGAATATGGCCCACCTTGCCTGGCGAGGGTTCAGTCTCCTCGCCGCCCGGATATACTCCAGATTGCGGTGGTCAGTCCAGATGAGAAAAGGGTGTTTAGCCCCCTCAAGCATATGTCTCCATATGTCTCCATATGTCTCCATGCCTTCAGACTTGACAACAGCCAACAGCTCTCGGTCCCCCACATCATAGTTTTGCTCCGCTGGGATGAGCTTCTTCGAAAAGAAAGCACAGGGGCGGAGCTTCGGTGGCGTGCCCGAGCGCTGAGAGAGCACGGCTCCGATCCCAGCCTCGGACGCGTCCACCTCCACTATGAACGCCAAAGAGGGATCCGGATGAGCCAGCATGGGAGCCGAGGTAAACAGAGCCTTCAGGTGACCAAAAGCCCTGTCCGCCTCAGCCGACCACTACAGTCGCACCGGTCCCCCCTTCAGCAGTGAGGTAATGGGAGCCGCTACCTGACCAAAACCCCTGATAAACCTCCGGTAGTAGTTGGCAAACCCTAGAAACCACTACACTTCCTTTACCGTGGTGGGAGTCGGCCAATTACGCACGGCTGAAATGCGGTCACTCTCCATCTCTACCCCTGAAGTGGAAATGTGGTACCCTAGGAAGGAGATGGACTGTTGGAAGAACAGACATTTCTCAGCCTTGACGTACAGGTCATGCTCCAACAGTCTACCAAGCATCCTGCGCACCAGGGACACATGCTCGGCGCATGTAGCGGAGTATATCAGAATGTCGTCGATATACACCACTACACCCTGCTCGTGAAGGTCCCAGAAAATCTCGTCAACAAAGGCCTGGAAGACTGATGGAGCATTCATCAACCCATACGGCATGACGAGGCACTCATAGTGCCCTGAGATGGTACTAAATGCCGTCTTCCACTTGTCCCTCTCCCGGATACGCACCAGGTTGTAAGCGCTCCTGAGATCCAATTTTGTGAAGGAGCGTGCCCCGTGCATTGACTTGATCGCACTGGCGATAAGAGGCAGCGGGTAGCTGTACCTCACAGTGATCTGATTGATACCCCGATAGTCAATACATGGGCGCAGACCTCCATCCTTCTTCACAAAAAAGAAACTCGAGGAGGCAGGTGAAGTGGAGGGCCGAATGTATCCCTGCCCCAGGGATTCGGAGACATATGTTTCCATAGCCGCCGTCTCCTCCCGTGACAGAGGATAAACGCGACTCCTGGGAAGTGCTGCGTCTACCAGGAGATTTATCGCACAATCCACCCGTCGATGGGGTGGTAATTGAGTCGCCTTCTTCTTACAGAAGGCGAGAGCCAAATCGGCATATTCTGAGGGGATGCGCGCGGTGGAGACCTGGTCTGGACTTTCCACCGTAGTCGCACAGATGGAAACCCCTACACACCTCCCTGAGCACTCTAGTGACCACCCCTTGAGAGCCCTCTGTTGCCACGAAATAGTGGGGTTGTGACAGGCCAACCAGGGTAGGCCCAGCACAACAGAAAACGCAGGAGAATCAATTAGGAAGAGACTGATTCTCTCCTTGTGACCCTCCTGCGTAACCATGTCTAGTGGAGCGGTGGCCTCCCTAATTAGCCCTGACCCTAATGGTTGACTGTCTAGGGCGTGCACAGGGAAGGGCATATCCACAGGAACCAGGGGAATCCCTAAACTATGGGCAAAAGAACGGTCAATAAAATTCCCAGCTGCGCCTGAATCTACGAGCGCCTTATGCTGGGCATGCGGGGAAAATTTTGGAAATTTGATAAACACATACGTGAGCAACAGGGGGCTCTGGGTGAGCCTGGTGCCGACTCACCTGGGGTGACACGATAGTGCCCTGCCTGCTGCCTCGACTCCCTGAGGAACCCCCCCAGCACCGACCAGCAGTGTGCCCTCTGCAGCCACAGATGTTGCAGAGAATGGCCCCTCCTCCGGTCACCCTAAGTGCAGCACCTCCCAGCTCCATGGGCGTGAGAGCGGAGGTGCTGGGGGATGGAACTGACAGGCCCTGATCCGGACGTCCGCGGGCAGTCAGCAGGTTGTCCAGCCGGATGGACAGGTCCACCAGCTGGTCCAACGTGAGGGTGGTGTCTCGGCAGGCCAACTCCCGACGGACGTCCTCGCACAGACTGCACCGGTAGTGATCGATCAGGGCCCTGTCGTTCCATCCCGTGCTGGCAGCCAGGGTCCGGAAGTCCAATGCAAAATCCTGCACGCACCTCGTCCCATGCCTCAGGTGGAACAGTTATTCACCCGCCGCTCCACCCTCAGGCGGGTGGTCGAAAACTGCCCGAAAGTGGCGGGTGAACTCTTTGTAATGGTCCAACGCCGTGTCTCCTTCACTCCATACGGCGTTGGCCCACCAGGGCTTTGCCTGAGAGGCAGGAGACGAGGGCGGACACGCTCTCACGTCCCGAAGGAGCCGGGTGGACGGTTGCCAGGTAGAGCTCCAGCTGTAGTAGGAATTCCTGGCATCCGGCAGCCATCCCATCATACTCCCTCGGGAGCGCGAGCCGAATCCCGCTGGGACTGGGTGAAGGACGGGTGGACAGTGGGGTTGACGGTAGTGGGGCTGGTGGAGGCGTTGGAAATCCTCCTCCTCTCTCCCAACGATCCATCATCTGCAGCACACGATCCATGGCGGTGCCCAGACGTTGCAACATGGTTGCGTGCTGCTGGACGCACTCTTCTACCGCCACAGGGAAGGTGTCTGCTCCTGCTGACTCCATTCGTTCTGGTGACTGATTCTGTTAAGAGGTCTGTGTGTAGCTTGTGTAGAGGAGTCAGGTGCAGGACAGCAGATATGAGTAAATAAACGTAACTTACTCAAAATAGGCAAATACAATACAATAAAGCAAGCCCACATAACGGACCGTATAACATACAAACAATCACTCGCAAGAAACCATGGGGGAACAGAGGGTTAAATAATGAACAAGTAATTGGGGAAGTGAAACCAGGTGTGTAAAACAAAGACAAAACAAATGGAAAATGAAAAGTGGATTGGCGATGGCTAGAAGGCCGGTGATGTCGACCGCCAAACGCCGCCCGAACAAAGAGAGGGACCGACTTCGGCGGAAGTTGTGAAACCCAAATTATGCTTGCAGTGTAATTAAAGGTCTAATAACCTATAACTTCCCAGGAAAACTTTCAGTGAACCATAGAAAGACGTTCTCAGAACCTCCCTGCAACCTAAAAATATAAGCTCCCAGAACAGGTGACATTTTCACTTCCGTTCACAGAACGTTTATGGGAAACCAAAAACGTACGTTCCCACAACTTCCAAGGAACCAAATGTGCTACCTGGGGAGAGAGAGGAAAAGAGCAAGAGAGAAGAGAGAGAGAGATTGGAGCCCATGTGATGAATGTGTTCCACTCAGGCCTCCCAGAGGAAAAGGTCCATTTGAACTCCTACCCCCGAAAACCAGGGAACGAGTCGGTGGCCTCAGATGGCACTACAAAGAGTGTTGAAAGAATGCTGAAAGGGTGTTGAAAAGTGGAATTATTCACTGTGTTCATGCTCCAGCTGCTGGATAATCAGTATGTTGGAAAAACAACTGTCTGCATTTATTTTCAGTTGGTCAAATGCCCTATGCTTCCCCCTGACTTGTTCTCCATCTCTCTTTCTCTCTCTCTCTCTCTTTTTTACTTACACACACACACACACACACACACACACACACACACACACACACACACACACACACACACACACACACACACACACACACACACAGAGACCAACACACACTTAGTCATAATGAGCAGAAATGTCCTCAGTTCACTTGAATGGCACGCAGCTGTCCCTGCAGGCGGTCCTCTCATTGGTGGGCTGTTTTCCTCGGTGTTGGTGCCCCCCAATCAGACAATGGCATGCCTGACTTTCCCGCCATGGGTATGCTAATACTGTACAAGGAAAGACAGAGAAAATAATATGTTGATTGAAGAAAGAAGGGTGAGTGAGCCATTTTTTTCACGGTGTCCTTTCCTCGAGGGGAGTAAGAATGGAAAGCATCAGATTTAGCTTTGAAGCCTCCTAGAAATGTAAAGCAATTATACAGGAAGAAGAAAGACTGGACTGACAGCATGATGCATGATAGTTACTTGATAATTCCCACTGTACTGTACTTTGTGGTTATCTTATTGGACGATTGAAAAATAACTATGTACATCAGTAACGCACATTTATAGTGCATCATATCACACATAGGTATTGTTCTGACCTAACTTTAATTGGACAAGTCTCCTACTTCCATACAGGGGACTATTATGAGGTCAGTGGAATAGTGGAATTCCTGCTGAAGCTTTAATCTGAGACGCAGGCCTGGGTTTGGGGGTGGAATGTTAGTAATTATATCTGGTCTGGGTCCAGAGCCAGGCAAAAGTGTGTGTGTGTGTGGTGTGTGTGTGTTTGTGTGCATTGAGGGGGCATGCTAAGTGCTGACTGGGTACTGTAGTTTTGGGTACTTTACAAAAACAGTCATTCACCATTCCTAGGCCCCCCACACCAACATCCAGGGCCTCTTATTCACAGATCTTTTCAATTGAAAACAATTGAAGTCAAACACTTTTAGGCAGGGGGAACAGAGCTAGGGAGTGGAAGGGAGCGCCCCGCCTGTACAGTACAATGGTATGGGAAACACTGACCCAGCATGTCCAGCAAAATAACCTTGGAACAACTACCGTCCAATTATTTCCACTAAGTTAGGCCTAGTTATTCCTGGAGCAGCTGTGATAGCCACAAAACTCAGCAGAGTAAGTCACACCCACATTACTGGAGAAGAGACTATAACCCATGTAGCTGGGTGATAAAGACAGTAACACCTGTGCATACTTGCTCTCCCTCACATACTCTCACAGACTTGGGAAAGAAATAGCCTGTGTAGGCTGTGTAAAGAAAAGTAATGTCCTTCCTCTCTGGTTAGAACTGTACGCAAGCTAGTGTGTTGAAACGATGCCACTGATTTCACATGCCATCTGTTGTATGTTGGCTCAATATCCATTTCCATGACAACACCGGGTTGATACATAGAAAGATATAGGCTATTAATTCAACCCCAAAGAAATCTGTTCACTATTCGCTAAACAACTAAATCTAATTTCCATCACTTCCTTTGTAAAATATATTATCTAATAAAATATTTGTAATTGATAATGTGATTGGCTACCCATTGTTTTTCATAATAGAAGACGTACTTTGATTTGGTTGCACTCCCTTCTTTCCCCACCTGAGGAATTCACTATGATAATATACAGCTATTTAACCACCTGTTTGCATGATAAGATGCAAACGATCAATAATAAACCACTTACAAACTATTGTGACTCTATTGTAAGTAAAGCCTGCTACAAAGTTCCTCTTTGAAATTTCTCAACAGTGATTTGCAAAAAAATGTGACTGCATAAAGAGTTATACAGTATACACTGCATGTGGAGCTTGAATAGAAACAACACTCTCTCACACACTGCTCAGTAATAGAGGCTGCATACATGTATGAGCATGAGAAAGAAAAATGAAATGCTTATTATTGTACATTTCCTGTAATGATATAGAATGGAAACATCTGAGCCTTGTGAATCCGGAACATTCTACTAGCATACCGACTGAGCAATATAGTTGATTTGCGTACCGTATGCTCATGTCATCAATATGACATGCTCCCTCATAGCAACTTAATTGAATTAAATTGCCTGATGACCTGGGAAATGTATTTGCCCACTGAGATTGCCGCGGCAACGCCCAATGCCGTATACCCCATTCCCATTGAGTCTCTCTCTCAGCAGAGAGAGAGCACAACGTTTTCCACCACTGCACTGGCATCATCCATGACCGCTCCGCTATTTATAACCGAACCACTGTGATGTAGTTCATTAGGCAAGGAGACTGCTCTCCTCTCCTCGCCACAGGCCAGAGTAAACACTGAGCAGAGAAAACACTGAGCAGATAAAACACTGAGTAGATAAAACACTAAGCAAAAAAAACACTGAGCAGAGAAAGAGGCTTAACCACACCTTCGAAATGGGGAATAAAGTCACAGTGAGTTTCTGAGTCAGCGTTAGTCTCATGTCACCTGGTTAGTCTCCACCTCTCCTTTGTTCCTTCTGATCGGGATTCCTGGTCCGGTCACATGGTCAGGGAAACCTCAGGGCCTCTACTAACTTAGAACTGATATTGATGACAGACCATTTGTACATCATAATCACTGTAGAGGGAAAATTTGCACATCCATTGAATGACACTTTGAGGTGTAGTCTAACCTTAACCACATTTTGATTCCTATTTGCAATGGGACTATTTTCTTCATGGCCGTGCTAGAAGTATCACCGCGCCAAGGGGGGTGGGGGTGGAAGGGGGGTGGAAGGGGGGGGGGGGGGGTGTTTGTGTCACATTTGGCCTGTGAGGTAGGAAATAAGATGGCAGAGACATACAAGATTGGAACCTTACCAGGGCAAACCAATACGTTACTACTCTCATAGCAGTACCCATGAAAAAGGGTTGTCCCCATTGTGCCTAAGGAGATTACATCACTTCCTCTGACCTTTCTCTTCTTTTATCTCTTTCTTTTATCTCTCCTCTACACCTTGTTTTCCTACAGGGTTCCTCCTCTACACCTTGTTTTCCTACAGGGTTCCTCCTCTACACCTTGTTTTCCTACAGGGTTCCTCTTCCACACCTTGTTTTCCTACAGGGTTCCTCCTCTACACCTTGTTTTCCTACAGGGTTCCTCCTCTACACCTTGTTTTCCTACAGGGTTCCTCCTCTACACCTTGTTTTCCTACAGGGTTCCTCCTCTACACCTTGTTTTCCTACAGGGTTCCTCCTCTACACCTTGTTTTCCTACAGGGTTCCTCTTCCACACCTTATTTTCCTACAGGGTTCCTCCTCTACACCTTGTTTTCCTACAGGGTTCCTCCTCTACACCTTGTTTTCCTACAGGGTTCCTCCTCTACACCTTGTTTTCCTACAGGGTTCCTCTTCCACACCTTATTTTCCTACAGGGTTCCTCCTCTACACCTTGTTTTCCTACAGGGTTCCTCCTCTACACCTTGTTTTCCTACAGGGTTCCTCCTCTACACCTTGTTTTCCTACAGGGTTCCTCTTCCACACCTTGTTTTCCTACAGGGTTCCTCCTCTACACCTTGTTTTCCTACAGGGTTCCTCTTCCACACCTTGTTTTCCTACAGGGTTCCTCCTCGACACCTTGTTTTCCTACAGGGTTCCTCCTCTACACCTTGTTTTCCTACAGGGTTCCTCTTCCACACCTTATTTTCCTACAGGGTTCCTCCTCTACACCTTGTTTTCCTACAGGGTTCCTCTTCCACACCTTGTTTTCCTACAGGGTTCCTCCTCTACACCTTGTTTTCCTACAGGGTTCCTCCTCTACACCTTGTTTTCCTACAGGGTTCCTCCTCTACACCTTGTTTTCCTACAGGGTTCCTCCTCCACACCTTGTTTTCCTACAGGGTTCCTCTTCCACACCTTGTTTTCCTACAGGGTTCCTCTTCCACACCTTATTTTCCTACAGGGTTCCTCCTCTACACCTTGTTTTCCTACAGGGTTCCTCTTCCACACCTAGTTTTCCTACAGGGTTCCTCTTCCACACCTTGTTTTCCTACAGGGTTCCTCTTCCACACCTAGTTTTCCTACAGGGTTCCTCCTCTACACCTTGTTTTCCTACAGGGTTCCACTTCCACACCTAGTTTTCCTACAGGGTTCCTCCTCTACACCTTGTTTTCCTACAGGGTTCCTCTTCCACACCTTGTTTTCCTACAGGGTTCCTCCTCTACACCTTGTTTTCCTACAGGGTTCCTCCTCTACACCTTGTTTTCTTACAGGGTTCCTCTTCCACACCTTATTTTCCTACAGGGTTCCTCCTCTACACCTTGTTTTCCTACAGGGTTCCTCCTCCACACCTTGTTTTCCTACAGGGTTCCTCCTCTACACCTTGTTTTCCTACAGGGTTCCTCCTCTACACCTTGTTTTTCTACAGGGTTCCTCCTCTACACCTTGTTTTCCTACAGGGTTCCTCCTCGACACCTTGTTTTCCTACAGGGTTCCTCCTCTACACCTTGTTTTCCTACAGGGTTCCTCCTCTACACCTTGTTTTCCTACAGGGTTCCTCCTCTACACCTTGTTTTTCTACAGGGTTCCTCTTCCACACCTTGTTTTCCTACAGGGTTCCTCTTCCACACCTTATTTTCCTACAGGGTTCCTCCTCTACACCTTGTTTTCCTACAGGGTTCCTCCTCCCCACCTTATTTTCCTACAGGGTTCCTCCTCTACACCTTGTTTTCCTACAGAGTTCCTCTTCCACACCTTGTTTTCCTACAGGGTTCCTTGGCGAAGACGTGGATGTCAATTAAGGCAGCCCCCCGCACCTCTCTGATTCAGAGGGGTTGGGTTGAATGCGGAAGACACATTTCAGTTGAAGACATTCAGTTGTACAACTGACTAGGTCTCCCCCTTTCCCTTTCTCCACACCTTGTTGTCCTACAGGGTTCCTCCTCCACACCCTGTCATAGGTGTGAATGGTCTCCAGTCACTACGATGAACACCTTTGTGCTTCTGTGTACGTGTGTGTGTATTTGCGTGTGTGTGCATGTGTGTGTCTGTGTGTGTTTGGGAAATGGACGTCCCGTCCATCTGTCAAATGAAGCTTGGTAAAATGTGAACGTCAAACTTTACCAGGTGGCAGATTAGCTATAGCTATAACTAGATGTACTATGTTAGCTGACGCTTCTCCTCACAAAGGGTCTTTCTATAAGCTTAGATACAATAGTTATCTTCCGGGTCAGGTCATTTGGGCTCCCGAGTGGTGCAGCGCTCTAAGGCACTTCATCTCAGTACTAGAGGCGTCACTACAGACCCTGGTTCGATTCCAGGCTGTATCACAACTGGCCGTGATTGGGAGTCCCATAGGGCAGCGCACAATTGGCCCAGCGTTGTCTGGGTTAGGGTTTGGCCGGGGTAGGCCATCATTGTAAATACGAATATGTTCGTAACTGACTTCCCTAGTTACAGAAAAACACCAGGCCCTAGCCAAGCTTTACTGTATGAGTAGGTAGTCTCATATGGCACTGTTTGAAACAAAGGCCCATTAACTTGGGTTAACAGTT
Source organism: Salmo trutta (assembly GCF_901001165.1). Taxonomy (NCBI): domain Eukaryota; kingdom Metazoa; phylum Chordata; class Actinopteri; order Salmoniformes; family Salmonidae; genus Salmo; species Salmo trutta. Next base: position 48,730,676 of record NC_042962.1, on the reverse strand, counting down.
CATTCAAAAGAACAAAGATTTTCCACTTTGTTAACACTTTACATTACAGTGTCCATGTTACAGCGTAATGTATTAACATTGCTATTCACAGAATAGCTGAGTTGAATGGGGTTATTTTTGACTTTAGGGAGAGTTAACATACCATGCCTCAGGCTCTTGGATCCAGCCTGTCTGTTATATAACCCGTCGGTTTCCACCCAGTTCTAAACCCTCGGGACGTATGGAAGCTTGAGTGACATTTCTGACGTGGGAAGCGTGTCATCCTGCACCGTGAGAGCTGTAGGTATCTCTGTCAGGGCACAGGATGAACCGCTTCACACTTCAGAAATGAACGCCATGTCAAAATTGAAGCGCTTGAACACCAGATCAGATGAGTGGGAGAGTGCAAAGTAATTAACACGCAAGCCTGAATTCCCTTGATTAGATCTGAAATGTTTATAAGAACCACTTGGCATTGTCTCGATATTTGATGATAATAACACTCTGGAACATTTGTACTTAAAGACAACTTTTGAGGAGCATATTAAAACTAAAGGTAGTAAACCTCAAAACACCAACGTCCAAACTCCCAGACATGGTAGAAAACAAGGCTCTTAGCTTCAGTTTAAACATGGAGTTGTTTCACTTATATTCAGACTGAAATGACATTGTTATTGTAGCTATAGCAACACCAGTTGCCCTATATTACTGAACCGAATACTCAACTGACTCACTGACCCCTCTGGGCTCTAGCAGCCTTCTAGCTGTACCCATCCACCCCAACACAACCATCACCACCAGAATGTGACACTGACTGGACACATTTAACAGGGTTTTTCCCGTCCCTGTGCAAATTGATTGGGTTCTTAATGGGGCTGAATGGATGGTCAGTGGGTCTATCTCCATCTATCTGACTACACAATGCAGGAATGCCAGAGGCGGCTACCAGCCAGCTAGCCCATAACATTAGACCATTGTTTCAGTATCTCATAGTGCCCATCTGATAGAGACAGATAGAGACTGATAAAGAATGTATTGTGCTGGATCTTGTTGTGAATTGGCTAATCTCATATATATCTGCCATGGAACTGTTAGAAGAAATGGAGTTAGGAGTCCTCATGAACATGTTGACGTCTACACTTGACGCCCTGGGACTATAAAACTGCCAATGCATGCCCACAGCTCTCATTCTATTATATTCTGTTCTATTCTATTCAGTTCTATTCTATTCTGTTCTATTCTATTCTGTTCTATTCTGTTCTATTCTGTTCTGTTCTATTCTATTCTATTCTGTTCTATTGTATTCAGTTCTATTCTATTCTATTCTATTATATTCTGTTCTATTCTATTCTATTCAGTTCTATTCTATTATTTTCTATTCTATTGGTTGGTTGGTGTTGGTCTAGCACCTCTCTGCTGTTTAAAGTACCCTCTTTGTAATGCTATTGGAATCTCATGTCAACCAGAATGTCAACATGCAATAACTGAGGCCTTTTCAACACTGTTACTAAAAAGGACTCAACTTTAAGGAGATTTGTTTTACACATTCTATTTTTTTATGGACATCTTGGATGAGGTCTTGCCCTGAAAGCTGGTTTTACCTCATAAAATCAGTATTTCACCTTTATTTTTTATTTTATTTCACCTTTATTTAACCAGGTAAGCTAGTTGAGAACAGGTTCTCCTTTACAACTGCGACCTGGCTAAGATAAAGCAAAGCATTGCGACACAAACAACAACACAAAGTTACACATGGAATAAACAAGTGTACAGTCAATAACACAATAGAAAAAAAGAAAGTCTATATACAGTGTGTGCAAATGGCATGAGGAGGTAAAGCAATAAATAGGCCATAGTAGGAAAGTAATTACAGTTTAGCAAATTAACACTGGAGTGATAGATGAGCAGATGATGATGTACAAGTAGAAATACTGGTGTGTAAAAGAGCAGAAAAGTAAATAAAAACAATATGGGGATGAGGTAGGTAGATTGGGTACAACCTTACATTACTGGAACACCACACAAGGCTCTGTAAAATGACCTAAGGGCATTTTGGTATAACCCCGGCCTGCCAAGATGTTAACCATTTCACACATTAGGTGAAAAGTGTGAACGGGAGGGACTCAGCCTGAAGGGAAAAAAGATTCCTGACTGACTGAGCAGTCCAGCCCATGGCCTCAGAATGCTTGTGGCTCTAACACACACACACACACACACACACACACACACACACACACACACACACACACACACACACACACACACACACACACACACACACACACACACACACACACACACACACACACACACACACACACACATAGGCGTGCACAAACATACAAACACATTATGAATTCCACATGAAGCACATGATGAAACCTTCATAATAAAGCCAGTTTAAGTGGACTGAGTCGGATGAAGACTAGTGCGGTAGTCCTCACCAGATGGTTGAGATCGCTGTCAGTATTGAATGTTTGTTTTGATTTAACATTGTTCCACACTTCCTGTTTTCCACGTAGTACACATAGTGTGGTAATACAACCCTAATGTTTGTATGATCCTGTCCCACATTAGAATTCAGTATTATCCTAATCAGTATTCCAGAGCTTTGTTATGGAGAGCTGTGGAGGGTGGTACCGTTTCTGGGAAGTAACCCTGAGTCTGACCTCTCTGAGAGAGAACATGGGGGTTTGGAAGAATGCTGTTTGGAGGGAGGCCATTCTTTCGTCTAACTCTCTAACTCTCTAACTCTCTAACTCTCTAACTCTCTCTCTCTCTCTCTCTCTCTCTCTCTCTCTCTGTCTCTCTCTCTCTCTCTCTCTCTCTCTCTAACTCTCTCTCTTTCTCTGTCTCTCTCTAACTCTCTCTCTCTCTGTCTCTCTCTCTCTCTCTAACTCTCTCTCTCTCTGTCTCTCTCTCTCTCTCTCTCTCTCTGTCTCTCTCTCTCTCTCTCTCTCTCTCTCTCAGCTAATCCTCTGGTATTCCCCTTCACATTGCCCGTAGGTACAGGATGCAAATGAATGTTCCTAACAAGGAGCGTATCCCCCGCCAGTCTACAGAGAAATACACTCCGTTTCATTATAGAACCGAAGAGGAACATCCACAAAGGCTGTGCTCTCTGGGATTCACTCAAAGTTGTGAAACGCTTCAATTATGTTTGGCTCAAGGAGTTGGTACACGGCAGACTACTCAAGTCGACTTCAGCCGTCAACTGATGTGCCCTTTAGAATATCAGAACAACTCATTCTGAACCCCACATTTGATTGAAAATATATCCCCTGAAGTCATGGGGGGATTTGAAAGATGAAATAGTTCTAACACTGTCTGTGTAGCCTACGGCTGAGGCCTCCCAACACTCCACTCCACTGCCTGCACAGACAGGTACAGAATCAGTTACCTTCAGGGGACAGACAGGCCGTCAGACCTCATCCTCTATCTCATCTGTCATCTGTCTCCTTCGTGCTGTGAGGTGCCTGGGTGAAATATCTGTTGCAACACCTCCCTATAGGGTTCTCCATGGCTGACGTTCCCTCTCTTCCACCTTATTCTCTCTCTTCCACCTTATTCTCTCTCTTCCACCTTATTCTCTCTCTTCCACCTTATTCTCTCTCTTCCGCCTTCTTCCCTCTCTTCCACCTTACTCTCTCTCTTCCACCTTATTCCCTCTCTTCCACCTTATTCTCTCTCTTCCACCTTATTCTCTATCTTCTGGCTTACTCTCTCTCTTATTCCCTCTCTTCCACCTTATTCTCTCTCTTCCACCTTATTCTCTCTCTTCCACCTTATTCCTCTCTTCCCACCTTATTCCCGGTTCCCCCATATTCCTGTTATTATACTCAACTGAATCTTATCTGGATGCTTTCCTGTTCTCTCTGCCATACATGTCCCCCCCCCCACACACACCCGGTAGACTATTGCCTCTCCACCAAGCCATCCCTGTTAAATTGATTTAAAATGAATGGATCGAAAAAAGTAATTTGTTTAAAATTAAACAAAAGACCCAATCGGCGCACAAACCCTTCATAACTCGACTGTGTCGGCTCCGCACTCTCCTTTCTCTGTCTATGCTTGAGTGGGTAGCCTATTGTTATTGGGGACAGTCTGGCGCCGTGCCCACATTGGGATGGAGTTGATGGGGGGCATGGGGGAGGGGTTGGGCAAAGGGAACAAGGGTTTGTGGGGGAGTTTGGAGCACGGCCCGTGGGACCAGGTGCCAGACCGGGTCATGCGCCAGGCCGGCAAGCAAAGAGGACGAGTTGGGCGTAGAGTTTGGCAAGAGGCCGGCCCCGAGGGTTGGGGGAGAATGCAGGCACACGTCCGACCTAAGACCTCTCTGATGAAGGGGGGGCTCAATGGACAAAGAGATACACAGGGGACGCCTGTTTACCCGCCAAAGCTCAAGGTATCTGGATTCCTTTAACCCGAGCAACCCTTGTTGACTTTCTTTTAAAATAATTAACACATGCTTAATTCATACATTAACAGATGCATGCTGGAAGCTCGTTTGCAGTGGTGTAAAGTACTTAAGTAAAAATACTTTAAAGTACTACTTAAGTCGTTTTTTGGGGTATCTGTACTTTACTATTTAGATTTTTGTCAACTTTTACTTTTACTTCACTTCATTCCTAAAGAAAATAATGTACTTTGTACTCCTTACATTTTCCCTGACACCCAAAAGTACTTAAGTCATTTTCTATTAAGTTTTCTTTACTTTTACTCAAGTATGACAATTGAGTACTTTTTCCACTACTGCTCGTTTGTAGTGGTACACACAGTACTGTCATCATCAACCCTAGAGTTTACCATTTGTTTTGACTCACTCTTGTCCTTGCAAATCCATTTTTTTAATCATGTGGGGCAATTATGTATTTGTAATCTCAGCACCCAGAACCAGCTACTTGATTATAATGTTGAAATGTTTGACCCACTCTGTCACAAGAGACTTAAGTATCTGAAGTTCTGAAGAGGGTTGGCCAATGCTCAGTCGACTGCACAACCGTTCAACAGTGTCTTCCTCACAGCATGAGCCAACTGAGTCACCACCTCTGTAGTGGTTTACATTTTGATATTTAACAAGGAGGAAACTGGTCCGAAAGGAGAACAGCTCGGTGGCCAAAGAATCTCATCCAAAACAGGAAGTGCAATCAGCTCCTTGAAGCCGACTTCCTTGTGCAGAGACAACAGAACTTCAGACACATCACAGCGTGTATTGTTTTAAATTCACACAGAGAGGAACCACAAGGGCTTCTCAAGCTCCCAGTCACACAGACCTGAGCTCAGGAAGTCTAGAGGAGGACCAACCTCAAATCAACAAAACCTCTCAGAGAAACAAAGTACTCAATCACAATACTAATTTTGTATCCATGTAATCTTAAAGAGCCGGCAGGATTCAGATGATGTCCTGTTTTGTAGAAAATGTAGCGTGAACACCTGCATGCTAGCAGGTTTTTCACATGGGAAAAGATACTATCTGATTCACCTTATGCACTATTCTAACTCAGTGGAGGCTGCTAAGGTGAGGACGGCACATAGTAATGGCTGGAACGGTGTATATTGAGTGGCATCAACCACAAGGAAATCATGTGATTGATGTATTGGATACCATTCCACCTATTCCACCCCAGTCATTACCAAGAGCCCGTCCTCCCCAATTAAGGTGCCACCAATCTCCTGTGTTCAAACTTCATTATGTTAAGCAATGCCTTATCAGTGCAGCACGAACAGTTGCAAGTCTAATGATTTCAATATCAGCCACACCCTGACATAAAGTGTATCATTGGTTTCACAACTGTTCTGAATATGTGTACGGCAGAGGAGGCTGGTGGGGTGAGCTACAGGAGGATGGGCTCCTTGTAATGGCTGGAGTGGAATAGATGGAATGGAGTCAAACATGTCGTTTCCATATGTTTGATGTGTTTGATACCATTCCATGCCGCTCCCACCAGCCTCCTCTGGCGCACGGAGTCAGTCATCCAGTCTTATCTACATTGATATCAGATTGGCCTACATGGCTACTATATTGTGGGACAATGAGTTCCAGTCTAAAATAGATTGCCATATCAATTTCATAGTCAATGACTCATAGATAGGCCTACTGGTAATGTTGCCATCAAGGTGAATTAACGTATCACGATAGTGCACGGTGTATACACTGAGTACACCCACTTTTGCCCCAAGAACAGCTTCAATTCTTTGGCGCAAGGACTCTACAAAGCATTCCACGGGAATTATTTGTATTTAAATATGTTGATATAACTAGGAAAGTCAGTTAAGAACAAATTCTTATTTACAATGATGGCCTACCCCGGGCAAACCCAAACGACACTGGGCCAATTGTGTGCCGCCCTATGGGACACCCAATCACGACCGTTTGTGATACAGCCTGGAATCGAACCAGGGTCTTTAGTGACGCCTCTAGCACTGAGATGCAGTGCCTTAGACCGCTGCGCCACTCGGGATTGAAGCCCATGTTGACTCCAATGCTTTCCACAGTTGTTTCAAGTTGGCTGGATGTCCTTTGGGTGGTGGACCATTCTTGACACACACAGGAAACTGTTGAGCGTGAAAAACCTGGCACCTACACCCTGTTCAAAGGCACATATATTTTGTGTCTTGCCCATTCAACCTTTGAACGGCACACATACACAATCAATGTCTAAATTGTCTCAAGGCTTCAAAGTCCTTCTTTAACTCTCCTCCCCTTCATCTCCACTGATTGAAGTGGATTTAACAAGTGACATCAATAAGAGCTCATAGTTTTCACCTGGATTCACCCGGTCAGTCTATGTCATGGAAATAACAGGTTTCCTTAATGTTTTGTACACTCAGTGTATATCAGAGATGGCAAATTCTTGAAATGCCCTATCAAATAACCCTATTACACTGGTCTAACAATCATTTCATATTGAAGCGAATTCAGACGGTTTCACACCTGAAATGATTGCTCCAATAGGTCAGATGAAATACATTACTGCCCCCAGCCCTATCACAGCTATCAGATTGAGATGTACATCATCAACATGTCCTGAGGGGACAAGTTGGTCGGTTGCCATGGAGACAGCGCTGAGGCCCAGGCAGTCACTCTACGGATCTGAGAGGAGATGGGCAGTGATAAGGGAAGAAAAAATCCCCCAAACACAAAAAGGTCCATTTTGGAGCGCCACTGCTGTGCGACTTCCTGCTTTGCCTCCTATGACACTGGCGTCTTTGAGAGTCACTCCACCCCCTCACCCTGATGTGACCCCACATTGAATTTTCGAACTGTCTTTTGCTTCTCGGGTATTATTAAAACATGCAGCGTGTTCATTTTCAGTGAACCACACGACATATAACATATAATGCAATTGCCAAACTGTATTCGAATAGCTCCTGTTACTTTTAAACTGTTCAACTGATACACCCTGACAGGAAGTGAAATCCTCTACTTCTTCTTTCTGTTTAGACGGAGCTGACAAAAGGCCCCGTTCATCTGTGATGGAGGAAGAGAGAACATTCAGGGACATTCAGTCATCTGGTGTGAACGGAGGAAGCTCAGCAAGACTTGGCTGTGATTGGTGCTTGGCCCGTGCAGCAGAAGGATTGCCGAGAGTTGGGAGAGAGAGAGAGAGAGAAAGAGAGAGAGAGAGAGAGAGTGAGAGAGAGAGAGAGAGTGAGAGAGAGAGAGGAGATTATTTCAGCCACACCATATAGCAACCATATGGGTTTTTACTTTTGTATATATGCAGCTTTCAAATACTGGTAAACATACTTAGGTTCTTTTGAAAACTTTCAAGTACACAATTAACTGTCCGGTCTTCTGACAGACAGGAGTAGGCAATTCTCCCCGGTCCTCTTGATAAAAAGCATGATGAAGTCAGCAAACACCATTCATTATGGATTAAAGATAACACACTGCGTGTCTCAAACAATTGCAAACTCCAAGTCAATTTAAGCAACAGAAACATTTCTAAGAAGAACATGTCCTTGAATGTCCTCTGTGGTTAAGTCGGGTCCAGCTCTATGGCCAATTCCCACAACATCTGTGTGGATCAATAAGAGAATAAACTCACCTGAGAAAAAAACCTAAATGTGGCTGAAATTCCTAAGATGCCTGCAAACTAGTAAATAAAACGTTGTGTATACGTTGTGGGTACGTTCTGTGTGCAAACGCGCACGTGCATGACCTTGAGTGTGATTTGAGGTTCAGGAACCGCCAAGGCTGTCCTTGCAGAGAAAATAGATCAATTATCAATTCTGTTTATCCTTATCAAAGCAGGATAAATATTTACTTCGCAAGACACTACTGTGGATTAACTAAGACAAATCCAACATCTTCATTTTAGTTTTTTTATCGGCCAAGTTATCTACTGGACGAGAGATATCGTTTGGTCAAGGGGATTTCTTTGTGCTGTTTCTGGAGGCCCATCTTTCTACAGCCTACCGTTGGTGACTTCATCTGAGGTAATAAGGACAACGTGCCCTCTTGGTCCCTTGCCATGGCATACCCATGGTGTGTGGGTGTGTTTGTGTCCGTGCTTAAGTGCGTGTGTGCATGTGTTTGAAGAGTGGCCGGGGCTCGATAAATGTGTGAATATAATCAAAAACATCCCCTTTATGTAGCTAGAGATGAGAAACAGGACATAGGAGATCAATGACATCATTATTTTTCTTCCACTGGCTCCCCTGTCTCCTATTTCAAGATTTATGTGAAACTTCAATAAACCCCACTAGGGTGGTGTACAACTTGACTGCTAATGAGAAAAATATCTGCTAATGTCCCCTTTTAAAATCTTTTATGCAACACAGCCTGTGCCTGTGCCTGTGCGTGTCTGTGTGCGTGTGCGCGTGTGTGTGTGTGTACGTATGTATGTATGCATGTGAGACATTATGTACTTGCTGCATGCTACAATCCTTCTCACATTTCTAAGTGGTTTCTACCTGGTTTAGTTCGTGCTGTTCACCTTGACATGCACTCCACTACAGCTAGTTCCCGCTCTCATGATTATGGACCAACTTCCTGGATTGGTTCCCTTGCGCTGGAGAAGGGTGTGTCTGCTGTTGTTGATTATGCGTTTGTGCTGACCTCGACCTTTTTGAGTAATCAACATACCAGAAGACGCTATTGCAGCCGTACCGGCCTTCGATCTCAAAATGGAAGCTCAGAACAAACACATTCCCTATAAGGTGTTAGGGAGGAATCATGTGTTTTAATCAGAATGACAGTCATCTCATCATTAACCTTTGAACCCCCCCACCAACACACACAGGCACACCGCATGCAAGCACGCACGCACACACACAGACACACAAACACACCCACATCCAAATGCATCCGGAGTATTCTGCCGTTGACCCCTCCTTCTGGCAGAATACCCCGGATCCATTTGGACACTTTGATGTCATTGCATACAGTTTGCCAAAGGACTCCCATCTCAAATATAGAAAGTCAAATGTTTTCTTTCTCATGTGTGCGTGACTTAAAACTAGAACAACAAATGTGTGCGCAACAGAAACTAGAACAACGTTGGTGGGGCGGTCAGTGGCGCTGTTTCCCCCGACTGTGGATTCCAGCCACATGACTCATGGATGGCCTCTGGCGTTGTAGTCCGTTATATGTATACATTTCAGGAGACCAATAATATACTGTACAATACATGTCTTTCAACACGTGTGTCGTCCGCACAGCCCGCACAAGTCCAATTTTTTTATGTCTTAGTCAATGAATGAATTATGATTTCAGACTTGACATGCGAATGAGAAAGCTATCAACCTTTTAGCTCAAGGGCTCTGGCAAGAGATGATTCATCGATAAGGAGCCAAAAATAAGACCGTTTTATATGTCTCTATTCGTCATCATTCCCCTAATAATCATCTCCAGAGGCAGCAGAAAGAACCAGGCTGAAACATATTCAACCTAGATAGAGATCAACATGAACACATATCATTGAGCAATGTTTGGGCCAACCGTGTACGACTCCTGGGTTCCACTGCTTTAGTTAAAGCTACAGTTTGGGATCTGGGAATCTGTCCAACCAAACCAAGTGAATGGTTGGTTCGCTATTCTGCTATACAACAAATCCCAGATTGTAGCTTTATTAAGGGATAAGAAATAGCACATGGGCCCAAACAACAGATTCAGGCGGATTGATGCCTAATGCTTATTCCTAATTCAGGAAGAGTGTTATAAGGGAAGACAATAGCATTTTGTGGCACATAGTTTGTGTTATAAATCACAGAAACTTTGACTGAGTATCCTGTAAGATCGACTGATTTAGTTAGCGCTATGGGCGCTATGGGCTCATGCTTACACAAGGATACAGTAGCATTCGAGGTGAGCAATGCTACAGTGAGTTGACACATTATTTGCCGTCACAGACAAAACACACTCCACACATTCATGTGCACAAACAGGCACACGTGCACTCATAAATGGAAAAGGGGCCCAGATTTATCCATCGGAAATGTTCATATTGAACATTCCAGTTCCACTCAGCTATTCCTTCACATATTCCCAAACCAGCATGATAATTCTTCTCATTTTATTATCCCAACGGTTAGTTGTTGAGGATCTCCGCACTGTGTCGATCCAACGGCCAAGAGATATTCTGGAAATAGTTTGCGTGTTAAGCAATCACATGAGACTTTGTCCACTGCTATATGTTAAGTAAGGTAGATATCACTTCACTTCAGAAAGCATTCATAGTCCTCGACTTATTCCCCATTGTGTTACAGCCTGCATTCAAAATAGATTACATATATTTTCTTCTCTTACACAATACCCCATAATGACAAAGTGAAAACATGTTTTTAGAAAATGTTGTACATTTTGTGAAAATGAAATACATAAACATCTTATTTACATCAGTATTTACACCCCCGAGTCAATACATGTTAGAAACACCTTTGGCGGTGATTACAGCTGTGAGTTTTTCTGGGTACGTCTCCAAGAGCTTTGCACACCTGGATTGTGAATCTTCAAGCTCTGTCAAGTTGGTTGTTGATCATTGCTAGACAGCCATTGTCAAGTCTTGCCATAGATTTTCAAGCCAATTTAAGTCAACGCTGTAACTATTCCACAGGAACATTCAATATTGTCTTGGTAAGCAACTCCAGTGTATATTTGGCCTTGTGTTTTGGGTTATTGTCCTGCTGAAAGATGAATTCATCTCCCAGTGTCTGGTGGAAAGCAGACTGAACTAGGTTTTCCTCTAGGATTAGCTCTATTACTTTTCTTTTTATCCCAAAAAACTCCTTCGTCCTTGCCGATGACAAGCATACCCATAACATGATGCAGCCACCACCATGCTTGAAAATATGAAGAGTGGTACTCAGTGATGTGTTGTGTTGGATTTGCTCCAAACATAATGCTTTGCATTCAGGACATAACGTTCAATTCTTGGCCACATTTTTTGCAGTTGTACTTTAGTGCCTCATACAAGATGCATGTTTTGGAATATTTTTATTCTGTACAGGCTTCCTTCTTTTCACTCTGTCATTTAGGTTAGTATTGTGGAGTAACTACAATGTTGTTGATCCATCCTCAGTTTTCTCCTATGACAGCCACTAAACTCTATAACTGTTTTAAAGTCACCATTGGCCTCATGGTGAAATCCCTGAGTGGTTTACTTCCTCTCTGGCAACTGAGTTAGGAAGGACGCCTATATCTTTGGTGTGTTGATTCACCATCCAAAGTACAATTAATAACTTCACCATGTTCAAAGGAATATTCAATGTCTGCTTTTTTTTACCCATCTACCAATAGGTGCAATTCTTTGTGAGGATTTGGAAAACCTCCCTGGTCTTTGTGTTTGAAATGCACTGCTCGACTGAGGGACCTAACAAATAATTGTATGTGTGGGGTACAGGAGTCTTACATCGTTGGCATGAGGGCTGGTAATTAACCAGAGCTCTCTCTCTCTATCCTTCTCAGGCCCTACTGTGACAATATAATTAATACTGTGACTCCACAGTCGCACTGCAAACCCAACACCAGTCACAGTCTCACAGACAGAGACAAATCTGAAAGTGAAGAGAGCTGCATTGTCTCAGAGGAAGAAGAAGTGAGAAATGGCCCAGATATATCTGTGGTTTGAGGCATGAACACACACACACATGCATGGGGGCACACACAGGCACACACTTGTTTTTAGCGTGTCGGGCACAGTTTCCTGCTCAGTGGAAATGTCATCACTGTCACTCACTGCAGTTATAAAGAGAGATTGTCCATGTTTACACCTCCCACCTCTTAACGAAGAGTGGAGGAACAACGCAGGCAGGCAACGCAGGCAGGCAGACGTTGCTAAATGCGACTTTTACACTTGAATGCGGAACATGAGACTTGATCACATACACACGTTTACACGGAGAGGCACAGAAATACTGTACAGAAGGACAGACAGACACGAGGGGGGGTCAAAATCTTTGAATCAACATCTTTGAGTCGATAACTACTGTCAGCAGAACCAGCATGCCACTTCAAATCAAATCACCGTGAGTCGATCTGCCATGGGTGGACTGATGCTGTGCTTAGCCGCGCTGTCCAAGCAGCGCCCATCGATTTCCCCTCTACTTCGGCTAACGCATTACAGTACAGACATGGAATGGAGAACAGTCAACACCACTAGCCATCATTGATCTCCAGCCTACTGGGGCTAGTCTAATAGAGTAGGGTGTAGTCTACAGGAGCGCGGTACATAGTTCGGCAGCAATCTCTTTACTATAGCCAACTATATAGTACCACACCCAGCATGTAGAGACAAGGGCAGACCCATTTCTCCCCGACTTGTTCTGCAGAGACAAGCATTGACACACCTTTGTTTCTTGGGGCAGTGCAGAGAAAACAGAACATATCTCTTATCTATGAGACCAGAGCCAAGTCAAGATACAACTGATTGCAGAGATGAAGATGTGGGTCATGGCTCCTGCTTAAGGCCAGGACATGGTTTTAAAAAATGACATGACATTCGATGAGGAAGACACAGACAACCAATGACACGGTGACAGATACGAGATTGATAAGCGATTGTATCACGTAGCAAAGCAACAAGGGTAATACATGCTGACAACAGTGAAGCTACAATTTCTCAACTGCATTGTAAGGGGTTGTATAGCCTTGCCTCCCTTTTTTTTGCGCTAATTCACATGATGAAAATACCTATCACCTGGCAAGACAAGGATTCCTGACAGATCCCTGCAGTCCACATGTCTTCAAAGGGTGTATGAAGTCACTTCCTGTGATTGCAAACAAACATGACCTTCGACCCCATGATGGCATCATACATACTGTAGCTCTTATCAAGGCTAATACCTTACAGCTCAATCACAACCTATATGAAAGAGACATGTTAAAAATGAAACAGTGATGTTGTAATACAGGTAACAGTCGCTCTAGACAAGTAGGCATAGGTCTTGAAGAGTGCAGAACAGTTCACACTGTATCTTGGCAGATGGATACATGAGCTACTGTCAAGTCTTTGGACGAATGCAGTGTAGTTACACATCAGAGTCATTACTGATACATACTACTGGGCATACTACTGTTTGCTCAGACATCCTGTCTGGGTGGGGCGATAAGAAGATAAAGGCCTCAGACAAATCAAATCAAAGTTAATTGGTCGCGTACACAGATTTGCGCAGGTGCAGCGAAATGCTTGTGTTTCTAGCTCCAACAGTGCAGTAATACTTAGCAACAATAATAAAAATAATACATAAAAAAAACAATACACACATAACCCCCAAAAATAAAAAAAATATAAGTTATATAGGACAAGCCATGACTAGAATACAGAATATACATGCAGTGCCTTTAGAAAGTATTCACACCCCTTGACTTTTCCCACATTTTGTTGTGTTACAGCCTGAATTTAAAATATATTAAATTGTGATTGTTTGCCACTGGCCTACTCACAATACCCCATAATGTCAAAGTGGAAATATGTATTTCAAAGTTTTTACAAATTCCTTAAAAATGAAAATATGAAATGTCTTGAGTCAATAAGTATTCACCACTTTTGTTATGGCCTAAATACATTCAGGTTTAAAAATGTGCTTACCAAGTCACATAATAAGTTGCATGGACTCGCAATAAATTGTGTTTAACTAGATTTTTTAAATGACTACCTCATCTCTGTACCCCACATATACAATTATCTGTAATGTCCCTCAGTCGAGCAGTGAATTTCAAACACAAATTCAACCACAAAGACCAGATTCAAACTAGCAAAAAAGGGCACATATTGGTAGATGGGTAAAAAAAAGAAAGCAGACATTGAATATCCCTTCGAACATGGTGAAGTTATTATTAATTACACGTTGGATGGTGTATCAATACACCCAGTCACTACAAAGAGAGAGGCGTCCTTCCTAACTCAGTTTCCGGAGAGGATGGAAACTGCCTAGGGATTTCACCCTGAAGCCAAAGGTGTCACGTCCTGACCAGTAAAGGGGTTATTTGTTCTTATAGTTTGGTCAGGACGTGGCAGGGGGTATTTGTTTTATGTGGTTCAGGGTGTGTTTGTGTATGTGTTCATGTAGAGGGGGTATTTGGTTTATATGGTTCGGGGTGGTTGTATATGTAGAGGGGTATTTGATTTATTAGTCCAGGGTTTTGGTTATTGTTCTATGTTAGTTTAGGTCTATGTTCAGTCTAGTCGTTTGTATTTCTATGTTTAGTTAATTGGTGTTGGGGCCTTCAGTTGGAGGCAGCTGTCTATCGTTGCCTCTGATTGAAGGTCCTATAAATAGGTATGTGTTTGGCATGGGATTTTGTGGGAGATTGTTTCTTGTTTTGCTGTATGCCTGACGAGACTGTCTAGTTCGTTTTTTTTTTTGTATACGTTGTTTGTGTTTTTCCTTCTTCACTAAATAAAAAGAAGATGAGTATACATTTTCCCGCTGCGTGTTGGTCTACACCCTACGACACCCGTGACAAAAGGTGACTTGAAACAGTTACAAAGTTTAATGGCTGTGACAGGAGAAAATTGAGAAGGGATCAACATTGTAGTTACTCCACAATACTAACCTAATTGACAGAGTGAAGAGAAGGAAACCTGTATAGAATATAAATATTCCAAAACATGCATCCAGTTTGCAACAAGGCACTAAAGTAAAACTGCAAAAAATGTGGCAAAGAAATTAACTATATGTCCTGAATACAAAGCGCTATGTTTGGGGCAAATCCAACAGAAAACAGTACCACTCTTCATATTTTTAAGCATGGTGGTGGCTGCATCGTGTTATGGGTATGCTTTTCATCGGCAAGGAAGAGGGAGGTTTTTTTATGATAAAAAGAAACGGAATACAGCTAAGCACAGGCAAAATCCTAGAGGGAAACCTGGTTCAGTCTGCTTTCCAACAGACACTGGGAAACAAATTCACCTTTCAGCAGGACAATAACCTAAAACACAAGACCAAATATACACTGGAGTTGCTTACCAAGACGACATTGAATGTTCCTGAGTTGGCTAGTAACAATATGTAAACAATATTAAAGTTACCAGTGTTCAATGACTCTATGTACATAGGGCAGCACTCTCTCAGGTGCAGGTTAGAGCACCGGGTGGTAGCTGGCTTGAACAGTGACTAAGGTTCAGGGCAATGTATTGGGCGAAGGCCGACTAGGGGTGACTTTTAACAGTCTGATGGCTCAGAGATAGAAGCTGTTACTCAGTCTCTCGGTCCCAACTTTTATGCACCTGTACTGTCTCTGCCTCTTAGATGATTACAGGGTGAACCGGACGTGGCTAGGGTGGCTGAGGTCTTTGATGATCTTTTTGGCCTTGGTGTGACACAGGGTGCTGTAGATGTTCTAGAAGGTAGGCAGTGTGCCCCCGGTGATGCGCTGGGATGACCGCACCACCCTCTGGAGAGCCCTACTGTTGCGGATTGTGCAATTGCCGTACCGGCGGTGATACAGCCCGACAGGATGCTCTCAATGGTGCATCTGTAGAAGTTTGTGAGGGTCTTAGGGGCCAAGCCAAATTTCTTCTGCCTCTTGTCTGTGTGGTTGTCAGTGATGTGCACGCAGAGGAACTTGAAGCTTTTGACCCTCTCCACTGGGATCTCACCTTTTCCCTGTAGGCTGTCTGATCGTTTTTGGTAATCAGGCCTACCACTGTTGTGTCGTGAGAAAACTTGATGACTGAGTTGGAGACATGCCTTGCCACGCAGTCATGGGTGAACAGGGTGTACAGGATGGGGCTGAGCACTCACCCCTGTGGGAGTGGTGCTGCCTACCATCCTGTCAGGAAGTCCAGGACCCAGTTGCACAGGTAGGGGTTCAGACCCAGGGACCTAAACTAGGTGATGAGCTTGGAGGGCACTATGGTGTTGAAAGCTTAGCTGTAGTCAATTAACCACATTCTTACATAGGTATTCCTCTTGTCCAGGTGGGATAGGGCAGCTTGCAGTGCAATGGCGATTGGTTCGTCGGTGGATCTGTTGGGGCGATGTGGGTGTCGGGTAAGGTGGAGGTGGAGGCGATATGATCATTAACTAGCCTTTCAAAACACTTGATGACAGAAGTGAGTGCTCCGGTGCGACAGTAATTTAGTTTAGTTGCCTTTTCTTTCTTGGGTACAGGAACAATACAGTGGGGACAACAGACTGGGATATGGAGAGATTGAATATGTCCATATACACTCCAGCCAGCTGGTCTGCACATGCTCTGAGGACGTAGCTTGGGATGCCGTCTCGGGCGTCAGCCTTGCATAGGGTTAACACGCATAGATGACTTACGTCGGCCAAAGAAAACAAGAGCACACAGTCCTCGTGAGCATCGAGGGCCCTCTTCGGCGGCTCAATGTTGTTTTCTTCGAAGTGGAAGCAGGTGTTTAACTCGTCCGGTATGCAAGGCATCGGTGTGGCTGGCTTTCCCTTTATAGTCCGTGATTGTCTGGAGTCCCTGTCACAGACGTCTTGTGTTGTCTTTGGGGAGAAAGAAATCAAGCATCCATGAACAATCATTGTAAGGTTGAAAACAGATTGTTTGTTATTTTTCATTATCTCAATGGAGCATATCAATGCTGGTAAACACAAATCAGCCAAATATTTCACAATGATATGGCATAGTTGAACACATTTTATTGCAGACCATCTACAATCATCTTCTGTAGCCTACATACCATCTACAGTCCCCAATAAGTAGCTATGCCTACCTATGGCACAACAACACTACTCTTGAGAGAGAGCAGCAGGTGCTGTTCGCTTGTGCTGCCGAGCATCGACACCCACTCTCACACCCATCTTCATTTATCTATTTAGCGCCCAGAGCCCCGGACATTAAAGAGCACTAACCCTGTGCAACCGCATGTGAAGAGCTAACCGGCCTCCCATTGGCCTCTGCAGGGTGTCTGCAGCCAGGGAAGGAATGATTTTACAGGTACCATTAATGAATCAATCTATCAATCTATCAATGAATATGGCCATCGCTCTATCTGTGCCCAGTTTCAAACAATAGATGACTTCTGTGGAACTGGACCCATGGAGGCGGTCACAGATTTCAAAATCCACAGCGGAGAGAGGAATGAATTTAAGAGATGGAATGAGCTCGTTCTAGATGGGTGCCCTAAATGTTTGTCTGTGTATTTCGTTCTCGCAGAACTCTTTAAATGAACAATATGGGATATTTCCTGCTGTTCAAAGATCATTTCAATGAAAGATATAGGACTACCCTACCCATTGACTGCCATTGGAATGAAACGTAAAGTCCAGATTGTGGCTTTAAAATGGGTAGAAAGAACAATAAAGGTTTTTCTATTTAGACTGCAAACCCATGGAAAGTGCTTGGTAGGACACTGTGATCATCCACAACAAGCATCAGAGTAATAAACCAGGAAGTGACTCTGCAGCAGTTCCATGCAGCTGTTACCATGGGTTATGGGGTAGGTCATCCCGGCCCCGTCCTCAGTCACCCCGGTGACACATCTGACCCGATGTACAGCCCTGTCCCCTTTCCTCCCCCACCTCATTATGCACGGCCCAAATGCACATAGGCATATCACATATGCACATACTAAGACGCAAGATATGAGTCACCACACTATTGGATTGCTAATATTATTTAGAGATTATTATACAGTACATTCATCTTGGTAAATAACGTCCTTCAATACGGTTGGTCAGTTGGTGACTACGAACAAGAGAGAGAGAGAGAGAGAGAGAGAGAGAGAGAGAGAGAGAGAGAGAGACAGAGACCGAGAGAAAGAGAGAGAGAGAGAGAGAGAGAGAGACAGAGAGACAGAGAGAGAGAGAGAGACAGAGAGAAAGAGAGAGAGAGAGAGAGAGAGAGACAGAGAGACAGAGAGACAGAGAGAGAGACAGAGAGACAGAGAGACAGAGAGAGAGAGAGAGAGAGAGACAGAGAGAAAGAGAGAGAGATACAGAGAGAAAAAGAGAGAGAGCGAGAAAGAGAGTTAGTTAGTTATGGGGTTAATCCAGGGAGGTCACGGTGCCCATGCATGTGAGCAGCGTGAGGCGTGAGAATGAGGCTATGGCCCTGGCCTACTCTCTCTCTCTCAGACTGTCTCAGGAGTCCTCAGCCTTGTCCAGCCCGGGCAGCAGATTAATGCCTTATTAAGAGTAACTGATTTAACATCAATCTACTTACACTGACATGTGATTATCCTACTGTTAGGTCTTGTGCATCTTTTGTGGACACTGCAGGCCGGAATGAGGACTGGATTGAAATCCTTATACAGTACTCAGTGTTTTTTCTCTTTTCACCAGCACATGGCCGATGGACAGAAATGCCAACAGAGTAGACTGCAGTATTCATCTCAAGATTTCATTATTTTCAGTCATCGTAATTGATTGCAGTCGCAACATACAATACGAACAGTGTCATCATTAAAGGCCCAATCCGCAACTTGTCTTTTTTATACTGATAAGGAAGTGAAGTGGAACAGGCCTGGCTTGTGTATGGATGGAGGTGAGTATGTTTGTCATCTGTCTGTCCATCTCCAGGAAGTGGAGTGTCTGATGTCACGATAATACTATTAGGCTTTGCAGGCGAACACTAATTGAAGCTGAAAGGAGTTGGGCTGAATAAATCCCCAACTTAGAGAGAGGCAACACCCTATTGACCCCACTGAGGACAAAGAACAGCTAACTCATACAAAACCGAATTGAGAGGTGAATCTTACTGATGTTTATCATGAGCTTATTATATTTCTTTGAACGTTTAAAAATAGTTTTCTGTCAAGAGTTTATAACTACACTGTGCCACTGGAATTTGTACATCCACACACACTTGTTCACATGGCTTACAAATAAATACTCTATGAATGTGTCTTTCCTGAATAACAGTAGGTACGAACGCAACCACTCTTTTTCCACTCAACTCTGTCTACAATGCCTGAGCTGATACTGAATGCGTGTGATAATCCATGCTGAGTGTGAGACGTCTTATTCCCCAATAAACACGGCATAAAAGGCCTTAATCATCAGCGTGCCCATGGATCTTTCTGGAAATAGAATACTGCATTCTTAATTGAAACGTCCTGGATATGCCTTTAAAAAGGGAACATTTACTCAGAAACTATGTTTTAGTCCACTGTTGATACAGTCCCAGATGTCTTGCATGTCAGCAGTCAAGTTTACCAGATATAGGATTTTCAAGAAGCAAAGTGTCACATGCCACATCATCATGATGATGCATTTTGGACATTTGACTGCTGACATGATCAAAATGTTGGGACTGTATCAACAGTGGACTAATGAGTAAAATCCCCAAAGATGTTGGGGCCGCTAGGTAACCTAGTGGTTAAAGCATTGGGCCAGTAACCGAGAGGTTGTTGGATCGAATCCCCGAGCTATCAAGGAAAAAATCTGTTGTTCTGCCCCCTGAACAAGGCTGTTAACCTGTTCCCTAGTGGGCTGTCATTGTAAATAACAATTTGTTTTTAACTGACTCGCCTAGTTAAATTTGTAAAAAAAAATACATTAATCAAAATATTGTGGATTTTCCCAGTGCAAACAGCCTCATAGCCTTGCAGGTTCAAGGGTCATCGCCCACGGGTCGGGTAGAGCACTAAATGTGGGTTACAGTCGGCAGACCAGAGTATTGGCCTTAGTTGACACATACAGAACGTGGGTGGTCCACTAAGTTAAAAACAATGCATGGATAAAGAAAGCATGTCGCAATTCACTTCATAGAAACAAATATTTTTTTTATTACAACATTTCACTGTTTCCATTATTGGTAATGGTATGTGGTAGATTAACATGACTGTTGGGACTTTAGAAAACTCCAAATAATTTGATCGACTGCAGAACACATGGAATTCATTTCCGGTAATGATCTTTTTTCCTTACAATATTAAACAAATCAGAGACAGGGTGCAACACAAAAAGCTATCCCAAATCACATCGATAAAAAAGGTCAACGTACAATAAACGTTTTAAAAACATCAACGTAAATAAAGTCCACACGAGTATCTTCCAAGACTAGATGGATTCTGTTTTTTCATCCTTGGTTCGATAAAAAAAAATATCTGACAGAAAACTTGTATTAACCAATGGGTATGTTAATCATATTACCAGTGTAAAAACAAAAAAAGGTTGTGCATTTTTCCGAAACTAAAATATAAAAAGCCGGACACGGTTGGGGCGTGAATTACCAGGTCGACAAGAGGCCACACAGGAAATTGGATGTCGAACGAGGGATGTAACTTCCTAGATCCAAGGCCACGCCTCCATCCTGTAGCCCTCTCTACCCCGTGTTGATGTTTGGACACCACACCCGACAACTTTGGGACCGTCCACCGTTCCGCCCCTGGTTGGTTGGTAGTACTTCCTCATTCCTGGCTTGGCTAGGCGAGGGCCTGCTCCTCTATTGGTCGAGGTGGTAGGAGGGGCGGGGTCAGCGCCTGGACATGGATGGTCATCCATAGCAGTGCAGCTTTGTGTTGTTGGTCGGTTTTTTCTTGACAAGTTATACAGCTAAAAAGAAGTGAGTGAAAAGAAGGCAATGCAGGAGGAGGGGGTGTACAGTGCATGACGGAGGGATGGTCTTCACGACGACGCCTGCTTCTCCTGTTCAATGGCTGGGAGAGAGACAGAGAGACAAAAGAACAGTGATGAGAATCTCACTGGCAACACCCTTGAGGCATAAATGGGTTTTCACTTAGCCTAGGCCTATCATGTCTACTGTAGCGTAGCTTAGACACACAATGTTAATATTGAAAAGGTAGGACTATATTCTACAGGAGTACCAGTAGGCCTACAGTACAGTAGCCTTCTCATGATGCATCCCACTGGGCAGACATTGGTTCAAAGGAATGTCATTGAAATAACGTGGAATCAACGTTGATTCAACCAGTGTGTGCCCAGTGGGATAGGTCAATAAAAAAAAAAAAAAATAATAATAATTAATATAGTATTCATGTGTCATATCATAATGTCAGACTATTGCATAAATGTCTGTATCCTTACTTTCTTTAGTCGGCAGCGGATTCTTCTCCTGCGTCTCGGTCTTTTTCAGCTTGGTCTTGTCGAAGCTGGCGACCTCCTCGAGATTTGGCTTGTCAGACATGATTGCGACGAGTCTGTCAAAACGAGAAGCATTGTTTTAATTAAACATATGCGCAGACAGCACTGCAGCCACAATAGCTTTTCCTCAAGTGCGCAACTAGGGACGTGACCAAAACGTGTAAGTAGCGCGCCTGCATTCTTTTGTTCGCCTCAAGCAGAGCCTGGTGCAAATTGCCTCACATCCCGTTACCCAATTCAGGGACCATGTCACACACAGGGGCACAAAACCGCACCCCGCAATGAATGGCGCCTAATATTCCCCAAAATGAACATTTACATAACAATACGCGTTCCCATGCTGAGAACGCCGAAAAGAGAAAAAGCGGTTGGCCACACATAACCAACTATGCGTTCAAATCAACGGCTAAAGTATAAAGATACTGTATATTATATGTATTTTTAGTTGTAAATTATTTGTCTACAATGCTGATCAGACTTTAATTCCACGTGCATGGTCTAAGACTCGCCTCTCCCTTGGGCAGCGCAATCTGGAGAACCACCGCCCAGATCCGCTTTACCTTCGAAGATAGGCTCCCAAATTGTACCGCGACTCCCTCAATTAGGCCCATTCATGACTATAGGTGTCATAACATACTATCTAAAGGCACATTTCAAATGTTATTACGCATGACTTTTGACAATTGACTGTAGCCTATCGCCACCACAAAGAATCTGAACAAAGGATATGGATTGATATGGCTAGTGTTACACAGCGAAACTCAAATAGAACACATATCCACTCGTTTCTATTTACTAGTTAGATGTTTCTTTAAAAAAAAAGAGAGGTCGCATCCATCCAATCATCTTTAAAGTCGCACCTTTTGTCCTTGGCATGGTACAGGTTAGAATGTTCTCGCAATGATACAATCATGTTAGTTACAGTATTATGGCAGCATTTCAGCAAATGTCATGTATCCTATTTTTATATGACCAATACCATAAAGTTAATATGAATATCAGTGCTTACCAAAGTTGGACTGATTGACTAACGGTACTTCTCCGGGCTTTGCGTTGCAGCAGTGTGTCCCGCCTTTGCGCAGGCATAGGAGATATACTGAGCGATATGCAAATGAGCCTGACGTCATCATTACAGCTCCCATCCAGGAGCGATTTGGACATGAAATACATGCTATATTAAAATTAGATTACATTTGAACCTCATTTTTCAACGGCGGGAATTTGACCAAATTATTCAGACGTGATACGTGCCCAACATTTCACAAATGTGTTTTTAATCACTTTATTCACCGAGTTTCAGGCACCACAGAGAGAAGTATGCGCAACACGCCACCTGTCGGAAAATTGAGGTATGTACCACATACTGTATTTATCACCATTATCATGTGACTTTTTCTTACACCCTTTTGATTTCTAAAAGAGCAAAAAACATGTCCCTTCTATTAACTCGGTTTGGCAAGTAGTCATATGGTCTCTATGAACAAACGCATATGATTATTCCCACTGGCAAATTGTATCTATTGTTTGTTACTATTAAGACGTTTAAGTTAAGTGCTATTAGATAGTTAATGATCCTTTGTGAAGTATGTTGTTATGGTTACGTGACAGTTTGGCCTGGTCCAGATTAAATACCTAATAAGCACGTGGATGCCAACTATGGATCTTTTCATCAGCCACTATCCACCACTAAGGAATCAAAAATGACAGTCCTCATGTCTACTGAGAAACTGTTGCCAACTCCCCATACAGAACGTGACAAGGCAGTAATAAGCCCCCCCCCCAAGGTTATAGGCATATATATGATATACTATACATGGCTGTAGCCATCAGCCACACCATCCAGCATCTCCCTTCAAGGGGGCCCCTTGTTGGCAGTTGTCTCAGTCTGAGCCTAGACAAGGATATTCGTCCTGGTTGGTCCTTGGATGGGAGTCCAGGGCAAAGCGTCTCAGACTAGGAGTGCTGATCTAGGACCAGTTTAGCCTTTTAGATCACAATGAATAAGATTACATGGTCCAGGAGGACCTGATCCTAGATGGTGGTTGGGCGGTGGTGTTGCATGGCCAGTTTAGTGAACTCACCTTTCTGAAGACCTGTGACAAACATTCATTCAACCAGGGTCCTTTCTTGCTTTCACATGGCACTGCCACCGGATTATGGTGCTATGAGTAGCAACACATACTCCTCATATGGCCACCTAATAACTCGCATCTTCCAATGGGATCACCATAGGGAAAATAACAGTGTACTGTCGATAACAATTCATCTGAGGATTCTCAGTAACCAAAGGTCAAAGAAAAGAAGACAGTCAGCATTATGTAATGTCATTGTCAGTTTATTGTTAATGAAAACCCTGGTGGTGTAAAAATAAACGTGTGGCTGCCTGTCCGCCAGCAGTTTTCAACCAATCCGCTAATTCATTCTGAAGACTGCCTTTGGCGCACACTCACCGTACAACAGGAGAAAATGAACACAGAGGAGTTACACTCGTACATTATAAAACTTTAACAAACATTTGGAAAAAAAACAAAAAAAAAAACACTAAAGACATGAGGAAAGTAGAACTTTGAAGTTCATGACCTTTTGGGTGTGGGTTGTTCGACCAATCACCCTTTGACAAGATGGATAAACTTGATATACGGAGGTACTGTCCCCAGTTTTTCCAAGTTATCGGATTAAATGCATAGAAATGGAGCGGGTGTATCATTGACTTGAATGTGGATACCCGTTCTATTCATTTAATCCTATCGGCGAAATCTGAAAAATAACTTTTGAAAAACTGGGCAGCAGGAGATTAGTAGTGGTGTTGGGAGTTTTAGTAAATGAGCAATTTCAAGATAGTAATAAAATCAGAAATACGAAGGTGAGTATGAGGCCCTGCAATGACACCAGTCCGTCACAAGAGGGAGTGCACCATTAGGTGCATACCAAATGAAGGAAACTAAAATGGCAAATCAGATTTGGCCTTGTTACGTGGCACTAACGAAATAATGTTTGAACTAGAATGCCAGAAAATGTGGAAATGCTTACAACAACTGTCTCCCTCATATCTCAAATTGAATTCCATGATACAATATTGGGACTTTGAGACAATGCTAGATGCTTAAACATTATGTAGGTATCTGCTGGTTGAACAAATACAGCCTCTACTCTGGATCTTTTTGATAAAAAAAAAACTTGACTTAAGTTCCACACTAACCAAATGTTGCTGGTTAAAGAAATTTAAAAGAAAAAAAAATGTTAAAAAAAAAATCAGCTGTTGATGACTAAACAACCCTGGGTGGCATTGATTAGCACACACTGCAGCAAAACATTTCACAACAGAAAATGAAGACAGGCATTTATTGTACAGATAGTCCCTCCCTGTTTGCTACCGTTTTGAGTCGAGTGAATAGGACCCTGGTATTTCGTAATCGGCGTGTATTGATGAAACAAAGGTGCATCTAAAACCAACAGTATTGCAGATTCTCAAGAAGTGACATGACACAATGGAATGCTTTCATTTATAGTGAAATGTAAGAAAAATGGAGGTACAACAAACAGGAACATCGTTAGGCAATGGACCTTTGGTTAAAATGACAGCCAGATCCCTTGGGTGGCATGGCTGGCAAAGCATGATATTGAAACAAACACGGTAAGGAAATCTTAACATGGTAATAAGCATAAATAGAAACTTGCTGGTCTCAAAGAGGAGGTGATACTCTTTCTTGGGTCTCCACACGGAACAACGGAGCTGGGAAAGTGGGCGTGGCCTTTAGGAATCGGTCACGTGTAATTGGCCCAAACCGTCAGGGTTTAAGGACTTCCGGGAGGGCGTGGTCGTTGAAGGTGCGAGCTGATTGGAGCATGAGGAGAGAAACGGCCGCTGTGCCCTCTTGCTCGTGGCCATCCTTTACAAGGGCACGTGGCTGAAGAGGTAGGACACCGACTCGCCGTTGTGGGTTCTCCTGATCGCCTCGGCCAGGATCATGGCTATATCTATGATCTGGTGGAGACCATTGAAATACAACATAATATATACACATCTCTATGGCAGACTGCCATCAACCAGTACCTCAGGTCAGGTAACCTATAGGGCAGCCAATCAATCCTGGTTGGAATGGTTAGCTCTAACAGCAGCTAGCTACAGTTTCGAGACATGGGAGAGGCAAAATGCTGCATGTATCAACAAAGGGATTCCTCAAACCTCATTGGCTAAAAGGTACCAGGACGTGTGAGTAAACAGGAAGTGCCCATCTGGACAGTGGGTACCTGGATCTTTGGGCACGACTTCATCTTCTCCTCCTGGGGGATGGTGTTGGTGACCACCACGGCCTCGAAGGGAGCATCGTTGATACGCGCGATGGCCGGACCGGAAAATATGCCGTGCGTGAGGATAGCATAGACCTTGATCGCACCGGCATCAATCAATCTAGAGAGAGATATGAGTGGTGTAATAACAAAAAAAAAAAAGTGACAGTAATATGGAAACTGCGTTTGAAAGTCATAAAATAATGCATATGAGCAAAGTGGAAAAATTAAATATGCACAAGCATCAAATAGAAGAGTGAAATGTTGAAGCGTTTCAGAGACAGTGAAACGGGAGCCATGGTTGAGATTGGAACAAACGATAATGACTTCCAGGTTTTTCCCCCCTTTTCTCTCGGGCCGCCTATGTCCAAACAGTAAAATAAAAATAGCAGAAAACTTGCTTTAAAAACAGCTACGTTTTGTAACTGCAGCAAACAGGAGGGCTTCTACATTTGGCCAAGCCCCCCATTTTGATGCAGAAAAAAAACCGAGTGGATTTTGAGTCTCCATATCACTTCTCACCCTCGACACAATCTCATTAGGTTTGATACAATGGTTCAGGTCAATAACCAATACGGTGATTTGAGATCAACGGATGCTCAACAGATGAGCCTACACAGCAACCATCTATAAATACTGACTTGTATTGACACCACAAGCCACAAGTCAAACACAAATAAACTAGATCAAGGCCATGGTAGAGTAACTTTGGGGATATTAGCTGTGTGAGTGTATATATACACGTGTGGTTGCTCACTTCTCAGCAGCTTTGCAGATGGTACCGCAGGTGTCGGCCATGTCGTCGACCAAGATGGCCACGCGGTCCTTCACGTCTCCGACCAGGACCATGCGGTCCACCTCGTTGGCCTTCTTCCTCTCCTTGTGGATGAGGGCAAACTCCACATTCAGACGGTCAGCGATGGAGGTCACTCTGGATACAGGAATTTAAAACAAAGAGATGAGAAATGAGATGTGCATGTCAGCACTCAGCTGAAATAGCATCTAATTCGCATGACCTCCAGAAAGTCTAGAATAACTAATCTCCAAGATGGACCAGTACAAAGAAACACCAAATGAAAAGGTTAAACAAGGGAGAGATGAACAGGTCCAAACATTTGACTTTCCCCATAGCTTTTCCACATTGTTGAAGTCCTCAGGACCAGCCGTATCTGGTTCATGTGACCCTGCCACATTGAATTGTTTATTACCGTTTGGCTCCTCCAGCGTCAGGGGACACAATGCAGCTGTTCTTCCACTCTGGAATGTTCTCCCGGATCCATTGGAGGACCGCGGGCTCTGCATACAGGTTGTCCACGGCGATGTCGAAGAATCCCTACAGAGAGATCAGAAAAAAGTTTAAAACATTTCCCCTTTAACATGAGAATATACAGCCTCTCCCATTAGCCTAATATTGAGCAAAAACATAGCGACAACCCCAGACTTCACTGCAATAACTTGGAATGAAACTAACGACTACTACTAGTCGTTTCAATTCAATATAACTTCATTTAAAATCGACAGGGGAAACTGCACCCTGCGACTGCACTGCTGTGACGTGTTAGACGCTGCCTACCTGGATCTGCGAGGCGTGGAGGTCCATTGTGATGATGTGGTCGGCGCCGGCTACAGACAGCATGTTGGCCACCAGCTTGGCTGAGATAGGAGCACGACTCTGGGACAGAGGGAGTTACAGGCTCTTTCAAACGAAGCACACAATGTTATTATTCGGCGTGGCAACAATTGTAGTACTACAGTAAAATGCCCTGGATTTAAATAACTAGTCCAAGTCTAAATCCTCTGCTCCGCCACAAGGAACACAATCCAGGCCAGGTGACGGACAACAGGCGATGGTTGGCTACAGGTTGTGGCGTGTTCAACACAGACACCTTGGTCTTCTGTGGTTAATGCACACACAGCCCTCTGTAGCCAAATAGCAGCACAAGGTGACTGTAGAGACTCTGGTTTCAGGGGACAAATCACAACTCACAGGTTACTTTATCTACACACACACACACACACACCACACACACACACACACACACACACACGTTCAACTCTGGCAAGACGCTTGTTTCAACATCTATTTTGTTCTAGGTCACATTCCACAGTGCCATGAATTGATTTAACATGCCTCGGGGAAAAGACAACAGTGATAGGCCTATATGTGGAATTAAACATCCATCATTTGGTAGAAGCAAACATACCCCGTGTAAATCCTTCTCGTATTGAACTTTGATTTACAAACATAAGTAAACCCTCTGAAATCGGTTATGTCCTGTTCTAGAACTTGTAGTTCCGAGTGTTTGTATAGGCTACAGATGTATTTCGCAACTCGTCCTCCAGTAACCCCTACAGCACACATTTTTGTTGTAGGCCCAGACGAGCACACCTGATGCAACTAATCAAGCCCTCAATGAGTTGAATCAGGGTTTCGACTAGATGGGATGCCCCTAATGTCAGAAGTGACTTTTCAAAGCAGGTTAGGAACACTGAAGGTTAGGAAAAGGGTTAGCTAAATTGCAAAAATTCTCCAACGTGACCTCGAATATACAAGTTATGACGTCACTGACATTAGCAGGATCCCTGCTAGACATGACCTTGAATCAGTTAAGTCAGCCCGGGGCTACAACAAAAATGTGTGCTGCTGGGGGTACACGGGAGGACTGGAGCAGGGCTACAGTATGCCACTACATTAGAGGGGCCTTTGAGGTCCGGCATGTTACACCTTCATGTTAGAAAACATAGGGCTCCCGAGTGGCGCAGCGGTCTAAGACACTGCATCTCAGTGCAAGAGGCGTCACTAGTACCTGGTTCGAAATCACATCCGGCCCGTGATTGGGAGTCCCATAGGGCGGCGCACAATTGGCCCAGCGTCGCCCGGAGTAGGCCGTCATTGTAAATAAGAATTTGTTCGACTGACTTGCCTAGTTAAATAAAGGTTAAATATGCTCCAAAACGTTACAGATCTCGTGCTTAGGGTCTCATGATAGTAACTGGTGCTTGATACAATGTCTTTGGGGAGAAAGAGGGAGAAACGGTGGAATATAGGATAGGCCTCAGAACAAGTGTGGCTTGCTACATGAGGAAACTGTTGTTACTTTATTAACTGAAACAGTGTGTGACAATCATTTACCAGATAAGCAGTGGTCTGTGAACCTTTTCTCCCCTCTTGGAATGCCTGCCGTCACCTTTCAGTTAAGTAACATTAGCACGAACTGTTAATGAGAATTAGGCCTAATTGTTGTCAGGTGATGAACCATGCTCCGATTCAAACCTACAGCTATATATTTGGGAGCCGCTGTATTTTTCGTATGGTTTTTGTGTAGTAACACATTAGTTATTGGATGACATTCACATTTCAAGAATCTCAATGTAGCTACCCTTTGCCTTGATGACAGCTTTGTACACTCTTGGCATTCTCTCAACCAGCTTCACCTGGAATGCTTTTCCAACAGTCTTGGAGTTCCCACATATGCTGAGCACTTGTTGGCTGCTTTTCCTTCACTCTGCGGTCCAACTCATCCTAAACCACCTCAACTGGGTTGAGGTCGGGTGATTGTGGAGGCCAGGACATTGATGCAGCACTCCATTACTCTCCTTGGTCAAATATCCCTTACACAGCCTGGAGGTGTGGTGGGTCACTGTCCTGTTAAAAAACAAATTATAGTCCCACTAAGCGTAAACAAGATGGGATGGCATATTGCTGCAGAATGCTGTGGTAGCCATGCTGGTTAAGTGTGCATTGAATTCTAAATAAATCAGTGTCACCAGCAAAGCACCCCCACACCACCTCCATGCTTCACGGTGGGAACAATACATGCAGAGATCATCCGTTCACCTACTCTGAGTCTCACAAAAACACAGTGGTTGGAACCAAAAATCTAAATTTAGGGCAGATTTCCACTGGTCGAATGTCCATTGCTTGTGTTTCTTGGCCCAAGCAAGTATCTTCTTAGTAGTGGTTTCTTTGCAGCAATTCGACCATGAAGGCCTGATTCACGCAGTCTCCTCTGAACAGTTGATTTTGAGATGTGTCCGTTACTTGAACTCTGAAGATTTATTCAGTCCTCATGAGACCCAGTTTCATCATAGTGCTTGATGGTTTTTGCAACTGCACTTGAAGAAACTTTCGAAGTTCGACATTTTCCGGATTGACTGACCTTCATGTCTTAAAGTGCTGGACTGTCGTTTCTCTTTTCTTATTTGAGCTGTTCTTGCCATAATATGGACTTGGTCTTTTACCAAATAGGGCTATCGCCTGTATACCACCCCTACCTTGTCACAACGGATGAAGGAAATCAATTCCACCATTTAACTTTTATCAAGGCACACCTGTTAATTGAAATTAATTCCAGGTGACTACTTCATGAAGCTGGTTAAGAGAATGC
The DNA here is from genome assembly GCF_901001165.1 of Salmo trutta. Taxonomy (NCBI): domain Eukaryota; kingdom Metazoa; phylum Chordata; class Actinopteri; order Salmoniformes; family Salmonidae; genus Salmo; species Salmo trutta. Next base: position 48,700,551 of record NC_042962.1, on the reverse strand, counting down.
CAAGAGTGTGCAAACCTGTCATCAAGGCAAAGGTTCTTCTACTTTGAAGAATCTGAAATATATTTTGATTTGTTTAACACTTTTTTGGTTACTACATGATTCCATATGTTATTTCATAGTTTGATGTCTTCACTATTATTCTACAATATAGAAAATAGTACAAATAAAGAAAAACCCTTGAACGAGTAGGTGTGTCCAAACTTTTGACTGGTACTGTAAATACGCTACGTTTCGCACTACATACGGAACACCACACAGTGAATCACAGTAGTGACTTATTTGTGCCTGGGAGCAGCCCGGCAGGTAGGCTTACCTTGTCTTTTTTATCCTGTCGGGCGTAGGGGAAGCAGGGGATGACGGCGGTGACGCGGGACGACGAGGCGATCTTGCACGCGTTGATCATGATCAGCAGCTCCATCAGGTTGTCGTTGATCTCCCCGCAGCCGCTCTGCACAATGTAGACGTCCTCGCCGCGCACGCTCTCCCCGATCTCCACGCTGACCAAGAGAAGCGGCATTATTATTATTATTTAGTGTCATCTTAAGGAAAGGATGAGGATCATAATTCTTACCACCACCATGGAACCTCTCACTCACCTCCACACTGAGGTAGAGAAGATCATCCCTTCCTCCTCATTACCCTGCTCTTATCGCTCTACGCCTATAGCTCCTATACCCTGACGGAGAAGGCTGATCATAATCTTCTCACCAAGGACCTTTATCAACTAGGCCATCTCCCCTCCCCCTACAAGGTATGCTAAGAAAAAAGGGCAACCGCTACTCACTCATGAAAGATACTGCACCAAGAATCACTTTCCAACAACACAGTATCATAACTGCACGCCAAAAGCGGAGGACTGGAGGAGGTCTGGTGCAGTAAATTGGAGTGATCAGAGCGAGCTTAACGTTGACTAACTAGCCTCACATGAGAACTCATTTGAAAGTGTGTGTGGAAAAGCAGACTTCCGGGAATCAGTGTACACACACACACCATCTCTCCACAAGTTGCAGGCATCAAAACAAGTAAAAAAAGAAACGTCAAACATTCCAGACAGGACAACCCCCTTTTCCTGCCTCCGCTGGAGTCATGTGCTCACATCTGACCAAGAGAGGCAATTAACGCAACAGCCGGTCTACCTATCTGAACCACCCAGAAGAGGAGGCACGAGGGAATCTGTGTTCTAAGGGGAGAGCGTAAGCAAGACGTGAGGAGACACGAGACCAACCGCTACGGTACAGACTAGGACTGTCGCAGAGTATTAAAAAAAAGTGAAAGTGTTCTTTCAACCAATTGTTTTTTAAACATGTATTTTTCCATATATAGGCACACACTAAGTTAATAAAATCAGTATGCACTGAGCTTGTCTGATGCACTGAGCTTGTCTGATGCTTTAAGCGCACTGTTTGATGAAATAATTAAGACACACAAGATAATCAGTTGAAAAAAAACCTGTTCCTGACCCCCCTCCTCCTGCTGCTGTCCTTCGCAGATTATGTTGCTGGTAATAGGCTACACAATAAGCCTGGTTGTAACTATATTTGAGAAGTAAAAATTAAGAATCATGTTGTTAAACCTGCAACATTTTGTCTTAACTAGGCCTAAGAAGAGTATGAAGTATTTACCGTGTGTACCGGTAGATAAGTCTTAAGCTACAATTACGCTCCTTTGCTTGTGCAGTCTGAATGTGCCATCCCCGCGGCCTAGTCACTAGCTAGCACAATATGGTAACGTTAGCGAGCTAGCAAAACATTTGGCAATAGGCTGGCACTGGCAGTATGGGATTATGGAGAGTGCATTCAATTGTTTATTTGTCATCTTGCTACGTAGTTATCTGGCTGTGGGACACTGCACTAACTCAGCAGCTAACACAGGCAGCTGTTTCATCGAAACTAGCTAATCTATTGTCTAACGTTATTAGCTACAGTGGTTAGCTAGCTTAGAGAAGTATTTACTGTTGTGTGCATTCCGTCTGTGCACTTAGCTTGCTACCATCCCATAGCCTACATTGCATATGAAGTAGAGATCGACCAATTAATTGGCATGGCCGATTAATTAGGGCCATTGTCAAGTTTTCATAATCGGTAATTGGCATTTTTGGACGCCGATTACATTGACCTCCACGAGGAGACTGCGTGGCAGGCTGACCACCTGTTACGCAAGTGCAGCAAGGAGCCAAGGTAAGGTGCTAGCTAGCATTAAACTTATCTTAGAAAAAACTATTCTCATAATCACTAGTTAACTACACATGGTTGATGATATTACTAGTTTAACTAGCTTGTCCTGCGTTGCAAATAATCAATGGGGTGCCTGTTAATTTATCATCAAATCACAGCCTACTTCGCCAAACGGGTGATGATTTAACAAGCGCATTCACAAAAAAAGCACTGTCAATGTACCAATGTACCTAACCATAAACATCAATGCCTTTCTTAAAATCAATATACAAGTATATTTTTTTTAAACCTGCATATTTAGTTAAATTATTTTAATGTAAGCAGGCAATATTAACTAGGGAAATTGTGTCACTTCTCTTGCGTTCTGTGCAAGCAGAGTCAGGGTATATGCAGCCGTTTGGGTCGCCTGGCTCGTTGCGAACTGTGTGAAGACCATTTCTTCCTAACAAAGACCGTCATTAATTTGCCAGAATTGTACATAATTATGACATAACATTGAAGGTTGTGCAATGTAACAGCAATATTTAGACTTAGGGATGCCACCCGTTTGATAAAATATGGAACAGTTCCGTAATTCACTGAAAGAATAAACGTTTCGTTTTCGAAATTATCGTTTCCGGATTCGACCATATTAATGACCTAAGGCTCGCATTTCTGTGTGTTTATTATATTATAATTAAGTCTATGATTTGATAGAGCAGTCTGACTGAGCGGTGGTAGGCAGCAGCAGGCTCGTAAGCATTCATTCAAACAGCACTTTCCTGCATTTGCCAGCAGCTCTTCGCTGTGCTTGAAGCACAGCGCTGTTTATGACTTCATGCCTATCAACTCCCGAGATTAGCCCGGCAATAGTATAGTGCCTATAAGAACATCCAATAGTCAAAGGTATATCAAATACAAACGGTTTAGAGAGAGAAATAGTCCTATAATAACTACAACCTAAAACTTCTTACCTGGGAATATTGAAGACTCATGTTAAAAGGAACCACTAGCTTTCATATGTTCTGAGCAAGGAACTTAAACTTGAGCTTTTTTTTACTTTCTTCTCATCACTGTGTTTTTGCATTATTTAAACCAAATTGAACATGTCTCATTATTTATTTGAGACTAAATTGACTTTTATTTATGCATTATATTAAGATAAAATAAGTGTTCATTCAGTATTGTTGTAATTGTCATTATTACAAATATATATATATATTTTTGGTCCTCCAATAATCAGTCGACCTCTAATATGAAGTGTGACTGGCTCATCCATGGATGTACGGAGAAAATGCCCTAATTGTTTCCCTTTTTTGTTAGCTCCCCCACGCAGGGGTTTGTGCTCTTTGATTGGCTCAAAGTCAAATTGAGGGCCACTGACAAGCATTGCGATTCTAGAAGTAGAATCAGTAGGTTCGTCGTTACAGGTTCTGCTTTTGTTCTTGCAAGAGAAGGAACGGCCTCCCACTGTGATAAATACCTATCGGCCGTGAGATTCTCGGTGTGTTTCATCATTTTTATTCATTTAACTAGGCAAGTCCGTCAAGAACAAATTCTTATTTACAATGACAGCATCCTGCGGGGACGGTGGCTGGGATGAAAAAAAAATAATATAGGACAACACATATCACAACAAGTGACACCACAACATAAAGAGAGACCTAAGACAACACAACAGCCACACAACACAGCATGGTAGCAACACAAAACATGGTACAAACATTGGGCACAGACAACAGCACCAAGGGCAAGAAGGTAGAGATGACAATACATCATGCGAAGCAGTCACAACTGTCAGTAAGAGTGTTCATGATTGAGTCTTTGAATGAAGAGATGGAGATAGAACTGTCCAGTTTGAGTGTTTGTTGCAGCTTTCTCCAGTAGCGAGCTGCAGCGAACTGAAAAGACGAACGACCCAGGGATGTGTGCGCTTTGGGGACCTTAACAGAATATGACTTGCAGAACAGGTGTTGAATGTGGAGGATGAGGGTTGCAGTAGATATCTCACATAGGGGGGAGTGAGGCCTAAGTGGGTTTAATAAATCAGCATCAACCAGAGGGTCTTGCGACGAGTATACAGAGATGACCAGTTTACAGAGGAGTATAGAGTGCAGCGATGTGTCCTATAAGGAGCATTGGTGGCAAATCTGATGGCTGAATGGTAAAGAACATCTAGCAGCACGAGAGCACCCTTACCTGCCGATCTATAAAATCACATCTCCGTAATCTAGCATGGGTAGGATGGTCATCTGAATCAGGGTTAGTTTGGCAGCTGGGGGAAAGAGGGGCGTTTACGATAAAGGAAACCATGTCTAGATTTAACCTTAGCTTTGCTATGTGCTGAGTGAAGGACAGTGTACCGTCTAGCCTTACTCCCAAGTACTTGTATGAGGTGACTACCTCAAGCTCTAAACCCTCAGAGGTAGTAATAGCACCTGTGTGAAGAGGGGCATTCTTCTTACCAAACCACATGACCTTTGTTTTGGAGGTGTTCAGAACAAGGTTAGAGGCAGAGAAAGCTTTGGCGTAGAGCATTTAACACAAAATCCTGGGAGGGGCCAGCTGAGTATAAGACTATCCTCTGCAATGATCTTCCCACTTTTCGTCCTTGCAAGGAGGACATCCCACAATAAGATCATATTTATCGGTGTCCCACTATGAGGCCAATCTTTCTCCAAAAGTATCCACAAATTCTAATGCAGATTATTGTATTAATATAGCTGACAAAAACCCATTATTGCACATAGGGGACAAGTAATGTAGCTAGGCTAAATCAATAGGAGACCTTAGCTCACCTTGGTTCATGGGGCAGTGCAGTGAACTCACTCACACCCATTGCATCACATTGCAAGTAATGTAACGTCAACATGCACCAGCGCAGGTTTATGTAGTTAACATCTCTACTTAACAATTAGGTCAGCTTGCTTACTCGCTGGAAATGAACCTAGATTAAGTGCATGACATCATTTAGGCTAAAATGGAACTGAGGGTGGCAGCAGGGCAAACAATTATAGCAACAATTCAGATAAGGAAAATGTATAAATGAAAAACATTTTATATTTGAGTCATTTTAGCAGAGGCTCATATTGCACCTGTAAATTGCTCTGTATTAGGGTTAAGTGCATGACAATGTCGGCGGAGATGGAACCAGGGGCAAACAATTATAGGAACAATTCGGATAAAAAAAACGTATATATATTTTTTTTTTAGCAGAGGCTCTTATCCAGAGCGACTAAAAGTACACTTAGGGCACATCGACCGATTTTTCACTTAGTCGGTTAGGGGATTCAAACAGCAGGCTTTTTGGTTGCTGGCCCAACACTCTTACCCACTAGGCTACCTGCACAGTTATCACTCAGTTATTTTCATTACATTTTGTCGCTACAACGTTTCAAGACGTTTGCATACTGAACGTGGCCTTGTTCTCTGTTGGTTCTGTTTACACGAACTGTTGACTATTATCAAGTCACGTCAGTCTTTTCGCAAACTAGCTAGCATGTTGTATCTTTCAAAGTTACGACTAAACAATGAACACCAGCATGCGCGACCATGGGATTACATAACTAGATATAACTAACTAGCCAATTTAGGGGTTGATGTAATAACGTCAGCAAACTAGCGTTATTCAGTGACGTTCGCATTGCTGGCAAACTTACTACTCCTGCGCACATGTGCATGCATGACCCAGGCTGCAGTAAGTTAACGTCCAGCACCAGCGAGCTTGCTAGGCTAGCTCAGCTAACGCAGCTGGCAAGTTAGCTAATCATGCACGTATCTAAAGACAGACGAGAAATGCGTAAAAAAATTAACCTACCATGTTTCTTGGTTGGAGAATTTCTTCGTTATCACTTTCCCCAATTCCAGTCCGAGGCGATCAGCCACTTTTTGTGACAGGTCTTGGTGGGAGCTCCCGCTGAAAAGCACGATGTTCGGCATGTCCTAAATATTTCTGTGCAATTTGGTTATGCGAGTAGGAGATTTTTGATGCAACAATTATCCCTCAAGGGGCAAGTTAGCTAACAAGTTAACTTATTATCGCTGTAGCCCACGCATGGCAGATCAGCACGAGAGGAGACCTAAAACTGAAAAGGATGCGAGAATCGTGTTTGCATGGTAGAGCGGAAATGCCGCTTCCTAATTCTTCTTCTTCTTCTTGTTCTTATTTGGGATTGTTTTGGCGGCTCGCATCCGATTTCAGGTGCATGCACTGCCACCTACTGTACTGGAGTATGAGGCTATTCACGGCGTACCGACATAAAATTATTTGTGATACACTATTATACTGTTGGGGAAAAGGAAAAGTTATCCTACCAACCATTAGCCCTCAATAAAATGATAAAAAAACACCACCCTATTCCACTATTTACCCTATCAACTCTTACTCAACACCTCCTGCAACCTTGCAAACCCAAGTATTTCTCTGCAGCTGCCATCCCCTTCCTCATTGGACAAAATCGATGCCTTTCTTCTTAGGTGGGTTTTTTCTGCGGTTGGCATCCAACATTACGGTCCATGCTATTTGGAAGACCAAAACTCCAACCCACCAAAACAGGCTGACATTTCAGGCAGTCTTTTCAAACAGCTTTTACACTAAAATGACATTATCATAATTTTCACAATTTCACAGTATTATTCCAACCTCATACTGTGGAAATATATTTAAAACCGGGAAAAAAGTGTTTTGTCTGCACTGGGCCTTAAAAAAAAGAGAATGTATTTGCTTGTCCTGCCTCACATACATCAGGCCTACTACGACTGACTAACGCCTCAATCACACCGACAGCGTCATTGCATTTTGGTACACCAGAAGTACATTCAATTCCAAGTAACGCTGCGTTTGCCTTGCAGCTTTGCGTTGCAGAGGCATTTGCAGTGCGTTCTGTGTGGTGCATATGTTGGATTTATCAAACGTGTGCGTCAAACTGTATGCGTAGACGGCTTGACAGAAATGGTAGCAGAAGGTGAGAGTTGAACTTTTGTTGCACACATATCCCGATGATACTGCGTACTATTTTGAGCAATGGCACTATTGGTGTGATCAAGGCATAGTAGTTACACGTACTGTTGGTTTGAAAAGCACATTGGCCAGAGAGTCGGAAAGGAACGGTCCCTTACAGATTGTGGTCTTTCAAACTGTCCTCACAGTCCCCCCCCTTTACCCTTTAGGGCCTTTGGATCTGTGTGTTTTAACTTGATTTAACTCTGAGATTGTAGTCAGATGATACCTCAAGTGCCTCTTTTATCCACACACAGAAACCTTTGTCAACGCCTTGGTGATACACTCCCTCTTAATATGCTCACATGAGAAGCATCACTCTAGGAAAGAAGGGCCTCCTGTTCACTTGAAATTAATAGATTGTTTTATGTCCAAATGAATAAGACGTAATTTGGAATTAAACATTTTCATGTTCAAAATGGCATTAGCATTTTTTTTGTAGATAGAGAAAGCTACTAGGCCTAGGGTGTAGAAAAACAAGTTCATCTTTTTTTTTTACTGAAAGGAGTTCTTCTACAAGATGTTAGTGGAGCAAATTAGATAGCAAGTGATGACACACCATGACACTCAGATATGTAAAATATTTTAATGGGTCAGAGAAGCTGAAAAAAATATTGAGTGGATTTTTATGTTTATGGTCGGAAAAATATAAATGCAATCTGATACATAGATGTTGAAGGACACCATTGAGTCCAGAGAGGATCATATTAAAACACTTACAATGAAAGAATGTAAAAAATGATGAAACATTACACACTGCCTGATCGACTTAAAAGCTCTTTAATAAGATACTTGCCTACATAGTTTATGTCTTTTCATTATAGTTTTATGCCCTCTGTATTTTTTTTTTTTTTTAAACATGTCAACATAATTTAGAAATAAGGAGTGTTAAATGCAGTGCTCCGGTACGTCAATCCTCTCCACACTGCAACATAGAACTGCATCATCAATATCACATTAAAGAGTACATGTCTTCCCAATGACCTCTCAAAATGTCTATAGCAATTTATATATTCTTATAGTGTATCATATGTACTGTATGTACATTATATACATAGACAATAAATTGTACACAAGAAGAAGGGTGTCTATAATAACATCAGTTCTTATTACAAAGGCCTGGTCTTGTATGGCTTTGTATAATGTACATAACACTAAAAGACGTTGCCGTCGGCTGGACGTCCTACTACTTGCTAAGCAGCGTTTTGAGGGAGCGGGTGAGTGCGTTGGCGATGGCTGACATGGTGCTGGAGTGGCGGACCAGGGCATTGACGCTGTGGTCGCTGGGCGCTCCGATGGACGCCGCCTCGGCTGCGCGCAGCAGGCAGATGTAGTTCATGACCAGCTCGTCCACCTTGGCCACCACTTCCCTCTGCTGTTGGGCGGCTGATGCCCTCAGGCCCCTCACCAGGCACATGCAGGCCTCAGACAGGCAGCACAGCACCTGGAAACTGCAGGTGATGGCTAGCAGCATCTCCTCTGGGCTGCCGTGGGCCTGGGCCATCCTGCGACATGCCCGCCCCAGCTCTTTAGACTCGATTGACAGCAGCTGCTTGTATTGGGACAGGTCGGCTGTGATCTGTGGCACCTGGCCGCTGCGGTCCCCCCTGCCTACGCTTGAGCGCACTAGGGCAATGAGCTCGCTGGCGTCGCGGCGTACGTCCGAGAAGCCAACGGGGAAGACGTACATGCGGTCTTTGAGCGTGTTAATGCGCGACAGCCGGTCGCTGAAGCTCATGTTGGTCAGGACCTCGCTGTAGAGCTGGTCGCCTGCTGCGTCCGTGGCCGGGCTGTAGATAGACGCTGCTTCCTCCATTTCCCTGCCACGGCAGCGCCTGGACCTCTCGCCCATCTCACCCCCCTCTACCTCATCATCCTCTGCCTGGCTCTTCCTCTTGAAGAAGCAGTAGCTGAAGGGACCGTTGCACCTCCAGGGGCTGCCCGAGTCCAGCTTCTGCGAGCCCTTCATGTGCTTGGCGTCCTTCTGCAGGGGGAACATCACTGAGGCCCTCCGGCTGTCTCTACCCCCAGCCGACCAGCACGTGGACGCTACCGAGCCCTGCGAGTAGCTCTTCGACAACCTCTTCCTCGTGGGTCTCCTCTGTAGTTTGGGGTCAACTGGTCCTTGCTGGCACTTGGTTCTGCCTTTGTCGAAGAGCACCTCCACACTCCCGGAGCCCACAGTTACATTACTGGTGCTCCGTCTGAGCTCCCTGCCCCGCTGCAGGCTGTTGATGCTGGGCTCCTTGCCCAGGTGGAGGCTGTTGGTGCTGTGCTCCCTGTCCCGCTGCAGGCTGTTGGTGCTGAGCTCCCTGCCCAGGTGGAGGCTGTTTATGCTGGGCTCCCTGCCCAGGTGGAGGCTGTTGATGCTGGGCTCCCTGTCCCGCTGCAGGCTGTTGGTACTGGGTTCCCTGCCCAAGTGGAGGCTGTTCATACTGGAGTCCCTGCCCCTCTGGAGGCTGTTCATATTGGGCTCGCACTGGTGGTGGAGGCTGGCTGTGACTGACTGGATGTGGTTTTGTCTGTATGTGACGGTGGACTCCTGCTTTGGCACAGTGGAGTTGTGGGTGCTCATGTTGGCTGGTAGGGGAGGTGGAGGAGGTGGCGGAGGAGGAGGGGGTGGAGCCGTGGCACAGGCTCTGGCCTGCTTAGTGAAAGCTGATGGGTGATCTCCTGCTTCCGCTCCCAGTGACGTCCCCAGCTGCTCTGTGCGAGCTACACTAGGGGCAGTAGAAAAACAGAGATAATCGTTAGGAGCCTGTCGGATGGCATGCTTTGTCCTGCAGTCAGATCTGAGCCAGTCCTCTGGGCCACAGATGCTGGCACCGCTTTGGAACATCACACTCCGCGCCCTGGAGGGGGGCCTGTGGACCATGCCCCCACCCCCGCCCCCTCCATGGATGCTGTCCCTCAGGGACAGGAACCGCTCGACCTCAGGGTCGATGGCGCCCCTCTCTAACTCACTCTCGAGGCCCGAAAAGGAGCTCCTCCTCTCTGTGCCACTGGGCCTTACTTCAAGACTGTCAGCGGGTCTCTGAGCATGCAAGTCAGGATTGCTCTTCAACTTAGCGGGCAGGGTGGCGGAGTGATACGGCCGGGGGCCTTTGTCACCCCGTGAGGTGGCTGCATTGGGGTTCACAAGACTCGGGCTGAGGAAGGGTGAGGAGCACAAGGGGGGCATGCAGGGATAGCGGTGAATGGTGTTCCCTTTACTCCTAACCATCTCTATCAGTTGGGGATTACTGGTAATATATCTCCTAGTGTCCTTCCTGACTCCCCCTCCCAGGCCTGCACTGTGCAACCTGCCTCCCTGGTGCATCTGGCTCACTGTCAGGTAGTTAATGAGCTGCCTATAGGACTCGTTACCCTCCTTGGGGTTAGCACCCCTTACACAGGCTGTCTTGGCATGCAGATCATTTTGAAGGATACTCCTTCTAGCTGTACTACCTGTGGTTTCTTTCATCTTGGCCGACCGGAGGGAACCCTCTCTGCTGGTGTCTAACCCAGGAGGGTGTATGTTGGGCAGCATCTTCCGCAGGAGTGTGGGGTCTGCTTGGGGGTGGAGGTCCCTGCCCCCAGGGATCTGGCCCGGGGTGCCATGGGGAGCCTTGTCCTCGTAGGTGAAAACCCTGAGGGACGTGGAAGATTCGCAGAGCGGGTGGTGGTTGCCGTCGGGGGCACAGAGAGGCGAATCTGTTGGGGTGCCACAGGCGCTGCTCCCCGTGCTGCAGCCCGCGTCCAGCGATGAGCACTGGGAGCCCTGCAGGGAGTTGTGAGCCTCGCTCTGGAGGGACGAGATCCGTTTGGCTAGGTGGTACTCACACAGCCGGGCAACCCCTTGCCTCACTTGCTGCAGCTGCTCCCCTGGGGCATCTCCCTGTCCACCGGGTGGGTCCCGGGACTTCTTGGTCGGGGAGGATGGGAAGGGACCTGCCGCTCCCCCCAGGTACTCTTCCTCCTCGCCGCCCATCGCCCCAGTGTCCCCCACTGCAGCCTCTCCCGGTTCCTCCTCAGGCTCTGTCCGTTCAGGGTGTGGGGGAGGGGGGCGCGGCAGCCTGCGGTGACTCCTTGGCAGGCTGTTCACTGCCAGGTTCTCCGCCATGATGGAGATGGAATTCTCTGGTAGAGGAAGAGGCGGCCTTCTCTGCAGCCTCTCGCAGAACGAGGTACGCTCCACATCCAGCTGGCTTCCCTTGTGGCCGTCTCTGGTACTGAACGTGTTGAACTTCCCATTGGTGTCGGCCAACTTTTTTAGCCGTTTCCCTCCAACAACCACGGAGTTGGGTCGCTTGCTGAAGCCGGAGGAGAGGTTAGTCAGAAAATCAGTGGTTTCTGGATCCAGCTCTATGCCATCTGGATGGAGGGTCTGTTTAAGGAGCGTGGTGGACGACGGAGGCCCGCCGTCTCGATGGTGGGAGGGGCTGTGGGCTTTTTTTTGGGTGGCCACTCTGGGCGAGACGGGGAAGTCTGTCTTTTCCTCCGTCAGAGGCTGGTAGCCCTCTGAGGTGGCGATAAGGAGGCGCCTGTGGTTCTCGTGGATGAGTTTGTGGGCGGCGGCCTGCTCCGTGGCCTCGGTCATCTCTGAGGAGTTGGTCTCATTGCCTGAGTCAGAGGAAGACTCAGGACTGAAAGCTCGAGACATTTTCACACCTATGTGAGCCAGGGAGAAAAAATATATAATTTGAGCTTCTTTCAACCTTGTCTACATAAAAGTAATACAATTATATTATATCACTTTTAACAAAGTTCAACATATAGTTTGAAGAAATTCTAATTTGGGCCAGGTCTGATCACAAAGCACAACAGTGAACACTGAAAAACCAAAACTAGAGCGAGGCCATTACACTGTGTGCACAACAGCTGTAAACTATAGGCCTAAGTGATGTTGGCATAATTATGATAGTAGTAAAGACCTGGGTTACTGTTGGGCTGTGGTCGCTGTGGGCGTGGTGGGTGTGGCCTCTCCTCGGACACGGTCAGGGCTTCTAGTGCCTGCAGGGTCGTTACCATGGCATCCTCCAGACTCCTTTCCCTGCCGCTCCCCTCGCCATGTGACCCCGTGGGGACAGCGTCGATCAGCGACACGGGCATGTCATTGTTGTCGGCAGTGGCCAAAGGGCGACCCTCGGGACTCTCCTCATCAGAACTGTCTCTGAACCCCGGGGGTGGGGCGGCAATGGCGAGATTTAGCGAATGGAGGACACCGTCAGTATCGTCATCATCATCATCGCCCCCCTCGGGGGGAGGAAGTGAGGTCAGGTCGATGATGTCATCGCTGGAGCCCGAGAGGGTGAGGATCGTGGCTTTGCTCGCCGCCGTCGTGCCGCCCCCTCCACCCTCCCCCCCCCCCGTCCCGGTAGAGTCTTCCTCACAGCTGGCGTCGTCCTCATCCTCGGCGTCGTCCGTGGTGTCTGCATAGCAAAGGTCCCTTAGCAGCGGTTCCTCCACCAGCTCCTCGCCGATGTTGCTGTAGACCACATGCGGCCTGCCGTCGGCGAATTGGAAGGGCACGGGCACCTGGGTCCTAAAGTCCCCCGTGTTGTTGACATTGTTGTGCAAGTAGGCTATGGGCCTGTGCTCAGGCACCTCGGGACTCTCATCCATCAGGCGCTCGTAGCCAAAGTTCTGGGGATTCACAGTGTTCAAAGGGGGGTCTCCGAAGATGAAGGAGACCTTGGCGCTCCGGGGGGAGTTTTGGGGTTTGTTTCTGGCGGGGGGGAGAGGTGGGGCCTGGGGACTCCTCCGCCCCTCCGACGGCCTCTCGTTCTGCTGCAGGGTTAGGGTATGGTGTTGGGGCTCGGGGATGTAGGGAGAGATGTTGTTCTCTCTCCCTCCATTGTTAGAGAAGTCCATGTCACTGCTGTAACGCTCGTCCTGGCCGGCAGCACAGTTGCCTAACGAAGTGCTGTACGGCCACTCCAGAAGATTGTCCTGATCTGTTGTTTAATAGAAGAACTCACTTCAACAATTTGACAAAATACTGGATATAATAGACATGTATACAGAAGCACGCACACACACACACACACACACACACACACACACACACACACACACACACACACACACACACACACCGCATAGTACTAGGTTGACCAACCCATTTCTTCAGCGATGCTGTTGCAGTGGGCCATGTTGAAGATAGATCTCCTAGAGTCCACTAGGAGTCGATAGTACCCTGCTGTCAGACACGCCAGGTTCATGGCATCACTAGACTCCATTATCAACGTGATGGGCTACAGATCAAACATAAAGAAATAAAAACATTACAGAACACAAGGATGTGTTCTTGCAAGAATAGTATTTATGTACAAACTGGTTTTTCTACTTATTAGCCTGCTAATATTGACCAGGGCATGATGCCTTATGGGTATCTGTAGATTTTTAGGGAAAGGGGATACCTAGCCAGTTGTGCAACTGAATGTATTCAACCGAAATGTTTCTTCCGCATTTAAACCAACTCCTCTGAATCAGAGAGGTTCGGGGGGCTGCCTTAATCGACGTCATCGGCGCCCAGTTGTTGTTGGGGGTTAACTGCCTTGCTCAAGGGCAGAATGGCAGATTTTTCCACCTTGCCGGCTCAGGATTCGAACGAGCGACCTTTCGGTTACTGGTCCAATGCTATTAACTGCTAGTCTACCTGCCGCCCAAGCCTCAAGCCACTCACTTAACAGTGCCAACTCGACACCTCAGGCCCCACTCCTTACCCTAACATCCATGACGTGTAACTCCACGCGGACGTTGATATCATCCTCTGTGAGGATCTCGATGCGGTTCACGTGGCTGAAGTCTGCCAGCAGGGCCATCAGGTTGGTCTTGGCGTTGATCACGTGACTGATGCCGTACCTGGGCCCCACTAGCAAGGTCACCTCTGTCTGCTTCTCCCCTTGCTGTGGGGGTGTGTGTTGGGGGTGAGGGTGTGTGTGTGTGTGTGTGTTGAGGTTGAAGAGGGGTGTGTGTGTGTGTGTGTGTGTGTGTGTGTGTGTGTGTGTGTGTGTGTGTGTGTGTGTGTGTGTGTGTGTGTGTGAGACAGTGAGAGAGAGTGTGTGTATAAAAGAGAGAAGGCAGGATATGGATTTGGAACAATATCTATATGGATACAAATTGGTTTTCTATTTGACCAATGGCTGAAATAGGGAAAGCTACAGCTATTGGCCTTACCAAAAGTATGGATTTGAACACTCTCCCTCCATACAACCTCAGCTCACTGAGATACTTCAAGTAGTGCACTTTAGCCTGCAATGCAGTCAACTGCAGGAAAAAAAGACAGAGAAAAACATCTCGAGGTTAACAAAAATACACTAACGGTTTATGGCTTTGACTGTATCTCAGTCTCAAATACACATGACATCATAACTGATGATGAACCAAAAAAAAGACAGCAAACAGAGACAGCTACACTCCTCTAGAGGGCAGCTCTGCTAAGCACACGAGAGAGAGAGAGAGAGAGAGAGAGCGAGCTGCGACGATGGAATCCGTACTGTACCTTTTTTCCTGGAGGCACTAGGTTCTGATTGGTTTTGAGGATGTGCGTCAGTGCTTTCTTGATGTTCTTCTCCTTCATGCTGGTCATCACTGCTGGTGGGATGAAAAGGGCTAGACCCCACTCCTTTCTGGAAATTAAGAAGGCATTTGATATTCAAGGGCGTGGAAATAATGCAAATTAGTGTTCACCTTTTTATCAATGCTTATTATGCACCTGTACAAAAGACTCCTTTTGAGCAGCTCCGTCGCCCATGTGTCAGTGTAAAACAACTACAACAGTAAGGAGCTGGACTTACTGGATGTATTTGAGCGAGACCTTCTGCATCTGCCTGGTCGTCATAGTGAGGACGTACATCTGCAGAGCGGCCAATCGTAGCGCGGCGTCGTACTTCATCTCCGAGCCAAAGCGCTCCAGAACCACATCGTTACAGCTCTACGGAACACCAGGAGGGACAGTTAGAACCAGTGGACGACTCAAAGCCATTCAAAATAGATACATTTTGTTCTCTTTACAAGTAGAGGAAGGCCAAGCTAGAAACCGACATTGTTGTCATTAACATAGAAGCACTATTGCTTTGAATAGTAAATCCCAAGAGGACAGCAAATATTATGAAGTTCTGAATGAGCCTAAAACCTTGGACCACCAACCAATTTTGGATGGGAAACTTGAACTTGATACGCATTGATCAAAAGGCCATTATTGACATGCTTTGGTCTCAATGCTTGTTAGACAAGTTCACCTGAGAATACAGGAATGCGGTCTTGTGTTATGCTCCACTATGATTGGGCCAGGTCTCCTGCGGTGCTCTCACCTGAACGTAGAGGTATTCAAACGCCACGGCATCCCGTCTGAGCAGATCCACCGGGTCCTTGGGGACGAAGCTGATTCTGAAGAAACATTTCATCTTATCAGACCCTGGCCTCTGTGTCACCTGAAACGAAAAAGAGGACGAGAGAATGTGAGAAAAGGAGGGGGGAAAGTGTGAAAGAGAAAATATTTCAATGTTTTACTACGCTGTAAATGTATACTGATGTGACACATCAAAACGGAAAACATCAAATGCAAGGTCCCTCAAGGTGCTAGGTATGATGTCAAACTTCATAAAATGGTCAGGTAAATTCATTCCTAAGGACATAATGGGATGGTAAGGTATGTGCTAAGGACAGGGTGAGTCATTGTTGCAAATACAAGTCAGGCAAATTTACATCCATTGGACAGGTTCTTGGCCTCTGTCAAGGGACAGGAATTCATTAAGACACGCAGAGGGAGATATACTGTAAGTGCTACACTGGTCAGTAGTTTGCCCTCGTTCCCTATTTCCTTCACAGGTACACTCTCAGAAAAATGGGTTCCAAAAGGGTGCTTTGTCTGGCCCCATAGGAAAACCCTTTTTGGTTCCAGGTAGAACCTTTTTGGGGTCCATGTAGGAGCCAAAGGGTACTACATGGAACCCAAAAGGGTTCTACCTGGAACCAAAAAGGGTTCTTCAAAGGGTTCTCCTATGGGGACAGCCGAAGAACCCTTTTAGGTTCTAGATAGCACCTTTTTTCCCTAAGAGTGTACCGTCTTGAGCATTGAGTTTACAGATTTCAGACTCTTACAAAAATCATGACAAAACCTATTACATAACTATTTTCATCCTTGAAATTATAATAATTTATTATTCATCGGTTATTTCCATTATTGATTATCATCACAGGGCTGTCTATGCAGGATGAGGGTGATGCATATTATAATATCCTCACTATGATCGCAGTACACTTTCATTAAAACATTGAAAGCAGAGGCGCCCTGCTGTGCCGGACTTGATAAATCATGCTGTGTTCTTGAGTCGCTCTATGAATACTGAGCAGGAAGTGTGTGTGTACGTCCCAAATGGCACCCTATTCCCTAGGTCACTACTTTTGACCAGCGCTCTATGGGATGCTCTATGGGCCCAGGTCAAAAGTAGTGACCTATAAAGGGAATAGGGTGCCATTTGGGATGTGTACTTTGTCTGTTTCAGCTAGAAGCTTGGAGTGTGATTGTGGTGTAGTGGAATAGAATTGCCTCTTATCTATAGGATACTAAGTGAAGAGGCCAAGGTGGGAGTGCTTTTAGGAAGCAGAATGGGATCACAAGGGTGACTCTGGGCTAGCAACATATGGATGACTTTCATTCTCTCTGGGATATTGATAACCTGGACCTGTAGCTAGAGAGCTCCATACTGAGACCTATCCTCCTGATATGGGCTATGGGTGTCTAGTTCAGTTACATTTATGATTCTCTTTCTTCCACTCTTTTTCAAATTATTAAAGGACTTTATAAATTGATTGATCTCTGTCATGAATTGCCCTCTGGGCCAGGTATACCTTACATAAGAGGTCGCTTGACCTCAATGGGACTTTCTGGATCAGTAAAGGTCAAACCAATGACTTCGCGTTAGCATGCCTGCAGTAATTCCTACCTGAGTTAGCATCTCCTGCTCATGCAAGAGTAGCAGCTTGCTGCCCGATCCCTCCGTCCGCTGCTCCAGCATCAGGGAGAAGTGCTCAATGCACTTGATGGACAGCTTCTCTTGTAGGGTCATGATAACATCCTATCACACCATAACCAAAGGTCAATTTCAATGTCTTAATACCAAATGATAAAAAAAACAAGACTATCTTTTATTTTTATTCTCGTTTTCTGCCCCCGTGTAGCTAAGATGGATAGAATGCAATTTGCATTTCAATTCAAGGTTGAGTCCCCACGCCATATTCCATTAATTTCCTCCCATTTCGCCACAGTAATTATGGAAACAGGGGCACTCTAACCCCCCCCCCCCCCCAAGTGTCACGCACACCTTGATGGATGTGCTGCAGTCGAACCGAAACGACTTGGTCTGCCCGTTCTCCAGGTACACCTTCAGAACGTTCTGCATGAAGAGGAGAGAGTTGTCCTTGACTGTGTTCTGGGTGGAAAGGAGACACAGAAGAATGACACACAAGGCATACAGTAGCCTACATGAAGAGGACAGAGTTGTCCTTCACTGTGTTCTAGGTGGAAGCAGGACATAAAAGACCTCCAATACAAAGGAATGACCTTATATATCTTGCTAGCATTGTTGACTTGTCTGGATGTACTCACCAACACAGAAAGTATTCAGACCCCTTGACTTCGTCCACATTTTGTTACAGACTTATTCTAAAATTGATTAAATTGTTTTTTTCGCCCTCATCCAGCCACACACAATACCCCATAATTACAAAGCAAAAACTGTTTTTTTTAGAAATGTTTGCATATGTATTAAAATTTAAAACGGAAATATCACATTTACTTAAGTATTCAGACCCTTTACTCAGTACTTTGTTGAAGCACCTTTGGCAGCGATTACAGCCTCAAGTCTTCTTGGGTATGATGCTACAATCTTGGCACACCTGTATTTGGGGAGTTTCTCCCATTCTTCTCTGCAGATCCTCTCAAGCTCTGTCAGGTTGGATGAGGAGCGTCGCTGGACAGCTATTTTCAGGTCTCTCCAGAGAAGTTAGATCGGGTTCAAGTCCGGGCTCTGCCGGGCCACACAAGGACATTCAGAGACTTGTCCCGAAGTCACTCCTGCGTTGTCTTGGCTGTGTGCTTAGAGTCGTTGTTCTGTTGGAAGGTGAACCTTCGCCCCAGTCTGAGGTCCTGAGCGCTCTGGAGCAGGTTTTCATCAAGGATCTCTCTGTACTTTGCTCCGTTCATCTTTCCCTTGATCCTGACTAGTCTCCCAGTCCCTGCAGCTGAAATAAATCCCCACAGCATGATGCTAACACCAGCATACTTGTCACGTATACTCCCTCTCTGTCCTCTAGGTCATCAGGTTGCTGATTATCCCGCACACCTGTCACCATCGTCTCGTGCACCTGCGCCTCATGACACTCACCTGGACTCCATCCCCTCCTTGATTATCTTCCCTATATCTGTCACTCCCCTTGGTTCTTTCCTCAGGTGTTATTGACTCTGTTTTCATGTTGGTGCGTTGTTTGTGTTTCGTGTTCATTTATTCTTTTATTTATTAAAACACTCACTCCCTGAACTTGCATCCCGACTCTCAGCGCACTCGTTACAATACTTCACTGCAGGGATGGTGCCAGGTTTCCTCTAGACGTGACGCTTGGCATTCAGGCCAAAGAATTCAATCTTGGTTTCATCAGACCAGAGAATCTTGTTTCTCATGGTCTGAGACTCTTTAGGTGCCTTTTGGCAAACTCCAACTAGGCTGTCATGTGCCTTTTACTGAGGAGTGGCTTCCGTCTGGCCACTTTACCATAAAGGCCTGATTGGTGGAGTGCTGCAGACATAGTTGTCCTTCTGGAAGGTTCACCCATCTCCACAGAGGAAATCTGAGGCTCTGTCAGAGTGGCCATCGGGTTTTTGGTCACCTTCCTGACCAAGGCCCTTCTCCCCCGATTGCTCAGTTTGGCCAGGCAGCCAGCTCTAGGAAGAGCGCTGGTAGTTCCAAACTTCTTCCATTTATGAATGATGGAGGCCACTGTGTTCTTGGGGACCTTCAATGCAGCAGAAATGTTTTGGTACCCTTCCCCAGATCTGTGCCTCGACACAATCCTGTCTCAGAGCTCTATGGACAATTCCTTCGACCTCATGGCTTGGGTTTTGCTCAGACATGCACTGTCAACTATGAGACCTTATATAGGTGTGTGCCTTTCCAAATCATGTCCAGTCAATTGAATTTACCACAGGTGGACTTCAATCAAGTTGTAGAAACATCTCAAGGACGACCAATGGAAACAGGATGCACCTGGGCTCAATTTCGAGTCTCATAGCAAAGGGTCTGAATACTTATGTAAATAAGGTATCTCTGTTTTTTATGTTTAATAAATGTGCAAAAAATTCTAAAAACATATTTTCACTTTGTATGGAGTATTGGGTTTAGATTGATGAGGAAAATGTTTTCTTTCCATTTTACATTTAGGCTGGACAATAACAAAATGTGGAAAAAGTCAAGAGGTCTGAATACCAATATACATACTAGCACACCATTTGGAATGCATCCCCAATACATTGTTTCATTTGAAGTGATATGCTGGTGTGGATATTAGAACAGAGTATTACTTATACAAAAAACCCAAAGTAGATATAATTAATGTGAACCAAATATACACAAATCACTTTTGACAGTTCAATTGGTGGTCAAAGGTCAAATGGATAAATTCAACGGTCAACCATGTGACAGGAGGAGAACTTACCGGAACCTGACCGTTAATGATGACCTCTTCTGCGAAGCGCACTTTGACCGGATTGGACTTGAGCTTGGCTTTTTTGGCTGCACTGATGAACGCAGATTTGGGCGACTGAGAACAGAGAGATTTAGCATGGAGGTCAGGATGAAACCGATCCCTGTGTCGGGTGTGCAGCAATGTTACAACCTGTTATTATAACCAACAGTTCTAAAAATAAAGATACTCACAGGGTATGGCTGGACAACAGTCAACATAATGGACTCCTTACAGTTTCTGGAGGGAGAAAAGCACATTTAATTGACTGATAGCTACAGTGAATGACTTCAATTTAATGGCAAAGTAAACAGGAAATCAATGATTTCCAATCCAATGAACTAAGGGACACACAAGCACACACACGCATGGACATACGCACACACACACACACACACACATTCTGGTATCTGGGGGGGTGAGATGTTATTAAAAATATTCACGTCTCCACAAACAAACAGGCAAGAACACAGCCTCACTTCAGACTCTGACATTTATCTATTTCATAAGAAATGTCATATGTCTGCTACATAATTGTAAATATAATTATATAATGTAAATATAATTACCCAAGCTTTTGGCAGTTTTGTTCAGTAATAATTGGATAGGAATATGTGAGACATGCAGTCACTAAAATGCAATGTTCACTTTTCAAAGTTGAATACATAAACGACCGAAGGCAGACGCTAGCTCTGCAACATTCTGTCCCTTTGAGAAAGTCTGGTCATCCCTCAGTAATACAACAACTGTCATCCGTGTTTACTCTCTAAACAAGACACATTTCTGAGAGCATAATCACAAAATAAAATTGGACAGGACGCAAGATGTTCCCCCTAAGGGCATGGTCTGGATGTGTCGTGGAAATCACAGCCGTCAACTCACAAAAATATTTTGTAACGTCTTGACTTTGTTAAGGTGACAGAAATAATTGCTCATGAAATTTCTTTTCTCAAAGCAAAAAGTGCCTGAAAAGTCTGGCGTCTGAAGGGCCATAGGAGATAACAGCTGTCGGCACAACTGGACATAGTTACCCATGCTGAATACCCTAGATAAACAGAGACAACAAGTCAGACAGACAGACAGACAGTCAGTCAGACAGGGCTACCTGACGAGGTCGATGACTCGTTCCCTGGGCGCTGAGCTGACTGCCTCGTCGTTGATCATGATGATCTCATCTCCTGGGATCAGCTTTCCCTCCGATGGACCTCCTGCAAACATGCACACACGCGCACAAAACGCACACGAATGCACAGGCACACAAACACACACAGATTGTCAGGGATTTGTACATACATTTGCCGTAAACAATGCAGACGCGCTGAGACGTTTGGGCTCCATGTTCACGTTGTCTCGGGTTCAAATCTGGTTTCAAACATCAACACTGCCCGCTAACACCAAAGAAAACTCGTGCCATTTTTCTCAAAAGCTCCCGTTCCATCAATTCTCAGGTGTGACACACACTCTTCTGCGTCCCAATCTCTCCTGTGGAGATTATGAGCTTCTCAGCCGGCGCTGGCAATTCAATCTCTCTCCTTGTGTTGTAGAGGCACAAGACAGATGAAGATGGGGCCTTTGTTCCCGATTGCCTGCACCGATTCTGAAAGCGCTAATTATTTCCCAACAGGAAAGCCTGTTTCCCCTGATAGCGGAGCTCTGGATAAACGGATTGACAGATGACACTGGCTGAGGAGAGGAGACGTGGGGAGAGAGCGTAGGGGGCTTCAGAAACTCTCCAAACATCTGAATAGAATAGAGAGAAGCTGAGAGAGTGAGCAACACTCATACCGTCGACTGATAATGTTTAATGTGTCATATTCTTTCAGTAGATTATTGGGATAAACTGAAAACATGGAATACCTAAATGTTCGACTGTCCAACGTCCTTCATGTAACCCATTAGTAATTGGTGTTACTCACCGACTAATAATCACTATATTTCACTAAAATTGTCATATGAGAACAAAACAATGATTTGATTGGTGTCACTGCATGTCCATTTGCATTGTGCCATAG
This sequence comes from Salmo trutta, assembly GCF_901001165.1. Taxonomy (NCBI): domain Eukaryota; kingdom Metazoa; phylum Chordata; class Actinopteri; order Salmoniformes; family Salmonidae; genus Salmo; species Salmo trutta. Next base: position 48,678,664 of record NC_042962.1, on the reverse strand, counting down.
TAATTATCACACTATTTAGCAGTGAAAAGCCACCACTACAGCACTGTGTATCAGTGAGCTCATATTCAGCAGAGTGGAGATTCAGTTCAAGAGGTAATTGTTATGTCAAGAATTCATAATTGCTTAGAGGCTGCTATAGGCAAGATACAATCCATGGCAGTGGCTGCCTCATGCATTTATTTAGTCAGGCAGATAGGCGACATCACACCAGGGCCGAAAGTCTCATTAAAATGAACACGAACCATATTCCTTAATAATACTCAATCATGACACTAGTGGTTATTGAATTGTATTGTTGATCAAACAGTGATTATTGATATACCCCCTAGGCTGATAGAGATGTGACGCGCTTGGGGCCGAGGACCACTGCTAACAAAGTGCTGAGCGTGAAAAGCCCCATGGCATCAATGTCATACCACAAACGTGTGACAACGAATGAACTGCTCTTATTAACCAAAATACAGACAACAAAGTGTTAATGACACATGAAAGGTCGACGGGAAAGCCAGAATTAACCCAAGGATGTAAAGGTATCCATGACACATACACCACAATGTTATTTGCCTTGACTAAAATGTCTTTGAACACTTTGTACCAATATCATGTTCAGTAGATTTCTAAACTTCAGGTTGGGATGTATCTGGACATGATCCCATGAAACAGCTACGGCCCTGTTCTGACATGAGAGTGTCATGTATATTGATATGGCTTTAAATTAGTGATCTTCAGGCGAGTTCGGTCAGTGATTATCATGGGAGATGTAGGCGGAGGGATATACCAGGAGGGGTCATGGGAGACGTAGGCAGTTGGTGGGACATTGATGCATACCAGGCGTGACGGAGCGGACCACCACCGGTTTCTCGCTCCCGGCCACGAAGCCGAAACCCAGGACGGGGTCCCGTCTCATCTCCACCAGCCGGGGGGCAGGGGGCACCTGCTGCACCCCGTCCAGACGGTGCACCTCCTCCAGGGAGCTGCTCTGGGATACGTGGCTGAGAGGAAACAGGAACAGGCAACGCATCATCAGAGACAGACTCAGTAGAGCAGCCTCTCAGTCCAAACTGATCCAACAGGAGACTAAGGACATAGGACTCTCTTGACTAGAACAGTGTTTTCCCTACTATTGGGTAGGCCTCACGCCAAACTCTTTTATTCCCTGCCTAAAACAATTGGCTTCAGTCCCACAATTGACAGAAACCGGCAAGAGAGCAGTGGGATCAATTTGGAATTGGGCCCCAGAATGATTCTGTTGTTATCTCCAGTAATTATTATTTTTTGTTTGACCTTTATTTACACAGGTAAGTCAATTAAGAACACATTCTTATTTACAATTAGGACCTGATTCATAAAAACAATCAGCAGTCTGGCACCCTGGGTGGGGTCATCATTCTACAAATAGACACTTCCCACTTAGATAACTCGCACATCTAATTTACACTGTGCTAAATAACACTCCTAAACCATCTGACACACACGCACGCACGCACGCACGCACGCACACACACACACACACACACACACACACACACACACACACACACACACACGACCATCATTATCTCCAATGGGTCAAAGGTTAAAGTTCACTGTCTGGCATTAGTGATGTGTTTGGGTGTGGCATCCTACATTTGTGCTTCTGAGGTACCCACTGCACCACATCCACAGTCGACATCCTCCATGTTCATAGTTTTTTGCCCTCTCTTTACCTATTCCGATTGGTTCTGTCCATTCCCCTTCTCAACTAATGTCTATTGGTTCTGTGATAATATGAAGTATCTCTGGGTTATATAATCCATTCACTCTTTCGGCGTCTCCATTCTCTCTCTGTTCAGGTCCATTTTCTCAGGACTAGTTTCAATACAGCTTCACTACTTTACTGTAGCTCTCCCTCTCCTAAATCTGTATTCTGATGAATCGTGTTCAGTCCCGTGATGTTGCAGCGGATCCACACAGACCGGGACCAGGTCATCCATACATGGGTATACCAAGAGCACAGTAAACACCGGAATGTCTAATACTCGCTGGATATCGAAGGATAATATCAATAGTGTGGACTGTCTGGGATTCAGAATTCAGAGGGTTCAGTGTATTATCATTATCCCAAGTGCACAGAGAGGGTGATGTATTTGAAATCCACTCAGTCCTTTACGCCCAATATACTCAGGCCAATCAGAGAAATATATCGCCACAAAGCCAGATATATTTCTCTGAGACCAGCCATATATTATCCTCCTAATACCTGTCTCACACCTCAGATGGTGCGGCTCGCGCATACACGTAGGCAGGCAAGCACGTGCATTCCCCTTTGCCATGAAGGAGAACAGCAACATTCACTAAACCTGTAACAGTAGGTTAGGTTAGGATTACAATCTCTTCTGTTTACCTGTCCTCATCCATTTATTTCTCACGCCTAGAAATCCAATTGTCACGCTCCCTTATCTGCACTACGGTGTCATCTCTGGAAACGTCACCCCATTCTCACTGGGATCAAAGAAGCCTCCGTGCTAGTGACACGTCTAGAGATAGGAGACAGCACCCTTTCCTTGTTCGGAACTCCTGCGTCACTCAGGGGAGAAAAGGTGTGTTGTATGCATCCACAGAAGTAGTAAAGGAAATCAGTATTCCGAAAGAATTCAAGACACTGAGGCAGTCTACGTCAGACAGGGATAAAGGGATGGAGGTGGGGAAATCAGTATTCCATTGGCATGCTGTTGATAAAGGACATGGGAGAACTTGACGTGTCTGAAATTTCCAGACAAAATTGGAACGACTGACCTTTAAAAACACAACACTAGTCCTCATAATCCTTAGGAATCTCCATTACAGCGTACGCGTTCACTAGCACCTGTCATAACTGACGTTTTGAGTAATCACACTTTGTCACGCCCTATGAAGCATGTGGGGGAAATTTGATCAGAGGATCATTTCAAGTTTATGTCAGGACTATTAATCAAACAATGTATGTGATCACACTCACTAATTATATTGTAAGGCGCACTCACTGAGCAACAGTGTGTCACGTGTTATAATGCTAAAACAAGTGATGAGAATGTTAATAGCTGAGTGAGGTGGACTTGAATTAGGCCTAGAAGCAGAATGATTTGCAACTGTTGGGGGGGGGTGGTTTTGGCCTGGACACTGTTGTTGTACACCCCTCTGGGGAAGGATGGTACTTACTTGCTGAAGTAGTCTCGGGCGTCCCTGGAAGAGCCCATGTCCCAGCCATAGGGGGTTCCCGGCAGGGTGCCCCAGGATCCAGAGGGGGGAGGCCAGCCCGATGATTTGGTCTTGTGGCTGAAGCAGAGCAAAATGAGGTATAAGGATGATCGTATGGACGTCTTATTCATTTGTGATGTTGCTATGAGCAGCACCTTTCTCAGAGCCTACCCACTACCGGACTACGGGACATTCTTTTTTTCATGGTCCTTCGAGTTGGATATCTACATAGCTTAACATAATTGGCTACTACGGTCATTACATAGCCGCTGTAGCCAAGTCCTGCCATGAAATTGCGTTAAGAGCGTGAAGGCATGAGACAGTCAGAGAACCCCAAGACGACCGTCGGACGGCTCAGTAAATGAAATTAATGACGCAATCGAGACGTCAAAGCACAACAGGCTTCAAACTAATGCTAGAGATCCGTGAAATTGGTTTTGTATCAGCAGCACTAAAATTGGCGTCCTCGCTTGGACAAGCTTTGCATAGAGTGTGCCTAGAGTCAAAATATATCATTGCCACTCTCAACCCTTCACAGGGCCAAATCATACAGAACACACAATAGACACCATCGGTTGATTTTGTTTCACATACAAAAGACTGGCCTCGAGACTAACACTCTCCAGTTGACTTTGAAACCTTGAGGTAGAAGTAACATTGTTGTGACAGTGCAATGACCACACCAAGCCAGGGCACAACGGAACATGGAGGACATCGTGTCAGAAACGCACAGTGTGTGACGAACACCTACAGATTGATGTGTCGCAGTGTGTTCGTTCACACTTTAGCCTCCAGCCTCGCACCGGCACGCTACGCTGCATTGACGTCTGCGGTACAACGTGGTAAGGCCACATAACAATAAAGACAAGATCAGAAAACATGTTTTTGTCAGTAGCCTTTCTTTACGGACACAAAACCCCAGTGAAAACAATTTAGCATGGATTTTAATCAGCTGATACTTAAATATCCCTAAAAAATATCATCTTTAAGCCATCAGTTGGACAATATCACCCCCATTATCCCATCATGGGGGTGGGTTTCAGAGAGCCAGCCATGCAGTCGGTCGGCATGTTTGTGTCTCAGCGTGTGTCTCATTGTGTTGAAGAGGCTTTTGGTCTAAACTCTAAATCAAACTGCTGTGGCGGATTCAGAACTGAGGCCTTCATCTCCTAATCCTCCTCATCAGAGCCAAAACAAATCCACCACTGTGTGTGTGTGTGTGTGTGTGTGTATGTGTGTGTATATGTATGTGTGTGTGTGTGTGTGTGTGTGTGTGTGTGTGTGTGTGTGTGTGTGTGTGTGTGTGTGTGTGTGTGTGTGTGTGTGTGTGTGTGTGTGTGTGTCTGTGTGTGTGTGTGTGTGTGTAGTAAGAGGATTTAAAGGAAGAGGAGGAGGAGAGGCAGTGTATGAAAAATGCCCCTCCACTAGAGATCTGATGTCACAGACTAGCAGGGAGCAGAAGGGGGGAGACTGTTCCTCAAAAACAGGTCATGTATGGAAGGGAAAGGGATTCGGGTATTGATGTGGGGACCCTGTTGTCTCAGTGCAAATATGCTCATTGTTTTTGCAGGAAGGAAAAGTTGTGGGAGGGATTTAAAAAGAGGAGAAGACTATGATAATAAAAGATTCAAATGGTCAGTTCAATGATCATCATCATCATCACCACCACCATCATCATCATCATCATCATCATCATAAAACAGAGCGGCTCTACTTTGCATGAATAAATAAAGCAACCATTCAACCATGAAGCCTGTAATCAATATAAAAACGTGGGCATGTAGCAACACTTTTCAAGGAAATCGAAAAGCACTTTCCCTTTCAGCAGAAGAATTGGTCTTTTCTGAAAAGCTTTTGCTGCAAAAAAACCCCCAAAGATAGCAGAACCACTCAAGGCCTAGAATCAATCATTTGGATTCAACTGCAAAAGGTCCCAAAGAACTAAAACTGAGCAACAAATTCAAAAACAGAACGATTATCTCTTGGCCATTCTGAACAGAATGAATCGAGTCATTTCCTGAAGTTGTTTTAAGATCTGGGCTTATAGCCTAATGCCTAGCTGTGAATGACAGCCAGTCTCATGATGACACACAGTCTGTTGGCCATAGCCTCCTGAATGAAGTCTTACATCCTATTGCTTGGTTACTCCTTACATCCATTGATTTTCCCTTCTTTTGATCAGGTCCGTAAAACGCTTGAAACAAACAACGGCCTACAGTGGCAAATTACACAATCAGCAATCTCCCTGCACTGGATGTGTGTGTGTGTTTGCGCACGTGTGTTTGTGTGTGTGTGTGTGTGCGTGCGTGCGTGCGTCTGTGTGTGCGCGTGTGTGTGTTTGCGTGTGTGAGCACTGGGAGGTAACAAGTATTCTGGTCTCTGGACAGTTTACTCATTGTGCAAGCATTGCTCAGCGAAATATCTTCGCTATGTCTAACCTACATGCTTTGAAAAGGATCTTTCAGATCATATGTGTCACGCACACTCTCCAGCTTTCCCCAAAACATTTCTAAAACCATCTCTGTTGGAGCAGAAAGGTTTTCGCGAGGATGGAGTCTAGCATTGTCCTATTCTTCAAGCAAGAAGTGTGTCAAAAAGCCATTTTCCTTTTCCTGAGTGCTCCCATCCTCAAATACCCATCTAGTTGTGGATTATTCTGTGGCACCACCGCCAGCTATGATCGTCAGAACAATTAACGCTTGGTTCAGAGAATCGCATTCTTGTCAAGCTCTGATGGCTGAGGAGACCTCATGCCGTTAGTGCTAGCAGGCTTTCGTCACAATCCACACAGCAGTATGTTCAGCTTGGACGGCTACTCACTCACCATGCTCCAGCAAGCAGGGGTAAAGAGGCTAGACAGAGAGAGAGAGAGAGAGAGAGAGAGAAAGGAGGGAGCCCTGGCTAAAACCCCTTTCTCTTTCACCCCCAACCACCTAGACCTCTACCCAGACATTCAGCCAGCCACATACAAGTTAATAGCTTTTCCATGATGCGTTAGTCTCCATTAGCACAATGCCAAAAAGAGATGCTTCAATCTCCCTCCCCGGGCCCTGCCTCTCTTTTAACTCTCTAAGGAATAACTAGGCTAATACCCCCTTCGCCCCAGGACTGGATGGAGGGCATTTAAATATTCAACGACAAGAGAGCACTTCAGTCATACAATCGAGACGAGTCTCGACCTCGGTCTCTTAAGGAACCAAAATGAGCACTTTTGGCGACAGGAAACATTAACATTTGAGAAAAATCTGCCTCCATTTTTTCGTTTCTTTACAGCATATTTTCACAATATAGCTGTTTTTCATTATTTATTGGCTAAAAGGCCTCCCTTGTTCGGTGGGAGTTCTACAGTTGCAGAGAGCAAAGGCTAAAGTGATCCTGAGTGTATTGAAAGCTATTTTCCCCCATCAACCCAAGTTACTCTCCCTCCATCTGGGGATCTTCCATCTAAAGTGTGTAGAGGTCTGGTTCCCTGCCATGAATTATAGAAACAGACACAAAGGCAGTGGCTAGAGAGCATCAGTGTGTCCCTATGTGGTTCTACAACGTTCCCTGTGGATGACTAAAACACTCCGCCAGGAGCCATTTTATCACTTCTGCACTCTGCTCCAAACCGTATAAATAGACATGGCAGAATGGAGAGGGTTTTAAATTCTACCTAGACCTACCTAGACGGCATACATATTCACAGGTCATGTGGTGAGAATGTGGTATAAAATCAGTCAGGCTAGAGATACAAATAGCCCCACCGATATGGCCGCCGTCGGCCACGTATAATGCAAATTCTACACATTGTAAATCTATGATCTTGACTTCATCTCCATCCAAGTGCTGTGACTCAAGGCATCCCATTAACTTTTTTTCCACCACCAGCAGCCGACTAGAGATTCCTCTCCCCTCCCATGTTGGTCTGTGGTCCTTCAGAGTGTCATAAATGAAACATCCCTCCATGTCTTTAAAGGATGCCCTCAAAGTGCTCCCTATTATGACAGCATGGCTTTCTGAAGAAGACAACATGTAACAACATTTTCATGTAACCTGGCCATAGCACAAACCGGTGCTCTGCTCTGAACATTTTGTCCAGGGAGGATACACTATAGGCCCAGATGAGGGAATCCTGAGGACCACATAAAAACTGCATGCGTTTCGCAGAGGCAGCTGTCGTTAAAATGCAATGTATGGAAGCTTTTGAGTTGTCAAAAATGTACATTTTAAGTGGATAACCTTGCAGTTTTATTGGGATTTTGTTCCTCAGAGTTAATTGGTATTCATTTATAGTTCATTGCTTTAGAGTATGGGAAAAGCATGATGTTCCACTATGTAAAACAAGGGGTTTAGGTTTCCATTCAGCACCACCAGTAGCCCTGAATTGTTCAGCACCATGGACAGCACTAGCGCTCAACCCATCCACCATACTGAAACCGCACTCAATGCAATCGCCTTGATGCAGCAATTTACTAAAATGGAAGGTCAAGAAACACGTAGCTGGAATGACAAAGCCTGCAAAATCTCTTTCTTCACTGTCACTTAGTGACTCTCTCTCTCTCTCTCTCTCACTCACACACACACACACACACACACATAACCCCTGAGCCTTTTGGCCTCCTTGCCGGCACACACAGACCATGTTAGACTACGGTTCCCACAGGCTTCCCCATGCTCTTAATCTGATTGCTATTCATTCATGGCTCTGCTATATATAATGATGTACGTTAATTGGGTAAATGAACAGTCTTGATACTCAGTAACGAATGCAATAATACAGTTACAGCTATCAGCTACATTCTCTGGGTGACGCCCCGATACTCCTTCGTTTCCGTGTCGTTTACAGTCACATCAAGTCAAGTGTGTGTATACCGCACACGTGCACGCACACACACCTCCATTGCTGCTGATTGCTCTGATCTTACAATAAATGACATAACCTGTTTTGACATCCCCACACCTATCACACTGTGCTTCAAGGGAGCACGGATCAGAAGGAGAAGAACATGAAAGGCAGAACAAAACAAAGCCATGCCCCTCCTTCCTGTCCCCGAGTGACAGTAGCAGGAAACACAAAGAGAGAGGGTCCCGGGGGTGTGCACGCTGTAGGAGGCTGCCATAGAGGCTGCTGGTGGTAATGGTGGTAGTAGTGGGGGTTGATGTTTTAACTCCGGCACATGGTCTGGCAGGCAGCCCACAGCACAGCACAGCACAGCATGACCCTCTGCAGTAGAACAGTAAGAACAGCACATCCTCAGTTGGCTCCACCAGCCAGCCAGTAAGACTCACTCACACACACAGAGGGAGGGAGTCTATCAGTATTCAGTTCAAGACTCAAAGGCTGGCTCTGAACCCTTTGAGATTCTGTCCTGAAGTGTGGTTCCCTGGGGAGCTGATCCTTTGCCCTTAGTCTTATGGCAAGTGTGTGTGTTTAGTAGTGCTCTCTCTATATTGTTTGTCCTAGTCCTTCAAACAATGATCAAATGGGCCAAATGCCCTCTTCAAGGGGTGTCCTTGAGTACTGAATGATGTGGAAAGGAAATATTCTACTAGGGCACTCAATATATTTGGCTTGACTTCCTATAATCTAGAGGCACCTGTCCATTGAATATTTCAACCTGTATCGTCCTTCATTTAAAGAATGCATTAACATAAAGTTATGACATTGAATTATAGCCCATTACTCGGCCCCTTATTTGGCCAGCTGACACACACCTCACTCATTAACAAAGTGATTCAAAGAGTGAGGTCACATGCATCTGCGATAGTTTGCAACGGCCATGCCAATTCTGAATAACACAAAGGTCATTCAAGAGGGATATTTCAAATCCACAGATTAGAGATAATCGCTGTCATTTTTTGTTGTTGTTGGAAAATCATTTAATCCAGCTATTTCTCACATTCATGTTATCCTCCCACTTCAATGTACTGGTAACCCTGAGATAACCTGATAATTTCTATGATTTTATTTTAATTTGATTTATTTCACCTTTATTTAACCAGGTAGGCCAGTTGAGAACAAGTTCTCATTTACAACTGCGACCTGGCCAAGATAAAGCCCAGCAGTGCGACAAAAACAACAACACAGAGTTACACATAAACAAACGTACAGTCAATAACACAATAGAAAAATCTATGTACAGTGTGTGCAAATGCAGAAGAGTAGGGAGGTAATAAATAGGCCATGGAGGTGAAATAATTACAATTTAGCATTAACACTGGAGTGATAGATATGCAGATGATGATGTGCACGTAGAGATACTGGGGTGCAAAAGAGCAAGACGATAAGTAACAATATGGGGATGAGGTAGTTGGGTGTGCTGTTTACAGATGGGCTGTGTACAGGTACAGTGATCGGTAAGCTACTCTGACTGCTGATGCTTAAAGTTAGAGAGGGAGATATAAGACTCCAGCTTCAGTGATTTTTGCAATTCGTTCCAGTCATTGGCAGCAGAGAATTGGAAGGAAATGCAGCCGAAGGAAGTGTTGTACAATGTTAGTAGTACAATGTGGACATGATTTGTATAGATTACATTGTTTACTTCATTGATATATTATAAGTTGCAGAACAAGATGTATTTGTAAATGTTCTCTTTTCTGCCCAAACTGATGTTGGGATTAAATAGAACACATTCCAGACAGTATGATTCTAGCCTAGCTCTGGTCCCAGACCTGTTTGTGCAAACATGTTTGTCATGCCAATGAGTGACAGGGAGTTGGTGCGTGATAGCCTGGCTGGCACTTAGGATATTATGATTCATTTCAGTATGAAAACTGACTAAACATATCACACACATACGGAAATAGGAGCGCTTATATTGTAGTCGTATGCTGTAGACCTAGATCTGCTAAATGGCTCATAAAAGCTTGTTTTGAGATTTACCCATTTTAATAAATGCGCCGGGTTGCCAGATTGGGTTCAGTCATTTTTATAAATTCTCCGGGAAGCCAGATTGGGTTCTTAGACTTTCTTAAACAATTAGGAAGCACAAGTCTCGTTAAGCGATCATTAAGAGATCTGTGAAGATTCTGGTTGACAAAGCCCCAGCTGATGGTAGCAGCTTGAGAACATACATAGAGATTTTGTGGTGGGGTTGGGGTGCATCACGTTCGCCAGTGTTAAACACAGATGAATGCAACACCTGCATTAGCAAAACACTGGAGCACAAACCCCACAGAACAAGCATCACTAAATACATGACAAATACAGTTGAAGTCGGAAGTTTACACACACTTAGGCTGGAGTCATTAAAACTTGTTTTTCAACCACTCCACAAATTTCTTGTTAACAAACTATAGTTTTGGCAAGTTGGTTAGGACATCTACTTTGTGCATGACACAAGTAATCTTTCCAACAATTGTTTACAGACAGATTATTTCACTTATAATTCACTGTATCTCAATTCCAGTGGGTCAGAAGTTGACTGTGCCTTCAAGCAGCTTGGAAAATACCAGAAAATTAGGTAATGGTTTTAGAAGCTTCTGATAGGCTAATTGACATCATTTGAGTCAATTGGAGGTGTACCTGTGGATATATTTCAAGGCCTACCTTCAAACTCAGTGCCTCTTTGCTTGACATCATGGGAAAATCAAAAGAAATCAGCCAATACCTCAGAAAAAAATTGTAGACCTCCACAAGTCTGGTTCATCCTTGGGAGCAATTTCCAAATGCCTGAAGGTACCACGTTCATCTGTACAAACAATAGTACGCAAGTATAAACACCATGGGACCACGCAGTCGTCATACTGCTCAGGAATGAGACGCGTTCTGTCTCCTAGAGATGAACGTACTTTGGTGTGAAAAGTGCAAATCAATACCAGAACAACAGCAAAGGACCTTGTGAAAATGCTGGAGGAAACAGGTACAAAAGCATCTATTTCCACAGTAAAACAAGTCCTATATCGACATAACCTGAAAGGCCGCTCAGCAAGGAAGAAGCCACTGCTCCAAAACCGGCATAAAAAAGCCAGACTACGGTTTGCAACTGCACATACGGACAAAGATCGTACTTTTTGGAGAAATGTCCTCTGGTCTGATGAAACAAAAATAGAACTGTTTGACCATAATGGCCATCATTATGTTTGGAGGAGAAAGGGGGAGGCTTGCAATCTGAAGAACACCATCCCAACCGTGAAGCACGGGGGTGGCAGCATCATGTTGTGGGGGTGCTTTGCTGCAGGAGGGACTGGAGCACTTTACAAAATAGATGGCATCATGGGGCAGGAAAATTATGTGGCTATATTGAAGCAACATCTCAAGACATCAGTCAGGAAGTTAAAGCTTGGTCGCAAATGGGTCTTCTAAATGGACAATGACCCTAAGCATACTTCCAAAGTTATGACAAAATGGCTTAAGGACAACAAAGTCAAGGTATTGGAGTGGCCATCACAAAGCCCTGACCTCAATCCTATAGAAAAGTTGTGGGCAGAACTGAAAAAGCGTGTGCGAGCAAGGAGGCCTACAAACCTGACTCAGTTACACCAGCTCTGTCAGGAGGAATGGGCCAAAATTCACCCAACTTATTGTGGGAAGCTTGTGGAAGGCTACCTGAAACGTTTGACCCAAGTTAAACAATTTAAAGGCAATGCTACCAAATACTAATTGAGTGTATGTAAACTTCTGACCCAATGGGAATGTGATGAAATAAATACAAGCTGAAATAAATCATTCTCTCTACTATTATTCTGACATTTCACATTCTTAAAATAAAGTGGTGATCCTAACTGACCTAAGACAGGGACTTTTTACTAGGATTAAATGTCAGGAATTGTGAAAAACTGAGTTTAAATGTATTTGGCTAAGGTGTATGTAAACTTCAGACTTCAACTGTATTTCCCAAACAAGACCTCAAAACATTATCATTAGTACTGAAGAGTTTCAGTGGCTGTTTCAGTGCTGTTTCAGCAGTAGTAATGTAATTTATTGCATTTAAGTGGTGTAAAGTAATTAAGTAAAAATACTCAATGTACTTTTGTATCTGTATTTATATTTTTAACAACTTTTACTCTACTACATTCGTACAGAAAATCTGTAGTTTTTACTCCTTTACATTTTCCCTGACAACCAGGGAAAATGATCAAATTCTATGCATAGTCACTTTACAAATTACCTCGACTAACCTGTACCCCTGCACATTGACTTGGTACCGGTACCCCCTGTGTATAGCCTCGTTATTGTTATGTAATTTTCTTGTGTTACTTTTTGATTATTATATTTTAGTTTATTGAGTAAATATTTTCTTAACTCTATTTCTTGAACCGCATTGTTAGTTAAGGGCTTGCAAGTAAGCATTTCACGGTAAGGTCTAACCTGTTGTATTTGCGCATTTGACAAAACATTTCATTTGAATTCAAATACCTATCAATTTAACACATTCTCTTACCTACTGCATCTGACCTTGCGTACTCACTAAGCACAAATACTGTGTTTGTGTGCCCCTTGCTGTCGGTAATTTAAAACAACAAGAAAATTGTGCCTTCTGGTTTGCTTCATAAACTCAGCAAAAAAAGAAACGTCCTCTCACTGTCAACTGCATTTATTTTCAGCAAACTTAACATGTGCAAATATTTGTATGAAAATAAGACTCGACAACTGAGACATAAACTGAATAAGTTCCATAGACGTGACTAACAGAAATGGAATGAACAAAGGGGGGTCAAAATCAAAAGTAACAGTCAGTATCTGGTGTGGCCACCAGCTGCATTAAGTACTGCAGTGCATCTCCTCCTCATGGACTGCACCAGATTTGCCAGTTCTTGCTGTGAGATGTTACCCCACTCTTCCACCAAGGCACCTGTAAGTTCCCGGACATTTCTGGGGGGAATGGCCAGAGCCCTCACCCTCTGATCCAACAGGTCCCAGACGTGCTCAATGGGATTGAGATCCAGGCTCTTCGCTGGCCATGGCAGAACACTGACATTCCTGTCTTGCAGAAAATCACGCACAGAACGAGCAGGATAGCTGGTGGCATTGTCATGCTGGAGGGTCATGTCAGGATGAGCCAGCAGGAAGGGTACCACATGAGGGAGGAGGATGTCTTCCCTGAAACGCACAGCATTGAGATTGCCTGCAATGACAACAAGCTCAGTCCGATGATGCTGTGGCTCACCACCCCAGATCATGACAGACCCTCCACCTCCAAATCGATCCCGCTCCAGAGTACAGGCCTTGGTGTAACGCTCATTCCTTCGACGATAAATGCGAATCCTACCATCACCCCTGGTGAGACAAAACCAAGAGTCGTCAGTGAAGAGCACTTTTTGCCAGTCCTGTCTGGTCTAGCGACGGTGGGTTTGTGCCCATAGGCAACGTTGTTGCCGGTGATGTCTGGTGAGGACCTGCCTTACAACAGGCCTACAAGCCCTCAGTCCAGCCTCTCTCAGCCTATTGCAGACAGTCTGAGCACTGATGGAGGGATTGTGCGTTCCTGGTGTAACTCGGGCAATTGTTGTTGCCATCCTGTACCTGTCCCGCAGGTGTGATGTTCGGATGTACCGACCCTGTGCAGGTGTTGTTACACGTGGTCTGCCACTGCGAGGACGATCAGCTGCCCGTCCTGTCTCCCTGTAGCGCTGTCTTAGGCGTCTCACAGTATGGACATTGCAATTTATTGCCCTGGCCACATCTGCAGTCCTCATCCCTCCTTGCAGCATGCCTAAGGCACGTTCACGCAGATGAGCAGGGACCCTGGGCATCTTTCTTTCTGTGTTTTTCAGAGTCAGTAGAAAGGCCTCTTTAGTGTCCCAAGTTTTCATAACTGTGACCTTAATTGCCTACCGTCTGTAAGCTGTTAGTGTCTTAACGACTGTTCCACAGGTGCATGTTCACTATTTGTTAATGGTTCATTGAAAAAAGTATGGGAAACAGTGTTTAAACCCTTTACAATGAAGATCTGTGAAGTTTTGGGATTTTTACGAATTATATTTGAAAGACAGGGTCCTGAAATTGGGCCGTTTCTTTTTTTGCTGAGTTTATAAACATGACAAGTGAGTTTTCCCGTCACTGTACTTAAGCACATTTAAAACCAGACACTTTTAGACTTGACTAAAGTAGTTTTTTACTGCATGACTTTCACTTTTACTTGAGTCATTTCCTATTAAGTATGACAATTGAGTACTTTTTCCACTACTGTTATTCAGCAAAGAGACAGGGGATATATGTGTGTGTGTGTGTGTGTGTCTGTCTGTCTGTGTTTGCTTGTGCCTGCCTGCATGTTGTCATCCACTAATGTCTTGGTCTCTTTCTCTCAGCTTGTTGTTGACTGTGAATCCATGTGGTGAGTGGGTGATACTATCTAGAGCAGAACAAATCGCTGAGTGAGTTAACAACATTAGCTGATAAAAGCTAGACTGGACAGTCCTAAACCTAACCAGTTCCAGACACACTAGACTAGAGCATGAGACAATAACTCTAAGATAATGAGATGCAAATTACCAATTTGAATGAATCGCATAAAATCATACAAATCTGAAGTAAAATGATACAAATCTAAAAGTTCAAATTGAACTATGAGAACACTAGCGTCTGCCATATGGACACATTGATACACTGTGGTCAATTGGCGGCTAAAGAAATGAGAGCACATGACTCTGTGAAGCTGTCACTGGCGAATTTGCAATATTGAATCAAATAGACTACTCCGGCCCCTCAGTTTCCTGGGCCAGTGACCTCGGGACAGAAACTTCATTGACTCGTGTGAGGCGAAGAAAAAATGTGTGGTGAGTTAAGACAATCAGAAATAAGACATTGCCAAATGGGCACTCAAATATGCATGCATTCTGGAGAGAGATGCACATCTTTGCCACCCCCACACTTCTTCTTGATGCAACATTTTCATTTAAACATTTTAAATGATCTTCACACATATTTTAGACGCTTTTCACTGACAGCCGCGACTCCATCAGCTAGACCTATTGTCACAAGCACTACCCAAATTGCGGGCTTCCCAAACACTTGTGACTTGAAACAATCAACAGCTGTTTAAGAAAAAAGAAGAAGAAGCTAATTCATCCTCTGTTGCTAATGCTCCCTGGTGAAGTATTTTGAATGATTTTATTTAGACAGGCGGAATTATATATTGTCATGAACCGGCTCAAAGCCCGTGACAAAAAAAGGAGACAACGTGGAGATAAGGAATAACAAAAATAGATTTATTAACCGAAGTAACTTATATACAATAAACAATGGTGTGTGTGTAATCAGTAGTGTAAGTGAGTGGTTGCGTGTATAGATGTGATAATGAGGAGTGTTGAAAGATGCCAAAACAAACAAACAGTGTGTCTGCATGGAGAGCCTCCTCAATGAATGGGGAAAATGTCTATTTATCCCGCCGGGACACACACGCACCCTCGTGTGTCCCATTTTGCTGACCACCGACATCCTAATAAGGAAAACAAGAGCAAAGAGATCATTCGGCAGACAGAGTGGAGGGTCGTCACAATATGGGGCTCCCGAGTCTAAGGCACTGCATCTCAGTGCTAGAGGCGTCACTACAGACCCTGGTTCGATTCCAGGCTGTATCACAACCGGCCGTGATTGGGAGTCCCATAGGGCGGCGCACAATTGGCTCAGCGTCGTCCGGGTTAGGGTTTGGCCGGGGTAGGCCGTCATTGTAAATAATAATAATTTCTTAACCGACTTGCCTAGTTAAATAAAATAAATAAATATAATTTTGGCAAAACATCAATTTACTTTGGGGCAATCCAGCATCCTAACAGTGCACTGAGCATGCGCCAACTTTCCTTTCCAATTCGCAGGAGTCTGAAACCAGAGATCTGTATATAATGATGAGATGCTCATGTCTCCGTCCTAACAATGGGAGTCTTTGTCCCAAAGGCAGGAAGGCAGGCGACAAGGTTAGATCTGCATATTATTCCCATAGAAACGCATTGGGCTTACACTGGCCTGATTGTGAGTGAACCCTCTCGCTTCGCTTCTTCCTCTCTGCTGAAACTATATCACCAGACAAAGTATCCGAGCAAGCGAAACAGCACCTCTATATATGTAGCCCATGTATCTGATGCTGTCTGGACAGAAATAGTATGACATGTCAAACTCTTTTGGTCCAGACAGCATCGGATTCATGTCTACACATACTGAGACAGAGCGGCGCTGTTTCACTCGCTCGGATGCTTTAACTGAGATTGATGAGTCTTTCTGTCGTCACCCGTCTCGGTCAAATAAATGATCAATATTTCACTATTTTATTTGGACGGGCAAGGAGATACGGCAGTTCGGGCCAGTCCTCTAAGGCCCACCCATAATGCCGGCCATGGGTCGGGGAGGATTACAGGGACCGTCTAGCAAACCAAAGGTTGCTTGTTCAGGGGGAACTGTACATCTTTCGCTAACCCTTCCCCTAACCTTAACCTAATTCACCTAACCTGCTACGTACATTCTCCTAACTTTTGTTGTTAGTTCTCCTTACCAGCAATGTAAATTCTCCTCTGAATTTTCCTTTGTAGTTACAGTACAACAAGCAGCCTGGTCTCAGAGAAAGAGGTATAATACCATATGTCCCTAAATGTATAATACGTTACATCATCCAATTCCTATGATATTATACGACCGGGTAAGACGTATGATACTATAATTTCTCTAATTCGTATCATATTGTACGACCACTATTTCATTCGTAGTGTAACTTAATGAAATATATCATTCTAAATGGATGGAAAGCAATGCATGTACTAAATCTTACAAATTGCCCTGAGGCCAGGTTGGTTGAGCACAGAGTGCCAATATATCCTTTAAAGAGGATTCTGTCTCTCTTCAAACATAGAGGCTTATTTATAAATCCTACTTTAGCCCACCACTCAGAGAGGCACTTTCTATGTACTCTAAAACAAGAAGTTATATATTTTTAAAACCACTACCTGAATATCCTCAGAACTGAAGGCTGTGGTTGTAATCTAACATAGAAAATGATAGCACCCACTTAACTGGAAAACACCCAATTGAAATGTGAAGGTCAACATTAAAAACACTCTACATTTTCCAAACAGGATAACTCTAAGTTGATCAGTGCTCAGGAGCATAAACACTGCACTCTCCCCTCCACACTCCACTGCACAAATGCATGGAAAGTAAAACAGAGAGCAGCTGGAAATAACATCTGCTAAAAGGCACTACCGAAGAGCATGTTAGGATTAGCCAGAAATCGGACAATTACTTTGACACAAACTGCTGTCAAAACAAGGCCTAAAAAAATCCAAAATGGCCAAACATCTAAAACTAACCAGAGGACTTGGGACCCAAAGTTCAGTTCCGTTCCGTTCATTCGCTTGGTGCAAATCACCATGTAAGTGGTTAGCCAGCACACTCTCCCTGAAAGCTAATTTATTTTCCTGCCAGAGGAGTGTAAGCTAGAAATGAAATTGAAAGCAAAAAAAAAAGGTTGTTTGCTTGCTTTATTTCCATAATTGATCTGGGGGACGCTTGTGATAAATGGAGGAGAGGAGGGGAGATGAGAGGAAAGGATGTGCTTGGTCTCTTCAGTGTAACCAGAAGTTAGAAATGATACTGTATGATTAATCCTCTGTCCTCTGCCATATTTGTCTCTTCGACACCACATCTGACAAAAGGTTTAAGACTTGGTGGCTTCTGCCGTGACTAATGTTGCTTCCGTTTAAAAACAAAACAAGCAAACTGATTGGTTCCATACAGTGGACTTAATTTCCTTGGCTGAAGATGACTTTCTAGTTTCAATCAGTGCTTTGGAGCTCCAACTCCACGAGATCATGATTTGTCAGAGAAGGCTGCTAACTATTTGTTCCTCTACATCACCGGAAGGTGGGTGGGAGATTCAAACTTGAGTTTCCTTGTTGTTGCTTGACAAAGGAAAAAACAACAACTATTGAACAGATAATTACAATACCTTAATTTCAACAAATTGCGAAAACCCCCAAAAGCCCAGTAGCCATTTTCTATTGCAAGTATCTTACAAACATATAACTTACACCAGGGTTTCCCAACTCGCCGCCTCCCCCCCCGGTACACGGTTTGGTTTTTGCCCTAGTACTATACAGCTGATTCAAATAATCAAAGCTTGATGATGAGTTTCCTTCTTGTTCTTTGGCAAAGGCAAAAAAACAACAACAATTGAACAGATCATTACATTTCTTATTGGCTTGAAAAGGCTTTCTAGAGCATGCATTATTTAAATGATAATGCCTGAGAAGCCGTCGAGGGCCAGTAAACCGTGTCAATATGTCCTCCAAACAGTCTTCAAGGGCATTATCACGTTTATGCAATGGGTTACCACCATATTTAAATAATGATTGACATATTTTCATTGAAAACATGCTTGCTAGCTAGCGAATTACGTCAACAGTGCCGCCAGAATAACAATAGTAGCTGCATTAGCATTTGTTTAAGCAGTTTTGTAGTGACATTTATTTGGATACATCCATAACAATGAGCTAATGAGGCGCGATTTCGCCTGGCATAGAAAATGTGCTCTCTCGTCGGGACACTATTGTTCAGTGGAGCTAGCCAACAACACAGCTAACACAATCACTTCAAACTGACACTGGAAAGACTGCAAACTAGCTGCACTTTGTTTCGTTTGACCTTTTTTTAATTAACATTTCTTTGTATATATCTATAAAAACGATGCCAGCTGATTCATGATGTCGACTGGCTGAGAAACGTTGCATGCCTGTCTGTCTTGTCCCGACTCCCAACACGTTCATTACTATGGGACAGCTGGAGATCAAATTTGAATATTGAAACAATGTTGCAAATGTCAGAGAGAAAGACAGCAAGGTTTATACAAATCTCCGCTGTTTAAAACTAAATATTAGTCTAAAAGAAATGTGAGATAATGTGTAGATGCTTTTTATAGTGGAAATCAAGTATATAAATTGCTTGGCTGGGCTGATGAAACAGTGGATTGCGCAGTCAGATGGAACAGAGTAAATAGGCATTTTAATGTCATAGATTTAGCCAGTGGTAACTTGTGGAATAGACGCCGGCTTGAATGCGGTTTTAACCAATCATCATTCAGATTTAGACCCAACCGTTTTATAATTACCTGTAACACAAGGTAGAATTCAGTGGCTATTCTCACATATTGGGTTTGAACTGCTTTTTAAAGCAAAAGTCGAATTGAGAACTTTATTGGTACTGTTATAATAGCAAGCTAGAACTGATGGTTTGGTTAGCTAAACCACGGCAACAACTATAGCTATCAAGTTAACTTGCTAGCTACTTCAGTGGATGTTGAACACATTTCTTCCTAAAAATGAACACGTTTCTAGTGACAATTGTGTTCAATTATAGCAATGGTATAAAAGGGATAATCAACTCAGAGCTCTGTGTTCTCTGGAAGAATAATAGAATAATGCAACTCCATGGAAGGACACACCTTCCATGTTGTCACAGATAGAACAATGAGACAGATATTTCCATGGATTTATAAATGGGAAGCATCCGGTTGGCGTTTCCACCCACTACCAAGTATGGTAGTGAGAGGAAGCCCACTGGTGGGCAGTGGGAGAAGATGGAATGAGATGGATATTGGCCGGCATTCTGTAAATGTTCTCATCGATTAAACATTTGATCTAAGTACATTTTTCTGTTCCCAAAACTAGAATTTGTTATGAACAGAGTGGACTTTACCCTTTGCAAAAGTGAAAAAAAATAGCACTGTTTAGAAGGAGTGCAAAGGCAAATTGAGTTATTGCACACACTTCACAGAGTAGGCGTTCCCTAACGGAAATATGCAGATGTATACTAGAACGTGTCATTAGCATATCGCTAGCGCGTGCTAGGCTCTGCCTACTATGGTTAATGTTTTCACATTGGAAACGACAAGCTGTGGTCTATCTTGGTTTAGTTACAAAAAATCTTTGACGTCGTTCATTATTTTCCATAGAACGCATAGCCCCTCGTTGATTATCCCTTACGTAGACTCTACATAATCAACACTAACTACCCACACAACATGTGGGTGTCTTTACAGTGTCCCTACTCAGAGCTTCACGAGCAACAACCTCCTCTTAATATCCCTCAATCTTTTCTTTCATAATACAAGGCTGCATTGTGGATCCCTGTTGTGTATTTATTTGTTCCTCTATTCTTGTTTGTCCTTCCTTTCTCTCTCTCGCTTTCCTCTGGCTGACTGAATGAAAGACACACGGACAGAGGGAGACATGCTGCAGCGATTTCATCCAGTTGAATGAAGCGGGGGTCATGTGTGCCGTGGTGATCACCCATCAAAATCCCTTGGGAGGATTAGTGCGACTCAAATCAAGAAAAACGTGCAACTTTAAGGGTTGCATGGAGAGCCCGTTCAGGCTGGTCTGCCTGTGCTGACCGATTGGTTTCTCCCGGCTGGCTGCCTCTCTGATTTCTATATTCAAACATATGTGTGACGCTGCTTGCACCTTGCTCTGAGAAACAGCAGATTCATCGAATAATTCAACGGTCGACTGTGGCGGTAAAACTTGAAATTATCGTTGTGATATTTTATCGATGAAACCAGCCAAACCTGACCTTAGAATTCAAGGTACACTTAACCAGCATGGCTACCACAGCATTCTGTAGCGATACGCCATCCCATCTGGTTTGCGCTTAGTGGGACTATCATTTGTTTTTCAACAGGACAATGACCCAACACACCTCCAGGCTGTGTAAGGGATATTTGACCAAGAAGGAGAGTGATGGAGTGCTGCATCAGATTACCTGGCCTCCACAATCACCCGACCTCAACCCAATTGATATGGTTTGGGACGAGTTGGACCACAGAGTGAAGGAAAAGCAGCCAACAAGTGCTCAGCATTTGTGGGAACTCCTTCAAGACTGTTGGAAAAGCATTCCAGTTGAAGCTGGTTGAGAGAATGCCAAGAGTGTGCAAAGCTGTCATCAAGGCAAAGGGTGGCTACATTGAAGAATCTCAAATATAAAATATATTTTGATTTGTTTAACACTTTTTGGGTTACTACATGATTCCATGTGTTATTTCATAGTTTTGATGTCTTCACTATTATTCTACAATGTAGAAAATAGTTCAAATAAAGAAAAACCCTTGAATATATATATATATTTTCCCCAGTTGGATAAACACTCCAAACAGTCTACCCGACCGCTCAGAGCCATCCTCATGGTCCTAAAGCACACCGTAGCATCGTTTTTTTTAAAATCACATTCCAATGATAAAACTGGGGGGGAACAAAAATGCAATTTTAGAATGTGCCCCCAATCCCTAGTGAAAGTTGCGTCCCTGGAAACAATACAGAGACATTAATAAGCATCCATGACCCCCGTTTGAAACTTTTCCAGCCAATAACAGCCCCAACCAGTTCCAACGAGCTGCCTAATCTCTCTTAAAGTAATCCCTCGAAGGAACCCAGAATATCCAGGGTCTTTACAAACTTCAGGTGCCGAGCTACGCCGCACACTCCCACTACATCACAAGTGAGAGAATGATTCATTCCAGCTGTAGACCTCTCTCTGTATGCTGAGGTTTAAAAGATTTGTTTTGAGCCATGTTTAGTGGGTTTAGTGTTGCAACCCCACTCAAGTGAGGGATCAACCCAACATCTGTGTGTGTGATTGTGTTACGGCGTTTGTGTGTGCTACAGGCTCTGTTTGCATGTGTGTGCGTGTGTGATTGTGCTACAGGCACTGTGTGAGTGTGTGTGTGTGTGTGTGTGTGGACTAGAAGCAGGGTGACTGGAGTGTAAAGTCACAGAGATCAGGAAGAATTGTGTTCTGAGCTATTCATCATTACAACAACATTCTACTTATGGAACCTCCTCTGCTTCAATTCAATTCTCATTTATAGTGAGTTTCTTCTCCCTCCCTCCCTAACTCCCTCCCTCCCCCCTCTGTCTCGCTATCATTTTCACATTCCCTGTTGGGCCTTCTCCTCTTTCTACTTCTGGTCACTTTACTTACCTTGCTTTATCTTGTTGTTACTCTGTTCTTCCTTCCCTCCTCCCTCCGTAGCTCTCTGGTACATCATCTCCATGTCTGCTTTCTGTCCTTTCTCACTCACATAAATGATGACTCTTCTCTAGTTCACACACCTTCCCTTCCCCTTAGTCTTTATCTTACTCTCTCCCACTCTCTATGTCAAACTCTCTCTTGCAACTTATCTAACTATCCGGCCAAACACAGTCGCTCAGCTCTCTCTCTCAGAACTTTTTGGATCAGCCACAAAGCCATGGCCTGAGTCCTGACTCACTGCTCGTGTTGCAATCCACACTCGGTTCCCAGGCACAACAGACTGCTCGCTCATTGGTCACACACTCCTTGTTCCTATGCAGAGACAACCTCCGCCACCCTAAACCCCTCCCCGTGTGGCCGCTTAGTTTCCGTTGTCCCGGTACAGTACACACACTCACCCTGACAGCTTTGCCATCTTCGCGAAACCAAAGACGTCCATGCGTTTGAGTTACGGCTGTAAAAACTCAGGCACTCCAGATGGCGATTAGATCCAGATTCACATCCAGAGTAGGGAAAATCACATTTTTACAATCTCCATAATCAGGATTCAGTAAGTAACGGTGCTAAAACATTGGAGAAGTCCAACAAGCAGAAGTGTCATTCCTTGCTGAAAGCTCTAAGCCTTAAGACCTGTCCTGTCTATCCAGAGTAAAGCCCTTGAGAGGGTATAGGGTGGGCCAGTGAAGGACCCCCTCTGACTAGCCAGTCCGCTCTACCCCGCTCTCCTCCTGGCCGTGGTGGGCAACGCTGAGCCCTCTCTGGGTGGTCTCCATCTCAGCTGAGCTGGAAGATTGTGCCGGTCCAGAGCTATATGGAGAATAAAAGCGAAGAAGGAGAGGGAGGTGATGAAGAGAAGGAGGGGGGATGGAGGAATGAGAGAGGGAGGGAGGGGAAGGAAAGGAGGAGGGACTCAAATCAGAAATCCCAGCACTCACACGTCCTCCGCGGAGAAGAGAGGAGCCATCCGTCCCCCTGGTCTTCACCCCTTTACAAAAGTGAGAGGGGTGGAGAGAGATAGGGAAGGATGCTCAGAATTGCCTGGGGAGGAGGGAGTGCAGCAGAGGAATGGAAAGAGAGAGAGAGAGAGACGTGACGAGCGTTGGTGCGAGGAGAGGAGCGCTGACTCTGCAGAACGAGAGAGGGAGGGAGGCTGGCGGGAGCAGGACCCTGTCTCTCTGGTTTATTTGTGCTGCTAAGTGAGCCACAGGAACCACACTATACCACAATGCCATATAGAAAGAACACCAGCACGCTGCTAACTTTCATATAATTACAAACCTGAAACAGAGCTATGCCTGACGACTCTTTGATGAGTCTCAGAAATATATGTAGTTACATATGAGCTGAGATACAGCTGTTAGGACTGTTTGCGTTTTGTGTAATTACTCCTTGACATGCTTTGTATGCATTTTATGTACGTCGATTGCACACCGCTCTCTCTCTCTCTCTCTCTCTCTCTCTCTCTCTCTCTCACTAGCTCTCTCTCTCACACACACACCATCAAACAGTCCATTAGGACCCATCCTCATTCACCCTGAAGCTGTGACGGTGGTCCTGCAGATGGTCCAGGGAGCAACAGGATGCTCTACCTTCTGTGAGTCAGCCCACGGGGGCCAAGGACAGAACATGGCAGCCATATGAACGTGCCTCTCAGCAGCAACACACTGTAATCGAATGCCAAACAGCCTAAGTCTATTTACGTGCCATGTAATACAATTCAACACACAAACCCAATGCAACATAACCAAAAGGCAAGTCTGTTCAGTTCTGCTCTGATTGTTTCTGTGCTGTGGTGTTTTGGTCGTGATTTTACTGCATTTTAGCCTCGGTGTCTGTTTCTACTCACTTGCCAACTCCTTATGGAATTGTCAAGCGTTTTTTGGCATGACAAAGAGTAACAATTTTGGCATGAAAGCACAGACAGACTGGCATTAAGGCCAGCCAGGCTAGCCTTCTGTTAAATGACGTTGTTCTAATTGTATATGTTATTACACCATATTATTTAGATTTTTCATAATTCCTTTTTGCCTATATCCTCTTTTTCCTAATAGCGTAGATCTGTTTCTGATGCCCTGTACTGTGTCATCCTGTTCAAGGGTAGAATCAGGGGTGAAAGTAAGCTGGAATGGTCCCATATGGAGTACAGGCAATATAAATAGTGGGGTAACCCAAACTGGTGAAACTATGATCTATCAACAGATTCCCAAAAACCTGTAGGCTATTACAGTATTTATCATTACCCCCATGTGAGATGTGAGTTGCATGAAAAATGAGCGAATAGACTTGACAACTTGTGGAATATGCTCCAAAATGCAGTGTAGTTCGATGATAACACTGAAATGTTGCCAAGACGAGTGGCCGAGACCGCAGCAGTTTACGCATCAATTCAGGTTACAAGACTCGTGTAGGCCTGAAGGATGACAATCACAGAAATTCATAACACTTTTTGGTGTTTTGTAAACGGTCTCTTTCAAATGGTACTGTATGGATGGATGGCATAATTGAAGTAACCTAATATTTGGAATAGTAACTGTCTGGACACTGACTGTAGGCCTCACATGAAGCTTATTATAATATTAACTGCAGTTTTCCTCACGGTAAAATGATAGACCAAAATGTTCCTTTTGTCTCGGGAACAGGAGTGGAAAAATATATTTTTTTTTTCTTTCAGCATCTTGAGAGAATGAGCGCATGCTTAGGGACCTGTTGTATAGCCGAAGCATGCCATTTCTTTCAATGACATAAAAGATGACAGTATTTCATTTTCAACCACATAAAATATGCAACCAAGATTAACTGAAATACTATCAGAAACATGTTGGATCATTTTCAGTTTCCCTATATGCAATTCCATGATTAGGAGATGCACTCTGCAGAAGTCGCTGAGCTATTTCGAGGTTGCTAAAATTCTAATAGTTCGCCTAATTTCAGTTTGTGACACAAAACAAGCGAGTATAGCATAGAGAATCATTGTACAATCTAAACCGCTGTGAAATAGCTTTTCCATAACCAAAAATATTGTATTTTCAGCTGTTTAAAGGGGGTGCACAAAACCTCAACCTAAGAAAGGGAAGCATAGAAATAGCACACATAGAACAGATCTACCGTTTCTTAGACTTGCTTTCAATGAGATTGACAGGTCTATAACTCACAGTTCTATGTGAATTTGATTGGGTTGCCCTAAAAGTTACATATTGAAGCTTTAAAGCTTGCGGGCACATATAGAAGGTCCCCGTACCGGGAACCCCTAGGTAGAATTTAGGGTCAGTATTCATGAAGCGTCTCAGTGTGCTGATCAGGTCCCCCCTGTCCATATCATCGTATTGATTATGATCTAAAAGACATAACTGATCCTAGATCAGGACTCCTACTCTGAGATGCACAGGTTCAGGTCTGCCATTATTGTGTCAGTTATATTAGCGTCCCTTTACACAGCTCATCTCCTCAGCACCAAAACACACACCCACCACTGTCCTAGGGTCAGTGTACATTCTCCATCCACAGTCAACACAGGCTATGTTAACATGTTCAACCTGATCCCAGACCTGTATACCTTTTTTTGCCCTGGGGTTACTTTCAACAAAGTCAAACTGTATGGGAGTCTATGGTGAAAGTGACTTGTTACGCCAAGAGGTCCAAGCACTTGCTGAACTTTGAACTGCTCCTGGAAACAAGGCTGCAGAACCCTTCGTTCATCCCATGGAGGTTGATGGCTCAATGTTGTATGTTGTTCTCTGCGTCCCCCCATGAATCAAAGGCGCACTAAGAACAGAGCGTCCCTTTTCTAAAAACAGAGCATCGGGAAGCGAAGTTAAAACAGCGCTTTAAGTCAGGCAGTGGAGAAGACAGCTTTGATGTGGGAGAGAGGCTCTTTTATGTCACATCCATTTTTTATGAGGACCCCAGCGTTTCCTAAAGAGCTCTACCTGTGTTTGAGCGCTGTCTCCAGGGGTCGCCGTGACAACCCATCTCAAAGACGAGCCTGAAGCGTAAAACTCTTTCTCACATCTGTAGCCTGTTCCTATCTTTTGAAACATAGGCAACACAGAGAGTGACAGTAGATTCCAAGAGATTCAACTTCTTGATGATCTTTTCTGTGTTGAATGGGAGGGATGCAGACACAAAGCATATTTAGAGACCATATTCAGATCATATACCAGGGGTGCAAACTTTCCCTGGGGATATGCCCCCCCACATTATGAAACTGTATTTTTGTCCCTCCCAGTTTTATAATTGGAATGGCTTCGGTGTGCTTTAGGACCATGTGGACGCCCCCGAATGGTCAGGTAGGCTGTTTGGAGTGTTTATCAGATGGGATACATATTTTTTTATATGCCCCCCCCCAACTTCTAAAACCAAAGTTGCGCCACTGCCATTTACCACACCATGAAAGTCAACTCAGCTATTGGAACTTCTGCGATCCAAAGAATCCATCCATACAGGAAGCCAAGAGCCTCTATATCAAAGTTACACAAGACACAAGAGACTTTCTAGCACTAAGCCTTGGGCTTGGGTTTAATAGACCGCCTGCACTGATTCTAAACCTTATAAGGCCAAGGGACGTGCTCAGCGGTGCTCGTCTAGATAGAACGTCAATGATGCTTTGTGTTGCAGGGAGATAAGGAAGACGTGATCGGCTACACTGTCCACAGGGGGAAACCAATATACCCAAGGTCACAACGGGAGACCGTGTGTGTTTTATTAAAAAACACATTAGTATTTTGCTTTGGTATTCTCCTTCTGACCCAAGGGATGGTCCAGAATGGTTAAAAACTGAGCTATGGGCCTGGGAAAAGAGTTAGATGGATTTGGATGTTCTTGTAGGGTTGCTATAATATGCATGCAAGGTTATATAGCACTATGAATTATATCAGCTCAGACACACAGGGATCGTATGTAGTTGCAGTAGTAAAACCTGAACCTGCAGATGCCCTATGATGTGCAGGAAGGTTATAGCAATACAAATGAACACAGCCTCTCAGAGTAGCAGTGCTGATCTAGGATCAGTTTCACATTTGATGTCATAATGAATAACATTACATGGACCTGACCATAAATTAGCAGTCCTACTCTCAGACGCTTTGAGGATAAGGTCCCAGGTCAGGTAGCTACACTTTGATTGTAATATAATTCAATAATACGAGTGATAAAAGAACCGCAAGATTTTTTACACATTTTTATTTCACCTTTATTTAACCAGGTAGGCTAGTTGAGAACAAGTTCTCATTTGCAACTGCGACCTGGCCAAGATAAAGCGTAGCAATTTCGACACATACAACAACACAGAGTTACACATGAAATAAACAAAACATACAGTCAATAATACATTAGAACAAAAGAAAACAAAAAGTCTATACACAGTGAGTAAAAATGAGGTAAGTTAAGGCAATAAATAGGCCATGGTGGCGAAGTAATTACAATATAGCAATTAAACACTGGAATGGTAGATGTGCAGAAGATGAATGTGCAAGTAGAGATACTGGGGTGCAAAGGAGCAAGATAAATAAATACAGTATGGGGCTGAGGTAGGTAGATGAGGTATGAGGTAGGTAGGGATGAGGTAGGTAGGCTGTAGGTAGGGATGAGGTAGGTAGGCTGTTTACAGATGGGCTATGTACAGGTGCAGTGATCTGTGAGCTGCTCTGACAGCTGGTGCTTAAAGATAGTGAGGGAGATATGAGTCTCCAGCTTCAGAGATTTTTGCAGTTCGTTCCAGTCATTGGCAGCAGAGAACTGGAAGGAAAGGCGGCCAAAGGAGAAATTGGCTTTGGGGGTGACCAGTGAGATATACCTGCTGGAGTGCATGCTACGAGTGGGTGCTGCTATGGTGACCAGTGAGCTGAGATAAGGCGGGGCTTTATCTAGGAGAGACTTGTAGATAACCTGTAGCCAGTGGGTTTGGTGATGAGTATGAAGCGAGGGCCAACCAACGAGAGCGTACAGGTCGCAATGGTGGGTAGTGTATGGGGCTTTGGTGACAAAACGGATGGCACTGTGATAGACTGCATCCAGTTTGTTGAGTAGAGCGTTGGAGGCTATTTTATAGATGACATCACCGAAGTCGAGGATCGCTAGGATGGTCAGTTTTACAAGGGTGTGTTTGGCAGCATGAGTGAAGGATGCTTTGTTGCGATATAGGAAGCCAATTCTAGATTTAATTTTGGATTGGAGATGCTTAATGTAAGTCTGGAAGGAGAGTTTACAGTCTAACCAGACACCCAGGTATTTGTAGTTGTCCACGTATTCCAAGTCAGAGCCGTCCAGAGTAGTGATGCTGGACGGGCGAGCAGGTGCGGGCAGTGATCGATTGAATAGCATGCATTTAGTTTTACCTGCGTTTAAGAGCAGTTGGAGGCCACGGAAGGAGAGTTGTATGGCATTGAAGCTCGTCTGGAGGTTCGTTAACACAGTGTCCAAAGAGGGGCCAGAAGTATACAGAATGGTGTCGTCTGCATAGAGGTGGATCAGAGAATCACCAGCAGCAAGAGCGACATCATTGATGTATACAGAGAAGACAGTCGGCCTGAGAATTGAACCCTGTGGCACCCCAATAGAGACCGACAGAGGTCCGGACAACAGGCCCCCGATTTGACACACTGATTTCTGTCTGAGAAGTATTTGGTGAACCAGGCGAGGCAATGATTTGAGAAACCAAGGCTGTCGTGTCTTCCAATAAGAATGTGGTGATTGACAGAATCGAAAGCCTTGGCCAGGTCAATGAATACGGCTGCACAGTAATGTCTCTTATCGATGGCGGTTATGATGTCGTTTAGGACCTTGAGCGTGGCTGTGGTGCACCCATGACCAGCTCTGAAACCAGATTGCATAGTGGAGAAGGTACGGTGGGATTCGAAATGGTCGGTAAACGGTTTGTTAACATGGCTTTCGAAGACCTTAGAAAGACAGGGTAGGATAGATATAGGTCTGTAGCAGTTTGGGTCTAGAGTGTCACCCCCTTTGAAGAGGGAGATGACCACGGCAGCTTTCCAATCTTTGGGAATCTCAGACGATACAAAAGAGAGGTTGAACAGGCTAGTAATAGGGGTTGCAACAATTTCGGCAGATCATTTTAGAAAGAGAGGGTCCAGATTGTCTAGCCCGGCTGATTTGTATGGGTCCAGATTTTGCAGCTCTTTCAGAACATCAGCTATCTGGATTTGGGTGAAGGAGAAACGGTGGGGGCTTTGGCGGGTTGCTGTGGAGGGTGCCGGGCAGCTGACCGGGGTAGGGGTAGCCAGGTGGAAAGCATGGCCAGCCGTAGAGAAATGCTTGAAATTCTCAATTAGTGGATTTATCGGTGGTAACAGTGTTTCCTAGCCTCAGAGCAGTGGGCAGCTGGGAGGAGGTGCTTTTATTCTCCATGGCCTTTACAGTGTCCAATAACTTTGAGTTAGTACTACAGGATGCAAATTTCTGTTTGAAAAAGCTAGCCTTCGCTTTTCTAACTGCCTGTGTATATTTGTTCCTAACTTCCCTGAAAAGTTGCATATCACGGGGGCTATTCGATGCTAATGCAGAACGCCACAGGATATTTTTGTGCTGGTCAAGGGCAGACAGGTCTGGAGTGAACCAAGGACTATATCTATTCCTAGTTCAACATTTTTTGAGTGGGGATGAACTATTCAAATACTGTAGTACGTCAGCTGCAACAAATGTTCCTTTTGTGAATATTTTTTTCCATGAGGGGGGTATTGAAAATCCAAAGAGACCTGGAACATTTCTTAACGAGACATCTATTGTTTGATTAGGATGACTTTGTAATTGTGTCTCATGCGATTGACAGAGGCTGATTCACTTCTACAGTATTACGTAACAACGCCCCAAGCTCCCGCATCTTATCCATAGTCTGTCAGTTCTCCCTCCAAATGGGTGTATTGAAAATCACATTTAAAGACACAGTCTGTAAGCTTTCCAGTCATTTCAATTAAGGACATATAATATGCTGTATGAATACACTAATAGGATCTGTATGAACTTATCATAACTAAAGGATGAAGGACCTATATTGCCATGTTTGGTTGTGAAGTGCTATTTGCATTTGAAAATATCACGGGGGATGCATTTGCAACATTGTTGGTGGTCCACTCTTTGGATGGTACAGTATGACCATCCTACAGAGTGCGACTTTATAGTGGCATTCAATTAAAGAGCAGTGCTGATAATGAATGTTAACAAAGGAATCAATTCATCAGCAGTGACACCTTGTCTCTGCTCTTACATGATTGGCTGGCAGCACTCTCTCACCTAGAGTACATAGCACATATCTCTCCATCATATGATTAATGAGCTTTATTATTAACATGACATAATTTATACTGAAGTGTCCTGTACACTTTGTACTGTAGTTCCCAAATGGCACCCAGTTCCCTATATAGTGCACTACTTTTGACTATGGGCCCTACATAGGGAATCGAGTGCTATTTGGGACACAACCTAACTTTACACAGTGGAACTGCGACGGGTACTGTGTGGTACCAATTCTCCATTAACTAACTGGTTTCTTTGGCGTTGGATCATCAACAGTCCATAATAGATAGTGTATTGGAGTAACTGCTTTGCTTTCTAAACCTTATAGTAACAATACACTTCAAATGATTGAGAATGTCTTCCATAACTACTATACAACTGTCGTGTCTTTGGCATCATTAAACTGAAGACATGTTTATCAAATAACTCTCTGTAATTATTATCACGCGATTAACTGATTACTCGTGTAACTGTAATTAACTAGGAGGTCGGGGCACCAAAGAAAATATTCAGATTACAAAGTTATAATTTCCTAATATAACTTTCAGATATTATAATATATGATCGATTATCTTCTGATTTAATGATGTATTTTTACCTCGCGTCAGTCTCATTCCAAACGTCGTAAATTGTTACCTGCACGAACCCAGTCTTCACTAAGTCATCCATACATCAATTGTCTTAAAATCATTTATGTACTAAACTAAGTAATTTACAGAAAGCATACAAACAGTAGGTATCGTTACAAAGAAATGGTAGAGGAATGTGCCCTAGTGGGCTAAACCAGCATGGCAGCTTTTTAAACAAAAGAGTAGTGGGGGTCAGCTGAGAAGACACTACAGAGTTGATAAATATTAACAACTGATATGCTAATCCTTTGCACATGAACGCTCACTCATTCAGGAACAATTGCAATCAATATATATATTTACGCTCAGTGTGTTGTCGGGATCCTTGTTGGAGAGTTTGGTTCTGTTGGAGAGTTTCGTCCTCTCTCTCTCTTGGTTAGAATGGATCTTTCAAAGCGACATTCATTCATGTCGTTATAGAATGGATGTTTCGTCGGTCTTCGCGTTCAATGATACTGAATTCCTAGCTGCAGACTAGTAATTAATATCAAAGACTTGTTATTATTCTGTATCGATAGTTTAACCACGTGGTATGGTTAAAGTTCAGTAGAGGGATGCATGGTCAAACCTATTAGCCAACTTGTAATGGAGTGGAGGCCTGGTCTTAAGAAAGAAACCCTAGGTGGGGGTTTATATACTGAACGTAGAAAAGTCTGTCACATGACGCCAGGTCCTGTCTGTGTCCCTTGGGGCATGCTGATGACTTAGTTAAGACTTTAAGTAGAAAATACAATTCTCTTACATTAACATCTTACAAGCATCCTAACATATTCCAAATAGGTTTATCCTTATTCATTAATTTTATACAACCATTTAGATGTAAGTCTCATAGCTGAGGCTATCATATAAACATTATTATGGTAATATGGCCGTATTGTCTCTCATGAGTTTCACAACATTGTACCAAACGGACCAGTTCGTAGCTGGATTCTTCACCGATCTTTTATACCTTCTCCAGAACATAAATGTCGGTTGGTTCCCCCGTCCTGTGAGGGAGGTGGAAGAATTCCTTTGTCTCACTATGAAACCACTCTGTCTCAAAACTGTGGCCATGAGGCAGGACATTCCCTTTGGAATTTACGACCGCCTTCTGACCACAGCAGCCTGGGTGTAGGAGACAGAGGGTGATGGTGCAGAAGTAGGGGGATGGTAGAGGGGGAGGGGGTCAATTGTGCTTGCTGTACTCAAAGAAGGCAACATCATGACACAACTAAACCCACCAAAGTAGTAGCAGCAGCTGTATTAGTAGTCTGGGCCCAGATCTGTTTGGGTGACTGTGTGAATAGAAAAATGTTTGGCATGACAATGACCATAGCAGTTACCAGCACAAATAGATCTGGGACCAGGCTACAGTAGTAGTCAATCAATCAATCACATTTATTTATAGAACCCTTTTTAGTAGTCATAATAGTAGTAGTAGTCATAGCCGTGGGAAGATGTTTGGGGGCGGGGGTTACTACAGACGGCTATATCGGTCCGCTAATACACAACTACTAAAGGCCCAGTGCACTAATTTTGTGAAGAAAATAATAATTTTCAGGGGGTGCTGAGGGTGCGGCTATGGTAGGTGCTATCTAGAATCTAAAAGGGTTCTTCGGCTGTCCCCATAGGAGAACCCTTTGAAGAACCCTTTTTGGTTTCATTTTACATTTATGTCATTTAGCAGACGCTCTTATCCAGAGCGACTTACAAATTGGTGCATTCACCTTATGATATCCAGTGGAACAACCACTTTACAATAGTACATCTATATCTTTTTTGGGGGGGGCGGGGGGGGGGGGGTTAGAAGGATTACTTTATCCTATCCCAGGTATTCCTTAAAGAGGTGGGGTTTCAGGTGTCTCCGGAAGGTGGTGATTGACTCCGCTGTCCTGGCGTCGTGAGGGAGCTTGTTCCACCATTGGGGTGGCAGAGCAGCGAACAGTTTTGACTGGGCTGAGCGGGAACTGTGCTTCCGCAGAGGTAGGGAGGCGAGCAGGCCAGAGGTGGATGAACGCCTCTGGATGAACGCGTTTCAGGTAGAACTCTTTTGGGTTCCATGTAGAACCCTTTCTACATGGAAACCAAAAGGGTTCTACATGGAACCAAAAAGAGTTCTACCTGGAACCAAAAAGGGTTCTCCTATTGGGGCAGCCAAAGAACCCTTTTGGGACCCTTTTTTTCTGGCTTCTCTGAAGACTGCAGTAATTATTAGGGATAACGTACATGTCTGCCTTCTGTGTCCTGTCTAAACAATAAGATCATAGATTTGCAGCAATTTCTTCTTTCCTTATCAGGAAGCCTGCTGCCTAATCCCCAGACAACACTGCAGCCATTCCCTCCAGAGAGATAGAGAGGGAGATGGAGATGGAGAGAGAAATAGAGGAGGGGGGGGGGGCATCCAAACAGTGCTGCAGTGATTCTCTGCTCCCCTGACAGATATAAAGAGAAGTAGTCTGGGAAATCCCATACCTAGGGCAACAGTACTAGGTCTGGGTAACATGGTGGGTTTTCTGGACCACTTCAAAATGGGATAAAAAAAAAACACTCATGGGGAGGGTGCTCTTCAAAAAGACAACTCCCAACAAATCATGAGTTTGGGTAGGCGGTATTTAAAATTAGAGCGGGAATTGTGCTCTTGAAAAAGAATCCCCTTGAAAAGACAGACACAATGTGGACGCAGATAGCTAGACTTATTATAGCCACAGCCAGTCAGTGGTTGAAAGCTTGTAACACTAACTTTAGCTGTCTTGGCGCATAAAAAATAAATAAAACACTCGCTTGCGAAATACACTCATCGAAAATATCCTCCACAAGTGCCAACTTGCTAGCTACTAATTTTATGTCCGGTGAGGACGTTTACACCAGGGCACATACGGATAAGGCTCTGGACAGGTTTCCTGCATGTCCATTTCCACCAAGCCCAACCGACGATTGTACCTTTGGACGCGTGTATGCTGGAACACTTAACATAGGAGACAACCTGTCTACCTAGAGAGATCGGATGCCCTATTCAAGACCAACTCACCTGTCTTTGGCAAAACAGAATCTGACCAGCCAGCAACTTTAGAGTACTATAATGTAGACTGGGCTTAAGAATAGGCCTGTGACTGCAAAGGGTCATGTATGCCATTACCTCTGTCTGACCACAAAAATATGCTCTATGTCTGGGCCCAGAGCACTGTGAATATATTAACACTACCAAGAATGTCTAAAGGAAGGAATGTTTTGATTGCAATTGTAGGCTATCGCTAATACCATTTCAAGTTACAAAACCCTCCAGAAATAAGCTATACTGTAACGTTTCAGTACCAGTTATGGCCTCTTGTCTAACTCTCTGTGGATTGATCGTCCAAACACATCATAACACTAAAACCCTCTACCTGTCTTGAAAGAAAGAATAACTTTCTTCTCTCAATCTCTCTATTCAAACAAATGCACATCAATAAATTATACCTGCAGGGAAGGAAAAGCTTTTGATCCTGACTTGGCAATATAGTCAAGCGAAAGCTATAATTTTGTGAATTTCCCTCTTGGAGGGAAAGTAGATGTTTTTTATGGATTACCGGCATTCGGGGCCTTCTCTCTCTCTCTCTCCCCTGACTCATGCAGTCTGTGACATCGAGGAGGGTAGATCAGCGACGTACGGTCGCTGTCAGAATACTAAATGAATAGCAGAGCTCCATGTGGCACGTTTAGATACTACAGAGTCACAGAGCCACAGCCATTTATCACCGCTTCACAGTCTGTTTGTCACCCCACATTCAGAACCACTGCAGAGGAAGAGAGGGTACACACACACACACACAGGTGCACAGCCATGCATGGAAGCAGGGACACATGCAAACACACACACTAATTCAAAATGCATGGACATACATAGACTAAGACATGTGCACATACTGACATTCCCTAAATACTGAATCTAGACCTGCTGTATGTCAGACCAATGCCAGTCTAAACATGTGGACACTCTCTCTATGCTGACCCCAGACCAGAATCTGAATGTCAGACATTGTAATTCTGTGAAAAACATGCTCTGTATTCAGAGCCAGTTGGCAGTGCTCTCTCTGCATGTCAGCTCTCCACTTGAGAGCACTTCATTTTGCATTCTACACCAGGGGCTGGTTCTCCAAACTATGTTTTGATGTCTTTATTCAAATCTTAGTCAAGGCCAGATTTACACTGGACCCATTTGATAGCGATGAATTGAAATACAACCCCACAAAATACCTTTTTGAGCCAGCCAATGTCATAGATTAACACTGTAAATCCCCACTTAGCATGAGTTGTAGACCCATTTACGCTATGGACTCCATCCGTAAGGCTGACATGGATGCTAAAATCCTTCTTACTGGAAGATTATGATCACGGGACACAGGAACCCATCGGCTTGCCATTGTGTGGATACAGTGCTCCCCCCCAACGTCATTCATCTCACTCTGTCCTATTTCCTACTTATCACGGGAACTGTAATGGGAGCTCTTATTGTATCCATGGGGGACTGAGAAGCCTATGATTGGCTGATGAGAGTGTATACACAGTGTCATGGGAATGTAAGCGAGTACATCATGTATTTGTCTAATCCCACACTTCTAAAATGATCATGTGGTTGGTGAGGTATATAGAGATGCTGTTTTTTTTGTTTAGGAAAACTGCCATTTCGGGGCTACTTAATATTTGTTGTGGCATATGAACTCTGGAAGGCTTTTCTTTTGGGGGCACAATGAGTGAGTCAGATGTTCCCAACACCTTCCTATTGCCTACAGCAATCAACATGTTGAAATGACTTTCGCTATGTCAAACACACAGCCACCACACCAGAAAGAAAACAATATCTCGTCCCTGTTAGCTTTTTGATTAGCACTGGGTTAACAAGCTCTGTAGGGCAGACAACCACAAGCGTTCCGCGCTAACGAGCGACAAGCGGGCTAACCTGACCCCAGCCTGTCTGTGTAAGCCAGCTCTATAGTATTGACAGTTCTGCGAGAGTCTGCACTCCCTAGTGATTCAGTGGTCAGCATGGTCAATGTGTGGTCAACAGCTTTAATCGCGTCAGGTCCAGACACCATGACGGTTCACAAACAGGGGGAGGAGTTAGAGGTAAAAGAGACGCTGACTGTGTTCGGATGTAGACGCATCTGCGGTGTAAACCAATCGGCCTTGACCGCTTTGGCCGCCGGCCTGGCCCAGCGACATCTAAAGCAGCATCCCATAATGCACCAGGCTCCAGAGCCGGACAGACATGGGATTACGGGATGCAGGATGCAGCGCTATAGATGCCTGCCAGCTCTGTGGAGAAATCCATGTGTCTGGAGACAGCACTGAACAGTCTATTGAACACCCTCCTGTACTACACATGTTTTATGATAAATTATCAATAAATTATTAGGAGTTATCAATGTGTCAACACATCTGTATTTCCTGTTGAAACTACCAATGGTAGAAAGGAGTGAAACAAGAAAGAGAAATGGCTGGTGACTGCCCTTACACACCTTTAAAATATCCTCACAAACAATTCAAATACCCACACGCACATTTCATTTATCTGGTTTCTAGGCCACATGTTTCATGGGGAGTGACCCTTCACCCAATCGTTGTAATCCTCCACAACGATGTGTGATCTCGCAATCTCTTTTTCAAAGTCATGTGATCAAGAACACTGGTGTGTCCTGTATTCTGTGGTCTCGGTCATATTATGTAACCTATAGTCACAATCCTACCGGATGTAACCATATGTCACAAGAATAATGTTCTTGAAACATCAAAATATGTCACTGGTTATGAT
The DNA here is from genome assembly GCF_901001165.1 of Salmo trutta. Lineage (NCBI taxonomy): Eukaryota > Metazoa > Chordata > Actinopteri > Salmoniformes > Salmonidae > Salmo > Salmo trutta. Next base: position 48,641,871 of record NC_042962.1, on the reverse strand, counting down.
TGAATATAGGGACAAAGGTTTGGCATTATTCCAATAATCTACAGTATATTCATATATTCCTATTTTATCCCTTCATTGAACTGAGATAAGTCTTTGGACATTGGCAGTATATGTAGCTCTGAGAATTATGTTTCAGAAATACAATGACCTTTACAGAAAATATAAAATGGGTGACTCTAAAGGTCAACATATGCTATATCTACAAACATGGTTTTTACAAATTGATCAAATGTTAATTCTAAAGTGATTAACATACAATACCAGTCAAAAGTTTGGACCCACCTATTCATTCAAGGGTTTTTCTTTATTTGTACTATTTTTTACATTGTGGAATAATAGTGAAGACATTAAAACTATGAAATAACACATATGGAATCATGTAGTAACCAAAAAAAGTATTAAACAAATCAAAATATATTTCACATTTGGAGAATCTCAAAGTAGCCACACTTTGCCTTGATGACAGCTTTGTACACACTTGGCATTCTCTCAACCAGCTTCACCTGGAATGCTTTTCCAACAGTCTTGAAGGAGTTTCCACATATGCTGAGCACTTGTTGGATGCTTTTCCTTAACTCTGCGGTCCAACTCATCCCAAACTATATCAATTGGGTTGAGGTCAGGCGATTGTGGAGGCCAGGTCATCTGATGCAGCACATCACTGTCCTTCTTGGTCAAATAGCCCTTACACAGCCTGGAGGTGTGTTGGATCATTGTCCTGTTGAAAAGCAAATGATAGTCCCACTAAGCGCAAACCAGATGGGATGGCGTATCGCTGAAGAATGCTGTGGTAGCCATGCTGGTTAAGTGTGCTTTGAATTCTAAATAAATCACTGACTGTGTCACCAGCAAAGCACCCCCACACATCACACCTCCATGCTTCACGGTGGGAACCACACATGCAGAGATCATCCAGTCACCTACTCTTGCGTCTCACAAAGACACAGCGGTTGGTGCCGAAAATCTCAAATTTGGACTCATCAGACCAAATGACAGATTTCCACCGGTCTAATGTCCATTGCATATTTCTTGGACCAAGCAACTCTCTTCTTCTTATTAGTGTCCTTTAGTAAATGAAAATCAAATTTTATTAGTCACATGCGCCGAATACAACAAGTGTAGACCTTACAGTGAAATACTTACTTACCATAATAGCCCTTAACCAACAATATAGTTTGAACAAATACGGATAAGAATAAGAAATAAAAGTAACAAGTAATTAAAGAGCAGCAGTAAAATAACAATAGCGAGACTACATATATACAGGGGGGTAGTGGTACAGAGTCAATGTGCGGGGGCACCGGTTAGTTGAGGTAATATGTACATGGAGGTAGAGTTATTAAAGTGACCATGCATAGATGATAACAACAAAGAGTAGCAAAGGTGTAAAAGAGGGGGGGGGGGGGGGGAAATGCAAATAGTCTAGGTAGCCATTTGATTAGGTGTTCAGGAATCTTATGGCTTGGGGATAGAAGCCTCTTGGACCTAGACTTGTCGCCCCGGTACTGCTTGACGTGCGGAAGCAGAGAGAACAGTCTATGACTAGAGTGGCTGGAGTCTTTAACAATTTTTAGTGCCTTCCTCTGAAATCACCTGGTATAGAGGTCCTGGATGGCAGGAAGCTTGGCCCCGGTGATGTACCAGTGCCGTTCGCACTACCCTCTGTAGTGCCTTGTGGTTGGAGGCCGAGCAGTTGCCATACCAGGCAGTGATGCAACCAGTCAGGATGCTCTCGATGGTGCAGCTGTAGAACGTTTTGAGGATCTGAGGACCCATGCCAAATCTTTTCAGTCTCCTGAGGGGGAATAGGTTTTGTCGTGCCCTCTTCACGACTAATCCATGGCTTCTGGTTAGGGTATGTATGTACGGTCACTGTGGGGATGACGTCATTGATGCACTTATTGATGAAGCCAAAGAATGATGTGGTGTACTCCTCAATGCCATCGGAGGAATGACGGGACATATTCCAGTCTGTGCTAGCAAAAAAGTCCTATATCTTAGCATCTGCTTCATCTGACCACTTTTTTTTCCTAGTCACTGGTGCTTCCTGCTTTAGTTTTTGCTTGTAAGCAGGAACCAGGAGGATAGAACTATGGTCAGATTTCCCAAATGGAGGGCGAGGGAAAGCTTTGTATGCGTCTCTGTGTATGGAGTAAAGGTGGTCCAGGGTTTTTTTCCCCCTCTGGTTGCACATTTAACATGCTGATACAAATTTGGTAAAAATAATTTAAGTTTCCCTGCATTAAAGTCCCCAGCTACTAGGAGTGCCGCCTCTGGGTGAGCGTTTTCTTGTTTGCTTATGGCGGAATACAGCTCATTCATTGCAGTCTTAGTGCCAGCCTCTGACTGTGGTGGTATGTAAACAGCTATGGAAAATACAGATGAAAACTTTCTACGTAGATAGTGTGGTCTACTGCTTATCATGAGATACTCTGCCTCAGGCGAGCAATAGCTCGAGACTTCCTTAGATATCATGCACCAGCTGTTATTTACAAAAATACATAGTCCGTCACCCCTTGTCTTACCAGACGCCCCTGTTCTATCCTGCCGGTACAGGGTATAACCAGCCAGCTGTATGTTGATAGTGTCGTCGTTCAGCCACAATTCCGTGAAGCATAAGATATTACAGTTTTGAATGTCCCGTTGCGCGTAGATCATCGATTTTACTCTCCAAAGATTGCACGTTTGCTAGCAGAATGGAAGGAAGTGGGGGTTTATTCGATTGCCTACAAATTCTCCGAAGGCAGCCCGCCCTCTGGCTCCTTTTTCTTCGCCTCCTCTTCACGCAAATCACGGGGATCTGGGCCTGTTCCCGAGGAAGCAGTATATCGTTCACGTTGGGCTTGTCAGACTCGTTAAAGGAAAAAAAGGATTCTGCCAGTCCGTGGTGAGTAATCGCAGTCCTGATGTCCAGAAGTTATTTTTGGTCATAAGAGACAGTAGAGGCAACATTATGTACAAAATAAGTTTAAAAAAATAAGTAACAAAAAACGCAAATGTAGTGGTTTCTTTGCTGCGTGAATCGACCATGAAGGCCTGATTCACGCAGTCTCCTCTGAACAGTTGATGTTGAGATGTTTTTGTTACTTGAACTCTGTAAAGCATTTATTTGGGCTGCAATTTCTGAGGCTTGGAACTCTAATGAACTTATCCTCTACAGCAGAGGTAAATCTGGGTCTTCCTTTCCTGTGGCGGTCCTCATGAGAGCCAGTTTCATCATAGTGCTTGACCGTTTTTGCAACTGTACTTGATGAAACTTTCAAAGTTCTTGACATTTTCCGGATTGACTGACCTTCATGTCTTAAAGTAATGATGGACTGTCGTTTCTCTTTGCTTATTTGAGCTGTTCATGCCATAATATGGACTTGGTCTTTTACCAAATAGGGCTATCTTTTGTATACTGCCACTGATTGGCTCAAACTGATTGGCTCAAACGCATGAAATTATATTTGATTTGTTTAACACTTTTATGGGTACTACATGATTCCATATCTGTTATTCTACAATGTAGAAAATAGTAAAAATAAAGAAAAACCCTTGAATGAGTAGGTGTGTCCAAACTTTTGACTCGTACTGTACATGCTCACCAATACAAATATACAGTAGTGGAAAGTGTGTTATTCACTTTTCAGAGAAAATCTCATATTTATACATTGTTACATCACCCTTACAGTAAACAAAACCAACTGGTTTCTTATTAGAACTATGTGAGTAACCTTAATCCAACCTGTGACTTCACTGTAAATCTAACTCAAAACTACTGCCCCTCTGAACCCAAGCCAACACAACCCTGACCCTGTAACCTGTCAATGCTTCCCGACGCGTGGGCTAAACCCTAATGCCATGATGTAACCACGAAAGTGTGCACTATAATTACAAAGCCGTCAAGTCTTGTGGTTTTGACTTCTGTGTCTTACGCAATTGCTGAGAATGTGCCACGTTTCCATTCATGATTTACCCCAGTGTTTTACCCAAAAGGCTCAGACTTCTCTGTTTCCATCTGCGCGGGCCGGCACCTGTGTCTCACTGGGTCAGGCCACTGGTACTGATCAGCTGGCAGTTACACAACAATGGCTAACTGTGAACTGTTTTGATTATGCAGAGGTTGTTGGTTCTGCGCTTCACAAGTCCTCACTGTCAGACCTAGCTATGGAAATTCAATTTCCCTAGTATAACATAAGGATTATACACTAGTGTAACACTGGTGTTACAGTCAAAAAGCAAGTAGCCCCCTGACTCTTCCCACCATAGAAACATGGACTCTTCTAGTCCCCTGACTCCTCCCACTATAGAACCATGACCTGTGTTCAAATTGTAATTTATTTATTTAATTTAACCTTTATTTAACTAGGCAAGTCAGTTAAGATCAAATTCTTATTTACAATGACAGCCTACCCCAGCCAAACCCTAAACCGGACGACGCTGGGCCAATTGTGCGCCTCCCTATGGGACTCCCAATCACGAACCGGGGTCTGTAGTGACGCCTCTAGCACTGAGATGCAGTGCCTTAGACCGCTGCACCACTCAGGAGCCCATACTCATACTAACCGCTCTAATCGTACTATTTGTGACGTAAATTGAGTATGTAGTATGCTTATTGGTCATAGAATGGATATAGTTAGAATTCCAACAGTTCCCGGATGTCGTTCTAAATTCGCCAAAATACGAAGTATTCAAGCAGTGGACACTATTTCTGTGCTTTTAGGGCCCATAATGCAATTCTTCAGAGAATGGACGTGGCTTCACAACGGTTTCAGATTTCAAGTAAATGGCGGAAAGTATGCAGCCGAATTCCGACGAGAGTGGATACAATTTCATTGCTTTAAGTAATTATGACAAATGTTAAGAAATTTTGAGCAATGTAATAAAGTAATGACTTTTCAAATAAGTTACTTTGGCTGACAATTTGTTAGCTACGCTATCCTTACAAACCACAACATATCATTACAACATTATGTACCGGTAAATTAGCTAGCTTCCTAAAACGTTAGTTGGCTAGTACTAATACATCGAACTTGCCAGTATATTAACTATATGTCATTCTTAGCTTAGCTAAGTGGTGTAGTCGTTGTGCGTTCTCAATGGTCATTGTTAATTCGCTCTGGCTATCTACTCCGATTTCAGAGCATTCTCGTCTGAGTGTGCCAGGGGAGCACAGAACAACAAACAAATTTACAAATGATCAACACCCATTGAATATGGCCGGTGTCAGTTAACGTCTGCAAAAAAAGCATGATTAAATTGTTGCCAGCAGCACAGTTACATGAAAACAGATTAACCAGCTCTGCTAGGGCGAGTAAAATGGTCAGAGTGAGGTGTTGTGTCTGGAAGTAGCTAGCCAATGTTAGCCAGTTAGATTGGGTTCTTGACTGCCGTTGTGAGGTCAGAACGCTCGGATCAACCCTACTCCTTGGCCAGAGGGTCCAGCGTGTGATCAAATCAAATTGTTTTTGTCACATGCGCCGAATAAAACAGGTGTAGACCTTACAGGGAAATGCTTACTTACAAGTCCTTAACCAACAACGCAGTTTAAGAAAAACAGTGTTAAGTAAAAAATAAAAGTAACAAGTAATTAAACAGCAGCAGTAAAATAACAATTGCGAGGCTATATACAGGGGGTACTGGTACAGATGTGCGGGGGCACCGGTTAGTTGAGGTAATATGTACATGTAGGTATAGTTAAAGTGACTATGCATAGATAATAAACACAGAGTAGTGTAATGGGGGGGGGGGGTGCAAATAGACTGGTAAGCCATTTCATTAGCTGTTCAGGAGTCTTATGGCTTGGGGGTAGAAGCTGTTAAGAAGCCTTTTGGACCTAGACTTGGCACTCAGCGTGGCGGATGTGTTGTTACCTACCCTTACCACCTGGGGGCGGCCCGTCAGGAAGTCCAGGATCCAGTTGCAGAGGTAGGTGTTTAGTCTCAGGGTCCTTAGCTTAGTGATGAGCTTTGAGGGCACTATGGTGTTGAATGCTGAGCTGTAGTCAATGAATAGCATTCTAACATAGGTATTCCTTTTGTCCTGGTAGGAAAGGGCAGTGTGGAGTGCAATAGAGATTGCATCATCTGTGGATCTGTTAGGGCGGTATGCACATTGGAGTGGGTCTAGGGTTTCTGGGATAATGATGTTGATGTGAGCCATGACCAGCCTTTCAAAGCACTTCATGGCTACAAACGTGAGTGCTACGGGTCGGTAGTCATTTAGGCAGGTTACCTTAGTGTTCTTTGGCACAGAGACTGTGGTTGTCTGCTTGAAACATGTTGGTATTACAGACTCAGACAGGGAGAGTATTGAAAATGTCAGTGAAGACACTTGCCAGTTGGTCAGCGCATGCTCAGAGTACACGTCCTGGTAATCCGTCTGGCCCTGTGGCCTTGTGAATGTTGACCTGTTTAAAGGTCTTACTCACATCGGCTACGGAGAGCGTGATCACACAGTAGTCCAATACAGCTGATGCTCTCATGCATGTTTCAGTGTTGCATGCTTCAAAGCGAGCATAAAAGTAATTTAGCTTGTCTAGAAGGCTCGTAGTATGAACGCTCCGAGAGCGAAACGCTCTGAATTTACGAACGGACATTCTGACAATGCTCTGAATTTACGAACGCCCAGAGAGCACTCCAAATTGAATTTACGAACACAACCGAAGTCGTAAAATATCTAGGTAGTAATTTGCTATGCTAACAAACAAGCAAGAGGTTCCATAGCAACAGAAACAACTTCCGGTAGACAGGCGAAGTATGCTCAACTGAAAGAATACCATTTGTTTACAGTACACTAAAATGAACTAATAGTATGTAGTATATACTCATTAAGTATGCAGTATACAGTATGGGTATTCGAACACAGCTACGGACTCTTCTAGTCCCCTGACTCTCCCCTGATTCGTCCCACTAAAGAAACATGGACTCTTCTAGTCCCCTGACTCCTCCCACTATAGAAACATGGACTCTTCTCGTCCCCTGGCTCATCCCACTATAGAAACATGGACTATTCTAGTCCCCTGATTCCTCCCACTATAGAAACATGGACTATTCTAGTCCCCTGACTCCTCCCACTATAGAAACATGGACTATTCTAGTCCCCTGACTCCTCCCACTATAGAAACATGGACTATTCTAGTCCCCTGACTCCTCCCACTATAGAAACATGGACTATTCTAGTCCCCTGACTCCTCCCACTATAGAAACATGGACTATTCTAGTCCCCTGACTCATCCCACTATAGAAACATGGCAATGTGTAGTGCAGCATTTCCCAAACTCAGTCCTCGGAACCCCAAGGGGTGCACATTTAGTTTTTTTCCCTAACACTACACAGCTGACTGAAATGATCAAAGCTTGATGATTAGTTTATTATTTGAATCAGCTGTGTAGTGCTCGAGCAAAAAACTAAACACGTACCCCTTGGGGTTCCGAGGACTGAGTTTGGGAAATGCTGGTTAGTGGTACTGTGGCAGCTCGGCATACAATTAATTCAAGATGTTCAAGCCTGGGTAAAAATAAAAGCAGAAATAAAAAACCTGAAGGAGATTTCTCATTTAATTTAATGACCAAAAAATAAGCAAGGATGGACTTACACACCTTGATGCCATTGTTCCTCCGTGGCTTAGGTAAATAGAGTATCTGTGTTTCTGTAGTCTGAAATGTTGCTATAGGTAGTTGTAGATGTCCAACTCCTCTTTAACCTTAAAACAATGTAACCAAAACCTTAACATAACTATTATATTCACACCAAGAATTTGATAAAACACCCCTCACAGTACATACTATAAAGCTTCTACTTGAGAATACCTTCCTTTCTTTTAGCATGCAGTCCCTCGGAGCTAGATGAGACTCCATTATATTTCCTATCATTTGCTTTCACTTTCCAATAGGAAAGGCATGTGTGCATCTGCCTGCATAGACAGTATCATTGATCAACATTAGCCACTTATAATGCAGCTCAGGAAAAACGCAATGACAGATGAAATTACCATCAGACCATCTCGCTTACCCAACATGCCATGCAACAACAATTCTGCCCTGATTGGTTTGGGTACTGATGGCCACAGAATAGCTCTTAACAAGCTTTAAAAATCCTACTATTGATATGGGACATATTGACTAGTGAGGGGTTGGATTGTACCCCATGCTGACTGTTACCGCTCAGATATCAAGTGCCAATACACCACACTACATGCTGCCTTTCTATGGATTGTTAATTGGTTTATGGATTGTTAAATTAGTTTGATTAACAACGCCTTCAAAGACCAACTGAGGTTCGAGATGGTTGAGGATGGGGTTTGTGCATGTTTTAGTTTGCTGGTTTGTGTTCTCAGGATGTGTACCTAAAGCATGTGGAATACTGCTGCCATCTTTAACGAAGCTCAGCAACACTATGAGATCCAACTCAATACTGCTGCCATCTTTCTCAAAGCTCAGCAACACTATGAGATCCAACTCAATACTGCTGCCATCTTTCTCGAAGCTCAGCAACACTATGAGATCCAACTCAATACTGCTGCCATCTTTCTCGAAGCTCAGCAACACTATGAGATCCAACTCAATACTGCTGCCATCTTTAACGAAGCTCAGCAACACTATGAGATCCAACTCAATACTGCTGCCATCTTTAACGAAGCTCAGCAACACTATGAGATCCAACTCAATACTGCTGCCATCTTTCTCGAAGCTCAGCAACACTATGAGATCCAACTCAATACTGCTGCCATCTTTCTCGAAGCTCAGCAACACTATGAGATCCAACTCAATACTGCTGCCATCTTTCTCAAAGCTCAGCAACACTTGCACACAGGCAACAGAAGGCTCACTATCCAGCACAACCTGACATTTTGGAAAGACCCGTACAGAAAAATGTGAATAGGTGAGGTGTTTCAAAACACGTTTTCATGTGATAACCCGTGATCTTATGTGAAGTTAATGTGATAACATGTGACAACATGTAGAGAAGCATGTGATAACATGAAACTGCACATGTGGAACATTTCCAAAGACACGTTTTCACATGTGAAATTTCATGTGATTTTTTCTGTAAGGGGATGAAAAAACAATTATAGTTCTACTGAATACAGCACGACAGCTTGATCTCCACCGCCACACATCCTCAGAGGGCCTACAAACCTCCCCATTACTCTACCTAGTAGTTCAAACAAGATAATAGCTGGACAAAGATCATTCAAGGCATAAAGGAGGAGAACAACACATGCCTGTGAAGCAGAAAGACCAGAGTACAGTACTCACTGGATGATGGTGAAGACCCCTAGTTCATCATCGCACCGTTCCATCCCTTCAGACGGACGGACGGTCACTCCAGCCCGCTAAAGGCTCAAAGGGGAAAGTGCTCCAGTCCCTTTCCCTGAGAGTCCCTCTGAAAATCCAATTCCCTGGTGTGTTTTTTGTTCACCTCCCTCCCTATTGCTCCTCAGCTCAGTGCCAAATGTTCCAGCTTAGCATTCGCTGCGCAGCACCGCTGGTGATGGATTTAGCCTGGGCATCTGGGCTAGCCGGGATAAACCGTTCAACACACACACACGTTCAGACACACTCACAGTGTCATGCTGTGCGAGTTAGGGGCCAGTGCCCTTGGGGAGACAACCTCCCCCACCCTGAATAATGACACAACATCATCACATTCCAGGCCAGTGCTTAAAGAGATAGCGAGAGAGAGCAAGAGAGAAAGAGTGAGAGAGAGAGAGTGAGAGAGCACAATGAAAACAGAGAGAAAGAACGTTGTGATGTGTGTGAGTGTGATGGGGAGATCAACACAAACGGGGAGAGGATCAATGCGTGAACAGATGTGTGCCAGCCAGTACACTCCAAAGCCGCTACCAGAGGCAGAGACAGGAGCGGCAGTTAGAGACAGCTGTCTGATGCCAGTATTATTGGTTATTGGATAACTGTTTTTTTTGTTGTTTTTTTTAAAATCGCTGCCTCCCTCCCACACACAGTACCTAAAATAATCAAGCATAGATCACACTGTATTGACAAACCTCCAGGAACAAGAGAAAAACAACTAAATGAGTTGGCTATTTTCAGCTATTGCTAACGGTATAAAACAAATCTGCATGTGAAAAGATCAACACAGCATCAGTCAACCGGGGCTAAACTGTGATCTATGAACTAGGATGACTGAACATCACTACCCTGCATATGGACTCTGTAGCTTAATACCACTTCCACTGAGCAAAGCTCTCATTTAACGCAGCTCAGCGGTGCCCCATGAAACACGCCGCATTGACTGTTCACCAAATTGCTGTGCCTCTAGTCTGTGGCAGGCAGCATCCATCTGGAATGGCTAGGCCCTTACGTAACTGGCCGTTTACTAGGAAAAACAAGATGAAGCATCTAGTAAGTTAAAGCTATTTATTTTTTATCCACTTATTTGAACCATGAGCCTACTTTACATAATGTGGCTTGGCTTGGGAATGCATTTCCTGATTTTGCCTGATTGGCCTATATATCGCTCGGCAACCTAAACGACTTCACCAATCAGCACTTTATTTATAATTTATTGTTCAGATCTTCATTCCAACAGGGTCAAAAACGTACATGTACTTTAACTTCTCAAAGTCCTCCTCACTCTATGTGACTTACATGTTCAGTAGATAACATGAACACAGTATTATTAACATACTGTAGTTCATGGCCTGTGCTAATTTGATGTGATGACATGGTGGATGGCGCTGTGTGTATGGTGACCTCTGCTCCTGCCTAGTACAGGGCTTTGCCTTAAGGGGACAGATGCTGGGCATCTCTGCAGTAAGCTGACTGCCTCTAATCTAAAATGATAGGTTAGCGAATCTGTCCATAGCCAATGTCATACATGCAGGTTTCTCTACTTTCTGACATTGCTGCTGCATAACATCGTTAAAAAAATAAATATATATATTGGCATTGTGTGAAGGTAAGGGGGCTCTGCTCACAAGCACTCCAGCTTTACCGTTGAAAGCTGACTATTTTAGCCAATGAGCACAAGCCAGAATTCTATAGCATGCTATCCATCAGGATGTAGTGCTCCAACCGGAACTCATCTGGTCATGTGACCTGCCACAGGACTCTGGGGCAGGATCACCACTGAGGTAGAAGCGCCATTTTTTCCCCATGACATACAAACAACACGATTGAATGGTGTGTGTGTGTATATGTGTGTGTGTGTATGTGTGGAGGACAGCAGGCTAACATTGGCATAATACACATAAGGCTACTGAGATAACTCTACTACATGGCATAGACCAAGAGGACAGCCATACAGTATGGACAACATTTACATTTACATTTTTGTCATTTAGCAAATGCTCTTATCCAGAGCGACTTACAGTAGTGAGTGCATACATTTCATACATTTTCTTTTTTTTCTTCGTACTGGTCCCCCAGTACGTTTAACCATGCTTAAACCCTCTGGTCATCTATCCATCAAAAGTTTATCAATATTTACATGCAGTCACAAAGGTATATCGATTTCACTTCGAAGTACGACAGTGCCCATGACTGTGCCCTTTATCTGAAATTGATAGACTGCCTCCGAAATTGTTTCAAAGAACAGGCATGTAACTTACTCCTGATTTGGTGTACAGGACACAGATCTGGCAGTATTCATGTAATATTCATGTTATATGAAACCAATTAAAAGCTTAATTACCGTCTCTATGGAAGGTAATGGGTTATTGGATCAGCTGGAATTAAAGACAGTACACCCAGAGGAGCTATGAACCCGCTGTTTCATTACAGAAAGAAACTTTTCTTTTTTAATAATTGCTCCATATTTTATAAGCACACAATGTTTAATGAGATGATGTGGCCTACGGATGTGACCAAGTTTGTTGTGTTCATTATTTGATTTCCACACCTCATTTCAAGTTTAATCTCCGGTAGTTTCTGGCAAAAATGGCTTGTAGATTATACCCAGGTTAATTGGCAAATTAACCTTTGTCACATGTTAGATGTGATTAAATGTTGCCTACGCCTGCAAGCCAGTACTACCGTACACTGTAGCTCATTAAGACATGCCTGTTCAAGAGCGGAGAAAATCGAAATCCGAGTCAAGACCGAGACCGGAGCAAATCCAGTCCAAGTCAAGACCAAGACCGGAGAAAATAGAGTCAGAGTCAAGACAAGAGCGGAGGGGGGGGGTGGGACCGACCTGCGTGTGCAGAGGCACACATTCACAGAAATGTACACACAGACAGCAGTGTTCTAGGTCTCCAAACCATTTATTGTCTTGGTCTTGTCTTGGTGTTGGATACATTTTTACTCGGTCTTGACTCGGCCTCGGACAATGAGGACTACTAATTTCTTCCTGAGACCAGCTGAGACCAGTGGAGTACAAAAACTAAATGATCAGTTCCTATTCAGTCATAAAATCACTTCGCCAGGCCAAATATACGCACTCCTTTTATGACACATTAATATTGTTTTGGTCTTGACTCGGAATCGATTTTCTCCAGTCTTGAACCGGTCTCGCTTTAGGTGGTCTTGAACACAACACAACCAGACAGAGACACACACATACACACATTTTCACATCATTAAAGAACAAAAATCCCTCACTCCAAGTAAAGATGTATCCTTACCTCATGACTCAGAGTATCATCCTGCAGCACTCCCAGCTTCTATACCCTGATCCTCAGGGCTGGTAAAAAGGCCACGTCACATTAAAAAAAAAATACAGCAGCAAAATCACTCTGCTTGAGCCCAAGACGGAGATTAAGTAATTACAACGGATGTCAAAAAGTATTGGAAAATAAATGCACTAGTATGATTGAGAAAATGTGCAGTAGGTGTGTTTGTGTGAGAGCTGATGGGGCTCTGGTGCGTTGGGAGGGCGCGGTGTGAGGTGGGGCGGTATCCCTCCACGGACACATCTGGAGAGAGAGAGAGAGTGGGAACGTTTCACCTGGCTCATCCCAGCCAGCTGCGGGTACAGGCACATTCCAGATGGCTCAATCAGATTTAAACTCTCCCGACCACTGTAACCTCTTTAGACTTTAAATACAGTGCAAGAACATTAACTGTTTCCTTGTGCTGGGGTTTAGACACAGAGCCAGAGAGAGAGAGAGAGCTAGGCTTTGATGAATACTGCTCTGTCACATTATCTGTTTCAGCATTGGATACAAGACAAGGACATTCATAGAGAGTGAATGAGTGTGCAGAATGAGAGATAGAGAGAGAGCGAGAGGATGGGGAGGGCATAAGAGTGGAACAAGGGGTGAGAGTGAAAAAGAGAGAGAGAGAGTAGTGGGAGGAAGAGGATAAGACCGCTACAAGGTTATGGAAAGTGAGGATGCGTGGGAATGAATGACTGCAATAAGGGTAGACTTTGAAGGGATAAGAGGTCAATGGTTGAATCGACCCCATTTATCAAAGATCTGAAGGAGCTATATGTGTACTACATTCACATATGTATGATATTTGACATTCAGGGGTCAATAATTACTGTACTTGTCGATCATAAGTTGTGGTGGCGAGGTGGTGAGTACAACCACAAAGGCTTCTGTTCAAATTAGAGCCGCAATGTGCTTCACAGACATCTCTTGAAAGCTTCATGTCAACACGTGTTGAAATGAATACACCACTGTGATGTAAACAGAACAATTGACATCTTCACTTTCACCCATCAAGGTATTTGCAATCCCTATTCTCACTTGCTTTCTCCCCGTTTCCATACAGCACTTTAAACTGTACGCATTTTACATTGAAAACCTTCTCACTGCTTCATGTCATAACCTGTCAGAGGGATGACAAATAGTCAAATCTGGAGTTCAATGAAATACGGTATTTTACTCAACGACGCCAAACGCGTTACCCTATATCAGCTTTCCTGTCTCAGTAGGACTGAGTGGGGTCCTCCCATGGGGCAGTGGGGCGTACGTGGATGAATACAGACCGCGCCGTGATGTATGGGCTATCTAAATCCCTGTGGCGTCCGGCTACGCTTGGACACGCCTCTCTAATAATGATCACTGGCGTCCGGTGTGGGGTGAAAAGTGATTAAAGCAAGATGAAATGAATTGGAATGTAGAGCAGGATGTTGAGTGACGGTTGATTTTTGCTCTTCTCTCTTTGCTTTACCCAATAAGGGGGGTATGTGGTGTAGAAGTGTCCAGGACTACCTACAGGAGGTGGCTTGGGAATCTGATTCCCAAATCAGATTTTGACACCAGATCCGTTGCTTTACACACACAAAAAACGTGTAATTTGCGAGACTTCTCTTTGAGGCCTACAAGTGTTAATTGCTTGACTCTGCCAAATCTTAACTCTTACAGTATATCCCAATATCCATGTTTACACCCATCTCCGTATGCTCTCCATCCCCACCATAATACTTCACAATAATCTAAGTATTATATAATGGAATTCAATAGAAAAAACACAAACAAAGAAGACTCTGGATCAGTATCAACTATCCAGGCGCATATCACATCCAGTGGCGGTCGGTGCCGTTTAAGATGAGGGAGGAGGATTATTTTTATTATGAACATTGCCTTATTTCTATTACAGCATACTGGATGACTGTCATTCATATTCCATTAAACCAGTTCAATGTAACATCGATAGGTTTAGGCTACTACATGAGTCAAATTTTCCCTATACCCATCATGAGGTTGCTACAACCTAGCCTATGAATGAAAGTTTACAATGTAGGTGCACAGGTCGAGAGAATTTTGAGTAATCAAGGTGAGACAGTTACAAATTCAATACTGCCTTGCACACTCTTGCCTGCTTCTAGGATGTAATCATTAGTCCAACAGTTGCAAATTAGATATATATAGATAGATATATATATAATTCCTTCTCGCAGCTATCTACGTGCTCTCCTCCTCTCATCTTTTCCCCTTCACTTGTGGACTTCAGTGCACAACACATCAGTTGTCTGTTACCAGGTGAAAAAACCTTTCCAAGTCAAACCTTCATATCATGACCGCTAACCGCTATACACAGCCTACATCGTTGTCATGTTATGTCAACTAGAACTAACGAGTTAGTAAACCCACTACACTCATGCAGTACAGTGTACAGTGGGCCCCGGTAGGAAAACAAATTATAAAACCAAAAGCTTACCTTGACTTGGAAGAGTTCCAGTGTTGGATAGCCATAGCCTGCTAGCTAACATAGCATCCCTCTCTGTTTGAGCCGGGTGTTTGAGTATGCTAAACTAGCTAGCTGCATTTGCTAGTTAAGTTAACTTAAAAAAAAAATACAGCCAAATATAGCTAGCTAGCTCTCTCTCTCTCTCTCCTTAATTTTGGAAGACATTAATTAGTTAACTGTTCAACTATTATCTTTATCTCTCTTTGAGTCAACTACTCACCACGTTTGATGCACTGCAAGCTAGCTGTAGCTTATGCTTTCAGTACTAGATTAATTCTCTGATCCTTTGATTGGGTGGACAACATGTCAGTTCATGCTGCAAGAGCTCTGATAGGTTGGAGGACGTCTTCCGGAAGTTGCCATAATTACTGTGTAAGTCTATGGAAGGGGGTGAGAACCATGAGCCTCCTAGATTTGGTATTAAAGTCAATGTACCCAGAGGAGGACAGAAGCTAGCTGTCCTCCGGCTACACCATGGTGCCACACTACAGAGTGCTGAGGATACTGTAGACCTTCACTGCAAAACAGTGTGTTTTAATAAATTATTTGGTGACATAAATATATTTAATGTAGTTTTATCTAAAAAGTAAAACTTTTTTTTAATGTTTCACTATTTTTATGAAATTTACTAATGCAGTAAGTGTCTTTGTGGGGGGTGTAGCGTTTAAAGCCCATCCGAGATTTAGAAAGTGACACCCTGGGAGAAGTTAGCTGAGCCAGAAAAATTGAGTCAGGGACTTGGTTAGGAGTAGCAATAACAGCAGGCAATCAGAGGACAAAACGTTCACAACAATACTTTGAGATTCAAAAGGTTTGATGGTTTGGTCGATAACTTTGACAGTTATTTAGGTCCAAACTATTTCTGACGTTACAACAATAGGAATTTCAACCAATACTTGCTGGACAGTACAACCCTAATGACCTTCAATCCTCAACTCTACTCCTAAATATTAGCATTGCTTGGAACCGGCATCTACTGAGAAAACAGACTGAAGAAAGTAGGGCTGTTCTCACTCTGTCATTAGAGAAGAAACCAAACATCAAGTGCTAGCTAGAGGCTACTCACTCTGCAGACTGCTGGGTAATGGCTGTCTCCTGCCACCCGACATCCATCAGTGACACATCAACACTGGGGTTAGTGTCCATCTTCTCCATTTTCTCCGCCTGCGCTCCATCACCACCCTCCATGATGCCCCGACAGCCACGCTGGAGAATGATGGTGAGATGAAGGGATGAGACTAAGAGAGAGAAGAAACTAAAGAAAGGAGGTGAGGAGTTGTGTGAGGTGAGCGTTGCTATCGTCTTCAGGTGATATCACACACGGCTCTCCAGCCAATTGAATCAGTAGGTAAGTGGATATCGAGAGGGTGGAATAGAAATCGATTTATTGCGGCTGGGAGACGGAGATTCTTGAACACAAAGCTCTATCCTGGCCATATGATAGCACCGACGCAGGGTGTTGATCTCGGATTTCAGTTAGAAGTGGTTGATTACAGGACTCCATTCTATCCAAAAAGCATTAGCGCTTACCGCTAAACCCACTTAGCCTCTGTAATGGTAGCAATGATAACCTCCCTAGGGCTGAGGGAGCAAAGAGCATAGTTTTGCTATGGAAACCCTCCTAGTGTATTGAAGAAAGCTTCAGCACTGCACCGACTGTAGCCAAAGTAATAATACGTGATAGTCTGCCACATGGAAATCCTGAATGAAAACAAACTACAGTATGTGTGTGACTCAAAATGTGGACAATATACTTGTCCCTGTTTTCATTGGTGAGTGTCAATGTGTACGAGACATTTTAAAGTATTTGGATGAAAAAAGCAGTGTATTTTCAAAATGAAATCTGATATGAAAAATATGTAGGCGAATAATACATCAACAGATATCACTGGAGGACAGCCAGCAAACTTGTGACATTTTGAGTTGTGAGTATGACTCCACCGAGGACTGAACCCCTAACCTTCCATTCTCTGGGCAGACACTTACCACAAGGCAACTGCGTTGGTTAAGCCTACATACTGTATCCTATCATTGCAATCCATCACATTTGCCAGTGATTCCGGAACCTTGGTGTAGTTATCTGGTTGTTCTGAAGAGGGTCAGGGCTAGGCTAGCCGGTGGCGAGATGAGGCTCTAGTCATTCCCTCTGACCCTCAGGGCCTAGAGATGTTGACCACATGATAGGACTGTAATTACAAGTCAAAGGCCACCCTAAGCATTTTCCCTCAGAAAACCCCCCAAACACACTATCTAGTCCTCAAACTCTGGGCCTCGAAGCCAGTTCGTCCTTTTTATCATTCTTCCCCTTTAATCAGGGACTGATTTACACCTGGGACCAGGTGGGTGCAATTAATTATCAGGCAGAACAGAAAACCAGCAGTAGTCCGGACCTCGCATGGTCAGAGTTGAATACCCCTGATTTAGAGGCAATGTGATAGCTTGAGGGAGGGGTTTCAGTCAGAGCAACCAGAACCACTGGAGTTGTTCAGAGCCAAAAATATTCTGTACGTTGATCGCAACACTGGCCTTTACACTCAAAAACCCATATTCAGAGGCAGTGTGTGTGTATGTAGGTCAATGTTCAGAGGGTTTCTACAGCAGGCAGCTACGGCAGAAGCTGACAGAGGGGAGACATTGTTTACGGCAGGGTTCACCAACTGGTGCGCAGGTGATTTTGGCCCTGCGGGTGATTTTATTTGGCCCCTCAGTTTTATTTAATTTTTTATTGTTGGACAAGACTGTAAACAGCAAATCAGATTAAAGTGATTTTATTTCAAATCTGTTCCAAAGTATTCCCACTCATAACAGACATACCGTATATGTGATTGCATACAAATGTAAGTAAGGGTTGAAATGATTATGTTTTAGAAAAATATTAGATCCGTTTTGAGCTTCTTGAGGTCAATTTGCAGTCTACAAATTCTCAGAAATTATGTTCCGTCCCTGTCCATCATCTAAAATAAAAATTGGCCTACCGCTGAACCTAGTGGATGATCCCTGGTCTACGGGCACTGTGTGTTGTTAGGACCTCCGGCACCTCAAATCAATGGAGCAGCACCAAAATCCAGTGACTGACAGACAGGGCACAACCCAAAACGCTGTGTGCCCATCAAAGGAGGCTGAAGTCATCCTCTGAAGAACACTGCCTTTGGTCCAGGCTCCCTCCCCTGGGCTGCCCTTCTCAAATATCACACCTCTGAGACCAAAGGCCCTGTTTAATCTCAAACCGTAGCCGATTCACCCTGAGGATAAACCCAACGATCTGCCCTTGTACTTTGCTGTAGTTTAGAACAACCTTTATAGTGAAGAATGTTTCTTTAAGGAAAAAGGGACTCAACTTGAAGGAGAGAAGAACAGCAGAGAATAGGACCAGGATTAAAACGCATGGCGCGTTTTAGCACAGCGATCTACACCGCCGACAATTCACCTTTTAAAAAGGCAACAACATTCGCAGAGATTGCATTCACAGTAAACGTTGCGCAGTTCGGCTCAAGGGTCAATTACCTGTTTATATTTTGCTGCCATATAACACGCCTTGCATTGAATCCCGCCCTAGGTCTTTATGAATCAACAGAACAGCAATATTCATAAACCACATGCAAAAAAAACATTGCTCCAACTTTTATTTCAGATAAGACTAATAGAAAACAGACTAAAAGTTGATATTTTTACATTTCCACCTCCGCAGTGTGTTCCTGTTCGAGTCTACAAGTTAACAGTGTATAATAAAACAAAAACAGAATAAGGAATTTATACATCAACTGATTCAACACACTTGACCTTTCTCAAACATTGCGGGTAATGCCATGACAAATATAAAGAGGAACACACAGTGGCCATAACCTCACAGCCCCTCTAAGCAAGAGGAACACGGATAGTAGACATTACCAGAGTAATGACATTCTACAAGCATTTAGAAATCGACAACACACACTGAAGCGTGGCTTGGGGCAGCAAGCGTGGCGAGCCGAGGAGAAGCCAATAGTCTCACACAAAGCAAACATATCAAATAGCCCTTCTCTCTGTGTTGGCTTGTCTAGGCGGACGGAGAGAGAAGGATCAGACGCAGATGCTGTTAGAGAAAGACGGCCAAACGTGGTCCTTGAGCGGCAGAGCGAGAGAAAGCAAGACAAAGTCAGCATCATGGGAAAGACCCCAGCAGGGGGTTAGGGTCTACAGCCTAGGATAACAAGTAGACGTCCATGCTTTAGGTATGGATTGCATCCAGGGAGGTCTGTTCCTAAGGCCAGACTGCCAGGTTGGGGGCTGGGGAGAGCGAGGTACTGGGCGGATCAGAAGCCCAAGACCCTTGTACTTCTTTCCGATAGGCCGGGCAAAACCACATAGCTGCATGGGTTGGATTTAGGAGGGCAAGGGGTGAACATAGAGAGGGCTAATGGCGCAGTCGCAGAGAGGAAGTGAAAGAAAGGGATGGTTTGGGAAGCTGCTCGGAGCTCGCCTCCCAGCAGTGCAGTTCAGGGCGAGGCAGGGTGAGATAAATGGCCTCAGTAAACAGCCCGCGGGTGCTTCATGCAGTATTGGGCCTCCGATGACGACACGTACGCCGACTCCGGGAAAAAGTCCTCGTGGAACTCAGCCAAAAACCTGGGGAGCAGAGAGAGAGGAGGAGGAAGAGGGACAGAGAGAGAGAGAGAGAGAGGAGGAGGAAGAGGGACAGAGAGAGAGAGAGAGAGAAGATAGATATAACACCATAACGGAGTCTAATTCACCACACTGAGTAGAAGTATGAAGTTAAGGCTAGTTAACACAGCACGGCCATCAACAGACAGCTCATGCATTCGAAACAAAGACCACCGTGGGAAATGCATCACTCCCCCGACTACTGTGGATGTCACGGACCAGACTAGTTACTCAGCCCCCCCAATCCTGGTGTCTTCCTTCCAACACGGGGCTTGTTAACACCCCTCCCCCACTCCAGGCCTGCAGTCAGTCAGTGCTTTTAGTAACTTGCCTTAAATAACCCAATTCGCCAGAGTTGGAGAGGGAAAATCTCCCCATCTAATCAGTAGGGAAAAATAATCCGGAATGTTCTTAGTAACCGCTGCTCAGCCAAATCCTCTAAATCTTGCCATCTCATCTTAGCTCTACCCAATCTTCTAATTTGTCTGCAAACAAATTATCCTCATCAGAGGGAGAAATTAAGAGGCGCTTTAACCAGCGACAAATTATCATCATCATTGTGGAGCACCGAACTAGTCAGTACGGACCACGGGACCGTGGCTCCAGATATATTTCATTATTTATTGGTCGTTCTATCTATTAGTCAGTGCATATGTCGAGCAAAGGCTGTAAAGTTGAACCACATTTCTCTGCAGATGTTAGATATGGACACATTTTTATAGGAGTGCAGCTGGGCGGACACAGGCATCCTCGTTCTGATACACATTAGGCACTCTCTCGCTCTCCCTCCCCAGTGGTGGAAAAAGTACCCAATTCTCATACTTGAGTAAAAGTAAAGATACCTTAATAGAAAATGACTCAAGTAAAATACTACTTGAGTAAAAGTCGGAAAGTATTTGGGTTTTAAATATACTTTAGTATCAAAAGTAAAGTATAAATAATTTTAAATTCCTTATATTAAACAAACCAGATGGTACAATTGCCATTTGTTAATTATATTTATGGAGAACCAGGGGCACAATCCAACACTCAGACATCATTTACAAACTAAGCACTTGTGTTTAGTGATTCCGCCAGATCAGAGGCAGTGGGGATGACCAGGGATGTTCTCTTGATAAGTGTGTGAATTGGACCATTTTCCTGTCCCGCTATGCATTCAAAATGAAATTAGGACTTTTGGGTGTCAGGGAAAATGTAGAGTAAAAAGTACATTATTTTCCTTTGGAATGTTGTGAAGTAAAAGTTGTAAAAAACAAATAGTAAAGTACAGACACCCCCCCCAAAAAGACTTAAGTAGTACTTTAAAGTATTTTTACACCACTGTCCCTCCCTCTGTATCACAGAAACACACCAGACGATTCACCATTCTTCCAGAGATCCGCCCGTGTGCCCAAACCCAGCATGCACTTCTCCACTTTGCTACAGTCAACATCCAGTCAGGTTTTTTCCCTTCCTGTCTCTTACTAGTCTGAAGAGACCTCCTTTTTAAAGATATTAGTTTTCAATCCGTAGCAGACTAAAATAAATGGGATTTAACTTCAGCTGTTCACGCCCATCGTAGGCAGGCATCAATATATTGCTTAAAGCATCCAACATTATTTCTCTGAACGCTCCTGTATTTTCAGACAAGTAACCAGGTATCCATCCAATTAGCGACAGATTTTCATGCGAATATTCCAAAATCTGCACAAAGCCAATGTGCATTTTCCCACCAGCGGTGTGTTTCCAACAAATTGACTTGTCGCGGATGAAAACCAAAGCACCAAATTGTCTTTTTCGCTTATGTTTTCATGTATCGAATAAAAATCAGAAGTTCATCACATTTTCAACCTTGTCGATAGTTTCATGACAAAAACTGTTGCGTTAAATAGCAAATGCGCCTAGTCTGGTCTTGGCACGTGTGGTTTAGCCAACAGCTTGCCGATAGTGCTGGTAGGCTAGTCCACATGAGAATAATATTTTTTTTGTCAAATGGCAGTCAAGCATCGATCATGTCACCAGAGTAATACCTTTGATATTTATTGGAAAGTCGCATCAAGCTCATATCGTACACTTTCACCACTCTGAAGTTCATCATAGCTTAATAAACTGCATGGTTTCCCCAGAGTCGTATTGGGAGGACACCACACCATGTCATCGCGTGACTCCCAAGTTTACTTCGAGATTATGGCTATTATAACAATATTTGTGCATAAAGGCCTTTCCACCGCCATTTCTCACATAATTTTACTGACACAAAAAGATCCCACCATATCAAATGAACAAATTCATCAAATTATACAGAAACTTCCTGTTTCCATCACAGCCGTCACGATTATTTTTATACGGAATGACTTCACTTGCATAAAACATTGTGGATGGAAACGTGGTTATTGTCAATAAAAAGATGACACTAGTGGAAGAAGCCCCTAATAGACTATTGAGACGGACCCAGCTGCGAGAAGGAGTCGTATGTCCCTCTCTGTGCAACAGCGCTGAGCGGTGGCTGGAGGGGAAACTGCAGGCGTTTGATTAATGAAGGAGAGAGAATAAATCCCCTAGGTTTGGGGACAGCTGAAGATCGCTGGGCAGGATTTAAAGATTAGAATCGCAGGCTTGTGTAACGCCCACTCAACTCCCTTCACTTTAATGTAGTCCGACAGTCTCTCACACACACAGACAGATGCAGGTGCGTGCACACACACACACACAGAGAGGTGCATGCACAGACACAAAAACAGCAAATCAATCCCTCTGCATAAATAACATCTCAAGCCATCGTCGACTGATCACATCCTGTTAGACGATATTATGGCTACAATAACCGTGGAAGGCATGCAGTCTGAGCCAGCTTACAGGTCAGTGAGCACTTTTTCCACTCAGTGAGCTGCATGAATCACACAGAGAGTTGCTACCTAATAGCATTACACCACAGTTAACTGCCCCGGTGTATGCACTAGACTTCAGGTGACGGGGCTAACACTGGATAGGCGGAGAGGATTGTGTGCGCGTGTCAGCAGATCAATGCACACTGCACTCCCATTGCTCCCAACAGGGACCCCCATTCCTCTCTAAGATATACAAAAAGCCCCCTGGGGGAAAAACCTCTCTCTCTATTCTCCGGCTGCACTGTCCACCATTTTTTTTTTATAGGCTAATGTACATGTTACAGCGGAGGTCCATCAAGCTGCCGCAGTGTCCAAACATTTCTGCATGCTAAGCTAACGTTAGTACGTCAGAGGCCCATCAAGTGGAAACCACTTACCAGGCTAGCTAAATGAGCACGTCCAAAGAAATGCTGACGTGGGCAGTATCGTGTCGCAGTGATCAAAGGGAGTCTATCATGGAACTGTCATCGGCACGGCAACTAAACGGCAGCCTGTCCCTTCCTGCCAGGCGGCCGGCCCAATTATACACCAGGCAGTGATTGACTGGGGGATAACGGGCTTCGCCCAGTCAGTGTCACTAATCCTGGATACTGGTTTCTTGTGCATCTTCGGTTCCACTGTGCGTTAATTTGGCTTGAGGGGTTATTAAAGGAATAAGGCCTGAGGAGGTGTGGTATATGGCCAATATACCACGGCTAAGGGCTGTTCTTATGCATGACGCAACGTGGAGTTCCTGGATACAGACCTTAGCCGTGGTATATTGACCATATGCCGCAAACACTGAGGTGCCTTAATGCTATTATAATTTTGTTAGCAACATAATTACAACAGTATATAGTAATTTGTCATACCCGTGGTATACCACAGCTTTTGGCCAATCGCTATTCAGAGCTCAAACCACCCAGTTTAGAAAATGTGATTTATGACCTTTATTTAACCAGGAAGGTTATTGCCAAGACATTTCCTTCTTAAATAACCACCTGACATTGGCTTTACGGCAGCACAAGGAAATGTTCCAGGCCTAGATTCTATGGAGGTGAGCTATGGCAGCCAAAATAAGAGATTATTGTAGTCCTGGTTCTAGCCTAGTTATGGTGTGTGGCTGATCACTAAAAGAAGAATGAAAGTAAAGAAAACGTGATTATTCTAATAATAAGATGGGAGGTACCTTAGGAAGAGCTCCAGGTGTTTGACCAGGGCCCTTAGGTTCTTCTCTGGGATTTGCATCTTCCCCAGGATCTCTGGCAGCTTCACTATATGAGGGGAATAAACAAGATTGAAAGAGAATGAGTGACTGGAGGCTATATTGAACTAAACAACAATCCCCGTTTCCCCACACACACAGAGAAAGGGCTTAGGCGGACACCTACCGAAGAGGCGTAGGAGGTGCTGTGAGCCGTACAAGTAGGAAGGTGGGGGAGGCTGGTCACTCTGGGGGTAGTTATCAGGGGTCAGCTTCCAGCTCAGGACCTCGTTGAGCTCATTGTTCCGTCGGCTCTCCAGGCCAGAGAAGACGCCGCTGCCCTCCTTGCTGGGCGTCTGGGGCAACGGAGAGGACGAGCCACTGTGGACAGGGGTTTCTGGGAAGGGGACAGGAGGGCAGGCAATCAACTGATGGCGTGGGTGGAGGACAACATTGGAATGGACACTTCAGAAACAACAGACATTTACTGTGTGCTGTAGCACTGAGAAGCCGTGCGCAGACAATATTCCATTTGTTTGGGAGAGTACTGTAATGTATGACAACAGGGAAGGGTGCCATCTAGAGGATGGATATGGTCATTACAACAACAGAGGCAACGAGTGACATTGCATAAAGTAAAGCACTACACGGTCAACTGTTTATTCTGTGATTGGGTGTGTTTTCTTGCCACTCACTCTTCTCCAGATTGAGGAAGAACTTGGGCAGCTGGGCAGGCGTGTCGAGGCTGGCGAGGCGGCGTTTGGGCTGGGGTGAGGTCGTAGCGCTGCCGCTGCCCCCCTCGCCCGCCATGCGCTCGCCCCCCGAGGTGTGGCGTGTGGAGCGCCGCAGGGACTGGGGGGCGTCGGGGTCGGCCGCGGAGACACAGCGCCGGCGTTTGGGCGTGGTGGTGGGGTTTGCCGTGGTGGTAGAGGCCTCGCTCAGGGCCGGTTGGCTGTCTGTGGACTGGGGGGTGGAGGGGTTGTGGCCCGAGGGGCTGGGGGTGCGCTCACGCAGGGTCCTGGGTTGGAGATGATCAAAGAAAGACCAGTTTGTTAATGACATCCAACATCACAAAACCAAAGAAACGTACAATAATTTGTCACTGGCATTTTCATCTTAGGTCAGATAAACAAACTGGACAAATGGCCTGATGTACTTAGCGTCTTCCAACAGTGAAACGTTTTCAACTTCATTTTGTTTCGTCTTCCCACCTGAAAATGACCCGATGTTAATTATTCAAGAGGACTGCATACATAGCCTGATGTCGGTCTTACTTGCTGGAGCTGGCTGTGTTGTCCCGGATAGGCAGGAAAAACTTGGAGGAGCTGACTTTCTTGAACTGAGCGTGCTCGTTGGGGTACAGGAGGATCATGGGAAGGGTGAAGTCGAAGGTGATTCTCAGGCCGTCCACCATCTCCTTGCAAAGCTCCTCACTGAAACAAAATGGTGACTTCTAGCTACTATCACAAAGATCATTTCATCCACGATGACCATGTTCGAGAGCATCGAATCTTATTGGTAATATTGTGACTGACATACTTGATCTACAAATAACACTGAGCAGTTATTTATGATGTAAGGTGATTTGTAGATCAGTCAGTTGGCAGGTGCCTGCAATGTCAAAAAAAAAACATTATGTAGCCCATGGGGGGCGAAAAGGCTAATGGGAAATTTTGTGCTTTGGGGACTCACTTCTTCTCTGGAGGAACATAGTGAGGACTGAGGCTGGTCTGGGCGGTGCTCTGGTGACTTCTGTACCTCTCATTGGCAGAGAAGGCTGCGTTGAAGGCAAAGTGCTTCACGTATGATTCCAAGATGTTCAATATGTTCATCTGGCACGGAAGCTTCACCAACTGGGGAGAAAAATAACAAGGCCCTTCATGATCACAGCTCATTGGCAGTGAGATGTTGAATTGTCAAAAGTCAAGGGTCGCATTCAGTAGGGTACATCGAGGCAAAAAAAATTGCTACAGAAAATGACAAATCTGTGTTCTATTGGACTAGTTCAGTTAGTACCTCCCCGTTTTTATACGTTTTGTCCCTACTGAACATGACCAATATCTCAGGATTTGGAGGGTTAGGAATAGGTATATGGAACGACAATAAAGTGGGTGTTATCTTTGTTTAACCTGTTGTGGTATGGGGGCAGTATTTTCACGGCCGGATAAAAAAACGTACCCGATTTAATCTGGTTACTACTCCTGCCCAGAAACTAGAATATGCATATAATTAGTAGATTTGGATAGAAAACACTCTAAAGTTTCTAAAACTGTTTGAATGGTGTCTGTGAGTATAACAGAACTCATATGGCAGGCCAAAACCTGAGAAGATTCCATACAGGAAGTGCCCTGTCTGACAATTTGTTGTCCTTCTGTTGCATCTCTATCGAAAATACAGCATCTGTGCTGTAACGTGACACTTTCTAAGGCTTCCATTGGCTCTCTAAAGCCGCCAGAAAGTAGAATGGGATGTTTGCTGTCTCTGGGCAAAGTACAGCAACTC
The DNA here is from genome assembly GCF_901001165.1 of Salmo trutta. Lineage (NCBI taxonomy): Eukaryota > Metazoa > Chordata > Actinopteri > Salmoniformes > Salmonidae > Salmo > Salmo trutta. The sequence continues at coordinate 48,615,590 of NC_042962.1, read as the reverse complement.
TGTTTGTGAGTGGTCAGCCTGGGGACAGTGAGACTGAGATGCGCGTTCACGAGACTTCTCCATTTTTTTCTTTCAGCCTTTGAATGAATACAACGTTGCCCGGTTGGAATATTATCGCTATTTTACGAGAAAAGTAGCATAAAAATTGATTTTAAACAGCGTTTGACATGCTTCTAAGTACGGTAATGGAATATTTTGAATTTTTTTTGTTACGAAATGCGCTCGCGCGTCACCGTTTGGATAGTTACCTGAACGCATGAACAAAACGGCGGTATTTGGATATAACTATGGATTCTTTGGAACCAAAACAACATTTGTTGTTGAAGTAGATGTCCTGGGAGTGCATTCTGACGAAGAACAGCAAAGGTAATCCAATTTTTCTAATAGTAATTCTGAGTTTAGGTGACCCCGAAGTTGGCAGATGTCAAAATAGCTAGCCTTGATGGCCGAGCTATGTACTCAGAATATTGCAAAATGTGCTTTCGCCGAAAAGCTATTTTAAAATCGGACATAGCAATTGCATAAAGGAGTTCTGTATCTATAATTCTTAACATAATTGTTATGTATTTTGTCAACGTTTATCGTGAGTAATTTAGTAAATTTACCGGAAGTTTTCGGTGGGTATGCTAGTTCTGAACATCACATGCTAATGTAAAAAGCTGTTTTTTTATATAAATATGAACTTGATTGAACAAAACATGCATGTATTGTATAACATAATGTCCTAGGAGTATCATCTGATGAAGATCATCAAAGGTTAGTGCTGCATTTAGCTGTGGTTTGGGTTTATGTGACATATATGCTTGCTTGGAAAATGGCTGTGTGATTATTTGTGTCTATGTACTCTCCTAACATAATCAAATGTTTTGCTTTCGCTGTAAAGCCTTTTGGAAATCGGACAACGTGGTTCGATTCAGGAGAAGTGTATCTATAAAATGGTGTAAAATAGTCCTATGTTTGAGAACTTTGAATTATGACATTTTGTGGTTTTAAATTTGGCGCTCTGATTTGTCACTGGCTGTTGAATAGTGTGGGACGATTTCGTCCCACCTCCCCTAGAGGTTAATGACACACCTTCTTCCTCTTGTTGATGTAGTAGCAGTCATCCTCCAGTTTCTTCTTGAGAACCTCAGGGATGTCTATGTTGATGGTCTTGTCCTCACTCTCCATCTTAGCGTGAGCTTCCTGCTCTTCCTGCTGGAGATAGATGGGCAAACAGTCAGATCCATCCAGCCATTTTGTCAAAATGTGTATTTCTGACAACGTCAATAGAACAACCGAGTCGATAAGTTATGTATTAAGAAAACATATTTGTCTGTCGTACTCTATAACTCAAAACACATTACCATTTTGTCCAAATCTTCGGAAGAGTCACTCTCCTCGCTTTTCAAAGATTCAGGATCCTCGGAATCGTCCTCGTCACTGTTGTCTGAAGACGTAATCAAACCTGAAAGATACCCCCACCAAAAAGGTACATGTCATTTTAGCTTGCAAGCCATTTCCAATGAAAATACATTCTGATAAACTACTTTGCACTAGCACTAGTTTGAGTGTGACGGAACAGTCAAACTCACATGCGTCATCACTCTCTTCCTTCTCTTCAGGAAGTGTCTTCAGAGCTGACTCAACACCGGGTAGACGACGACGTCTCTTCCCCCATCCCTTTCTCCTCCTGTGGGTTGAAGTGGACATAGTTAGACAGGACACTTGCGCCAAATCTGCAGTCACGCCTAATGCTTACTTTTCCGATCTTCTCCAATGGAGACAAACTTACATGCGAGCCACAGCTTTACGAGCCAGTTTACGTTGTAATTTGCGATTTTCGTCAGTTTCCCTGAGCACATGGTCTTCTGCTGCCAATCGATCCCAACTGTAGCACAACAAAAAACAACAGATGATGAGTACCGCCCCTTCCAATTCAAGCTGCATGCTGTTGGCATAACAGCATTGTCTAAGTGATAAAGGACAAAGCTCCACTGAAGGTTTCTCTGCACACTCAATGATTTCCACCATATAGACAGCTAAAGCCATTGACAACTACGTACAGTTTAAGGGATTGTTAAATAAAAGTTACCACTATGTTTAGCCAACCGTAGAAGATTTCGACCAGTAGCTTGCAAAGTAAACATTATCAGCTAACAGTATGTTGGAAAATGAGCCCTTTTGCTGCTCGACAGGCAGAGCCCACAAAGGATGGGGAAATGAACCTAAACCACTCATAGAAACAGGGAATGACCCTCCCATCCATCCATCCATCCCCCCAGGAACACAGCGAGAACCCTCCTACCTGTCCCACCCATCCTCCTCCCCAGTATCCCTTCTTCAAGCCCACCAACTCAGACTGTGTCTTGTGTGTGAGTTTACCTTCTGTTCCAACCATTGAAGTGAATCAGGTATTCTGGGGCTCGCTTTCCACGTTCATCTTTGCCAATTACAACATCGACGACCTAAAACATACAATTCCAGAAACGAACGTTAGCCGACAAAACTCAAGTTAGCGTGTAACAGACAGCAGGCAAATATATCACCACATCTAGACAGCTAGCTAACAGTACGTTAGCTAACGTTACATTACTAATTGGCGCTAACTAGCTAATGTTATGTAAACAAAGGGTTGGCTGATTGTAATTTGTTGCCCTGGCCTTGCACATAGCATGGGTTAACGTTAGCTAGCCTATGTTAATTCACCGTTGGTGGTTAACGTTAACGCTAGCTAGTTTAACGTTACTTCCAACGTTAGCGGACAGTTGTTGTTGCGACAGTTAACGTTAGCTACTTAGTTGGCTAAATGTAGCAGCTTCGAGCTAGCTAAAAAAGAATATACCCGCGCTAACTTGGCTACAGCATGTGCAGATTAGCAACAAACAACACGGCTGCAGCCATTATTGATGGCCTCGTTTTTGCCATAAACCTACCAGTTAACGGTACGTTAGCCTAATAGCAAACGTTAGCCTTTTAGCAGCTAGCTAGCATGGCAACCTCGATCGGGCCTTCTGTGGTCTGTCCGGATATATCAAATAAACATGTCTAACTTAGCTACAGTATTGGATAAAGCCATAAAAACTGGCAATCAAAATGTTTGGGAATTGCATGCTGTATCAGTCTTGTGACCGCAAACAAACTATTTGCTAAACAACAAGCCAATTACCTTAGCATCATAGAGTACTTTAGCCTTCGTAGGGTCAGGTTCGAAACATAGGACTTTTTCTCCTTTGTGGAATTTAAATTTCATTCCCCGGGAGTTCATTTGTTCGTCATAGCGAGCAGGAGAGGAGGCATCTGGACCCCCCGCTCCTTAACCCTTTCCCTGCCGGGCTGTATCCAAAGGGGTCTTTGAAAAAAATATGGAGATGGCGCTAGGACACAACTCATCAAACGAATCCGTAATAGGGAATTTCTAGTTTGGTCCTTCGTGGACGCCGTAGAAATAAACAGTACATAAATTGACCAGCAGAGGGCGACCGTTATTCAAAGATGATCTTACTAATATATCTGTTTGCCAGGGTGCTGAGGTGACATGTAGCCCTCCCTATAATAAATCAAAAGTTTGTCCAAGTAGCTAAAAAATAACGCAACAAAGGATAACCAGTAACAATTAAGAGTTATGTCAACAAAATACGCTTTTTCCAGCCTGAGCTTGTTTAAAACCAAAGTATATCTGTTTACATCACCCTGAAGAAGGCACAGTGATGCTGAAGCATTGGTGGTTTACCCAATAAATGACTGGGAGTTTATATATATACTGTATATAGAGAGTATATTTATTGTACTTTTTATTTTTTTATAGCTTACAGTTTATTCGCTGTTAGTCAGCACCGCTACACTAAATAATATTCTCTGGGTGTGCGCCAGCTCATGCTTTTTATCACATATTGCAAACAAAAACATTTTGATTGGGTTCAGATTGTGAATGTTTACTCAGCTTAATTTTCATTTTTTATTTCATTTCACCTTTATTTAACCATGCAGGCAGGCCCTGTTGAGAACAAGTTCCCATTTACAACAGCGACCTGGCCAAGATAAAGCAAAGCAGTGCGACAAAAACAACACAGAGTTACACATGGGATAAACAATCGTACAGTCAATAACACAATAGAGAAATCTGTATACAGTGTGTGCAAATGAAGTAAGGAGGTAAGGCAATAAATAGGCCAATAGTGGCGAAGTAATTACCATTTAGCAATTTACACTGATAGATGATAGATGTGCAGATGAGGATGTGCAGGTAGAAATACTGGTGTGCAAAAGAGCAGAAAAACCAAAACAAATATGGGGCTCATTCTTTTCTAAATTTGGAGACCGAACTAGAACCATTTCAGTTTTCAGATGAGAAAACAGAGAGCGAGAGACTGTGAGAGAGAGAGACTCTGAAGGAAATCCCTCTTTGTATAGCCTAGCTGCATTTGTGTGTATGATGCCTTGTATGCTCAACCTCTTATCAGTGCCAGTGTGTGTTTTTCTTCCATTCTGACTGAAACCATCAGGCTATCTCTGCTGTCACATCTGTCACCACACCGACGTGTGACACGAAGAAGACCTGCATTCACTGTGCAATTCTAATGAGTGACACATTTAGCTCAGTCAACTCACAAGGTCAGGATTGTATGTCATAGCCTACTTAATTAGCCTAACACACTACATATGTTTACTGTTGGCCAGAGTAGGTTACTGATGAAGTAGGCTACCTGTTTCTTGCCTTATGGTTAGACAAGTGACAGACTTCTCCAATTATAATGAATTAGAGCGGAACAGTTTCTTTGTTAAAAGTCTTTACTTTACAGCCAATTGGACTGCTATTATCTATAAACACATTTTTATAAAAGTGTTTTTTAATTATATTTGGTTTCTCGTGGCTGATGCCCACTAAAGTATATTAGAAACCATTCTACTTGGTCCATTCCCAGCACCCCTCCCATCCTAATTTAACCCCTGCAGGCTGTTTTAGCCCCATTCCTCTATTAATGAAATATGTGGTTTTAACCCTATCATTCCATAGACCCCAGCAAAAATCGGCTTTTCATTTATCTGACTTTCATTTATCTGCATGTCCAGCCCTTATTATTTAGCCTCACAGTTAAGTGTTTAACCATTTCATTTTAGGGACAAACATGGCTACAAGTAGATCACAAAACTATTTGACATAAACAGTTGCATTGAGTTTTATTGACAAATAAAAAATGGTCCGCCAAAGCAAAAACCAGATAAATGAATTTATATGAATGAGGTAAGTACAGAAATGGTTTGCTCACAGGGAAATTAATATCCAACTAGTCAGTGACAGCTATGTGGCGTTTGGAGTTTGTGAAACATCATAGGACTACATGTGCGTGTTTGTGAGAGTCGCCGTGATCGTTGTCCCCCTCCCACGGGACGGTTGAGCTAACATAGGCTAATGTGATTAGCGTGAGGTTGTAAGTAACAAGAACATTTTCCAGGACATAGGCATATCCGATATGGGTAGAAAGTTTACATTCTTGTTAATCTAACTGCACTGTCCAATTTACAGTGGCTATTACAGTGAAAGAATACCATGCTATTGTTTGAGGAGAGTACACAGTTATGAACTTGAAAATGTATTAATAAACCAATTAGGCACATTTGGGCAGTCTTGATACAACATTTTGAACAGAAATGCAATGGTTCATTGAATCAGTCTAAAACTCTGCACATACCCTGCTGCCATCTAGTGGCCAAAATCTAATTTGCGCCTAACCTGGAATATTACATTTTGGCCTTTCTCTTGCATCTCAAAGATAATAAAAGAAAACTGCATGTTTTTTCTTTGTATTATATTTTACCAGATCTAATGTATTATATTCTCCTACATTAATTTCACATTTCCACAAAGTTCAAAGTGTTTCCTTTCAAATGGTATCAAGAATATGCATATCCTTGCTTCAGGTCCTGAGCTACAGGCAGTTAGATTTGGGTATGTCATTTTAGGCAAAAAATTTAAAAAAAGGGTTCGATCCTTACACAGACTAATGGTTGGTATCTATGTATCCAGAATAAATAGACGGATCCAATGTTACATTGATGTTTGAAAGGGGTTAGAAGTCCAAAACGTGCCTGCGTTACGGTGGGACTCATTGGGTTAACATGGGGGAGCTCACATGCACATGCAGGTGTGATGATGATTTCTACCTCTGGTACACACCAACCATATAGTCGTATACTGTGTCTGGTTTTACAACCCCTGCAGCCGGGAGGTAGAGCAGCAATAGATTGCATCTCTCTGACACCTTTTCACCAATCTCTATACCTCTACTGCACTTTTACCATTTTGTATTTTATTTCACCTTTATTTAACTAGGCAAGCCAGTTAAGAACATATTCTTATTTACAATGACGGCCTACCCCGGCCAAACGCTAACCCAGACGACGCTGGGCCAATTGTGCACCGCCTTATGGGACTCCCAATCACGGCCGGCTGTGATACAGCCTGGACTCGAACCAGGGTCTGTAGTGACGCCTCTAGCACTGAGATGCAGTGCCTTAGACCGTTGCACCACTCGGGACCCCAAAATGATAAGAAGGGATGGATAATTGCCTTGCTCGTGTGTGTGTGTGCCTGCCTTTCTGTGTACGTACATGCGTACGTTCATTCATGTGTATGTGTGCATGCGTGTGTACCTGCGTGTATGTGTGTGTGTGAAGGTATGGGGAAAATGCTGCATCATGGGAGACTGGAGAAGGGGGTTGCTCTGATAAAGCTGCTTATGAAGCTACACTGCATGACACTGATAACAGCTCAGTCAGATTTGACCAGCCTAAAAACAGACGGGGGGAACGGATGAGATAAAGAGAGAGAGAGATCCACAAAGAATTTGAAAACGCTGGGCGTCCTCCCTTTTGTACTGTAACTATTTGCACATCGCTACAACACTGTATATAGACAAAATATGACATTTGAAATGTCTTTATTATTTTGGAACTTCTGTGCGTGTAATGTTTACTGTTAATTTTGATTGTTCATTTCACTTTTGTTGATTATCTATTTCACTTGCTTTGGCAATGATAACATATGTTTGTCATGCCAATAAAGCCCATTGAATTGAATTGAGAGAGCGAGAGAGAGAGAGTGAAAGCTGAGAGAATTATAGAAAGAGGAAGCCATGACCCTGTAACTCTGAGATTCTCAAAAGACGTCATCGAAACGTCAATTTACAATGGAAACACGAGTTGAGTTGGAAGGAAGCGCCAAGTCTGAGCTCCTTCTGGCCAAACGTGCTGCATAGCAGCTAACCCATATATAGCAACATTGTGCCTGACAGTCTTTCTCACGACTTCTGAGAAACTTGTGGTGCGAAAATGCAGAGAGCAAGATAATCAGACCATGATATTTATTTTTGAGAGAGTAAGACACAAGCGCCGTGTGCCCCAATGTAAATGCAAAAATGTGAATTATAGTAGGATAGGCTAGACTATAGGATTCATCCTCATTTATGGATTATGGTTTTAGGTCGATGATTAATCTTTATGCCATGTCCTCAATCGGCCAGCTTTATTTGTGCTTTATTTCAACAAAGGGAAAGTTAGGCTATTCAGCTATAGGTCTATACATCACATAGGCCCAACATATATAGGCTATACAATTAATGTATGATACAAACTTGAAAGATGCCGGTAAAGACCTGGGGAAGACACTTGTATGCACTGGTTTTGCTAATTGGAGCAACATGAGTGCGCAGTCTTAACGGCCACAGGAGCGCATTGGACGGATTAGAGGAGCGGCAGCGAGGGTCATCAGTTGCGAAACTTCTCTCATCCTGCCGTCGGCTCTGACTACAGTTTGGGAATGAGCTGAGCTGCATGCATAATAACACCGCACAGAGAATTGATACATTTGCGCGCTGTCTGTCTCTCGCTTTATCTGAAGCAAGGCATTCTGGCGATGAAACACGTGGACCAAGGGTTCACTGTAAGAGTATATTGATGGGACTTGTCTCGTGGTTTGGTTCTTTATGGCGCTCAAACTAAACTTCTGAGAAAAGGTTTTTTTTTAATCAAACGCCGCTGCGTTTGTGCAGAGAGGGGTGATAGACATGTCATCTGGACAAGGACTACTGAACGTCTTCTCCTGCTCCATTCCAGCCAACAAAGCCATCTCCAAAAGGAAGTTGAGACAAACTCGGAGCCTGGACCCTGATATTATAAGGAAATGTGGCACAGAGACAGATGGAACCCATGGGGACAGCTTGGGGTTACCGGGTTTGCGCGTTGAGGAGGCAGGTGCGTTTTCATCCTCGCCAAGCTCCCCTGAGCACCCTGTTGCGTTGAAATCAGATCCCCGTTCCAGAAATCTCAGGGTGAAACAATCCCTTTCGTCTTTATCTGGTCCCTCCACACCCTTGGACCTCTCCCCGACATTAAACTTTCCCTTTGACTATGACGTGACTGTGAGGGGCACAAAGCGGAATACGGCGTGGGATTTACCGTTTCTGGTGAGGAGCCCCAGCGTCACTCCAACTGGGAGCACGAACACTTTATTCTCACCGCGGAGATGGCTTCAGAAGAAGCAGCAACAGTCCAGTTCTCACGCCTATATAATTTGGAAGTCGGAGGTAAATATGAAGATGCTTGCACTCCACGCAATAAAAAATAAGCCTTCATGGTATTTAAGAGGAATGACATAACGACAACCTACTTTTGTTTTTGAGGATTTACAGTGCCTTCAGAAAGTATTTACACCCGTTGACTTTTTCCCGCATTTAGTTGTGTTACAGCCTGAATTTAACATTGATTAAATTTAGATTTGGTGTCACTGACCTACACACAATATCGCGAATTAGGCTTTTAGAAAGGTTTACAAATTAATTAAAAATGAAAAGCTGAAATGTCTTGAGTCAATAAGTATTCAATACCTTTGTTATGGCAAGGTACACACATGCATACGCACACATTGTGATATTGTTGTATAGTGGTATTAAACATTTTGTGTTGTGGATATGTGGTGGTGTAGGTATGTTATATGATGTACTGTTTTATCTTCAGCTCATTTAGTCCAAACATAGTTCACTGTTTTATACTTTGTTTTATATGTAATGTGGGTTCGTGCGTTGGTGTGTTTGGACCCCAGGAAGAGTAGCTTCGCCCTTGGCTGCAGCTAATGAGGGATCTCTAATAAATAGAAAATACAAATACAGAAGAAAAATATTCCAAAACATGTATCCTGATTGCAATAAGGCACTAAAATAAAACTGCAATACAATGTGTATGTTTGGGGCAAAGAGTACCACTCTTCATATTTTTAAGCATGGCGGTGTCCGCATCATGTTATGGATATGCGTGTGATCGGCAAGGACTAGGAGGTTTTTTAGGATAAAAATAAGCAGAATAGACACTGGGAGATACATTTACCTTTCATCGGGTCAATAACCTAAAACACAAGGCCAAACATACACTGGAGTTGCTTACCAAGACGACCTTGAATGTTCCTAAGTGGCCTAGTTACAGTTTTGACTTAAATCGACCTGAAAATCTCGGTAAGACTTATAAATGGCTGTTTAGCAATGATCAGCAATCAACTTGAAGAATGAAAAAAATTATAAATGTGCAAATATTATACAACCCAGGTGTGCAAAGCTCTTAGACATACCCAGAAAAACTCGCAGCTGTAATCGCTGCTAAAGGTGATTCTAACATGTATTGACTCAGGGGTGTGAATAATTATGTAATTGATATATTTCTGTATTTCATTTTCAATAAATGTGCAAAAATGTCTAAAGACATGTTTTCACTTTGTCATCATGGTGTTATTGTGTGTAGATGGGTAAAAAAAAGAAGAAGATTTCATCCGTTTTGAATTCAGGCTGTACCACAACAAAATGTGTAACAATTTAAGGGGTATGAAGACTTTCTGAAGGCACTGTATAACGGTCCCGAGTAGGCCTAAAGGTTACATGTGTTTTTATTTCCATTTCTTGTCTTTTGATAATTAGAGATTGTTTGTTTAATATTTTCACAGTTAATAAAGGAGAGAGTGCCTGCAATATTAGGCCTTCCAAATTAAGCGTGCATGTAGCAAGGTCTGCAGAGTGTGTGCAGCAGTCAGACCCATAATGAAATCCTTACAAAAACATACTTGGGACTTATTTTTAGCAGCGGCTTTATTGGCCGCATACTTGGCAGCTGTCCACATGCTCCAGTCTAGTTGAAAGGTATAATGATGTTTTTCCTCCATCTCTTGTGGACTCCCTTGCTATCTGGGATCCTTGGGACGCTCATACCTGAAGTTTACATTTAAAATGGTTAAGGTAAGGGCTAAAGTTAGGGTTAGGTAAGGGAGCCTGATTTAGGGAGGACGCCTCTTAATAATGGCTGGAAAGGAGTTAATGGAATGGCATCAAATACATGGAAACCATGTGTTTGATGTATTTGATGCCATTCCACCGATTCCACTCTAGCCATTACAATGAGCCCACCCTCCCCAATTAAGGCTCCACCAAACTCCTGTGGCTATGGTTAAGGTTAGGGTAAAGCAGGGCTCTCCAACCCTCTTCCTGGAGAGCTACCATCCTGTAGGTTTTCACTCCAACCCTAATGTAGCGCATCTGATTCTAATAATTTGCTGGATGATAAGCTGAATCAGGTTAGTTACAACTGGTGTTGGAGCGAAAACCTACAGGACGATAGCTCTCCAGGAACAGGGTTGGAGTATAAACCTACAGGACGATAGCTCTCCAGGAACAGGGTTGGAGAGCTCTAGGGTAAATGGAGGGGTTAAGGTTAGGGTTAGTGTTGGTACGTCCCAAGGATCCCGCTTAGCAATAACCCTGTAATTAAGCTCATGTAGTGATGCTTTGGCAGCACGTGACGACGAGTTTTGATGGCACTGAGTTGGTTCTCAAGACAGACACATGAAAAAAATGAGCTTTCTCACGATTTGCGGACCCCTCCCCATTATGTTGTTGTTCCCCAAGCAAGGCAATGGATGTGACATAGACCTATGATTCAGGAAACTCAGTCAGTGTGAATGGTGGGAATTTCCAACAAGCCTGAATGTGACTGAATATAATATAATTGAATAAAATATATATTTAAATCCATTAAACAGAGGCAACAGAAATGATTCCCTTTTTGTGCTGACAGTTAAACTATGGTGACTTTGATGCTCTAGGATGCAGGAGTAGAGGCTGTATCTTTCCTGTGACTGGCATTATCCCTTCGAGCTACACTACACAAGTAAGTGGACACCTGCCCGTTGAACATCTTATTCCAAATCATGGGCATTAATATGGAGTTGGTCCCCGCTTTTCTGCTATAACAGTATCCACTCTTCTGGAAAGGCTTTCCACTATATGTTGGAACATTGCTGCGGGTACTTGCTTCCATTCAGCCATAAGAGCATTAGTGAGGTCGGGAACTGATTTTGGGCGATTAGGCCTGGCTCGCAGTTGGCGTTCCAATTAATCCCAAAGGTGTTTGATGGGGTTGAGTTCAGGGCTCTTTGCAGGCCATTCAAGTTCTTCCACACCGATCTTGACAAATCATTTCTGTATGGATTTCGCTTTGTGCATGGGGGAATTTTCATGCTGGAACAGGAAAGGGCCTTCCCCAAACTGTTGCCACAAATTTGGAAACACAGCATCGTCTAGAATGTCATTGTATGCTGTTGTGTTAATATTTCCCTTCACTGGAACTAAGGGGCCTAGCCCGAACCATGAAAAACAGCCCCAGACCATTATTCTTCCTCCAACAAACTTTACAGTTGGCACAATGCAATCGGGCAGGTATCATTCTCCTGGCATCCGCCAAACCCAGGTTTGTCCGTCGTACTTCCAGATGGTGAAGCGTGATTCATCACTCCAGAAAACGTGTTTCAATTGCTCCAGAGTCCAATGGTGGCGATCAGCACTCGGTGGTCCTGTTCTGCTTGTGAGCCGTTGTTTCTCCGAGACATTTCCACTTCACAATAACAGCACTTACAGTTGACCGGGGCAGCTCTAGCAGGGCAGAAATTTGTTGGAAAGGTGGCATCTTATGACGGTGCCACGTTGTTTCAAATACTCACTTCCAAAACCAGCATTTCAGGTTTACTGGGTTTGTCAGGTATATGGCAACAGAAAGGACAGGTAGTTCATCATTACCAGAGGTTCTAAACTAGTTGACATCAACAGCATATGATATAACATATAAAGTACTTTGGGTCTCTGATTCAGTTAGGGTGATGAAAAGTGTGTTTGATCTGCTATCTAATATCTCTAGAAGGCTCCTATGAAGTCTACAATCAATCGTCTACCTGGGTGTAATTGGGTGTTGCCTCCTTGGGTGTGTAATTTCCCATCCCAAATTCAACCAATCAATCAAATGTATTTATCAAACCCTTTTTACATCAGCAGATGTCACAAAGTGCTTATACAGAAACCCAGCCTAAAACCACAAGGGCACCGATTGCGAGTACAGGGAACATTAATTGCATACCGAAAGTGGCAAAGGTAGTTTGGGATTTATGGTTTTTGGATCACTCCAAAGTCCTGTCATATTATACACTAACAAGGTCGTAACTCTGTTTTTGGATGTCCTTCCACTGCATACATTATGTATCATTGAGATAAAGCAGGGTTGCTTCTTCTTCATATTATTCATACGGTAGTGGTATCCCACTAGTCTATTCCTACAGACACTGGCAAGCACAACTAGTGGAATCATGCTGTAGTGTTTTCCGTTTTTTCCAACATGCTTTTGTCATATCATATTTTGTTTTGTAGCTCGCTTATCTTGTCATAGACTGTCAAATGGCAATTTATCTTTGGATTCCCTTTGTGGGTGTTGGGTGTTGATTAGTGGGTGTTGATTCTGCATTGATTCTGTGTCAGATAGGCCTAATGAAATCACAAGATACCGAATGGAACATTTCGACCAACTACTCAGCTAAGAGATTCAGAGTAAAGTAATTATTATTTTCCAATGTGATCCACGAACAGGAAGTGAAACCAGTTTGTTGACGTTTGTGAGGAACTAGAAGGTTTACATTCAGGAACTATTTTTGGACATCACTTATATTAACGGTCTAAGAGTGAACGAGTGGAAAGAAGAAAAAGGGGGAAGAGAAGGAGAAAAGCAGTAGCTAGGGTGTCTTAGTTTATCTTATTGAGTCCTACTAAAGGCGCCAGCTTGAAGCTTCAGTCAGGCTATAACAAGAAAAGTCCATTACTGGACATACTGTATGTTTACTCTTTATGTTCCGCTGTTGCTAAGTAGCCCTGAGACTCATCCAGGCTTATATTACTTAATTTAATGCACATTCTGTACAGTATAGCATATGAAGAGTTTATTTCCAATATGCTATATCCACCTATTTTTCACATTTGTGTTTTTCATCAGAAATGATTGCTAATGGGTGCCTTCACGTGTGTGTATAATATATTACTGTTCTCAAATGTTCAATTCATAGATTTTAGATGTGTATAAGAAATTGTTTTATTTTTGGCAAAACGCTATGTATCCATTGTTTAGCTAGAATGGAATGTTCGTATCCTGTCTATTTGACTGTGATATGTGGTCGTCTCACCTAGCTATCTTAAGATGAATGCACTTACTGTAAGTCGTCACACTTACTGTAAGTCGCTCACTTACTGTAAGTCGCATCTGCTAAATTACTAAAATGTCAAATGTAAATGTTTTACATAGAAAATGTCATATTACTGTATTTAATGATATATCAACAACAACAAAAATGATATATATTTTAAATATTGATGTCAATTTCTTTTGTCTTATGTGTTACATTTGACTGTGTAAAACATAGTAAAACTACTTATTTATCTGAGAGTGATGCGGATATGTAGCATTTTGAAAAAAATATGATTATTTCTCCCTCTGAAATGAAACCAAATACTGTACGTCTGCCGATGAACAACCCCATGCCATGAAAAAACACACCAATCGCTTTTATAATTTCTTAAAACAATATCAATCAAATGCATTTATAAAACCCTTCTTACATCAGCTGATGTCACAAAGTGCTGTACAGAAACCCAGCCTAAAACACAGAACAGCAAGCAATGCAGGTGTAGAAGCACGGTGGCTAGGAAAAACTCCCTAGAAAGGCCGGAACCTAGGAAGAAACCTATAGAGGAACCAGGCTATGAGGGGTGGTCTGTCTTCTTCTGGCTGTGCCGGGGGGAGATTATAACAGAACATGGCCACGATGTTCAAATGGTCATAGATGACCAGCAGGGTCAAATAATAATAATCACAGTGGTTGTAGAGGGTGCAACAGGTCAGCACCTCAGGAGTAAATGTCAGTTGGCTTTACATAGCCAATCATTCAGAGTATCTCTACCGCTCCTGCTGCCTCTAGAGAGTTGAAAACAGCAGGTCTGGGACAAGGTAGCACGTCTGGTGAACAGGTCAGGGTTTCATAGCCGCAGGCAGAACAGCTGAAACTGGAGCAGCAGCACGACCAGGTGGACTGGGGACTGCAAGGAGTCATCAGGCCAGGTAGTCCTGAGACTTGGTCCTAGGGTTCAGGTCCTGAGAGAGAGAGAGAGAGAGGAGAGAGAGAGAGAGAGAAAGAGAGAGAGAGAGAGAGAGAGAGAGAGAGAGAGAGAGAAAGAGAGAGAGAGAGAAAGAGAAAAAGAGAGAGAAAGAGAGAGAAAGAGAGAGAGAGAGAGAGAAAGAGAGAAAGAGAGAAACAGAGAGAGAGAAAGAGAGAGAGAGAGAGAGAGAAAGAGAGAAAGAGAGAAAGAGAGAGAATACTTAAATTCACACAGGACACCAGATAAGACAGGAGAAATTCTCAAATCAAATCAAATTTTATTGGTCACATACATATGGTTAGCAGATGTTAATGCGAGTGTAGTGAAATGCTTGTGCTTCTAGTTCCGACCATGCAGTAATATCTAACAAGTAATCTAACAATTTCACAACAACTACCTTATACACACAAGTGTAAAGGAAGGAATAAGAATATGTACATGTAAATATATGGATGAGCGATGGCCGAACGGCATAGGCAAGATGCAGTAGATGGTATAGAGTACAGTATATACATATGAGATGAGTAATGTAGGGTATGTAAACATTATATAAAGTGGCATTGTTTAAAGTGACTAGTGATACATTTCCAATTTTTAATTGTTAAAGTGGCTAGAGATTTGAGTCAGTATGTTGGCAGCAGCCACTCAATGTTAGATATAACAGACTGACCCTAGCCTCCGACACATAAACTATTGCAGCATAAATACTGGAGGCTGAGACAGGAGGGGTCGGGAGACACTGTGGCCCCATCCGACGATACCCCCGTACAGGGCCAAACAGGCAGGATATAACCCCACCCACTTTGCCAAAGCACAGCCCCCACACCACTAGAGGACATCTTCAACCACCAACTTACCATCCTGAGACAAGGCCGAGTATAGCCCACAAAGATCTCCCCCACGGCACGAACCCAAGGGGGGGGGGGCCAACCCAGACAGGAAGATCACTTAAGTGACTCAACCCACTCAAGTGGCGCATCCCTCCTAGGGACGGCATGGAAAAGCACCAGTAAGCCAGTGACCCAGCCCCTGTAATAGGGTTTGAGGCAGAGAATCCCAGTGCCTGTAAAACCTCATTTACCAACATCTCAGAAAAATTGCCATATAGCATTTTGGTATGAAACTCTTCATATAGTTCTGGTTGGAGAAAGTGCATTTCCCTGATATGTCCACATCATACTCATTTAGTATAAGTATGTATTCATGTAGTTACTAGACGTTATCTCAAAGAGGTATTCACAAACTGGCACCATGTCGTTACCCCTTCCCTCTTTACTTGTGATTTATACTGGCAACCTTTTGGTCCATTTAGCTGCAGTTACCTAGTTTCTTCCCACTCCTATAAGGTCACAGTAGGTTAACAGAGTATTACTGATATACAGGATGGCAGATTGCAGTTGTCCTTATTCAATCTTGTTCTGATGGCAGCTCTGCCTCGAGGGCAGAAACAAATGTGAATGGTTTATTTAAGCGAGAAATGTGACGGGTTAAGTTTAGACATGTAATCCCAATTGTTTAAGGTTAGGGGTGAGGTTAAGGTGAGGTTCAAAGATCATTGATAACTGCCCGTACCTGTTCAAAGACTGCAGACTGCGGGCCTAACTTCCCGTTCCTGTTCAAAGACTGCAGACTGCGGGCCTAACTTCCCGTTCCTGTTCAAAGACTGCAGGCCTAACTTCCCGTACCTGTTCAAAGACTGCAGACTGCAGGCCTAACTGGATGCATGTGTTCAAAGAAGGTTAGGTAGATATTCTGTACTGGACGTGTACTGAGCGTGTCTCCTCAGTATAGTCATCGTGAGGTCTGTCTTCAGGCTATAGCGCTGTTTAGGCGAGTCCAGTTGATTGATAACACATTGTGATGATCACGCTGGGATCTTTTAGGAAAGGGTTTCGATTTCAATTCCATCTTGCCTAAAAGATACCCCACCTTACACTCTGCACATGCGCACACGCACGCACATACACACAGGCACGCATGCACACGCACACACACACTTTTTAAAGATGCGTCGGAGGGTGACGACCTTGACAGAGACACCTCCGGAATGTTTTTAGAGTGTGTGTAGTCGCGTCTGGATTGGTTCAAACTGCCATCCCTTTGCCCACTTTTTCACTCAGTGCTGAATCGCAGCTCTGTCTCAACTCGGAAATAAATCTCAGTGCATGTCATCTGACAATTCTTGTTCGGACTTCAATCAAATGATGACGCTAACTGGAGAAAGAAGACAGTGCGTCTGCATGCCACACCAGCAGAAATAGCTGGTTCGCATGTTTTCCCCTCACATACTTCTCCTTGGGGAAATCAACGGTGGATTTGCGTCTGCGAATCTGCTGCCGCTAGAGTTCTAATCTAATTTCACGCAGAATGTAATTTGTTGTGGTAGTTGCTATTGTCGACCGACACCATGCTGTCTAGGTCAGATTGTTTTTTTTAGTTGTTGCTTGCATTTCATATCTCTATGATTTATCAGTCAATTACAGATGCTATCTGACTGAAAAAGTGGACCCTAAGACAAACAAAATCCTAGAAGCAAAAATAGCAGCTTATTGGATTTGTGTATGAAAGGGACTATTTGTTGGTTTATCAGGAGACACATTGACACACCATTCCTACAACTACTTGCCTGGTCCCAGATCTCTGTGCTCTTCTGACTCTTCTCCTATGACAAGACAGCACAAACAGATCTGGGGCCAGGCTTTACAACTACTGCTAGCCCACCATCACCACTTGGCTACTGACTTTTGGCTTCTGCATTATCTCAAGATGGCTCCCTCAGGAGATACACAGAGTGAAGTGCTCCTGCTGTCTTTGTGAGAGAAACAGTGGAATGTTTATGCAGCAGAAAATCATATCACACATCTCATACTAGGAGGATGTTTTGCAGCTTGGAGAAATGAAAATAGCCATCGTCTGATCTCCTTGTCATGAGAGGAAAACATTCCAATATGTGGGTTTGTTCAAACACAAGAGTTGGATGCCACAAAGGGTTCCATGACAAATACGATCTGGCTGAGGGTGATCATTTTGTTAGTTTGTAATATTGAATGCTGGATTTTTTTTTGGTACGATTTTCAGTGTTTTAAAACGTTGTTTGGGTGCTATGTTTCACAACTGTAGTGTGAAATGTATACTGTTTATTAGCAGCCATTTCACCATACAAATGGAACTTTAGGGCATGGTTTTGGTTTATTAATTGTCTATATGGAAAGTGTTCTCTAATTTGAGAAAAAGAGGGTATCTACTGAAATAGAACCACATGTAAAGTAAACATTCATTTCCGTTGTCAAATCTCAGTGTCTGTTGCCAATCATGGGAAAAGCATGTATATGATTTAAGCCATTTCAAACCCTCACACTATGAGTGTTTGTACTGGGTATTGTGTTTATGAATCCAATGTATTTATTCATTTTGTTGAATATAAACTGTGGCAATCTGATATACAAAGGCTAAATCTTCACATGGAGAAATTCACAAGTGATAGATTTCCAACAGACCTGGTGCCTCATTTATAAACATCGCGCGGGCACAAAAGAAGGCCTATGCCACTTTCTAAGCAAACTTTGGGATATATAAAAAAACAAACTTGACGAGAGAATGCGCGGTCCTCCACGGACACGTTGACCCATACGTTGGCACACAAACTGGATAAATGAGAAACGGCGACTCCGCGGGCAGAAGGATGAAACTCGAGAAACGCATTACTTCTCGGGTATTATATATGAAGAGTTCCCTGGAGTGCACGCAAAACCCCCCACATAAAAAACATGATTTAGGATAATAAATACAAATGGAGAAAAAAATAACCCCTCAAATATGTTATACAGTTTAATCGAGAATCATTTTTTATTGGATCTGTAATTATTAAACAATACTTGTATGTTATGAAATGTATTCTCATAAATAATAAGGTGAACAGTAGGACAACTTACGTTAAACTGATGCCGTTTTCGATGCCTCAGTTGGGCAGATAAGAGTGCAGTTTCATATATTTCATATATGTTCGTTGCGCAGAACTGTGAATGTGATAATTGCCCTGTCATTGTCAGTTACAATCAGGGTAATTACCACACCTGAAGGTGTTACGCACTGGATAGCTTTGACGATCAAATGGGTGGGTAAAAAAAGGCATGCAATAAAAATGCGTAAGGACGCACAATGGCTGCTTTGGCACTGTTGGAAGATGTGGCGAATGGAAGAATTCGGAGAGAGCGAATTTTCAGAGACCAGCAAGATTTACTGCCAATGATGATGAGTGGTTTATGAGCCGGTTCCGATTACCAAGAGCTGTCCTCTTGGATTTCTGTGTTGTAGTGGGCCCAGCTTTACAGAGAAGCACCCGCAGAAACCAAGCCGTGCATGTCCCACTTCAACTCCTTGGCAACCTCGTTAATAGCGTCGATGGTGTCTCTTTGCGTTTGCAGGATTCCATCTGTGAGGACACGGCCGCTGGAGGATTGTGACGCACGAGGTGCCGTGGAGACGCCGGGGTTGGGCGCACTCAGCTCCTGCTCAGCTACAGTACCACCGACACCACTAGAACACGCAGCGACTCAAAACAATAGAAAATGTCACAATTGTTTGTGTAAATAAATGTTTAAACACAACTTGAGTGCGTTTGGTTTACTTTTTCAAATGAGGGAATACTAATTACATACCTGGATCATCCGGTGTGTCTTGCATGTCCGTGTCCCCCTCCACCTCCGTCACTACTCCACTCAGGAGGGATTCCCCTACAACACCGGCAAGTCAAGGGGGTTGAGCTCCGGTGTCCCCTTTTCCTCGCAGATGGCACAAACACTTTGTCTGTGTAAGGCTATGCGCCTTTTGGCCTCCACTTTTGTCGGACCAGTTTTTTTTTTCTGAGGGGGTCCGACCTTCTGAACCAGTAGCATTCACAGCGTCCGCCACATGCTGCCACTCTAACGCATTTTTGGCATTTGTAATGCTCACACTGTGTCCACCAAACAATACAAAAATGTATTGCTTCAACCTTCCCTACAAGAACTTTCTTTTTTAGCCTTTCTGTGAGGATGTGCGGTCATTGTCGTCATGCAGTCAGTATGGATGAATATTAATTAGGGACCTTTCACTGACTATCTGTAGGCAACTATGGGTGTTAAAAGGTTGGGACAAGACGCTCGTTCACGTGCGCCAAATTTCGAGTTGATTGTAATTTATAAAGTGAAACCAGCGTGGAAATGAGGCCACTGGGCTTTCAGCCCGTGTGAAATAGGATAGTGGCTGTGTAAGGGGCCCTCCATTCCCATCAAGTCAATATTATTGTTTACCATGTTTGTGGCTGTTCAGTAGAACACCTTATAGACTACCTACACACTTGCTGAAGATCACAAAGCTTGGAGAGTTAGACTCATGTATTTTGCTCTTCGGTTATTACCATCTTGCATGCCACCTAGAGACTAGTTTAGAGGTGCTGCTGTTTCTCTGTGCCTCTGTTCATCTGTAATAGAGGGCCGTATGGGCTGGCCCTTCTGCCAGCAGGACCTATAGACTTCATCAGGCCAAGGAGTCAAGCCGTTTTCATTTCCTGTCTCTACTAGAGAATGAGCCTGAATGAAGGAAGTGTTTTAGAGGCCAGGTCTGCTTCTGTTGGTCAGAAGAGTTCAATAAGAAATATTGTATTTGACACACAAGTTGCGTGTCCAGCTATAGTAAGTTTCCATTTCACTATAGTCTACTGGTGGTTGGGATTCACATATTGTTTCAAATGACTTTTTATATGTGAATTTATTTGCGATGTGAATTATATCTTATTTGGAGAGAGAAGCCTGAAAACAACTGTCATTAGCAAATTATTACAACAATAAGTCTTCATTTTCCTTGTGCTTTCATTTCCATCTAGGATTTGTCTGTGTTAGAACTCTCAACATTGGTACAGTTCTGCTCAAATGAGATAAGATCAGCATAAGCAGAAATGATTTGTGCATGTTTTTCGAGAACATGAAGTTTGGCATCTAGTTTCCGTTCGCATGCCGTTCCTACTGAGACTCAGTAGGAGGGAGAAGTAAGAAATCACTTTTAGGATGGAATTACCACTCCCACATCCAAGAATTTCACATTTTGTGCTTAACTTTTTGAGATACAATAATTCCTAATACAGTCATTCCTAAAAAGAAGAAAGAAAAAGTGTTCTTGGGTCTGTTTTTTTCTGTACACTTTCATAGTAGATGAGGGAATGAAGCTCGTCAATTACTGCTTCCTGGACCCATGGCTGGTTTCCAGCAACACTCATCCTTGGTTGCTGCCTAGCTTCCGCCTCACTCGTCAACGGCAGCCATTCTAGCTTCAGCCTCACTTGTCCATGGCTTCTTACTAGCTTCAGCCTCAGAGAAGGGTGGAAGAGTTGTTTGGAATTCCAGTCCATTGATGCATGGGACCCTGTCGAAAAAGGGTGACTGCCCACAATTCCCAATCCTCTCCTCTGGCTTCACACTCAGCTAAATTCCAGCTATTTCTGCTCTATTTTTTCACCCTGCTTTCCCAGGCCTGTTGTTGCCTAGAATAACCAAGGCAGTGGTGTAAGAAACACACAGTAGTCTGAATGGCATACGGACGTTTATGCTATAGAACTACTAGGTCCCCTCCATTCAGTTACGTCTATAGGAGCCTTGGCTCACTGCTAGAAAGATAAATATGGATCGTTTTGAATTTACCATTTGATTGATGTTGTGACTGATGTAGATGGGAGGAGACAGTAGCTTCGGTTTAATCCTATATCGATATAGGATCATGTTGACACTCAATCAAGTCCACAGAATGAGCTTGCGGAATAAGTGACACAGTTATGCCTAGCGACATTGTCATGCCGCGGATTCCATATTCAGATGTTTGAGTTGGGCGTCAATTCGTAGCTAAACAAACTCCACGGGCGGCCTGTGATATGGTTCAGTGCGTTCTCATCCAAGTGAACATAGAATCCAATGTTCTGTCCTAGACAGCTCTCTGATTGACTCGGGTCAAAAGAGGGGTAAGTCAGCGTGGGGAGGCATGAGGCCCAAGTGAGGAACCCTGTCTAAACTCATCAGCCTGATATTATATGCTCATCTGCATGCTACCTCTGCCATGTTGAAACTGCTGATATTAGCCCACTACCACTTTCATGCTACTACTTCTACTTTCACCACTAGCAATTGATACTGTTACCACTACTTTTACTTCTGTTGTCATTGGATACACATGTATCTGTAATAACAACAGGCAACTGAGCACACAGACCTCTCTACCTTATCCCTGGAGTGTCTCTCTCTCTCTCTCTCTCTCTCTCTCTCTCTCTCTCTCTCTCTTTCTCTTCTCCCTCTCTCCGTTCTGTCTGTTCAGTGCTGTGACCTGACCTCTGGTTTCCGTGGCAGCCAACTGGGCAGGGCCCTCCTCCTCCTCCTCCTCCTCCGTATTGTAGCGTTCTTCACTGCACTTAATCACATGGACGAAGCTCACAAACAGTCCTTAGTTGTGGGTCGAGAAATATCAGAGTCCGCCTTACTCATCAACCATGTGGCAGTTTTATTAAATCAAATAGTCCGGTTAACTGACAAGCTCTATCCAGGTAAATGCACCCCACTGCTACCAGTACAATCCAAAACAAGCTAACTGCAACCCCTGTATGACAACATATAGCTAGACCCCAGCAATCATTGCACCCATATATCCTGCCTGAACAGATCACAGAGTCTGACTAACTTGTCGTTCTTGTAGGCCTATCCATCCTTAGCAATGATGGGAGATCGAAACTCTGTGAAGTTATGTGTCAGACAGGCAGAGCCCAGCAGCTGAAGAAGCTCCACATTTAAACACAGGGACGTTGCAGAGCTAGTGAACTAACAAGTCATTACTCAGCTAGGCTACAGTGTAGCTAACTCTATCGCTCCTGAGAGAGAGAGGACCTTATCAGTGTGTTCCCCCTTCACTCCCCTTGGCCGGCAGAGTTCAGAGGAGACAGGTTTATCTGCTGTTATTCAGACTTGGTCTTAGAAATAATTAAGCAATAAGGCACGGGGGGGGGGGGGGGGGGGGGGGGGGTGAATTATGGCCAATATATCACGGCTAAGTGCTGTTCTTATGCACAACGCAACGCGGAGTGGTATATTGGCCATATACCACAAACTCCCGTGGTGCCTTATTGCTATTATAAACTGGTTATCAACGTATTTAGAGCAGCAAAAATAAATGTTTTGTCATACCCGTGGTATATGGTCTGTTATACCATGGCTGTCAGACAATCAGCATTCAGGGCTCAAACTACCCAGTTTATAATTTAAATAACTAGTAGGATTGTCATTAGAGACCATGACAAAGTATTGTAGTAGCTATTGTAGCTATCGTAGCCTAATCGTTATGTGATTGTTACTCAAACATCCAACAGTAGTGGTGTCCAAGCAAGATGGCGTCCGATGTGAAACTGAAATGTGCAAAAGTGTTTGGGATAAGAGGCACGTATTTGCTTGGGTTTTCTAATTCAAGTCTTTGCCTGACCTGAATGCCTCCCAGAAAAAATAGTAATGGTTGTGTAAATATGGCCCCTCAGATGTAGACCAAACAGACTCTCTAACCAGATGACCTTTCACCCTAAACTCTGTCAGACAGCAAGAAAGAATAACAAAATATGAGGCAAGAGGCATTTTAGTACCAGCAGCCATGGCATCTGCAGCTATTAACAGAAAATAGCTTTCGACTATTTTGTTGCTCTCCCGACGGCCTACGTTTGAGAAACAGGGCGATGGGTTTACTGTGTGTGTGTGTGTGTGCCAACTACGTAGTACATGTCCATATGAACGTGGTAGTGGTGCAGTTGGTATCAATATACAGTAGGTGTTTCTTTGTAGAGTTGTGTGTGTATGTGTGTCTGCCTATTGTCGCAGGCCAGTACACACTGGAGGCTATGTGAGTAGGACAGGAAAATAACACCTCGTTATAGTGTGCGTGTACGCCCTGTCACACAAAAATGCATTCGAGGAGATTATCCATCTACAATAATTGATTAACCGATTCCAGATAGTCTCTTCTGGAGTGCTCCTCTGTGACAAGGCGTCTAAAAGGAGTGTCTTTTCTCTCATTTGGCAATGCAACCCTTTAACTCCACCTAGTGGTGTTCATTTCAATGTGGCTGAGTTGGGAGTTTGACTGGACGCATCCAGAGTGCAAGAAACCAAATGGAATGTTGAGAAATACGAGGTGTAGGTTGCTGTGTTAACCAGACGGTGGTGGTGTTGACTTTCCCCATCCCATATTACAGCCTCACTCAAAGCTTGCCGAACTGAATGCTGAGCTTCAATTTGGTATCATCCAGCAGAACACAGTCAGTGTGAATGAGCTGAGCTCCCGGGTGGCCTGTGGTTACAGTGGTACCCAGCTGCCCGCCCTCCCCTCCTCTGGCTAACCTGCCATGAATATTTCTCCCTGCTCTAACTTGGTGGTGGTAATGACTCATTGGATCGTAACCCCTATAAATGATCATGCTGTTACAACATAATACTATTGTTGAAGAGTGTGAACTATGGTAATACTGTGGCCAGAGAATAAAGTACTAAAGAGTTAATCAGAGGGTTTAGACATCAAATCCAGGCGTGGATCCCTTACCCTACTGCTGGGTCCCTTCCCAGAAGCCTGGTGCTGTGACGTGTGTGTGTGTGTATGTGTGAGAGAGAGAGAGAGAGAGAGAGAGAGAGAGAGAGAGAGACAGAGACAGAGACAGAGACAGAGACAGACAGAGAGAGAGAGAGAGAGAGAGAGACAGAGAGAGAGAGACAGAGAGAGAGAGAGAGAGACAGAGAGAGAGAGAGAGAGAGACAGAGAGAGAGAGACAGAGAGAGAGAGAGAGAGAGAGACAGAGAGAGAGAGAGAGAGAGAGAAGAGAGAGAGAGAGAGAGAGACAGAGAGAGAGAGTATAAATGTGGTGTGTATCCTGGCTTCCAGATGTGAGAGCAGTGTAGGGTAGGGATGGGGGAGGGGGGGGGAAAGATCGCTACAGTTACTTATCGGGATATTTTTTTTGATGATATATTGTATCTTTTATTCAATATTGCAATATTATTTTTGCGCTAGTTGGCTGTAGCTGCACCAAAACGTCAGTATCTTTCCCTCATAGCTTGTTCTCCATCTTATTTTTAAATATGGAGCCAATTCGTTCTATTTCCATGACTGATGAAAAAACTTGTTTTCTCATGGCTCTCTTGTCCCTTTGCAGCAGACATTTGGTGAGCAATATGTTTGGAATGTCGAATCGCAATAAAATCACAGTTTTGAATCGCGATACATATATAATTGTGAGAATCACAATGCATATCTTATCGTCACCTAAGTATCGTGATAATATCATATCGTGATAATATCATATTGTGAGGTCCCTGTTAATTCCCAGCCCTAGCATAGGGCTGAGTTCACCAGGGTTAGGGTTGAGTTCACCAGGGTTAGGGTTGAGTTCACCAGGGTTAGGGCTGAGTTCACCAGGGTTAGGGTTGAGTTCACCAGGGTTAGGGTTGAGTTCACCAGGGTTAGGGCTGAGTTCACCAGGGTTAGGGTTGAGTTCACCAGGGTTAGGGCTGAGTTCACCAGGGTTAGGGCTGAGTTCACCAGGGTTAGGGTTGAGTTCACCAGGGTTAGAGTTGAGTTCACCAGGGTTAGGGCTGAGTTCACCAGGGTTAGGGTTGAGTTCACCAGGGTTAGGGCTGAGTTCACCAGGGTTAGGGTTGAGTTCACCAGGGTTAGGGCTGAGTTCACCAGGGTTAGGGCTGAGTTCACCAGGGTTAGGGTTGAGTTCACCAGGGTTAGGGTTGAGTTCACCAGGGTTAGAGTTGAGTTCACCAGGGTTAGGGCTGAGTTCACCAGGGTTAGGGTTGAGTTCACCAGGGTTAGGGCTGAGTTCACCAGGGTTAGGGTTGAGTTCACCAGGGTTAGGGCTGAGTTCACCAGGGTTAGGGTTGAGTTCACCAGGGTTAGGGCTGAGTTCACAAGGGTTAGGATTTAGTTCACCAGGGTTAAAGTTGAGTTCACCAGGGTTAGGGTTGAGTTCACAAGGGGTGAATAGAAGGTAACATGGGAGGACTTTGTAGGAGAGTGACTATTATTATTGCACAAATGAGGGGTGGGGGAGTCAGTTGAATCAGGAAGAGCAGGGGAGCTGAGGTAACAAACCGACAACCTTTAGTATGTTGTTTTACTAACACTGATGGAGGGCTATATTCTTATGTCAACATAGATAAATAAGCGATATGGCACACTCTTCATGGTATGGTCTGCAACCCTGTATGTATTCTAATATGGGTGCTTGAAATATTGAGTTGCTTTACTTAGGATAATGTATGGATGTGTCACCTTGCTGTATTGCATTGTATTCAAACACCCTTTCATTGTCCACCTTTCCCCTCTCCTCCTCCTCCTCTCAAACCTTTTATCTCTCCTTTTCCTCTTTTCATCTCTCTATCGTCCATCCCTCTCTTTATTCAGATGGCGTGTCCTCCTTAAGTCACAGGATGTGCCACAAATGGCACCCTATTCCCTTTATAGTGCACTACTTTTGACAAGAGCCCTATGGCCCCTTAATGCACTCTATAGGGAATAGGCTGCCATTTGGGACATAGCCACAGTCTCCATGTTAGTAGCTAATTAAATAGACGGCAGAAAGAAGCTGTCCTTTTGTTTTCTTGGTTACAGAGGTAAACATAGCGCCTGTGTCGATTCCTCTTTTCCCTCCCTCCCTCCCTCCCTCCCTCCCTCCCTCCCTCCCTCCCTCCCTCCCTCCCTCCCTCCCTCCCTCCCTCCCTCCCTCCCTCCCTCCCTCCCTTGCACTCACACTGTTTTGGAAGGGAGCATAGACCCTCGTCATACCAGAGCAGGGTCTGAAGAGCACTGACGCACTTCAGTGTTCTGTGTGTGCACGCACACGTGTGTGTGTGTGTCTGTTTTAGCAGTTGGATACACTTGATGATATGCTCATTTCCTGGCCAAGTGCTTGATAAACCTTTAAATGCCCTTGTTATGATTTAGAAAAGACTAGAGCCATAGATTGCTCTAGAGTCTAAAATGTCATCATTCTACCCAAAGCCCAGTGCACTGTGGGAATGTGTGCAGAATAAACACACTGAAAGAGTCCCCTTAGTGGCCACTTTACTGTGCCTAGTCTGACTGGCTTTGTCCATGCTGCACCTCCTGTCTCTCTCTGCTTCCACATCCCTTTGTCACGTTGTATCACTACGCCCACACCCCACTGGCTCCCCTCAGACGAGAACAGTCTGCTGCTGGAATGGAGACATTACAGGAATAAGCATTTTTCTTTTGTGCCCTTTCGGGAAACTCGAGCTGCCGTGGCAATGGGGGAGTATTAGGGAGAGAGGCAGACGGCTTCAGGGGTAGAGAGAGGAGTGGGAGGGAGGGGCAGGGAAGGAGTAGGGAGAGGAAGGTGTTACTACAGGCAAAGGAGGCTGAGCTAAGGCTGAGTTCTCGTTATTCAAAAGTCAGAGTCATTTGAATCAAGACCCCCATGGGGTCATTTACATTAGGAAGCCCAAATGATGGGTGAATTTCAGTTTAGAATATTCTAATTGTCTCTGGATAATTTGAATGAAGGAAGGATAATTTGAATGAAGGAAATACATTCGGGAGGCTTATTGAAACAAAGAGGGGAGGTTCTTGTGGTCAATCTAAAAAAAGAGGAGCCAACACTTTAACTAGGAGTCTAGATCATTATATTAAGACATTAGTCTGAGCTTTAATACGATCGTAAAACTGAACGTCTCCTCCTAATTTGCTGCAGAAGGCTGAATTCATTTGCCTGGCTACCCAAACGTGCTTAGGCCAAACATTAGTTTATTCTCCGCAATGTGTCTGGATCTGAGTACCTTCCAGACGATTTCTAGAACACAAACACATTCTAACCATTCTGATTAGCACCAGAAACCGATGGGTTGGTTTAGAGCCATAACACATGTGGGTAAAGCAGCATTTTGAAAAAGTGTCATTGGCTTTGATACTCTGATTGGTTAGAAATGACCCAATTGCACATTCATTTGTTTTGTACAACACCCCTCATTTTGACATCACCACAAACGACTTCAACGATGGCAGTCTCAGACTGAAGTATGGAGCGAACATAGAACAGTCGAAGAACTCAGTTTGAGTCGTCAGGCAATGAATGAATCATAATTTGCCCTAAACTGAGAGGAGGGTGGTTAATAAGCCTCGAAGCCCAGGGGTAGCGTGGGAAACGGAGTCCTGGGTAGAAGCTGCTCAGCCTGAGGCCTGTTTGGGAGCTGTGGTTGTCTGGAGCCACACCTGTGTCAGATTAGCTGAGCCAGCAGGGAGGGCTTCCCTCTAATGGGGACTTAATAGGCTCTGAAATGACTTACTGCTGCTGCCGCTGTGTGAGGAGCAAAGCACTGTCTTACTGGGTTCAGTGTAAGACAGTGGGTTTCATGTTAGACACTGTGCTGTACCCACAGACAGAGAGATAGACAGATAGGCAGCCAGGCAGGCAGGCAGGCAGGCACACACACTGCGCGCACGCACACACACACACACGCACACGCACACACACACACACACACACACAACTGCATTCACTCATACCTGTCCCTTCTCACCTCCTGTTCTTCTGTTTGCCGACAGACACAGCACATTTGGGTTAAACCTGTAGATTAGTAGCATGTGGTTTGTCATCGTCACTGTGTTGCCAACACTGTTTCATGGTAGTGCAGCAGCAGAGCAACTAGAATATGCCCTCTACTGGCCAACACTGCTACCAACCAGCAGCCCAACATTCTTCTCTCAGGGGGCTGTCCATCCAAGTTTCTATAACTTAATAAACTCATCAGCCTGCTACTGTATGCTCATCTGCATGCTACCTCTACCATGTTGAAACTGCTGATATTAGCCCACTACCACTTCATGCTACTACTTCTACTTTCACAACTAGCAATTGATACTGTTACCACTACTTTTACTTCTGTTGTCATTGGATACACATGTATCTGTAATAACAACAGGCAACCGAGCAGACAGACCTCTCTACCTTACCCCTGGAGTGTCTCTCTCTCTCTCTCCCTCTTCCTCTCCCCCTCTCTCTCTCTCGCTCTCTCCCTCCCTCCCTCCCTCTCTCTGTCTCTCTCCCTCGCTTTCTCTCCCTCACTTTCTCTCTCACTCTCTCACTTGGTGTCAGCTCACCCCTACGGAGCCAAGAGCAGCTGGAAGCTCTCAGAGCAGGAGGACACACGCTGCTAACCTCTCGCTGAGAGGACACTTGTGGCGAGGGCCTGTGGTGCATTAAGACTCAGGGAAACGGACCGACCAGTGAGTGACCACTGTCCTCTAGGTTGACCATCCACTCTGACTCAATAGATGGAGGGTTAAAGGACATGGTTCTAAAAGGAAGTACCCTTTTCACACTATCATGCCAACCCGAACCATATTGTACGGTTCCAGGATTTATGGTATTGTGTGAAAAGGGCAGACTAAAGAGTGAAATCCAAGGACAACAAAAATATTTGATTCTCCATCGGATAATAATGCAACATTTTGTATGTGGTTAGGTCATCGAATGTTGCAATAGCCAAGCAATGGTAGGACCTAACACTGTACAATTTGCCGGATATACACTTTGCTATTGTGTAATCCCAACGGTGATATTTCCCCACACACTCCTCTCTGCTTCCTCCTGTGTGTTTCACGGCTGCTGCCATGGCGACCTTGGAGTGTTGTAAACATTTCTCGTGACCCTGTCTGTAGGGGGGTGAGTACATAGGGTAATGCAGAAGAACGGTAATGGAGTAAAGCCTCTGAGATGTCTCTATACTGCATTTAGTCCCACAGTGGTTACAGCATCTTTACATGCTCTATAAAACCAGAACGTGGACCGCTTACACTCAGAGAATATTAAAGGCTCATACACATAGCTTACAGTATAGGTATGTAGGCTGTAATGAACAGGGGTTACATTTGGTTGTGAGGAACAAGCATATCCACCTCCTTTGGCTATTATAGGGGTCAAATAAACCCCTCAGTGTCTGTCCGTTAAAGAACCATGAATACCACCTTCTCAAGAATATCACCTCAAGAATACCACCTCCAACGCACAATGTAACGTCCACATCAGTTTGAACCATCTCTTGTGCTGTAGTTAGTTGAAGATCTCATCTCAGTGTGTTTTGTTGCAGTGCTAGTGGAGCCTGCTGGCTTGAGATGGAGGGAGGCTGGAGCTGAGGGGTGGGGCACATGGGGGAGTCTGGGTAGGATTCCAGACGCATTCCGGAGCTCCCAGGGAGGGCAGAGGAGCCGGGATGGATCTTTCAATCTCCACCTTTTTCCCCTTCTCTCTCATCCCTCTCTCTCCCACAATTGCCTGCAGAAGCTCAACTAGAAACGGAACACTAAACTTTTGGAAGGAGAGTCAATTCACCTTTAGAATCGTTCTCCAAAATGTAGATGTTTCAATTGTCAAATCCTCCGTGGGTTAATGTAAATGTTTACAGAACGTCTGGAAAAGTACAGTTAGGACCTAATGCTGCAAACAATGAATTCAATATTGTTTACAGTGGTTTTACGCCGACTACCAATAGACTATATAAACAGTGGTAGTTTGTGTTCACTCATCATTAATGCCACATGCTTCATACTATGGATATACAGTATGATGTGTATAATACTATAATATGATGTGTAGTGGAATTCCCTACAAGCTGATGTGAGAGAATGCATAACCCATTATGGTCGTGTTTGCTTCAAAGGTCAGGTGAACAAGGTCATATACAACAAACTATACTATTGGTAGGCTAAGATGAAACGTCATGAATGTTTTTTGGGGCTTTGAGAGTGTGTGAGCGTATGTGTTAATGTTGCGGTGGTGTCACGCTTGTGTGTAGGAACGGACCAAAGTGCAGCGTGAGTTTTGTTCCACATCTTTTATTTGAATGTGAAACTATGCAAGACAAACAATAAACTATAAACAAAACACAAACCGTGACAACAGAGGTGCAACATGCACTAACTCAAAAATAATCTCCCACAAACACAAGTGGGAAAAACAACTACTTAAATATGATCCCCAATAAGAGATAACGATGACCAGCTGCCTCTAATTGGGAATCATACAAAAACCCCAACATAGCTCCGGGCCATGGATCTTCGCCGGAGGCTTCGTGCCATGGATCATTTCTGGAGGCTCCGGGCCATGGATTATCCCTGGAGGCTTCATGCCATGGATCATCACTACAGGCTCCGGGCCATGGATCATCACTGGAGGCTTCGTGCCATGGATTATCACTGGAGGCTCTGGGCCATGGATTATCACTGGAGGCTTCGTGCCATGGATCATCACTACAGGCTCTGGGCCATGGATCATCACTGGAGGCTTCGTGCCATGGATCATCACTACAGGCTCCGGGCCATGGATCATCACTGGAGGCTTCGTGCCCTGAATTATCACTGGAGGCTCCGGGCCATGGATTATCACAGGAGGCTTCGTGCCATGGATCATCACTACAGGCTCCAGGCCATGGATCATCACTGGAGGCTTCGTGCCATGGATCATCACTGGAGGCTTTGGACCATGGATCATCACTGGAGGCTGGGTGCGTGGAGCAGGCACAACACATCCTGGTTGGATACCCACTTTAGCTCAGTAAGTGTGGAGAGCTGGCACAGGACGCACTGGGTTGTGAAGGTGCACTGGAGGCGTAGTGCATAGAGCCGGCGCAGGATACCCTGGGCCGTGGAGGCGGACTGGAGGTCTGGAGCATAAAGCTGGCACAACGCGTCCTGGCTGAATACCCCCTGTCGCACGGCAAGTGCGGGGAGCTGGCACAGTCCGCACTGGGTTGTGCTGGCGAACTGGGGATACCATGCGTAGAGCTGGCGCAGGATATCCTGGGCCGAAGAGACGCACCGGAGACCAGGAGCGCTGAGCCGGTTGGATACCCACTTTAGCTCGGTAAATGTGGAGAGCTGGCACAGGACGCACTGGGTTGTGAAGGCGCACTGGAGGCATAGTGCATAGAGCCGGCGCAGGATACCCTGGGCCGTGGAGGCGGACTGGAGGTCTGGAGCGTAAAGCTGGCACAACACGTCCTGGCTGAATGCCCACTCTAGCATGGCAAATGCGGGGCGCTGGCACAGAGCGCACCGGGCTATGAATGCGCACTGGAGATACAGTGCGCATTACTGCATAACCCGGTCACACGCTCCCCACGGTAAGCACGGGGAGTTGGCTCAGGTCTAAACCATGACTCCGCCAATCTCCGTGTGCCCCCCCCCCTCAAATTATTTGGGGGAGCTGCCTCTCGGGTTTCCGTTGTTGCCGTGACTCCCGATCTCATCGCCGTTCCTCCCTCGCTGCTTCCACCTGTTCCCATGGGAGGCGATCCCATCCGGCCTGGATCTCCTCCCACGTCCAGGATCCTTTGCCGTCCAGGATGTCCTCCCATGTCCATTCCTCCTGGCCACGCTGCTTGGTCCTTTGGTGGTGGGAAATTCTGTCACGCTTGTGTGTAGGAACGGACCAAAGCGCAGCGTGAGTTTCGTTCCACATCTTTTATTTGAATGTGAAACTTTGCAAGACAATAAAAACAACAATAAACTATAAACAAACAACAAACTATAAACAAAACACAAACCGTGACGACAGAGGTGCAACATGCACTAACTCAAAAATAATCTCCCACAAACACAAGTGGGAAAAACAACTACTTAAATATGATCCCCAATTAGAGACAACGATGACCAGCTGCCTCTAATTGGGAATCATACAAAAACCCCAACATAGAGAAAATAAACTAGATCCCAACATAGAAAAAATAAACTACATAAAACCCCCCAGTCACGCCCTGACCTACTCTACCATGAAAAATAAGAGCACTCTATGGTCAGGACGTGACAGGTGTGGTGTAGGAGGTGAGATAGCAATGTCATGGTCCAGTCAACGTTATGTTTGACAATTAGCGCACTCAGACACAGAAGAGGCGGCATGAAACCACAACGATATACTCTGTGCTTGCCCTCTCTCTGCTTGCTCTCTGTCCTTCTTCTAACACATACAATGACCCCGTTTTTACAGCTTGCAGACCGTGTTCTCAGAACCATGTGTTTAGAATCCAACATAAATATTTAGGACGAGAGCGCAAAAGAATTGGAGCTTCTCGGTTGTGCGACAGATAAGGGTTTTGATGTGTTCAACATCAAGACTTTGTTGATTTGGACGTTGTGAAATAACAACAACAGAAAATCTTAGAAATGTATTATTAGCAAAGTCACCAAATATGTCCTGTATGGTTTTTTTGTAGAGTAGTGGGTTGTTCTCAGCTCTCAGTATAATATAGTGGATTGACTGGGTTCACTGGGTTGTGTTTCCTTTAGAGAGGATGGTCACGCCGGAATAGCCGTTCCAGACATTGTCACTCTACTTGTTCTGTTATGTCTACTGGGTTTGGGCTAGGTCAGGCTTCAGAGGCCTGGTGACCCTGTCAAGGCCAGCAGAGAGAGGGGAGAGACAAGGAGAGGGCTGGAGGATGAGAGAGAAAATTCAGTGCTTGTCTACGACCACGTACATGCATGTGTGTGTGTGTGTGTGTGTGGATGCGGTCGTCTCAATCTGGCTTTATCTCGGTCTGTGAGACCAATTCATAAGACCAAACGCTATGCTCAAGCTTCAGTTTTCCCTAATGGACCAGAACACCCATAATCACACAATGACACTTCAGAGCAGACCGTGTACTACATCCACAACAGAGCAGGGCAGTATAATAAGCTAATTTAAAGTAGCCATTCCTCTTCTTGCTGTGTGCCCATTTAGACAACCCTTATTTTGAGGGAGGGCAATTAAGGGATATTTAGCTGTGCAGAAGAGGAGTCACTTGAGAGACATTAGCTGGCAGTGAGTTGGTGTTTTCTCTGGGTCTGCCATCTCTGATTACTGTAGGTTGAGACCTTGGCTTTATTGAGGAGGAATTCATCAAGGAGCCCTCAAACATCTCTCTCTCCTTAGACAGAGACACAGCATCACAGGAAGGCATTGGAGCCAACAGTAGGACTCAGATAGAAGGGGTTTAGGGAAAGGGAGAGAAGGGGACGGATGGAGGTAGGGATGTAGAGTCTAAAGTGCTTGATAATTGTAGTTAGTATAATTTTACCACATAATTTTCAAGTAAATACCATCTCTGTCAAACTGTCAGTACCAGATGCAATGCATGCCCGTTGCTATGTTTCATTTCAGTCAAGTAACCCTCAGTCAGTCCTCTATCAGCTTTAGTGTATGTTTCATGTGACAAACAATGCGCTGTGTGACACTGACATTCTATGGACATCCGTAGCATTGTGCTGTCTCTCAAATCTGGCAGGCTGCGACGCCATGGCAACAGTCGTCCACGGTGGTCAGTGGAAAACATGTAGGTGCGTAGGTGGAGGATCTGTCTCTGTCGCTGTGTAAAAGCAGCGTGAGCCGCACATCACATTTCCCTGTCTAGGTCTGGTTTTCGCCTGCCTTCAGTGCCTCTGTGTTTGCATTGGTTTCTTCGGGACTAGTGTTCCCCTTAAGGACAGTCTGACATGGAGACATTGAGGACACTTCGCCGAAAGGGCAAGCCTTCTCAAACTACCTTTGAGGTCCTTAACAGTTCACACGAATGCCATTCCAACTACATCATTTGCCATGGTTTTAAAAGCCTCACAAAGCCAAGGCACAACAGGGACATTTCTTAAACTGTGTCGTGAGCTAAACAGGAAATAGATAATGCCATGTTTTAAGTGAGCCAAACAGGGAATAGTTGATGTGAGTGGCCCTGTCTACATGTAAAACTTAAGGGGAGAAATAGAGCACAGTGTTATGAGTGCACCCTGATAAACGTCACTCCCAATCCGTCACAGGCCAACTTAATCCTAATTGTATCATACCACTGTGCTGGAGAGTACAAGCTGTGCAGTTTCGCCAGAGAAGCCTAACTTCATGACGACATCACTGTGAGGCATGTGATGAAGTATAGCCAGCCATCAGCAGCCAGATATTCAGGCGAAGAGGGTATAACTAGGACACATTTACCCCCAACAAAAGCATGCAGGCCTGGATTCCATCTTACTGCCGTAGCCTTTTGTCTTCTCAAACACTTGGATTTGATTAGCATTTTACTTCCTTCCTACTTTACTTTTAACTTGGAATTTTAGAAAATAAATTCTGACCATTTAAGCTTTTGCATAGGTCTTGAATAGCTCTTGGATGGGACAACTGGAGTAAACAATATGTGTAGAAGTCCTGTTCACCCTCAGGATAGAAATGGATTCAGGGCAAGTGGTCCCTGTTGCCTGCTGATTGAAGCCTGGCGATTGAATCTAGACCAGGGGCGGGGCGGGGCGGATGTGAAGAAGGATGCCTTAAACCGAACCCTCTTCCTCTGCAAGGACTCATGCTCGTACGGCGACGTTGTCCGAGGCCCTTAAAGATGTCAGCGAGAGACACAGTGGTAATAAGCGGCTGTAAACAAGTGCTGTAAATTTGTCCAGGGTTAAATGTTTTTCTTTTTCTATTGCAGTATTTCATTGGCTCTTTTCTTGTATCATGGGAGATATCCAGATGAGGAAAGAGAGTCACATAAACAAAACGAATCCACCAAACGATCACAGAAAGGGAAACAACAAAACTCGTGCAAGTATTTCATGTCGAGTTTGACGTCGCAACATCTATTTCTGTGAATGTTTATTAGACAGGTTGTGACCACTTATGGGATATTTTGTCATTTATTGGATTGTCATAAAGGCTTTTATGGGAGATGTTCCATACGATTCAGTGATTTCAGTGCAGAGGCATGTAGTCACTTGACTGGAGAAAGCGGGCACGTAGTAACTGAGCGATGTAAACATTTGCATTTTGCTCCACGCTCTGAGTTTATGATGACAGAAGGTATTAGGATGGCCTCAGATGAGTGCATTTCATTCTTTAGTATTTTTCCAGTTGCATAGCCCGGGAGAAATTACTGAGATAGTAAATAACTTCACACAGAATCAGGCATAGGAATAAACAATTCAACTAGCAGTTATAAAGACAGACACATGGCAGACAGTAGAATATGTCGGGGTTATATATACACTGTACGTTGTACTGAAGTTGAATCCCAATGAGCAATTTGTCCGGACAGCCAATGTACACACAACTAGAAATATCAGAGGTGTGAAAGCATAATGGAGCATGTGAAGAAGAAATTAGATATATCATTAGAGGTGTGTGTTTATGTTTCATGTGTTGGGGAGTAGTAACATTCCACATTCTGTCCGACTGTTAGTCTTTTTGTTTTTCCCCTCCGAACCTTTCTCCTCTCATTGCCACAAATATGAATGACTTGACTATGAAATATGTCGCTCATCAATAGGATCCTTCTATGCCAGAATCAACAGTGGAAAATATTAAGCACAGTGCTAAATACAATACCAAGAAAATGGCTCTGCCGCTGAACATTAGCACAGGAAGCAGGTTCAAGGTTACAGAGAAAATCCCAAGGCTCAAGATGTAGGTGCTCAAGATGACTCAGGTCAGACTGGATATGATGACTATCATGGTCCCGTCTCGGAGCCGTACACTTTCAAAGTTTTACGCTGTGAGGGAGGAAGCTGGGAGGGACCTGCACTTTTTCATTATTATTTCTCACTTGTTGGATTAGGCCTACAATGTGTCTCTTTGACGAACTGTGAGTAAATTGCAAGAAGAGCTCGGGATAATATGTATGTAGGCTTCATCCAGACCGTAAGTAACATTATGGTCTTTTGGTTAGGTTGCCTTTTGCAGACACATTTATGAGGCATTTGTTCTACAGCAAATTGAAGATGGAATGTATAGTGTCGGGCATTGTCAAAGTATATCCTACTCACTAACCAGTGAGCAGAATGAAGTGGATTGCTCCACATGACATAGCAGTGGCCAGTTTGGAATTGAACTGGCCACCTTTTATCAATAGAGGTGTGGGAGCTGAAACATGTCTTCTGTTTCACTTAATAAACCACTGCTGCTAACCTTTTCTTTTTGATCAGCTTTCCTTCTTGAGTTAAACTCTCTCTCTCTCGCTCTCACTGCCAGGGTTTGAACAGTGAGAGCTCTGCTCGGTTGGGACAAAGCTCCCCATGTTGTATGACGCAACACATCTGGAGTTTTGGGATGCTCTGCCACGTTCCTTCCTCCTTCTTCCTCCTCTGCAGCACAGGCCGCTGTGTCAGCGTGTCAGCTACAGTCACACTGGGACTATCAAACTACCATTTTAGGAGACAAAGGACTTCTCCAGGGGGATCACAAAGTGGCTCCTTCAGATATGAACTCATGTTTACCCAGTGTAGTGAACTCAATGAATGGCATTGGGAAAAAAACGTCAATAAATGACTTCATAATTGTTTCATTTAGGACAGTGCCACAAGGTCTGTGTTTCTTTCAGGGAGCAGGGTTGGCCAACCTAACACGTTTCCCAGGTTCCATACACAGATTGTAACAAATGATGACGTCAGTTGATCGTGATCACGCACTTTGATATAGCTATACTGTAGTGTAATGCAAAAACCCCTCCTTTCCTTTTAGTCGGCAGATTTCACTTTGCTGTGCCTCACACATTCTTCAGATGTTTACACGTCTCGTTCTGATTACACTGGTATTCAGCCTGTTTGTGTGTGTGTGTATGAATGTGCGTATAGCCTACATACCCTAATCATGTGCTGCATGTCATTTTCGATCGAGTCCCCTGAGTTTTAACCATGCCCCCGGGCTGGTACAGTATTAATGTCCCCTATAAGAGCTCTGTACACGAGAGACGGACAGTGAAGAAAGTTTCCCAATAAACCCTTGGCCAGCTAGCCAATAGAGAGCAAAGCAAATGGTTTGCAATAACTCAAGTGAATATGAGTCTGGAAAGTGTATTGTAAACCCCTCACAGGAGGCTAGTATTAGTCCCTGTGCACCGTGACCCGATGAAACCGCTTTATTTCATTTTTATGTTTGTAAAAATTGCAGGCAAACCTTGGCCAGGATTGCTCAACTCTGGTCTCACACAAAGCATTGCACAAACTCAGCAATGTCCCCCTAAAGCCCTAATGGGCTTTTTCATTTATTGTTATTTTTAGCCACTAGTTGTCTTTAATATTCTTTTAACAGTAGTGTAACACATAGCCATCGTGTATAACTGTAAAGTCTGAGGCTCTCATCTATAGCCCCCCCCCCCCCCCCCCCCCCGCAAACAATGTACAGAAGGGGTTTTGCGTAGTGATGAGGTCACAACACATTCATTGGTTTACAGTCATTTCCCAGCATCCATACCCCAAAGGCTGTTGATTCTTTGTGAGTTTCTGTAGAAGCAATGGGGTGAACTGTTTATTTTTTTTTATCCAATTACACACCGCTGTGACAACCATGCCTAATACAGCCTACAATAATTGTACCACGGGAGGGCGATTGAGTAAACAGCTTATAACAGCTTATAACAGCTTGAGAAAAGAGAGTTTGTTCCAGCTGATAAGAGGGGAAGATGAAATGAACTGGGGTGCACTGGAAAAGGCACCTTTTCATTAGCTTATGTGTGAGTTTTGTAAATGTTTTTGGGGAACTCAGTCAGTAGAACGCACAAGGTGCAATTTAAAAATGTGCCGTGCATCAGCAGTTCTCCACTTGTTATGTCAGTCACTCAATTAGCCCATGTCAGCTAGCTTTTGTTGTTGTTGTTGATTGCTAGATAAAGTAGTCTAGCCAGCTATATAGACCTTGTATATTAGTAGGCCTAATCATCACCAGTTTACCTTACTTGACATGCAGGGCATCTGCTCAGGGCCCCATCCTCAACTGAATATACAATCGGTTTTCAGGGACACAGTATCTTCAACCTAGCTATATGTTTTCCCCTGAAAACCGAATGTGGGGACCCGCTCAGGCGTTTCTTTTACACACGCTACATTAGGTTACTGTGGCCCTGACCCCCAGTCACTCTCACACAGATATCATGAACGCGATGGAAACATATATAGAACTGCAAGAAATGGGCTTTAAAACGGCAAAAGTGTCTCACTACCCTATGGCAAAATGTGTAGAATTGCAGGAAATGTATTGTAACACTGCCCCCCAAAAAATGCACTGAATGTGTTGTTGTTGCATTGGTCGTTCATCTCTTTTACTTTCTCCACTCGCTCTCCGTGTGCTCCCTTGAGGTGCCCGCCTTTAGCCCCTCTCCCTGACTCGTTTCCTTTCTGTTCAGAACGGCGGCGCAGCATCGCTAACTTCAGCAGTAGGTCCACTACAGAGCGGAGTAGCCAGCATGGAGCAGGAGCTGTTGCGCACGGACACTGCTGTCCTCCGTGGCATGCATAACCTCCAACCGTACAAGTGTTGTCCTATTCGGGGATTTGACTATTCAGCATAAACCTTTTACAAGTATTTTTTGTTGTTGTAGCTTTTTTCTTCAATCGAAATTGATGATACAGCGAGTGGTAAGGATATAACGACAACGCTCGTTCCGTTACTTTTGCAAGGATTCAGATAACATTTATTTTATTTCCTCGTTCACTTTTGGATAGGCTACTGTATATGTGGATACTTGTTCTGAACCATGGGCGACTCCGTATTCTTGGAGAGGCACAATTCTTACCTTGTAAGTATTCTGCGTTATGCTTCTCTCTATACAGCCTGTGGTTAAGAAGTGTGGTAGTTGAGACATAGGCTTCCTCCTGTATTTGTTTATGTTAGAGGACAGAGATGGGAGGATATTGGTTTCCTGAAAGCAAATGACTGACACATTGTGCAGCATCGACATGAATCCTGGCTATGTGCTATGCACACTTGTTTTTCTTCTTCCTCCAGGCAGTAGTGTTTTAGCCTCACCTCATTTCAGCTGCTATTCAGATGTAATTCCCATAGAACCATGCAACAAAAATATGTTAGTTTCACACCATCCAGTTTCCTTCCCGATATCAAAACAGGAGAGGAGAAAGCCAGAGGCAGCTAAGGTCAGTGGTAGGCTGCCTCATGACTCCGGAGAGTTATGTGGCTGGCTGAGTGGATGTTACCACAGAGATGAAGAAAGAACAATACAAGCAAAGCCAGTCTATAAGTCTTCTTTTTCTCACTGCCAGATCAGAGTTCCAGTGCAGTGAGTGCACTCAAGCTTCACATAGAGCTCTGAGCATAGAAAGCAACAGGTTTTGTGTAGCCTACAACGTCCTGTGCTTTTGGAACCTCAGTGTTTCCAATATTTCATGAACTGAAAATGTTCTCGTTTCCTACCATCAGCCCACAGTCTTCCCTCTTGCTAACTTCACATTCTATGATGCTTCTTATTAGAGAGAGAGAGAGAGAGAGAGAGAGAGAGAGAGAGAGAGAGAGATAGAGTGGTGGATGGTGGTCTAATGATGCAAGGGTCAGAGAGGCAGAGTAGAGGATAGAGAGAAACACACACACACACACACACACACACACACACACACACACACACACACACACACACACACACACACACACACGCCTTGCACCTGTCAGAATGTGTTGCATGTTTGCTTAATCCCAGCATGCATTAGGGCTCATTCCAAAGTAACACATATGGAGATAACCCTTCAGAAACAGGTTTATTTACACGTTTCTGGGATTTAAAAGATAGTGGGTTTCGTAATACATTATAGGAGCTCTGAGGCCCAATGACCCCGTGTTGCCACAATTGTGTTTTGATGTGGTTAATTGGTTGACTCCATCAGGCACCACAGAGGCGGTAGATAAGGACAAATCAAATCTATGCTGTCGGTGATCACAGAAAATACCTGAACTAATGCAACTATAGCCTCTTAAGCAATTGTGAGTGCTGTCTTTTGTTTATGTAGTGGAGTCTTAACCAAATCGTAGAGTGACAAAGAACTCTTCTGCTTGTAAATCCTCATGGGTGGTAAGATCAGCATTGCGGGTTGCTGTCTTTCCCCTTGGAAATTATGTGGGGTAATTTCTCTCCGTGTGTGAGTAATCTACTGCCCACTGAGGCTGTTCGGTGGGTCGACTTCACTTTATGAGCCCTGTTTTTGCGGTGAAGACTCATAAAAGTGCAACCAAAGATTGAAAAACAATACCGTTTTCTTTGGCTTCTCTGGCCCACACTTTGGTCTCCCAACTGACATTTGTTCTTGAGGGGTATGAAATGTTGTGTGTATGAAAAGCCCATGCAAGTGTGTAGCCTCTCATTTGTGGTATCACTCACACACAGTTTACTTAGATAAACAACATGTCCGCTTCTCTCGCCCGCAATTAATTGGTCGTTCAACTTCAACTGGCTCTGGAGTTATGAACGTTATGTGGAGTGTAAGCAACACATTGCACATATCATATTGCAGAGTGCCTTGGTTTTCATTGTAACTATATAAGCAGACACCACCTAGCCTTAGACACAGCAACTTGAGTGCTGCTTCCTCGAGTGTGTAGGAGTGGTTTATGGTTGGCTGTTGGTAGTGAACTCTGGCATTCTGACGATGCAGTCCAAGGTTAATATCACTGCCGAAGGATCCCAAAGTTGGAGACAAAGCGTGGAAAGGAGGATTAGCTCCGCTTAAGCTTTCCCCATCAGCCTTCCAATAAACAAATTCCATATTCCGTCATTCTGTCCACTGTGTATAAATATTCCAGATTCCAGTGTTATACTGGTTGGAGACATTGAGGATTTGAAGAGGAGAGAGAGCAGCACCATGCCTGTTGCCAAGGCATAAACTTTGAATCTGTCTTGTAGGCAGCCATGTGGCTCTGCTCTGCTTGGCTCTACTAGGTTCTGCCTGGTTCTGCTAGGTTCTGCTAGGTTCTGCTAGGCTCTGATAGGTTATGCTAGGCTCTGATAGGTTCTGCTAGGTTGTGCTAGGCTCTGATAGGTTCTGCTAGGTTCTGCTAGGCTCTACTAGGTTCTGCTAGGTTCTGCTAGGCTCTGCTAGGCTCTGATAGGCTCTACTAGGTTCTGCTAGGTTTTACTAGGTGCTGCTAGGTTCTGCTAGGCTCTGCTAGGCTCTGCTAGGTTGTGCTAGGCTCTGATAGGCTCTGCTCACTTCGGAGTGATGCTAGCTCCTCCAGGTGTACTAGCGCTGGGGACCCAATACTCAGCCAAGACCCAACTCCTCACTGGGGTGGCAGGTAGCCTAGTGGTTTAGAGCGTTGGGCCAGTAACCGAAAGGTCCTTGAGTAAGACACTTTACCCTAATTGCTCTTTACCCTAAGGGCATCTGCTAAATGACAAAAAATGTTAAAAATGATCAGACCCCACCAGGTTGGTTTTCACCCGGTCACCCCTTTGTTCCGGACCATTCCCAGACGGGTGTTATTACACGGTTGTTATCTAATGTGTTTGGATTCCCCCCTACCCTAATGTTTTTCTCTTGTTGGGGTTTGACGATCCATGATGGATTCTCTCTTCCTCATTTGGCCGAACATCCACTGCCTGCTTCCTCCTTGACTAAAATGGTATGTGTTGATGTCATCTGGATGTCATCTGGTGGCTGGTTGTAGTGTCACGGCATTACACAGGATGGCACGTGTTTGTGGCATGGTTAGGGGAAGTGATGTCAACCTCAGCTGCCACTCACTCTACTGAGGCTGGTTCCTGCTGCGCCGACTTGTATCACTGTTGTCCGAAAGCTGGATCTTTACTCTCTCCTGGCTCTCCATTGTGTCCTTTAAACTTTTACTGCAGTGGGATAACTCAGGGTCACACAGTGTTTCTTGGTAGTCTTAAACAGATCTACTTTATAACAAAAGTACACACCCCACACACATGGTTATGGGCTTAAAAAAAGAAGACACCTGAACCATGTCAGATATAGAGTTGAAATCTATTCAATTTTGAGTTTGCATCCCAATATTACATGCTATATACATCACAGAAGGCTGAAATATATCAACATTGTTTGACATAGAAACATAAATGTTTTTTGAATTTTGAATTAATTATGAAATTGTGAAAAATATGAATAACATTCCACCCATGAGGCCACTAGAGGGCGCTTTGGTCATATGACTGCAGGAAAGGGCTACAGATATGGTACATTATGTGATGTAGCAACAGACCTATTGGCTACTATGTGCATGTGACTGACTCAGAGAGAGGAAGCAGACAGAAAATCCGACACATTGACTACAGATCGGATTGTTTAATTGTTGATTAATTGAATGACTGATTACATACGTGCTGGTGTTGTCAGCTGACCTTCAAAAGACTTCTGTATCACAGTGGCTGGGCCTCTGTCTCTGTCCCCCTGTCCACACACTCTCTCTTGCCCTCCTGCCTCTCCCCCTAACCGAGGCATCACTGGCCAAAAGGAACCCGCATTCACCCTCTTCCCTATCCTGGAGACACTCAGAGAGCCTCGTCAGTCTGAGGGCCAAGTACCTGCCCAGACAGGCTCCAAATTCCTCTCATTGTTCTAGTACTAAGTAGATATTTCGTAACGGGGTCTGGCCCCCTTACCTGTTTCCCGCTCACCTTGTCCTTGTTGTTTCCTGAAGGCTGTTTGCTTTGCCCCAACCACAACCACTCCCTCTGCAAATAGGACTCAGGTGATTGACCGCACTAAGAAGGCTGTTTCAGGGCACCTGACTCCATGATTAAACACAGTCGGATCCTATGGCATCCAGGATGTTGCCCAGTTCCAACAGTGTTTGAGTAGATTTCTATTGATTCTGACTGAGTTAGAGCTGTTCTAGTTCTAACATTTCTATTTCTATCAAGCCTTTACTTTTTTTCAGTTACCGGCGATTTCAGTGATTTCAGCCAGCATGGTCAAACTAATGATACAGTATAACATGTTGTATTGGACTCTGAGGAAACAGATTCAGTGTGTTGGATCTCTACTTACAGTTGTGTAATCTGACCAGAACCTCACATATAAATACAAGAAATAAGCTGTACTGTTTAATATCATTTTCAAAAAACATTTTAAGAGACCAGACCGATTTCTTATTTTATTTATCTCATGATTTAAGTTGTATTGCAGGATTAAAACCTCCATAACAGCCCAACAGGGGTCAAATGTTGGACGTTAAAA
Source organism: Salmo trutta (assembly GCF_901001165.1). Classification (NCBI taxonomy): domain Eukaryota; kingdom Metazoa; phylum Chordata; class Actinopteri; order Salmoniformes; family Salmonidae; genus Salmo; species Salmo trutta. The sequence goes on along the minus strand of NC_042962.1, from coordinate 48,572,103 downwards.
TCGGATGCAGTTATTTTGTTCCAGTGCCCATTTAGCCTGGGACTGGAAAATCCTGTGGTGTTACAGAGGTCACAGGGTCAAAAGGTGAGACAGGGGTCAGCACATCTCTGTCATCTGATTAACTTTTCTGATATGTCTCTTTGTGTACGGTCAAAGGTCATGGAGCTCACTGAACTGCAGCCAAGGCAATGTTCAGGATCGGGGGAGTGTGGCTAGGCTAACTCAACCAGCCAGGGGAGAGGAACATTCAAAGAAAAAGCTTATGCACCTACACTGAAAAACTTAGATGATGCATGGAAAATAGTGGGATATGCTTCCGATGGAAATAGTGTCCAAATGAACTCTGGAAGATTCCCTGCTTCCCTGTAAATTCCCCTTAATGATGTAGATGTAAAAAGCTTTTTATATAATTTTCCCTGATCAAAAACCTGGAACTCCTTGACAAATTCATGTTCTTTGCTTACATGGAGCCAATTTCCTGCAGCGCCCAAGACAGAGATTGAATGGATAGAAAGGACATTCCCACTTGATTTCACATGGACACTTGAATGCTCAGAAGAGTTATAGTTGCAAAGAGCGAATGAACATTGCACTTTATTGTAGACTGTAAAGTGAGCGTAATGGTTCTACATTCAATTTCTATTCCTGGAAACAGAAGCACTGCCAATCTAGATGATGAAGAGCACATATTCTACCATATAAGGAGAATTCTGCAGACTACTTATTCACAGAAGGTTACAGGCCTAAGAGGGCTTGTGGTGATTTTATATGTAAACGGGTGTCTATGCTTGAGTGCTTGTGTGAGTGAATGTGTGTGTGTTGTGGCATTCACAGGTCTGTGTATGGGTGGCCATAGTTAATTAAAGCCCCGTGTGGGACCTCTTAGCTCATGCTGATGTGGCCGGTGACACTTTGCTTCTTGAAAGTCCAATATCTTGAAAATGTGACAGCTGACATGCAAAACATTTCGGGACTGTATCAACAGTGGACTAATGAAAAAAACACACCAAAAAGATCGTTTCCATGCTGAGGTGAGGAATGTCAGGCCGACAAGTGTGTCTATGCATACAACACATACAACACATACAACGTACACACACACGCACACATGCACGCACGCACGCACACACACACACACACACACACACACACACACACACACACACACACAGCCCAGTGTGTGACCTCATCATCATACACTGAGGCCGAACGAGGTTTAAGCATCACTGATTAGTGAATTTTCAACGACACTGAAATTCCACTCAATATATTATATTTACCACATCAAAGGTCTGACATCAGGATGACATTCCTCATCATTACAGCTGAACGACTACACCTTTCACTTTCAACTGGTTGTGGTAAACACTGTATGTGGCTGAAAAAAAAGCAGAACGTGCTCGTCTCCCCCACTCTCCTGGCATGTTTTCTGGTCGTGTCTTGTGACTGTGAGCTGATAGCTCCTCTCTCCATCAGAGGATTCCAACAGGAAGGGTCAGAGGTGCATGGCACAGACGAAACGCCAACGGGATGAACGGGAGACCGAACAACCATCCATCAGAAGTTATGTGGGGCTCGAGGGCTGTCTCCTCTGCCTTCAGTCTCTCTTCTATCTTATCTCCAGCATGTGGACATTTATCTTGTGTTGTGATAGCCTCGTGTGGTTAGACTGAGCGACTCTCTCTCAATGGACTGAGCGAGCAAGCTCCTTTAGGAAGTGAAAGTTGTTTGTCACTTATTCCATGTTTTGAGTTCAAGAGGAAGGAGTTTTCAGTGGCTTAGTCGAAGCACTGTTCTATGGGTGATGCCGTGATGGACCTTTCCCTTTTGCCAGTAACGTCACAACATCAACCAAGGCCTCCTCGTTAGTATATATCCCATGTCTAGAGATAGCTGTGTATTCCCAATGAGACCCCCCCCCCCCCAGACTCAACGTAGAAATGTCGAAGAGCTTCCCACTTTGCTTCACAGGGTTCCTGTGATGTCAGAGAACGAAAGAGAGAGCGAGAACAAAACGATAGTGTGTTCCTTCTTTTTGAGTCTCAGGTCTGTGAAAAGGCAGAAAGGCTACTCCCCACCCTCTCTCTTAGACCCTCAGGAGGATAGAGCCCAGTTTGACTTAGAGGGTCCTTGTCGAAGAAAACATTCAGTGAAGACCGTTAAGGTCCAGCACTTTATCTCTTCCCTTGCCAAGGCCTACAGAGTATAAAAGGCTGGGTGGTTCTGGTGACAGCCAGCAGATAGCTGGATTAATGGCCAGACCTCCGGCTTTCCAAGAGAAATCTATTTTAATTGTGGTAAATAAGTCCAAAAAGAGGGTGAACTCATACCAGAAAACTAGCTAAGTAAGTATACAGATACATGGTGTGATTAAGAAACTCAAAAATATTTGACTAAATTGTACTTTTAGAAAGGGTGGACCCAAATGCATTCACAAAAAAAATTGTCAACAGGGATTGTAATTTATACAGCTGAAGTGCTCTCTAATTGTCAGAGCTTAGGCTGTATTATGGCCTGTCGATGATTCACTGAGGAACGGGTCTCTCCAGGATTTGTGTAGTTATGAAATTACACTTTTAGTGGAAAAGTCTTTCTAATAGGTAGTTTGGGACTCATTTGTCACTTTGAGGGACATTGAGGAGGAAGTTGTGAGGGCAGGAGAACATAATTAAGTCATTGTCTTATAAACACACCAATATATCACTATCTGAGGAACTATTGTGTGTGTGTGTGTGTGTGTGTGTGTGTGTGTGCATGTGTGGAAGGAAAGCAGTGCATGTGTAGACTTTATTTATTTATTTATTTTATTTCACCTTTATTTAACCAGGTAGGCAAGTTGAGAACAAGTTCTCATTTACAATTGCGACCTGACCTAGATAAAGCAAAGCAGTTTGACACATACAACAACACAGAGTTACACATGGAGTAAAACAAACCTACAGTCAATAATATAGTAGAAAAATAAGTCTATATACAAAGTGAGCAAATGAGGTGAGATAAGGGAGGTAAAGGTAAAAAAGGCCATGGTGGCGAAGTAAAAACAATATAGCAAGTAAAACACTGGAATGGTAGATTTGCAGTGGAAGAAAGTGCAAAGTAGAAATAGAAATAATGGGGTGCAAAGGAGCAAAATAAATAAATACAGTAGGGGGTGAGGTAGTTGTTTGGGCTAAATTATAGATGAACTATGTACAGGTGCAGTAATCTGTGAGCTGTTCTGACAGCTGGTGCTTAAAGCTAGTGAGGGAGATAAGTGTTTCCAGTTTTAGAGATTTTTGTAGTTCGTTCCAGTCATTGGCAGCAGAGAACTGGAAGGAGAGGCGGCCGAAGGAGGAATTGGCTTTGGGGGTGACAAGGGAGATATACCTGCGGGAGCGCGTGCTACAGGTGGGTGCTGCTATGGTGACCAGCGAGCTAAGATAAGGGGGAACTTTACCTAGCAGGGTCTTGTAGATGACCTGGAGCCAGTAGGTTTGGCAACGAGTATGAAGCGAGGGCCAGCCAACGAGATAGTACAGGTTGCAGTGGTGGGTAGTATATGGGGCTTTGGTGACAAAACGGATGGCACTGTGATAGACTGCATCCAATTTATTGAATAGGGTATTGGAGGCTATTTTGTAAATGACGTCGCCGAAGTCGAGGATCGGTAGGATGGTCAGTTTTACGAGGGTATGTTTGGCAACATGAGTGAAAGATTCTTTGTTGCGAAATAGGAAGCCAATTCTAGATTTAACTTTGGATTGGAGAGTTTCCAGTCTAACCAGACACCTAGGTATTTGTAGTTGTCCACATATTCTAAGTCAGAACCGTCCAGAGTAGTGATGCTGGACGGGCGGGCAGGTGCAGGCAGCGATCGGTTGAAGAGCATGCATTTAGTTTTACTTGTATTTAAGAGCAGTTGGAGGCCACGGAAGCAGAGTTGTATGGCATTGAAGCTCGTCTGGAGGGTAGTTAACACAGTGCCCAAAGAAGGGCCAGAAGTATACAAAATGGTGTCGTCTGCGTAGAGGTGGATCAGAGACTCACCAGCAGCAAGAGCGACATCATTGATGAAAACAGAGAAAAGAGTCGGCCCAAGAATTGAACCCTGTGGCACCCCCATAGAGACGGCCAGAGGCCCGGACAACAGGCCCTCCGATTTGACACACTGAACTCTATCAGAGAAGTAGTTGGTGAACCAGGCGAGGCAATCATTTGAGAAACCAAGGCTATTGAGTCTGCCGATGAGGATGTGGTGATTGACAGAGTCGAAAGCCTTGGCCAGGTCAATGAATACGGCTGCACAGTATTGTTTCTTATTGATGGCGGTTAAGATATCATTTAGGACCTTGAGCGTGGCTGAGGTACACCCATGACCAGCTCTGAAACCAGATTGCATAACGGAGAAGGTGCGGTGGGATTCGAAATGGTCGGTAATCTGTTTGTTGACTTGGCTTTTGAAGACTTTAGAAAGGCAGGGTAGGATAGATATAGGTCTGTAGCAGTTTGGGTCAAGAGTGTCCCCCCCATTGAAGAGGGGGATGACCGCAGCTGCTTTCCAATCTTTGGGAATCTCAGACGACACGAAAGAGAGGTTGAACAGGCTAGTAATAGGGGTTGCAACAATTTCGGCAGATAATTTTAGAAAGAAAGGGTCCAGATTGTCTAGCCCGGCTGATTTGTAGGGGTCCAGATTTTGCAGCTCTTTCAGAACATCAGCTGACTGGATTTGGGAGAAGGAGAAATGGGGAAGGCTTGGGCGAGTTGCTGTGGGGGGTGCAGTGCTGTTGACCGGGGTAGGGGTAGCCAGGTGGAAAGCATGGCCAGCCGTAGAAAAATGCTTATTGAAATTCTCAATTATAGTGGATTTATCGGTGGTGACAGTTTCCTGTCCTCAGTGCAGTGGGCAGCTGGGAGGAGGTGCTCTTATTCTCCAAGGACTTTACAGTGTCCCAGAACTTTTTTGAGTTTGTGTTGCAGGAAGTACATTTCTGCTTGAAAAAGCTAGCCTTTGCTTTTCTAACTGCCTGTGTATATTGGTTTCTAACTTCCCTGAAAAGTTGCATATCACGGGGGCTGTTCGATGCTAATGCAGAACGCCACAGGATGTTTTTGTGTTGGTTAAGGGCAGCCAGGTCTGGAGAGAACCAAGGGCTATATCTGTTCCTGGTTCTACATTTCTTGAATGGGGCATGCTTATTTAAGATGGTGAGGAAGGCATTTTTTTAAATAACCAGGAATCCTCTACTGAAGGGATGAGGTCAATATCCTTCCAGGATACCCTGGCCAGGTCGATTAGAAAGGCCTGCTCGCTGAAGTGTTTCAGGGAGCGTTTGACAGTGATGAGTGGAGGTCGTTTGACCGCTGACCCGTTACGGATGCAGGCAATGAGGCAGTGATCCTTGAGATCTTGGTTGAAAACAGCAGAGGTGTATTTAGAGGGCAAGTTGGTCAGGATGATATCTATGAGGGTGCCCGTGTTTACGGCTTTGGGGTGGTACCTGGTAGGTTCATTGATAATTTGTGTAAGGGCATCAAGCTTAGATTGTAGGGTGGCTGGGGTGTTAAGCATGTCCCAGTTTAGGTCACCTAGCAGCACGAGCTCTGAAGATAGATGGGGGGCAATCAGTTCACATATGGTGTCCAGAGCACAGCTGGGGGCAGAGGGTGGTCTATAGCAGGCAGCAAACGGTGAGAGACTTGTTTTTAGAGAGGTGGATTTTTAAAAGTAGAAGTTCAAATTGTTTGGGTACAGACCTGGATAGTAGGACAGAACTCTGCAGGCTATCTCTGCAGTAGATAGCAACACCGCTCCTTTTGGCCGTTCTATCTTGTCTGAAAATGTTGTAGTTAGGTATGGAGATTTCGGAGTTTTTGGTGGTCTTCCTAAGCCAGGATTCAGACACGGCTAGGACATCCGGGTTGGCAGAGTGTGCTAAAGCATTGAATAAAACAAACTTAGGGAGGAGGCTTCTAATGTTAACGTGCATGAAACCAAGGCTATTACGGTTACAGAAGTCATCAAAAGAGAGCGCCTGGGGAATAGGAGTGGAGCTAGGTCACTGCAGGGCCTGGATTAACCTCTACATCGCCAGAGGAACAGAGGAGGAGTAGGATAAGGGTACGGCTAAAAGCTATGAGAATTGGTCGTCTAGGACGTCCGGAACAGAGAGTAAAAAGGAGAAGGTTTCTGGGGACGATAAAATAGCTTCAAGGTATAATGTACAGACAAAGGTATGGTAGGATGTGAATACAGTGGAGGTAAACCTAGGCATTGAGTGATGATGAGAGAGATATTGTCTCTAGAAACATAATTGAAACCAGGTGATGTCATCGCATGTGTGGGTGGTGGAACTGAGAGGTTGGATAAGGTATAATGAGCAGGGCTAGAGGCTCTACAGTGAAATAAGCCAATAAACACTAACCAGAACAGACTTGACAGCCTACCAGTGTTAGACTATGTTTATAGTGGAGCGGTACCGTGCAGTATGCTAATAAAAAATGCCTCATTAACACTCATCAACAAGAATTCAAACTGTTGAACGACATTCATCATCATGAACAAATAAATTGACTGGATAGAACACTGACTACACCCCACAGTTCAAATGCCCATAGAAACACTCGGCTAAAAGGGAAAGTTGTCCACAACGCTGGATTACGAAGAGGTCAGCTGAAGGTTGCAGTGCTGGAGGGAGGAGGTAGAGCCGGGCACCTCGGCACAATCATTTGCCAGGAAAATCAATAAAGCACCAGCCTCTCACTCCGTGACCGAACCGACCTAACTGATATGCAGTGCGCTGGTGCTGGAAAGCTGGGCACTGGGTGGCTTTTCTGTGTTGAAGGTGTTTAAAAGCCAAGGACTCTTTCGCTCGCTCGCATGCACACATGCTCACACGCACACACACACACACACGCACACACACACGCATACCTGCCGGAAGTGACACTTGTCTCACACTTCCTGAGCTGAGAGAAATTAGCAGCAATGACTGACTGTGGCACCTTGTGACATTGCGAGTCATTGTTAAATCAAATCCAACTGGTAAATCATACTGTGGTTGTGTTATTGTGCACAAAACAATTCAACTGCGGTAGAGATAAGGACATAATTATCTTTCAGCAAATTCCACATACAAGCCACACACACAGGCCTGCATACATTTGCATGCACGGATGCACACGCACACAGATGCGTACACAGATGCGCGTGTGCGCGCGCACACACACACACACACACACACACACACACACACACACACACACACACACACACACACACAGTCTAACAAAAAAATAAACAAACTTTGAAAAGCTTTTCTCTGAGGTGGAAGAAAGTGATGGTGACCTTTTGTGCCACGGTCAGATATCATCCAGGTCATACCGGGGCCAGGCATTCTCATTCAGCCATGGAGTTCTCTTTGTCCAAGAGAAAGTTGTAAGAATTCCTTTCCTATTGGTCATATCACCTACTGAGTGTACAGTTGGCAGGGTTCAAAGACAAACATTTCCTATACATAGGCATTCATGACACAGTTCATGACAAAGTGGTGATGCATCAACAGCAACCCGCTGAGCACAGCCGTCAATTCAACGTCTACTCCACATTGGTTCAACGTAATTGAATTGAAACGACGTGGACACAGCATTGACTTAACCAGTGTGTGCCCAGTGTGAAGTATCTGAGGTGGTTTTCAAGTGACACAATGGAGGACAGCATTTGAGTTGTTCCATTCTATAGATCAGGGGTTCTTAAACGTTTTCATCTCGAGACCCAAATGCGTAGTTGACCGTCCTCCCGTGACCCAAATCCTCCTCCAGCAACCCAAATTAAGAAAAAGTAGTGTGTGATGTATTTTCAGAACTCGCGACCCACCTCTCACTAGCCCACGGCCCACTTCGGGTCCCGACCCATAGTTTAAAGAAACCTTAATGTATGTTGAATGAATAATGGCCCGTCGAAAGTTGACAGGAGAATTACAGGACAGGATAAATGTACAGTGATAACCTCTGCATCGGGACATCTGAGAAACGACTTTACAGGCCCTTGCGTAACCGTTCTGGTTATGAATCGTTTTCATTTTCAGCCTGCTTAAGTCAGCACAGCCATAACACTCTGTAACCATCAATCACATTCTCATGAACATCTGATGGCTTCTTAGAGTCTTAGCGCGTAGCGAGTGTAAACGGTGCCATGTGTCTCGTAAAGGGGTATTTCCTGGTGCTCGGCCTTCCCCCGTCACCAAAGCTTTAAACCAGCCCAGTGGAACCAAGCAGTGTTGTAATCCCTGTTTTTTTTAACAGGGCCTGTCAAAGTGAGGACTAGGTAGCGGATGGAATCCAGTTTGGCTTGGGGCTCGTTCACAGTGGGCTAGTTCAAGCGTTGTTTAAGCGTTGTTAGAGAGTGGCCCATGCCATTTAGCTAAAGAAGCTCTCGCAAGAGCCAGAGCTGCCGGGACATCACGTTAACAGGCCACAAGGGCCACAGATTTAGTCTCCCCATGCTAGAGGGATGTTGCGAGTGGTTCGCAGGAAGTGTGAAATGTCACAGCGAGTGTAGCGCGTCTGGAGGTCCCCGGTGTGTTTTGTTATCCGGCGAACAAACACTGGTTTCCTGAAAAAGAGAGAGGAGATAGGGAAGGAAGAGAGGAAAGGGAACGAAGAGGAGAGGAGAGAGGGAAATAAAACGTTTCACTTTTCTGGCCCCCACAGAAAACCTCCAGTCTTGATGGTGGAACATTGTGAAATATTGTGTTGTTGTTTTTCTCTAGTTCTTGGTCCTAAGAAAACCACCTTAGCAACCAAAGTTTCTCCGAAACCAACTAGTGGAACATGTGGCTCAATATGGTCGTTCAGCTTGATTGCTCCTGATTGATTCGCTATTTATTTCCAGACGTCCCGACTGAGGAGGATGATTGAGTGGCACATTATTTCTTGGGGAATGGGTTATGTAGTGATATGTTCTCATGCCGTGGGTATGGCAGAGTGTTCTCTCGGAGCATTCTGTGCGAAACCAATGCCCAGTGGGCTAGTTAGCAAACACGCTGCCTCCTAGACAGACAAAGCAGCTGAGAGGGGGAAAGAGCACTAGCGGTAGGGGGGTAGTGCCCCTGTGACAACAATTTTGGACCCCCTTGTGGCCCCCCTAAATGTGGAGTATGAAATAATTTTTACTTAACTAATTTTAGCTATCGTTCTTTTTTTACATCCGTTATTAGACAGTGGCAACGATGATGATTATGAACATGGTCTTTTGCCTGCTAATGCCTGCAATGCAGTGAAGAAAACGATATGACAACAATAACGTCTAATGTAACTGGCCCCTCTAACAGTACAGCTTGGCCCCCCCAGTTGAAATGGTCTAGAACCGCCACTGGGAAAGAGACCAGAAGGTGCTGACTACTGAAGCTAACTTCTGCAGTTAAGAGTTCCTAGAGTTATTGACACACATTGGAAGGCCGTACTTATAACATGCCTTTTGCTATACTGCCATTACCACCTCTGGTTTGGGCATAGTCTATAACACACAGCACTATAATTAACTAAGTTGGACAAAGGTAATTTCATTCAAGATCAGCCACTCCCTTTTCACCTAACCAAAACCTCATGTATTGCCTCGGGTCAACATGTTTGATCACCCTGGTAGCTTTGACATCAAAGGACAATTGAAAACGAATGGAGTACATCCTCTGTTGTAAACACAGAACAGTGGTGCCATTGTGTCCTGCACAGTAAATTTATCTGAGTAAATTTTACTCAAATTGAATACAATTATACTCTACAAAAGATAACATTTGGTCCCAGTCTAAATAGAGTAAAAATTACTCTTGTTGCAGAGTTCAATTTTCAAAGTTATTTCTACTGTATTCAGTGTTTATATTTAACTCTACAAACTGTAATTTACTCCATTTAGCTTAACATGGAAACAACTCTACTGCCAATTCACTCAATATAGAATAGAATATTATCTGTGGAAAGTGTCATTTCTTACTCAAATTGAATACATTTTTACTCAACAAAGATAATGTTTGGTCCCAGTCTAAATAGAGTGAAAATTACTCGTTGCAGTTAATTTTTTTTTATTTCTACTCTATTCAGTCTTTATATAACTCTACAAACTGTAATTTACTCTATTTTGCTTAAAATGAAAACTCTGCCAATTCACTCAATATAGAATTTAATATTATCAGCCAAGATTGGCATTTGTACAACTAAACTTAACGTCAATAAATCAGAAGTCAGTATTTAACAAAGCACTTTATTCTTAAATGTAAGACATTTGCAATACATACATCAAAATACTGATGATAATAAAATAAAATTGTGGACTGAAATGAAATGTTGGCCTCTGTTCACTTTAATACATGTACATAAAAAAGCTCAATATTGCAATTCAATACATCTAACAATGACATGGAGGATTTTGTGAAACTGGCATCTCACATATCAAAAACACTGATGATAAAATACAATTGTGGCCACTGTAAAATGACATTTTGGCATCTGTCCCCCCTTTATTAAAAGTAAATAAAAAATCCAATATTGCAATATAATACATCTTGGTTTTAAAGAGCTTTCTGTGCAGTTTTTAGAATCACAGGAAACAGTATGGGACAATAAACAAACTTGAATCATCACAACTGTAAGACATCTGTATATCAAATGCTTTGTGACAGAAAAGCTCTATAACATCAACTACATAAGGTGCCTCTATTGTACACCCAACTCTATATGCATTAAAATGCTCATCAAGACATATTATTTGTAGGGCAAAAGTAACCAACCAGTAACCTCTCATCTTTAACAACAACATGGTGGATTTTCTGAAAAACTGGCATCTCACAATGAACTTTAAGACAAACAACTAAACCTGAACAATACATATTTCCATGGTGTTTGGGCCCATTTAACATTTAAAACCGTGGTGTCAATTGGTACCTGAAGAGTCTCAGCCATCTTACAGCCGCATTCCACCACAGTTAAAGATAACATTTTACCTGGACGGATCATGACTGTCGGTGTCAAATGTCTGCCAACTGTATGCTATTTGACTTTGGTGGTTTTCTGCCAATGTTTCAGTTACATTTTTAAAGCTTTTTAATAGTTTTTTAAATAAATTATGCTTTGCTTCATAGCGTATGCACCAGCTATGCAAATCCGGTCCAATTTTAAGCACACATGTGGGGTAATGCACCATAAAATGATCCTTCGGTAGCAGCCTCTTTTTTTGGAAATAATTGCTTGAATAACCTGTGGTGTTCTGCAATTAAGTGTTTCAAAAAAAATGTAATACCCTTTGATATCATTGGATAAAATGTATCTGAAGCAACAGCAACAGTAAATACCAGTGTTGATCATTTGGACAAACTAAGTCTCCAAAGAGAAGTGGTAGATTGCGAAGTCAACACCAGGACTGGATAGCATTTAACCCCAAGTCATCAGTCCTCTCCTAACTTCACTGCAGGAGGTTTGTTGTTTTGCTCCATGTAACCATAGTTAAAGCTCTTTATACTCCTGTCTATTTCATTTGATGTTGTGTACTTGTCTATCAAGTGCAGTATTAGCAGTTTCATTTCATATTGGGCCACTCCCTCCAAGATATCATGCATAATATCGACAGGGAAATGTTCACATGTATTGAAGTACCGCAAGGAGGTTAGAACGCAATAACGTTTAACACCCATCACATAGAGAAGACTGGGATTTGTCTCCTTTTATTGGCAGTGTTCTGCATGAAGTGCTCGAGTTCGCATAACTATCTTGGGTGAATCTTGATCAAATTCAGTCTGAAAGTTCTCGTTCTCAGCAAGACAGAAGCGGCAACAACATCTGGCACTGAATGATTCAACAAAACGAAATAAACAGTGAAGACCAAGGTTGTCACCTGTAACTTGGACAATAGTTCCATACACTGGTTGATCATACAATGGGACCATAATTCCATCCCTCTCAAGTACTTTAATATCCTGCACAACTGGATTAAGTATTTTAGAAAAGCCATATGTTTTAATGTCTTTGGGCATGAAATAAAGGCACCAAATGAATATTAAGCAGAAATGAGTTGAACTTTGGAGAAAAATTCCATAAGGTGAAATAGATTGCTCCTAATTTATGTTTTCCCAGTTTTGATCCAAGAGGATATGCAGTTTCAAAATCATCATAGAGAAGCTGTATCTGAATTGCTTCTGTTTTGAAAATAGAGCATGGCTCTTGAACAGATCTCCATCACATAAGTCATAAAGTTTTCTTGAACTGGAATCGGGTGTTTGTAAATAAACTGTCATGTTTTCAAAATTGGGATGTAAACAAATGTATCAGTAACAACAATTTGATCTTAGCCTCCAGTAGTCCGATTGCGTTGTGTATCAAATCTTGTACCAAGAACGTATTCAACTGGGTCTACCCGTCCCCACTTTTCTGTAAAATACTGCCTTCTCTTACTTTCAGAATTTAATACACTAAAAGGATTTGACATTTAAAAAAAAAACTGGATCAATTTTACACTCAATGTCACTTTTAATAGGCTCCTGTATAGACAGACACTTCTTCACAGATTCTTTAGCTTGATTATGAATATAATCAACTATCTATTCCATGGAAATGACCAAAGAGTTAATGGTTGTTTCACCTACACCTGCCACTATAAGTTCAGCTATGGTTGCAGCGCAGCTGTCTACAAGACTCTTATCGACAAGGACTGACTCAGAAGGGGAACTTGTTGATGGCAAGTCATCAAAATGACTCACTGCTACATATTCAGCTGTAGAGGGGCCTTCACCATGATCAGAGCAAGGTTCATGTGCTTTATAAAGATGCTTTCTGAACCCAACAAAGTGCAATAAACTTGTGAACAACCAGCCTGACCGCATTTAAGACAAAGTGTCTTTCCTGGACAAAGTCCGTGGACCAACTTCAAGTGTTTTGTCAAGGAATTAGCATTTGCCTGCAGGCTTTTGCAAGCAAAGCACAACATTTTAGATGAATGATATTAAAAAGTTTATGTGGGAAATGAAAAAGGTTATTTCCTGTCACGCCCTGAACATAGAGAGCCCTCGGGGTTCTCTGTGGTGTTTTAGGTCAGGGCGTGACTAGGGTTTTTTCTAGGTATTACATTTCTATGTTGGTGTGTGTGTATGGTTCCCAATTAGAGGCAGCTGTATATCGTTACCTCTAATTATGGATCATACTTAGTGTGTCCTTTTTCCCACCTGCTAGGTGGGATATTGTTTTGGTATGAGTGCCTATGTGCGCTACGTATTTCACGATCGTTATATCTTTGTTGTTTTGGAAGTTTCACTATCATTAAAATATGGAACTCTAGTCACGATGCGCCTTGGTTCAATTATTCATACAACGGTCGTGACAGAATACCCCAACCAGTCAGGACCAAGCAGCGTGCCCAGGAGGTGAAGGAGAGTTGGTCATGGGAAGAGATACTAGGTGGATGTGAGACCCTTCCTTGGCGGGAGTCACCGAGGAGTAAAGGAGGACAGCGACGACGCCGGGGTCCGCGGCCACAAACAATCCAAGGGCAACCCCAAGATTTTTTTTGGGGGGGCACAAGGGGCGGTCGGCCGAGCCGAGGAGAGAGCCAGATACCGTCTGGGAGTCGATGGAGCAGTTTGAGGAGGGATATCGGAGAGAGATGTTGGCTAGGAGTATGCTGCAGCGCAGGCGTTTTGAGGAGCGTGTCATCAGTCCGGTGCAACCTGTACCGGCTCCACGCACCAGGCCTCCAAGTGCGCCTCCCCAGCCCAGTAGGTCCTGTGCCGGCTCCCCGCACTCGCCCTGAAGAGTGTGTCACCAGCCCGGTGCAACCTGTGCCGGCTCCACGCACCAGGCCTACAGTGCGCCTCCCCAGCCCGGTGCAACCTGTTCCGGCTCCACGCACCAGGCCTCCAGTGCGCCTTCCCAGCCCGGTATGTCCTGTACCGGCTCCCCGCACTTGCCCTGAGGAGCGTGTCATCAGTCCGGTGCAACCTGTGCCTGCTCTCTGCACTTGTCCACCAGTGCATGTGTACAGGCCGGAGCCTTCCACTGCGCCGATGCCCAGTCCAGGCACGGTGTGCAGTCCCGCTCCATGGCCGGAGCCTTCCTCTGCGCCGGTGCTCAGTCCAGGCACGGCGTCCAGCCCGCTCCATGGCCGGAGCCTTCCTCTGTGCTGGTGCTCAGTCCAGGCACGGCATCCAGTCCCGCTCCATGGCCGGAGCCTTCCTCTGAGCCGGTGCCCAGTACAGGCACGGCGTCCAGTCCCGCTCCATGGCCGGAGCCTTCCTCTGCACCGGTGACCAGTCCGGGCACGGCGTTCAGCCCGGCTTCATGCGGTCTGAGCGGGGGCTACGTCTCGCACCGGAGCCGCCACCGATGCTAGTTGCCCACCCTAACCCTCCCCATCTAGTTTCAGGTTTTGCGGTCGGAGTCCGCACCTTTGGGGGGGTACTGTCACGCCCTGACCATAGAGAGCCCTCTGGGTTCTCTATGGTGTTTTAGATCAGGGCGGGACTAGGGTTTTTTCTAGGTATTACATTTCTATGTTGGTGTGTGTGTATGGTTCCCTATTAGAGGCAGCCTCTAATTGGGGATCATACTTAGTGTGTCCTTTTTCCCACCTGCTAGGTGGGATATTGTTTTGGTATGAGTGCCTATGTGCACTACATATTTCATGATCGTTATGTCTTTGTTGTTTTGGAAGTTTCACTATCATTAAAATGTGGAACTCTAGTCACACTGCGCCTTGGTTCAATTATTCATATGACGGTCGTGACAATTTCCTATGCGGCGTTTTAACCGTTTGTAACTTCAAAACTTTTAGTAACTCAAAGCAGCATCCGAGCCCTCAACTCTGCAACCCTAGGATTAACCTTAGCGGTATCAACATCAATTTCATAAATTGTGGTTTGCAAGAAGTTGTACACATTTATCAGATCCTGGTTGTAACGAGGTACCGAAGACAAAATGAGCTTTGAAAAGCTCATCAAAACAGGCAAGAGAGTCTGGTGACTTACAAGTTATTGCATGTTTGTCAATCACAATGCAGTACTTGTGAATCACACTCCTCTGGGTCCCCACAGCAAGCAGATAGGGTTGAAGGCTTTCCATGATGCTCTCCAGATGCCCCTGGATGTTGGTCCCAGTCTGTGACACAAGAACTTCATTAGTGTGCTAATAAAATGAGTCATGGTTCGCAAACAGTTTGTGAAAATGTAAATTACAGCTACACATGATCTTACCATGATTTGTCCATAATCTTAAAAGTAGTAATTAGGATTAGAAATGGGGACAGAATAGTTAACTGTAACCTAACCTTGATAAACTTCACAATGTGGTCACTTGCGTGTCTGGCTGAGATTTTTCCTGGTCTCTTGCGGCCATGAGGTGACGTGGCAGAAGGTGGACAAAGACCAAAATAGATGACATGTCACTGTCTCGTCCTGAAAGTACACATTTTCACTGAAAGTTACATCATTCCATTTTGCTTTAAAATACAATGCTCCCTTCCATTAGTATAATCATTTTATTCCAGCATACCATTATCCACTTCTGTTGTGGATTCAACATTTTCAACCAGGTCTTGCAGGTCGCCTGTCTGTGCGAGGCCACGGCTTTGGTCAATTTTTTATTTATTTATTTTTATTTCACCTTTATTTAACCAGGTAGGCTAGTTGAGAGCAAGTTCTCATTTACAACTGCGCCTGGCCAAGCTAAAGCAAAGCAGTTCGACACATTGTCATATTCTTCATTGTCTGAAGAGGAGAAATCATCGGACCAATACGCAGCGTGGTAAGTGTCCATACTTATACTTTTATTTACTAGTGAACACTGAAACAAAACAAGAAAATGAACGACAGTCCTGTAAGGTACTATGACTATACATGGAAACAACCACCCACAAAACACAAGCTGAAAACTCCTACTTAAATATGGCCTCCAATTAGAGGCAACGAAGAACAGCTGTCTCCAATTGAAGGCCAAACCAAAACCCTGAACATAGAAATAGAACTAGAAATACAAACATAGAAATACATGACATAGAACAGTGCCCCAAAATCCCAACAACACAAAACAAACACACCCCTGCCATGTCCTGACCATACTACAATAACAAAATGACCCCTTTACTGGTCAGGACGTGACAGTACCCCCCCCCCCCCCAAAGGTGCAGACCTGAATGCACCTGAGAAAAGAAACTCACTAAAACAACCCCAAACTAAAGGGAGGGAAGGGAGGGTGGCCACCGTCACCGACGGTTCTTGTGCAACACCCCCCCCCTTCCCAATCCTCCCCCCTACGGAGGTGGCTCAGGAGCAGGACGCAGACCCCGCTCCACCACTGGCTCACCCCACTTTGGTGGCGCCTCTAGAGCGAAGTCCCTAGCCGCCGACCCCGGACTGGGGACCCTCGCAGCGGGCGACTCTGGCAGCGCCGGACAGGCGGGCGACTCTGGCAGCGCCGGACTGGCGGGCGACTCTGGCTGCGCAGGACTGGCGGGCGACTCTGGCTGCGCCGGACTGGCGGGCGACTCTGGCAGTGCCGGATAGGCGGGCGACTCTGGCAGCGCCGGACTGGATAGACGCACCGAAGGCCTGATGCGTGGGACTGGCTTTGGAGGCGCCAGACTAGTGACACGCACCACAGGGCTAGTACGAGGAGCAGGAACAGGACGTACTGGACTGGGCAGGCGCACTAGAGGCCTGATGCGTGGGGCTGGCTTTGGAGGCGCCAGCCTAGTAACACGCACCTCAGGGCAAGTGCGAGGAGCAGCAACAGGGTAAACTGTACCCTGGAGATGCACTGGAGGTCTGGAGCATACGGCCTGCACAACCCTTCCTGGCTGAGTGCTCAACATAGCCTGGCCATACTGAGGAGCTTTTACCGATCGCAGCGGCCTTTGAATGCGTCTGGGCAATACAGTGCGCATTTCCGCATAGCTCGGTGCTTTCTTGATCCGTCGCTTCCCCGAATAAGCACGGGGAGTTGGCTCAGGTCTATTGCCTGACTTAGCCAATCTCCCCGTGTGCCCCCCCTCTCAGGCTTCCTTGCCAGCCGTGTTCCCACATAACACTCCCGGTCCTCTCCAGCCTTCCTCCATGGTCCTTTTCCAGCTAGTATCTCCTCCCATGTCCAGGACTCGAGATCGCTCTCCTGTTGCTCCTTCCTCCGCTGCTTGGTCCTTTTTGGTGGGTGGTTCTGTCATATTCTTCATTGTCTGAAGAGGAGAAATCATCGGACCAATATGCAGCGTGGTAAGTGTCCATACTTATACTTTTATTTACTAGTGAATACTGAAACAAAACAAGAAAACGAACGACAGTCCTGTAAGGTACTATGACTATACATGGAAACAACCACCCACAAAACACAAGCTGAAAACCCCTACTTAAATATGGCCTCCAATTAGAGGCAACGAAGAACAGCTGCCTCCAATTGAAGGCCAAACCAAAACCCTGAACATAGAAATAGAACTAGAAATACAAACATAGAAATACATGACATAGAAGAGTACCCCAAAATCCCAACAACACAAAACAAACACACCCCTGCCACGTCCTGACCATACTACAATAACAAATGACCCCTTTACTGGTCAGGACGTGACACACATACAACAACACAGAGTTAAGCATGGAATAAACAAACATACAGTCAATAATACAGTACAAAAAAAGAAAAAAAGTATATTTACAGTGTGTGCAAATGAGGTAATATAAGGGAGGCAATAAATAGGCCATGATGGCGAAGAAATGACAATATAGAAATTAAACACTGGAATGGTTGATGTGCAGAAGATGAATGTGCAAGTAGAGATACTGGGGTGCAAAGGAGCAAGATAAATAAATAAATACAGTATGGGGATGAGGTAGTTGGATGGGCTATTTACAGATGGGCTATGTACAGGTGCAGTGATCTGTGAGCTGCTCTGACAGCTGGTGCTTAAAGCTAGTGAGGGAGATATGTGTGTCCAGCTTCTGTGATTTTTGCAGTTCGTTCCAGTCATTGGCAGCAGAGAACTGGAAGGAAAGGCGGCCAAAGGAGGAATTGGCTTTGGGGGTGACAAGTGAGATATAACTGCTGGAGCGCATGCTTCGGGTGGGTGCTGCTTTGGGGGTGACCAGTGAGCTGAGATAAGGCGGGGCTTTACCTAGCAAAGACTTGTAGATGACCTGGAGCCAGTGGGTTTGGCGACGAGTAGGAAGCGAGGGCCAGTCAACAAGAGCGTACAGGTCGCAGTGGTGGGTAGTATATGGGGCTTTGATGACAAAGCGGATGTCACTGTGATAGACTGCATCCAATTTGTTGAGTAGAGTTTTGGAGGCTATTTTGTAAATGACATCGTCGAAGTCGAGGATCGGTAGGATGGTCAGTTTTACGAGGGAATGTTTGGCAGCATGAGTGAAGGATGCTTTGTTGCGAAATAGGATGGCGATTCTAGATTTAATTTTTGATTGGAGATGTTTAATGTAAGTCTGGAAGGAGAGCTTACAGTCTAACCAGACACCTAGGTATTTGTAGTTGTCCACATATTTTAAGTCAGAACCGTCCAGAGTGGTGATGCTGGACGGGTGGGCAGGTGCGGGCAGTGATCGGTTGGAGAGCATGCATTTAGTTTTACTTGCATTTAAGAGCAGTTGGAGGCCACGGAAGGAGAGTTGTATGGCATCGAAGCTTGTCTGGAGGTTAGTTAACACAGTGTCCAAAGAAGGGCCAGAAGTATACAGAATGGTGTCATCTGCGAAGAGGTGGATCAGAGAATCACCAGCAGCAAGAGCGACATCATTGATGTATACAGAGAAGAGAGTCGGCCCGAGAATTGAACCCTGTGGCACCTCCATAGAGACCGCCAGAGGTCCGGACAACAGGCCCCCCGATTTGACACACTGATTTCTGTCTGAGAAGTATTTGGTGAACCAGGCGAGGCAATCATTTGAGAAACCAAGGCTGTTGAGTTTGCCGATAAGAATGTGGTGATTGACAGAGTCGAAAGCCTTGGCCAGGTTGATGAATACGGCTGCACAGTATTGTCTCTTATCGATGGCGGTTATGATGTCGTTTATTTCCTTGAGCGTGGCTGAGGTAAACCCATGACCAGCTCGGAAACCAGATTGCATAACGGAGAAGGCACGGTGGGATTCGAAATGGTTCGTATTCTGTTTGTTAACTTGGCTTTTGAAGACAATAGAAAGGCAGGGTAGGATAGATATAGGTCTGTAGCAGTTTGGGTCTAGAGTGTCTCCCCCTTTCAAGAGGGGGATGACCGCGGCTGCTTTCCAATCTTTGGGAATCTCAAACGATACGAAAGAGAGGTTGAACAGGCTAGTAATAGAGTGATTAGGATGATATCTATGAGGGTGCCCATGTTTACAGCTTTGGGGTTGTACCTGGTAGGTTCATTGATAATTTGTGTGAGATTGAGGGCATCAAGCTTAGATTGTAGGATGGCCGGGGTGTTAAGCATGTCCCAGTTTAGGTCACCTAGCAGCACGAGCTCTGAAGATAGATGGGGGGAAATCAGTTCACATATGGTGTCCAGAGCACAGCTGGGGCAGAGGGTGGTTTACAGCAAGCGGCAACAGTGAGAGACTTGTTTCTGGAAAGGTGGATTTTTAAAAGTAGAAGCTTGAATTGTTTGGGTACAGACCTGGATAGTAGGACAGAACTCTGCAGGCTATCTCTCCAGTAGATTGCAACACCGCCCCCTTTGGCAGTTCTATCTTGTCGGAAAATTTTATATTTAGGGATGGAAATTTCAGGGTTTTTGGTGGTCTTCCTAAGCCAGGATTAAGACATGGCTAGTTTATCCGGGTTGGCTGATTGTGCTAAAGCAGTGAATAAAACAAACTTAGGGAGGAGGCTTCTAATGTTAACATGCATGAAACCAAGGCTTTTACGGTTACAGAAGTCAACAAATGAGAGCACCTGGGGAATAGGAGTGGAGCTAGGCACTGCAGGGCCTGGATTAACCTCTACATCACCAGAGGAACAGAGGAGGAGTAGGATAAGGGTACGGCTAAAGGCTATAAGAGCTGGTCGTCCAGTACATCCGGAACAGAGAGTAAAAGGAGCAGGTTTCTGGGCGCGATAGAATAGATTCATGGCATGATGTACAGACAAAGGTATGGTAGGATGTGAATACAGTGGAGGTAGGCCTAGGCATTGAGTGATAATGAGAGAGATATTGTCTCTAGAAACATCATTTAAACCAGGTGATGTCATCGCATGTGTGGGTGGTGGACCTAAAGGGTGGACTAAGGTATATTGAGCAGGGCTAGAGGCTCTACAGTGAAATAAGACAATAATCACTAACCAGAACAGCGATGGTCAAGGCATATTGACATTAAGGAGAGGCATGCGTAGCCGAGTGATCATAAGGATCCAGTGAGTAGTGAGGCTGGTTGTAGACACGGAGATTCAGACAGCTAGCGGGCCGGGGCTAGCAAGCTAGCAGAAGGGCCTCAGAGGGACGTCGCGACGGGGGAAGTCTGTTTATAGCCTCCTCGTGTGGAATCTCTTCGTGCGTTTACATCGGTAGACCAGTCGTGATGGATTAGTAGGGTTCCATGTGGTAAAGGTGACCAGTCCAATTGGCAGAATAGGTATAGTGGCCCAAGAAATTGTCCGATGGACCTATTCAGCCAATTACTTTCTGCTTGCAGAGAGTAGGCCGCTTCTCCAGGAACTTTTCAGAGGTTGCATCACCAAACATCAGACAAAAATATTGCTCAATCTGTAGACAAGATGGAATAAGTCAAGACAGGATAGTAAACATTATGGCGTGGCACTATCGTCATGTAATATATCACAGTCCTAATCAGACTGTTGTAGAACAGAAAACAATTGTCCTGACAGTTTCAAGGCAAGGCAGTTGAAGATCCACATACCATTCCTGATATGTCTTGGAATCTTGGAAACGCTGTGAATATTTCAGAGGACTTCACTGGGTCATGAACCATCTTTTGGCTATAGGCAAAGGTCTGCTTCATCTTCTCCTTTACAATTGCTTCATCAGCTGTATGCTTCATCAGTGCAATGGCCTTACAACACATGCTTTCTGTTGTTGGACAGTTTTCCTCTCTGAAAGGGTCTCTATCAGCTTTTGGACCACCTGTAACATGGTGAAACTTTTACAGATTACTGGGTTTGTCTGCTCTATACAAGTATACAATAAGATATGAAAAACAATGCTCGGAAACTCTGCAAGGATGGCCATGCAGTTATGTCACCAGATGGAAAGTAGGATTTATTTGACTCAGAAACATAATTAATACTAAGAAATACTAAACGAGTAAGAGGCTAAGAAACACTTGCTTATACAGATGTACACATACAATTATTCTCTAGTCATGTGTCATGAATGAGACTAACTACAATCAGAATCACTAACACGCCAGTGACTGACGCATGGTCTTCTGTCGTCCCTCTGATGCTTCCCTTTGTACACATTTCAATCTCAATGCTAGATATCCACTCCCATCTTCTGCACTGTAATAATGCTCCTAAAGCGCACTGTAATAATGCTCCTGAATGTCTTCATATTCATTTTTATCCTTAAAACTATAGATGCGCCCATAGACGACAGGTCTGCCCCTCGCAGTGCAGAACTTAACTGGGCTTTTATACCACCAGAGTTGAGCTTAGGAGAGATGGCAGAGATGGTGGGCCTAGAGACATGTTAACAGATATTTAGTTGAAATTAAAACATCACCCAACATTAAAACAACAATTTAAATATTGACATTCTGAAAAAAATGTAAGGTGTAAGAGTACCAGAGAGTTAAAAAGGTTAGACTTCGTTTTTAATGTACTTACATAACCAAACTTGCTCCTAGGATCGGCCAGGTATGGGAACAAGGCAATGATGCCCTTCAAGTTTGGCATTTGTTAAAACTGGAAATTTGCAGTACTTACATGAGATAGACGATTATCCTCAGCTGTCTTTGTTGTAGCAGGACTCTGCTGCACTATAATGGTGTCATCGGAGTCCCCCTCTTTGTCTCCACTGTATTTTGATAAGGAGCTGCTTGCAGAGGAGCTCAACGAATCTAGCAATCATGTTAACATTTAACTGGTGTGATTAACACTGTAATTATAACACAATTTAGGTGGAAACATCCATTATTATGATTAGAGGACTTTTGTTAATGACAAGCGGAATGCAAAAATTTAACATTTTGAATTGATTAGGCCCACTACTGTTCTAAAAGGGGTGGGAGAGGTGAGCACAGAAACAAAGATCATTTTAAAATATCAAAATGAGAAATGAAATCAGCAGATATATCGGCTTGTCTCACATATTCAGAACATGTGTTAGGCTAGCCAGGACTGTATGGATGAATGTGAAGTTCAAAGCTAATAAGCAACTCACCATCAGGATTTTGGTCTTGTGGTATACAAATCTCCAGCACTTCAAGGTCTTGTTTCTTTAGAAGAAACTCAAACACCTCCTCATCAACTTAAGTCTTCAATTCATCATAGACTTTTAAGTCCAAGGTTGGAATGTCAAATTTATTGGCAACTGTGAAGACAAAATAAGATTGCACAACCTTATTGATTAAATATGTTGTGTATTTTTAGAGAAAAAAACTGATCAGAAGACAGAAATCAAGAGGTCATCTTTATGTGAACATCGTAACCCCAAAACTGACTTAGTGCTCCTTTCCACGTCAATTCCAATTATACGCAGTCTACAGCCTGTCTACTACTGCCACGTACGGAATTATTATAAAAGCAGTCTGAGTATTATAGCAATACACCACAGATAGCTATCCACATTGAGATTGTGGCGGCATACAAATATTAGTATCACTTATTCTTTAAAACCATTAATGACCGGTAAAGACAATGAGCGCAGCTACAGATGAGAATAATTAGACAACTTCCAAAACATAAACCAATCTTTGACTGATCTGTGATTTGCGGAGGCGCAAGTTTGCTTTGTATTCATTATCAGCAAGGTAATCGGCAATCAGTTTGACAGTAAATATAAAGTAAGTATATTTAAAGTGTGTCAGTATAAGTATGTTGTTCCATAGGATATTGTGTGAAATTTGAAACTTTTCACTCACCACAATCCAAAAAGGATTTGAAGGTCAGTTGCCCCTCATAACAAATGTACTTCTGACAATCCCTGTACTTCACGCCTACAGCCTGCATCCTTGATGACAAGAAAAAAAGTTAATTTAAATTGCATTAACACAAATATGCCAAAATTACAAGAGAGCAGTGCTCTGTTTAGAGTAAAACACACGTGTTGCATCGACCTGCCTGGCGCTAAATACTGTCTACTAACAGCTCTCTTTTCACAGTAAAACGCACATGTCTTACCGACCAAATTGGAACTAAAAATTGTCTAGCTCTAAAGTTCAGAGTAAAACACAGGTGTTGCACCGACCAAACTGCAGATAAAAACCGTCAACCGGTAACAGCTCTAAAGTTCAGAGTAAAATGCACGTGTCGCACCGACCAAATTGCGGCTAAAAATCGTCAACCGGTAACAGCTCTAAAGTTCAGAGTAAAATGCACGTGTCACATCGACCAAACTGCAGCTAAAAACTGTCTAAAAGCTCTAAATTGAGTTAAACACACATGTAGCACAGACCAACTGCCGCTAACTGTCTGCTAACAGCTCGCTTTTCAGAGTAAAACACATGTTGCACTGACTAACCTGCTGGCAGTAGTCAGTAAAGTCCGCTAGCTACTGATAATAGCTAATACTGCTCTGTTGAACATTTAAAGCAGGTGATGCACCGATGATAAGTGATATAACTTAATGTTACTGTAGCTAGCTAGCTAATTAGCTCTAGCTAGATGCTCACATTAGCATCTGACTATGCAAATCGTGCAGTAACAGTAAGCCTACACTACAATGCTAGCTAGCTGTAATGTTGCTCAACATTTTCAATTTGTACACAAAGTTAACCAATAACAGTGAACGTAAATGGAATTCTAATTAAGTTTAGAAATGAAGAAATTCTGTGGTTCTGTGAATGACTTCTGATGTTCGGCGGATCCTCGCTCTCGATCTGTCCACTCTTTCCATTCGCGAGACACTTGCAAATGGACAGTGGCGGCAAAATCTAAATTTAACCAACATTAGTGGGCGTGGTCATGCTGTTTTACTCCAATAGAATTGAATCTGTATTTTTGCTCCCTCTAGCGGCCGCTGGTAATAATTACACTCTAAAATTATTTAATTTGACTATTCGAGAGGAAAATAACTTTAACTCCGGAAAAAACACTCTGCAGGTTTTTATTGTGTGCATACCTCGAGTAACAAGCGCTTGAGTATGAAGCAAAATCAATCAACCTATGTGTCAGGGAACCTACATAAGCTGTCTTAAAGTGGGACTATTAGGACTTTAGGATTTCCTCCCTCCAGTCAATAAATATGTGTACGTCCTACTATAATGGTGGCTTTAAATGGGAATGGCACTGCCCTGGCTGCCTTAACTCAGGAGCTTCTAGCTGTGTAGATTAGAAGCAGCAAATGAGGGGAGATGGAATACTTTCTGCAGCTGTGGAGCCTTTGAAAAAGGACTATACCTTATATGACCAGTGGCTAATCAGTGTGCAGCTCCCAGGGCAGAGGTCAGAGATGTATGCCCACTTTGAAACACAATAGGCTGCGATATGCATGTGTTCAGCAGAGAGAGAGAGTGAGAGTGTTTGGTTGTGTATGCACGAAAAGATATGTGCGGCCGTCCGTGTGAATGTGTTTGTGTGTGAACCAGAGAGATTTTCCGATTATACTCGTTATCGTTTTGATTGTTCTGTGATTAGTCGAAGTATTTTGACACAGGTGCTTTTGCGTATGATATGCACGTATTCGACTACATCATATTTACTTTGAGACATTGACAGGCCCACAAGAGAAAATGGAGACATTCTTAACGTGAGCTATAATAGTAAAAAAAGAAAAACATAACAAATTATGTTTTCAAGGTTTCCTGATTCAGGGCTAAATCCTAACTGGAGAAATGCGTGTGTAGCTCAGACGTTCGTGTAAATCATGCATTGATGTCAATGGGAGCTTGGCACGGAAATTCAAGTTACTTACTTGGATCTCCAGGGAGGAACTCAGCCATCACTGTCTACCCAGCTTCTAGTGGACTAATGAAAGAAATACCAAAAGATTGTTTTTCGTTGGTATTTTCCCTTAACATTATGCATCAATTTCCCTAAAAGACACAGGTCCCTGACAGTCTATGCAGTGGTGAAAACGGGGCAACAAAGAGTAGTCATGCTATGTTGTAGCAATATGTATCCATTCATTGACCCTTGACATTGAATAAGGAGATGTGAGAACATACGGTCACAATTTGTATGTATTTTCGATGTTTATGGCTACCACTTTTCAAGTTTTGAAACTAATACCCAGCGCCACACAATTCTTTGCATTCCTGCCTCACATTTACGTGTTTGCTGGGACATCCTCATCTTTTGTTATTGTGCGGCCATTCGGAGGTCGCAACTACTTCTTCAGAAGGTTCCAATTCACCAAGAGTCGAGGAAAGGTCTGCGTTCCCCTCTAGCTGTAATCACGCAGCAGCACTCAAGTAAAATTGCACATTTAAAATGGCACATTATTCCACATATTTTCCCCAATTGACTAATCATTGAAAGCTCTGCATATGGTATTGGAATCATTAAGGGCGTTCGTTAGCTCACTGCGCTGTTGATCTCTAAAGCTAGAGTATTTGCCTGCTGGCATGCATGGGAGATTACACACATTCTTTGGCGGTGGTGATCTCGGCTGTAGGGGAAGAGAGAGCAGGGAGCGCTTGCACCAGAGCCCCTTAGTGTTCGGGCTGGTTGGCTGGATGGACAGGGGGATGGGGAAGAAGACAGAAGGAAGGAGAGAGAGGGGAGTGATCTTGGGTCATGCTGAATAGAGCAGTGGGAGGAGGTGTGGTTTAGTTGTACATGAGGTTATATGATTATAATATATGACACACACACACACACACACACACACACACACACACACACACACACACACACACACACACACACACACACACACACTTACACACACACACACACGGGCCACTCGCACACACATAAAGTTATAGCTGAAGGAAAACGTTACAGTACTTAACTTACACTAATAAAACTTTACAGTAATAAACCATTCTGTGATTGAATTTGTCAGTAGAAAAATAGGGCCAATGTGTTTTTGATTGAATTGAACCCATGTTGTCTTCCTGGCCTGACTGGGGTAATGTCTACAACCTCTCCTTAACAGTCACATTTGCTTGATACCAGAGTTGTTTTGGTTCTATACTGTATACGTTATGTAACAATGATGTCATCTATACCCTCAACCTCAAGGGCTGAACTCAGTTACCCTAATGCACACATTCTTATGTCGTTACAGTTTTAAGTTCGTGCTACCCAAATGTCTTCAAAATAATCTAGCTCATATGACCCCCCTCCACTTGATTAGCAAGCAAGTATGTTGGTCACGAGCTGGAGCATGTGTGTTGTCACAGTCCCACATATTTGCAAATTAGAATAGTACATTGGATGCACACCATCCCCTGAAACACTAAATATTTTGTAATTGTTGATTAGATCAGTGGTAGTTACCTCACCTGCTTCACCGTGGTTATTTTGCAGTGAATATCGTCTCTCCCTGACAGCCATGCTCGAGATGAGATGAAGGCTCACAATTGATGTGCTAGGATAGTTAGGCATGTTTTTGCTTCTTCCTGAATGTTTATGATATATGATCGTCCTCATTAGCCCCCCAGTTGTCTTCTGATAACTTGACTTTTGCTAGGTGACGTATCAGAATGTTTCCCCGGGCTATTTTCTCTCAGCCAGCGAGACGGATGGACCACGGCAGGTGGAGGGGTCCATCAATCCTTTGTCTCTGACAGGCCAACCAGAGTTTAGCTAGCCCAGCGGCGCTGTAATTACAAGCAGATGTTAGCCTTGGTGTGGTTCCAGCGCTACACGAGTAATCCATTACCCCGTTAGAGTCAACGGGACTTGTAAAACAAAAACATAAAGAGTAAAAACAATGAGGTAAAAAGGAACATTCCTTTGCTGCAATCTCTTAACACATCTCCCTCTTTTAAACAAAAATATTTTTTCCTGGGCCATGTTATCAGGCGGTATCCCTATGCAAAATTGGGATTGGGAGGCCTATTTGGGATTTGGATGTTTCGTCCTCAGATGTGCGATGTGGTATCCTCATCTGAGAGGGTTGGAGAGCCGACCGTCATTTTCAAAGGGAACAGATGTTGCTGTTAGTTACATGTGCGGACCGAGTGCATTTTCCTCCATTGAGATTTTTTTTTTTGTATTAATGGAGCCCAAGGGCCCAAGGGCCTGTCCTCTCTCTGTGGTGTGGATATGTTTGTGTTGGGTTGTTTTAAGGTTTGTTTTTACATGAATTGGATTCTATTTAATAATACCACATAGAATACACGCGCAGTAACAATGGATTTAGAAACTTAGAGGGGCGAGAGTTGATGACAGGGACGTCAGCTGTCACTGATTTCATCCGTTCACGATCACATTCGCATGGGGTTGTTGTTATAATATAAGAAATCCTCAAATGAGGTCTGTAGCATACTGGTCAGTGGTGCAAGAAAGGTTGAGCAAAAGTTCACTAGACAATATGAGGTGGTTGTCTTATTGTATGATGTATACAGCTCCTTTAATACTCTGTATAACGAGTGATAGCCTACGGTACCTTTTAGCATAAGAAACCATCACGTTGTTTAAAATGTTCCTGTAGATGGATCAAATTGGTTCATTTGCAAGGTTTGGATTCTCATTCTAAAGTTTGACTTCACATGATTCTGTACAGGCATATGCATATGAAACCACTTGAAAGGGACCAGAGCGGTGCCAATAACCTATTATTGTCCTGGCATAAGCGAGGTTACGCATCGGCCCGCTGCAGTGGAGGCTGCTGAGGGGAGGACGGCTCATAATAATGTCTGGAACGGAGCGAATGGAATGGCATCAAACCTTGTGTTTGATGTATTTGATACCGTTCCACCTATTCCGCTCCAGCCATTACAATGAGCCCACCCTCCCCAATTAAGGTGCCACCAACCTCCTGTGGCCCACTAATTCATCTGACTGGTGAATTGCTCAGTTAGGTTCAGAGCATGCTGCATTGTTTGTTTGCTGTGGTTTAATGGGTGATGTGGTGATCTTTTGTCCTGCAACCAACACTATGGACATGTGTTGTCAATACAGTCATATCAGAGGATTCCTATTCAAGTCAACATTCTTTTTATACACTCTCTCACCCATTGAAATAGAATGACTAGAATGGTCGTTCAAGTCAACAATTCCGGCGGCCATATTGAGTGTACCTCTATTTCTATGCTCTCACCTATAGGCTTTGACTGTGTGTTGATCCCTAGATTGACATCCTACACCTCAGTTCTGGGCCCAGGTTCTTCTGGTCCTTTGGATCAGATGAATGTGTTCTCAATTAAAGCAGTAGGTTTGTACCCGCCAGGGTCTTAATAGAATGAATCTAATAGATTGAGAGGAACATGTTGTCTTTGGCAGAGTGCCAACCAGGGCTATTGTGTCTTCCCAACTTGAAATTCACTGATTTTCATGCAGACGGCGTGTTATGAAAATCACCATGAAATGTTCGATTGTATGATGTAGCTGAAGTTACTGTGCAGTTTGCTACTGCTGATGGTTGCTGAGTTGTTGAAGATTATTTTAGGTCATTGCATTTAGCTGAGAAATGAGAGAGCGGATGGAACATTCCAGTTGGTCCTGTAATATGAAAACATGCTCATTGATTCAACTGATGATGCACTTTCTTTACTACGTGTCCATTCAGTGAGGTCAGTAGCGTGTGCAAGTTTAGCGATTGAGCATTCGTTCGAGGGTTGCCATGGTGATGTTTTCTGCATATCCCGGAACACTTGAGGCTCTGTGTATACGTTGCCATGGAAACAAACATATTCTTTTGCTTCAATTTGTGCAATTTGTCCTCGCTCATTGAACAGATTTAAAAAGGCGCATACGCCCACCTTATTAGCCCGAGCCATCCCAAAGCTATTTGGAAAAGGGCTGCCCTGACAAACAGTAACACTCCCACACAATACATCACATAGGTATCTTGGAGAGAACAAAACCTATAGGTTGAATATTGTCATGAGTCAATAGATTTTTTTTCAGCTCGGAATTGAGAGTCTGGAATAGCCATGATTAGATTAAGATGTTGATCCTCCCTCTATACATTCTATACTTTGTTTAACGAACTGTCAGTCTGCCTTAAGGTATTATTGTAGACGTGTCCTTCCTGTAAATCACAGTACATTAATAGCCTACCCTACATGACAGTCATTGGTATGCTACAGTTAACCTTTCATCTTGCGAGACCTTCACACTTTTCAAAGAAATTGAATTACATAAGCCAAATTGTTAAGTGATGTGATTAGTCACAGCAGCATGGCAACCTGAATAAGATTATAGTTAGATAACAGGAAGTGTTTTCAAGCACATCATCTGATGATTGGTTGAATAGAGATGTTCAAAGCAAATGGAATTACTCGATTGCAGTACACAACCGTTTTACAATTCTATTCTCATCCCGCTATTGAAACAAGCTCAAACATGATTGACGCCTATGACAATGCGCTACTGAAAGGCAAGGTAAGAGTCAACTTGCATACAGTAAGCTTATTATTTCAGCTCAATGCAATTGGCAAGGAAGTTGAATTGATTTCCTGGTTTCACTGGGAAATCAAATGGAATTGATGTGTTGAGGACAACTCATTCTGAGTGACAATCTGTACTAGTCCTATTTGCAGTATCTCTGGCCATGAGGTCTACCTGTGTAAAGGGGTAAACATGTTTTCAGGCGCAGAGTGGATATGCTAATATGTGAGTAGTGGAAAAAGAGATGTTTAAAACACACTAAGAGTGTGGTGGGAGGCAGCCTGGTCGGACCCTGTCTTTCGGTAATGAGAAGGCCATGTGTGGAGGACAGTGTGGGCCCCAGAGCTCGGGGGTGGAGCAGGAGTTGAGATGGTTAACAGGTTTGGGAGATGTAGTTCCTAGTCAACTGTAGTCCTTAGCCAAGTGTGAAAACAGCGATTATGAAACACAAACTGACCAATTTTGATTGGTTCTCTGGCAAAGGTTTACAGTACGTACAGCGGAGAGGATAACATTGGACAAGATCATTTTTCTTAAGGGAGCAGCCATAGTAGATATTTGACCCCTTTAATTCACCCAGTCTCTGACAAGCATGTTGAATTGTTTTGTAACAAATTGTGTACACAAAGCACTGTCAAAGTCAACTGGCTTTCCTGTTTACTGTATTGTAAATGTGCTCACAGAGACTAGAGTTAGAGTCTGAAGAGAACTACCAAGTGGTGAGGAGGGAGCAGCATTTCTGAGGTACCAGCGTTCCATAGCCATTCCATACATGATCCATAGATGGACTCGGGGGAATTGGAGCTCAGCCATCGCATTCAGCCCCCCTGCCAAGTCTAACAGCTCAGGAGAGTAGCAGCCCCTGCTTTTCCAGCTGTCCCCCCTGTCCCCCCCTGTCCCCCCCCCCCTTCAACCGCAGAGTCCCCCTTCCCTTCACCCCTTACGGCTGTGTGTGTGCAACCAGTGGAGGGGACTGGAACGGAACGAGCTCCCTGCCACCACCAGTGGGGTGGGGAACTCACAACAACACTGCTGTGGTTTCATCCACACAGGGCTAGACGCTAACGACTAACTGTTGGAGCGAGTGCATCTGGCTGTTCCTCTGCATGCTCTTTAGCTAGGAAGTATCAGGGCGGGTGAGATGCCTCTGTCCTCTTAGTACAGCTGTGTGGTTCTTCTATTTCCACCTCCTTGTTTTTCACTGTTCTGGTAGATGATGCTGTTGTTCCTCTCTGCTGGCTGGGGCGTTTTGGAAGCACAAGGTGGGTATTGTTGTACCTTTAAGCAGGAGTGAATTCAAAGTTGTTGCACAAAACTAGGCTTGCGTAAGAACAAATTACAAGCTAAATGAAGTTCTATGACGTACTAAAGCCAGTTCAAGGAGGACTCTGTGTGTGTGTGTGTGTGTGTGTGTGTGTGTGTGTGTGTGTGTGTGTGTGTGTGTGTGTGTGTGTGTGTGTGTGTGTGTGTGTGTGTGTGTGTGTGTGTGTGTGTGTGTGTGTGTGTCAGATTTAAGACTTGTGGGCCAGCTAGTGATCACTCTGCAGAGCTGCCTCCAGAACAAGATTCATGATGAAAAATGCTGACCTGCTCTGATCTCTGGCTAATACATCAGTACTCTATCTCTGTCCTCTCTCTTCACCAGCTTGTAGGGATGACAGTGGGGAATGTAGAACCATAGACCCAGGGATTGAGGTGATTTATGAGTTCATCATGAAGCTCTTTTTGAGTTGACTGCTAGTCAAGCCATCCACTCTCGTTCCTCCCTTTTCCCTAACCTGCCATATACAATACTGTCCGCTCCGCTATGTATATATACTGTATATACAGTGGGCTCCAAAATTACTGGCACCCCTGACTGGCAATGCACAAACAATACTTAAAAAAATATAAACAATATAATTTTAGAGATAAACTCAAAATACCAACATGTGAAAAATACTGTACTTTATTAATGTTTCAATGGAACCCAACAAAATCATTTATTGATTTAATTAAAAAGCAATGTCCTCCAAATCAAGGTTTCACAATTAATGGCACCCTTAAATATTATTGTAAATAACATATACCAAAATTAAACCAGGAATTAAATTCCACTTATTTAAGTTTATCTAAGTGTTAAGGAACTATATTGAGCCATAACATCACTTCTTTTTTCACTAGGGTATAAAAATGAGGTAACACGCATGCAATATCCCTTTGTCATCCAACACCATGAAGAAAAGAAAAGAACTGGCAGTTCAAAAGGGACAGATGGTCGTAGACCTTCATAAATCTGGTAACGGCTACAAGAAGATCCACAAACGATTGAATATATGACTGAGCACTGTCAGTGCAATTGTAAAAAAAATCAAAAGATATGGAACAGTTGAAAACCTCACAGGTAGAGGACACAAATGCATTTTGCCCCACAGGATAGGGAGGAGGATCGTGAGAGAAGCAACACATTCCCCAAGAATCACCGTGAAAGAATTGCAGGCCACCTCCACAACCACAGGCTCTTTGGAAGGGTCGCCAGAAGAAAGCCCTTAATGACCCCAAGACACAGACGCAAGCGCTTGGAGTTTGCCAAACGTCATTTAAATTATGATTGGAAGAAGGTGCTCTGGTCAGATGAGACCAAAATTGAACGTTTTGGTCAGATACAGCATTGGCATGTTTGGCGTCAAAACAGAGATGCATACAAGGAGAGGCACCTCATACCCACGGTGAAATATGGTGGTGGGTCATTGATGTTTTGGGGCTGTTTTAATTCCAGAGGTCCAGGGGCACTGGTTAAGATTGATGGCATAATGAATTCCACCAAGTATCAGGCAATTTTGGCTGACAACCTAGTTGCCTCTGCCAGAAGGCTGGGTCTTGGCCATATGTGGACTTTAAAACAAGACAATGACCCAAAACATACCTCAAGATCCACACAGAAATAGTTTTGTGACAACAAAATCAATGTTCTGCCATGGTCATCTCAGTCGCCGGACCTCAATCCAATCGAAAACCTGTGGGCTGAGTTGAAGAGGGCAGTTGATAAGCGCAAACCCAAGAATGTGAAGGATCTTGAAAGGATCTGCATAGAGGAATGGTCCAAAATACCTCCAAATGTGTTCCTTAACCTTGTCAAACATTACAGGAAAAGACTCAATGCTGTTATCCTTGCCAGAGGTGGTGGCACTAAGTACTAAATGAGGAGTGCCAATAATTATGAAACCTTGATTTTGGTGAAATGTATTTTGTATTAAATAATTGTATGATTTTGGTGGGTTCCATTGAAACATGAATAAAGTACAGTATTTCTGACGTTGGTATTTTGAGTTTATCTCTATAATTCTATTGTTTATATTTTTTTAAGTATTGTTTGTGCATTGCCAGCCAGGGGTGCCAGTAATTTTAGGGCCCACTGTATATACCGAGTGGCATAGCGGTCTAAGGCACTGCATCTCAGTGCTAGAGGCGTCACTAAATAAAATAAAATCAAAGTTTATTTGTCACGTGCGCCGAAAACAACAGGTGTAGACCTTACAGTGAAATGCTTGCTTACAGGCTCTAACCAATAGTGCAAAAAAGGTATTAGGTAAAGAAATAAAACAACAGTAAAAAGACAGGCTATATACAGTAGCGAGGCTATAAAAGCAGCGAGGCTACATACAGACACCGGTTAGTCAGGCTGATTGAGGTAGTATGTACATGTAGATATGGTTAAAGTGACTATGCATATATGATGAACAGAGAGTAGCAATAGTGTAAAAGAGGGGTTGGTGGGTGGTGGGTGGGACACAATGCAGATAGCCCGGTTAGCCAATGTGCAGGAGCACTACAGACACCCCGTGATTGGGAGTCCAATAGGGCGGCGCACAATTGGCCCAGCGTCGTCCTGGTTTGGCCGGTGTAGGCCGTCGTTGTAAACGAGAATTTGTTCTTAACTGACTTGCCTAGTTAAATAAAGGTTACACATATAGTTTGGGTATAATGTGTATATTTATGTTGTATACACATATTGAGACCTAGGTCTCATTATGTCGTCCCTGTTAAAATAAAGGTAAAAAAACAAAAACAAAACAAATGCTGAGCCTAAACATCCATCAGCTTTACTGACCTGGGTTTGTCTTTCAAGTTAAGGAGTGCGCCTTTAGGACTTATTGCTCAGGCATAAAATGCTTTGGGTTGAGCTGTAGAGGTTTGAATCTAAGGACAATCTGACCCGATACTGTAGCATCTGTTTGTGACGATAGTCGAGACTTGTCCATACCTTTCAAGGTGTTGCAACTTTACGAACAACCAGCATTCGATCATTATGGGCATCACGGTCAATTGTAGTGATTCCAGACCCATTCTTCGAACAGAAAATCTGACAACACGGTCAGGTTATGGTGACGGTATCAGCGATGAAAGTGGTAAGAGTGGAGGTAGTCTTAGGGGCTATAACCAACTCTCAAGCTAGCTATTTTAAATAAGAACAGCGGATGCTAGCCACTAGCTCCGGTAGCTAACAAATGTTCCTCTGCCGAGTGACAGAATAAAAATCTCTCCCCAGGGTGACTTCACCTGGAACAGCCTGTCAGGGCGGAGTGTACGGCTGACGCCGACGGCCATCCAGAGCCTTTCAGAGCTGGAGCGAACCTGGCTACAGGAGGTGGCCTTCAACAGGCTCCATCAAAACTATGACCTGGGCTGTCAGATCACCATCCCCAAAGGTAAAGAATCGAGGTGTTTTTGTGTGTGTGTGTGTGTGTGTGTGTGTGTGTGTGTGTGTAAATGTCCGTCTGTCTGTTTTCCTTTCTAGTCCGTCCATCCGCCTGTCCGTCTGTCTGTTCATGTGGCTAGTCAGTCTGTCCCTGTGCCAATGCTACAAGCATTTTCACAAACATATGCCATCAACATCCACCTTGGACCTCTCCGAGACCAACATCAAACTGTCTAGCAGACAACCGTGAACTTCCCCTCCAGAGTGTGTTTGGGGAAGCTGTAAGCACTTATGATTTGAGATGTAAACCTCAGTACACATGTTTTCCTATAGAGTACATCTAGAAGACTCAGGTTTGAACTTCCTGTCTTATGCAGTGTCAGTAAGACACTTACGCATGAAGATGTGTAGCCCTTTCCACTCAGTACCATACTCTGTTCTAAGTCATGCTCTGTGGAGAGCTGTATATTAGCCAGGGCGTGCATTCCAGTCAAAAGTTCTACCTCTCCCCCGGATGATTTAATGCGTTTGTCTGTGTTCCTTATGAATTCCAGAACCCCTCAGGCATGTGTTACTGAGATATTTCAGCACACTGACTGTGGGTTTTGTTTATCTTGCGCCTGGGGTTGGGTTAGCCGGTGTTTCGCTGAGGCCCGGAGATCCTTGAAAAAAATAGAGAAAAGAAAAGCAAATGGCTCGTTGGATCGTTTCACGAGTCGTTGGAGTGGGGAAGAGAGAGAGGACTGGAGATTCCTGGGATTGCTGTCCAACTTTGCCGAGTCAACTGACAAGAATCCAAACCATTTCCTCTCTCTCTCTCTCTCTCTCTCTCTCTCTCTCATACACCTTCCTCTCTCTTTCTTTCTGTCACACACATACTGTCTCACGCTCCCTTTCTGTCATAGCATCTCTGTCTCATACCCCCCCGCTGTCTTTCTCCCGCTCCCTTTCTATTCTTCACTCTTGTTCTCTCATACTCTGTCTTTAGATATTCCATAACGATCTGTAGATATGTCTGTAGATATGTACCTGTTCCAAGAACAGATTTGACTGAGTCAATGGGGAAAAAAACAATCCTTGTTAAGATTATAAACCAATCATTAAAGAGCATACCCACGGGGCACAGATCTCAATTTAACATCTATTCCACATTGGTTCAATGTAATTTCATTGAAATGACGTGGAAACAACGTTGATTCAACCAGTGTGTGCCCAGTTAATAACATCTCGACTGTTTTGAAGACAGATCAATCGACTGTTCGATTAGAGGTGCTCTGGCTATAGACACAGTTTTGAGGTATTTCTCCAATAAGAGTTCCAACCGCTGGTCCAAGCTGCCGGAGGTTTCCTGTGCATTAATCAAAGTTCTTGCTCGGAGTCATGGATCTTGTTGACAGCTGACAAAACACTTCTTTCCCTGCCTCATAACGATTCAGTCCTTTTCAAACTGAAACTCGTATTTGGATCCACACTAATTCAAAGCATGATGGGAAATTGTCCAAATAGTCCACAGCTGGTAATATATTTTCTTGTTAATTAAGTGGTGTGCTGTAACCTTGATATAATAGTATAATAATATGCTATAAAATATATTTTACATTCTCTACTTTTCTCAGGGTTAAGTTTCACTTCCAGGATTGAGCTCAGGTGAACTGGAGCCCTGATTCCTTATTATAAAGTGGGTGGTTTGAGCCCTGAATGCTGATTGGCTGATTCCTTAATAATCCCTCTTCACAGGAAAGCCTGAGGATCAAGAGGAAATGAGAATGTTCTATGTTTCTTTCCTCTTGATCCTCTATTGATGAAACCACTGGACCAGAGGCTGGAGACACTCATATGTCATCTTTATCGCTGCAGTGTTCTGATAACCAATGCTCTTTGAAGCCACTGACTTGATCATCTCCAAAATGGCCGACATACATGCTAATGGAAAAAGATCACCTAATGTGACAGCAGGTCATTGTGTGGATTGTTATCAGTGTGTACAGATAACTGACAGTTTTCATTATTTTCTTTATTTTTCTCTCTCAGATGGCCAGAAAAGGAAGAAGTCGCTGAGGAGGAAGTTGGACTCTTTGGCGAAAGAGAAAAATAAAGATAAAGGTATATTGATGTGAAGCCCTCAACATGGTTATCACTAGTTACCACATTCACAATATCATAAACCCTGCCCATTTCTTCAATTTATCTTGTTAAAATGTTATTTTAAACTTCACCTTAACCACACTGCTAACCTTATACCCAACCCTAACTTTAAATTAACCAAAAGCAATTTATTTTTTCAATTTTTCTTTATATAGCCAATTTTGACTTTGTGGCTTTGGTAACTAGTGGAAACCCCTCAACATGGTATTTTATGGAAAGACTAAGTGCTTTGTACTGTACATTTTCCTGCTGTGACAAACTGGTCAAATGAATATAACAGATCTCTAGGCTATGCAAGCAGCATCCTCCTTGGTAATGCAATTAACACTGTTTAACAAGGCGGACATTGAAAGTGGTCCCTTCACTATTGGTGCTTCAAAATGGACTAAGGAGGCATAAGGATAGTGGAAATATTGGAAAGATAAGGATTGGGTGTCTTTTCAGATGCAAACTAGAACCAGGGGTTAGGGGGGAACGCTCTAGTTTACATTTTTTCTTTGGGTTTTTCTTTTTTCTTTTTATGTTGTCACTTACATTTATGAAGACGCTTTCCCAGTCCTGAACATTTCGTTTCCAGAGAAAACAGGACCTTGTCAGTCCCCAGCCCTACACTCATAGAAGAAAGGGTTCCAAAAGGGTTCTTCGGCTGTTCTCATAGGAGAACCCTTTTTGGTTCCAAGTAGAACTCTTTTTTGTTCTGGGTAGAACCCTTTTGGGTTCCATGTAGAACCCACTGTGGAAAGGGTACTACATGGAACCCAAAAGGCGTTTTGCCCCAGAACCAAAAATGGTTCTTCAAAGGGTTCTCCTATGGGGACAGCTGAAGAACCCTTTAAGGTTCTAGATAGCACCTTTTTTTTTTAAATGTAGCCGCAGCCGCAGGTGAATAGCAGAGTGGCTATGAAAACACAGACATATTTACTAGGGGAGGAGGAGGGATATATTTAGCAAAGTGGAACGACTCCTTGTAAGGGGACTGGGCTGAAATACAGCCACTGTGCCTGCATCATAGACGGCATATTTGGCAATGTGCTGACTACAGATCTGATGCAAGGTAACTCTCCAATAGAGATGGAGGTAAAAACCACTCCAAGTGTCTTCCACATTTGCTCACAAGCTGTGGGGAACTTTCTTTGCAATCAGTTTATTCAATGGAAACATGCATGTATTTCAGGTTCTCTTTGATGCTAGTGGGCAACGGTAACTTCAACGTCAGCTCTGCCCGTTGTATACAGTACCAGTCTGAAGTTTGGACACACCTACTCATTCAAGTGTTTTTCTTTATTTTGTACTATTTTCTACATTGTAGAATAATAATGAAGACATCAAAACTATGAAATAACACATATGGAATTATGTAGTAACCAAAAAAGTGTTAAACAAATCAAAATATATGTTATATATAGTAGCCACCCTTTGCGTTGATGACAGCTTTGCACACTCTTGGGATTCTCTCAACCAGCTTCAACTGGAATGCTTTTCCAACAGTCCCACATATGCTGAGCTCTTGTTGGCTGCTTTTCCTTCACTCTGCGGTCCAACTCATCCCAAACCATCTCAGTTGGGTTGAGGTCGGGTGATTGTGGAGGCCAGGTCATCTGATGCAACACTCCATCACTGTCCTTCTTGGTCAAATAGCCCTTACACAGCCTGGAGGTGTGTTGGGTCATTGTCCTGTTGAAAAACAAATGATTGTCCCACTAAGCGCAAACCAGATGGGATGGTGTATCGCTGCAGAATGCTCTGGTGGCCATGCTGATTAAGTGTGCCTTGGATTCTAAATAAATCATTGACAGTGTCACCAGCAAAGCACCCCCACACCATCACACCTCCTCCTCCATGCTTCACGGTGGAAACTACACATGCTGAGGTCATCCGTTCACTTACTCTACATCTCACAAAGACACGGCGATTGGTACCAAAAATCTCAAATTTGGACTCATCAGACCAAAAGACAGATTTCAACCGGTCAAATCCCAGCTAGCAATGAAGAAGCGGCCTAGAAGCGGCCCTCTTTCGAGGGGCCCGAACTGATTGAATCGGCCCGGAATCGGGTGTCGGACTCGACCGTCTACTGGAATTCAGCCGACTTTGCAGGCATCTTACCAGAATCACCCAGAAGCGGCCCGATGCAATTGTGCGTTGCCTCATGGGTCTCCCAGTCGCGGCCGGCACAGGTCTCAAACCAGCATCTGTAGCAACGCAGTTTGTACTATGATGCAGTGTCATAGACCTCTGCTCCACTCGGGAGGCTCCAGCCACAAAGTTTTTAATGCTAATCAATTGCCTTGCACAAAGTACCAAAAATATACTAAAATACTACACAGGACTCTTAAAGAATGTAATTTAAATGTTAATTGTATTTTTTGATCACAGAAACAATGAGAAAATATGGAAAAATAAATAATGAAATGTTAATTATGTAAAGCAGCCCGTGTAATCATCTGCCAGAGAGTAGCCTCAATTGGCCTGAGCCCCAAGTAATACATTTGGGCCAGATAACTCACACCGGAATCGGCCCGAGCTCAATCCCCGCATCCTAGCCACAAGTAATACTGCCGAAGGCGGCCCAGAATCATGCCACCTGACGTTGGCCAAGTCTGACTCTCAGCCGAGTCCCCCGACTTTCAGCCGGAATCGGCCCAGATCCACTGTGCTAGCTGGGATGTCTATTGCTCGTGTTTCTTGGCCCAAGCAAGTTTCTTCTTCTTATTGGTGTCCTTTAGTAGTGGTTTCTTTGCATCAATTCGACCATGAAGGCCTGATTCACCCAGTCTCCTCTGAAAAGTTGATTTTGAGACGTGTCTGTTACTTGAACTCTGTGAAGCATTTATTCTGAGGCTGGTAACTCTAATGAACTTATACTCTGCAGCAGATGTAACTCTGGGTCTTCCTTTCCTGTGGCGGTCCTACGAGAGCCAGTTACATCATAGCGCTTGATGGTTTTTGCAACTGCGCTTGAAGAAACTTTCAAAGTTCTCGACATTTTCCGGATTGACTGACCTTCATGTCTTAAAGTAAATGGACTGTCATTTCTCTTTGATTATTTGAGCTGTTCTTGCCATAATATGGACTTGGTCGTTTACCAAATAGGGCTATCTTCTGTATACCACCCCTACTTTTATTTTATTTTTATTTCACCTTTATTTAACCAGCGAGGCTAGTTGAGAACATGTTCTCATTTACAACTACGATCTGGCCGTCACAACACAAGTGATTGGCTCAAACGCACTAAGAAGGAAAGAAATTCCACAAATGTACTTTTAACAAGGCACACCTGTTAATCAAAAGGCATTCCAGGTGACTACCTCATGAATCTGGTTGAGAGAATGCCAAGAGTGTGCAAAGCTGTCATCAAGGCAAAGTGTGGCTACTTATATGTATAACATATATTTTGATTTGTTTAACACTGTTTTGGTTACTACATGATTCCATATGTTTTATTTCATAGTTTTGATGTCTTCACTATTATTCTACAATGTAGAAAACATAAAAAATAAAGAAAAACCCTTGAATGAGTAGGTGTGTCCAAACGTTTGACTGGTACTGTATGTAAATAATTAATCACAGCAGCAGTCCCATTCTCAGTTTCTCATGTCATGTAAACTCACTGTGGGAGAGGTCGGTGGTCGATGAAACATTCCCGTGAGGTACTGGGTTAGAAACATAGTGGCTGTGAACATGCAGGCTGCCAAATGCTTTGTCATTAGGGTGTGTGTGTATGTATTTGTGTGCAAATGCATGCATGTGTGTGTGTGTGTTTAAGTAAACATTGTCAAAGTGTGTGGTTGTAGAGAGAGTGGGCTGCGTCACCTAGCATATATGGTTGTTTAGTACATGATGACTCGCTCACTCTCCCTCCCTGCTTCCCTCCCTCCCTCTCTCTCCCTCCCCCTCTCTCCCTCCCCCTCTCTCTCTCTCACTCTCCCTGCTTCCATCCCTCTTTCTCCCTCCCTCTCTCTCCCTGCTTCCTTCTATCCCCCTCTCTCCCTCTCCCCTCTCTATCTCCCTGCTTCCCTCCCTCCCTCCATCCCTCTCTCTCCCTCCCCCTCTCTCCTTCCCCCCTCTCTCTCACTCTCTCTGCTTCCATCCCTCTTTCTCCCTTCCTCCCCCTCT
Source organism: Salmo trutta (assembly GCF_901001165.1). Taxonomy (NCBI): domain Eukaryota; kingdom Metazoa; phylum Chordata; class Actinopteri; order Salmoniformes; family Salmonidae; genus Salmo; species Salmo trutta. The sequence goes on along the minus strand of NC_042962.1, from coordinate 48,531,542 downwards.
CTCTCCCTGCTTCCTTCCATCCCTCTCTCTCCCTCTCCCCTCTCTCTCTCCCTGCTTCCCTCCATCCCTCTCTCTCCCCCTCTCTCTATCCCAGCTGTCCTGTGTTGTCTCAAAGCTCTGGCTCAGTCTGTCACCAGAGTGGGACATATGTGATGATGTGGCATGTGCTGTGGTCCACTAGGTTGATGTGATTCCATACTGGCCTCTGGGGCAGCCTCTCTCTCAGCTGTTTAGACAACCATAGTAAATTAACTTTCTTACATTTGGGTACACACTGCATCATACTCACTCCTGAGAGGGATCTGTTTATAATGTAGCCTTCTACCACTGCGCTGCAAAAACAGAATGTGTTCAGGGACTGAAACAGAAGTCTGTCTGGGTGATGGCTTTGTCTTGTGATTGGGTGGACCTTGGGTTTGTGCGGCTCGGAAGATAGATTGTCAGCCAATGTCAACAACGGTTTACACATTGAACCTAAAATGGCTTAACATTTACTGTATTCTCTCGGTTCTGGTTTGGAGACGCACTTGCTCTAAAGGTTGTAACAGTAGTTGATTTTAGTGTGCTCATTTTGAGTACGCAAACTAAAAGAGTTTAGTTTCTCTCCTAGACAGAGAATGAGAACAGGCCTAGAGTAGTGCCAGATCACACGGACGGTGTTAATTGAGTTTACGAGACTGAAGTGAGCCTGTTCTAAAAATGACTTGTAGCTGTGCAGGCTTTATTGTTCACTGGGATCAAAGACCACCTGGCTAATGTGGTGGGTTTACGTGCAAGTCTTAAACTGACGTACTGTTAAGAAATGGTTCCTTGTTGACTTATTTATGGAAAAATATAGGCTGGATGAGACGTTTTATGAGATTTAGTTTAATCTGTTTTATTCGTAGCATGTGCAGTAATCTCTTTTTGGCGTGTTCATCGAAACACAGATGGTATCTTGAAATGTTTAATTGGAGATTTGTTTCATGTTGATAATCCTGAGCTGCGATAATCGAACTCTGTAAACAGCTATTTTTCTTTTAGCTTAATCCCTTCTCTTTCCATTGTGTAAATTGAATTTCAATGAATCCCTTCTCTTTCTGTAGTGTGAATTGAATTTCTGTTAATCCCTTCTCTTTCCATTGTGTGAACTGAATTTCCATGAATCTCTTCTCTTTCTGTTGTGTGAATTGAATTTCCATGAATTCCTTCTCTTTCCATTGTGTGAATTGAATTTCCGTTAATCCCTTCTCTTTCTGTTGTGTGAATTGAATTTCTCTCTTTTTTTCTCCCTTGTCTTCCTTCCCTTCCTCTCTATCACTCTGTCTCAGACATGTCAAATCAAATCAAATGTATTTATATGGCCCTTCTTACATCAGCTGATATCTCAAAGTGCTGTACAGAAACCCAGCCTAAAACCCCAAACAGCAAGCAATGCAGGTGTAGAAGCACGGTGGCTAGGAAAAACTCCCTAGAAAGGCCAAAACCTAGGAAGAAATCTAGAGAGGAACCAGGCTATGAGGGGTGGCCAGTCCTCTTCTGGCTGTGCCGGGTGGAGATTATAACAGCACGTGGCCAAGATGTTCAAATGTTCATAAATGACCAGCATGGTCAAATAATAATAATCATAGTAGCTGTCGAGGGTGCAACAAGTCAGTAACACAAGAGTAAGTGTCAGTTGGCTTTTTCATAGCCGATCTTTGAGACTATCTCTACCGCTCCTGCTGTCTCTAGAGAGTTGAAAACAGCAGGTCTGGGACAGGTAGCACGTCCGGTGAACAGGTCAGGGTTCCAGCAGGTCTGGGACAGCAGGTCTGGGACAGGTAGCACGTCCGGTGAACAGGTCAGGGTTCCATAGCCGCAGGCAGAACAGTTGGAACTGGAGCAGCAGCACGGCCAGGTGGACTGGGGACAGCAAGGAGTCATCAAGCCAGGTAGTCCTGAGGCATGGTCCTAGGGCTCAGGTCCTCAGAGAGAGAGAAAGAGAGAATTAGAGAGAGCATATTTAAATTCACACAGGACACCGGAAAAGACGAGAAATACTCCAGATGTAACAGACTGACCCTAGCCCCCGACACATAAACTACTGCAGCATAAATACTGGAGGCTGAGACAGGAGGGATCAGGAGATACTGTGGCCCCATCCGATGAAACCCCCGGACAGGGCCAAACAGGTAGGATATAACCCCACCCACTTTGCCAAAGCACAGCCCCCACACCACTGGAGGGATATCTCCAACCACCAACTTACCATCCCGAGACAAGGCAGAGTATAGCCCACAAAGATCTCCGCCACGGCACAACCCAAGGGGGGGCGCCAACCCAGACAGGAAGACCACGTCAGTGACTCAACCCACTCAAGTGACGCACCCCTCCCAGGGATGGCATGGAAGAATACCAGTAAGCCAGTGACTCAGCCCCTGTAATAGGGGTAGAGGCAGAGAATCCCAGTGGAGAGAGGGGAAACCGGCCAGGCAGAGACAGCAAAGGCGGCTCGTTGCTCCAGCCTTTCCGTTCACCTTCAAACCCCTGGGCCAGACTACACTTAATCATAGGACATACTGAAGAGATGTGTCTTCAGTAAAGACTTAAAGGTTGAGACTGAGTCTGCGTCTCTCACATGGGTAGGCAGACTATTCCATAAAAATTGAGCTCTATAGGAGAAAGCCCTGCCTCCAGCTGTTTGCTTAGAAATTCTAGGGACAATTAGGAGGCCCGCGTCTTGTGACCGTAGCGTACGTGTAGGTATGTACGGCAGGACCAAATTGGAAAGATAGGTAGGAGCAAGCCCATGTAATGCTTTGTAGGTTAGCAGTAAAACCTTGAAATCAGCCCTTGCCTTAACAGGAAGCCAGTGTAGGGAGGCTAGGACTGGAGCAATATGATCCAATTTTTTGGTTCTAGTCAGGATTCTAGCGGCTGTATTTAGCACTAACTGAAGTTTATTTAGTGCTTTATCCAGGTAGCCGGAAAGTAGAGCATTGCAGTAGTCCAACCTAGAAGTAACAAAGGCATGGATACATTTTTCTGCATCATTTTTGGACAGAAAGTTTCTGATTTTTGCAATGTTACGTAGATGGAAAAAAGCTGTCGTTGAAACAGTCTTGATATGTTCTTCAAAAGAGAGATCAGGGTCCAGAGTAACGCCGAGGTCCTTCACAGTTAACCATCCAGATTAATTGTCAGATTCAACAGAAGATCTCTTTGTTTCTTGGGACCTAGAACAAGCATCTCTGTTTTGTCCGAGTTTAAAAGTAGAAAGTTTGCAGCCATCCACTTCCTTATGTCTGAGACACAGGCTTCTAGCGAGGGCAATTTTGGGGCTTCACCATGTTTCATTGAAATGTACAGCTGTGTGTCATCCGCATAGCAGTGAAATTTAACATTATGTTTTCGAATGACATCCCCAAGAGGTAAAATATATAGTGAAAACAATAGTGGTCCTAAAACGGAACCTTGAGGAACACCGGAATTTACAGTTGATTTGTCAGAGGACAAACCATTCACAGAGACAAACTGATATCTTTCCGACAGATAAGATCTAAACCAGGCCAGAACTTGTCCATGTAGAGCAATTTGGGTTTCCAATCTCTCCAAAAGAATGTGGTGATCGATGGTATCAAAAGCAGCACTAAGATCTAGGAGCACGAGGACAGATGCAGAGCCTCGGTCTGACGTCATTAAAAGGTAATTTACCACCTTCACAAGTGCAGTCTCGGTGCTATGATGGGGTCTAAAACCAGACTGAAGCGTTTCGTATACATTGTTTGTCTTCAGGAAGGCAGTGAGTTGCTGCGCAACAGCTTTTTCTAAAATTTTTGAGAGGAATGGATAGTTTTTTATAATTTCTGGGTCAAGATTTGTTTATGTTCAACATAGGAGGGCCAAGCACAGAAAGCAGCTCTTCAGTAGTTTAGTTGGAATAGGGTCCAGTATGCAGCTTGAAGGTTTAGAAGCCATGATTATTTTCATCATTGTGTCAAGAGATATAGTACTAAAACACTTTAGTGTCTCTCTTGATCCTAGGTCCTGGCAGAGTTGTGCATACTCAGGACAACGGAGCTTTGGAGGAATACGCAGATTTAAAGAGGAGTCCGTAATTTGCTTTCTAATGATCATGATCTTTTCCTCAAAGAAGTTCATGAATTCATTACTGCTGAAGTGAAAGCCATCCTCTCTTGGGGAATGCTCCTTTTTAGTTAGCTTTGCAACAGTATCAAAAATAAATTTCGGATTGTTCTTATTTTCCTCAATTAAGTTGGAAAAATAGGTTGATCGAGCAGCAGTGAGGGCTCTTCGATACTGCACAGTACTGTCTTTCCAAGCTAGTCGGAAGACTTCCAGTTAGGCGCCATTTCCGTTCCAATTTTCTGGAAGCTTGCTTCAGAGCTCGTGTATTTTCTGTATACCAGGGAGCTAGTTTCTTATGACAAATGTTTTTAGTTTTTAGGGGTGCAACTGCATCTAGGGTATTGCGCAAGGTTAAATTGAGTTCCTCAGTTAGGTGGTTAACAGATTTTTGTCCTCTGACGTCCTTGGGCAGGCAGAGGGAGTCTGGAAGGGCATCAAGGAATCTTTGGGTTGTCTGAGAATTTATAGCACGACTTTTAATGCTCCTTGGTTGAGGTCTGAGCAGATTATTTGTTGCGATTGCAAACGTAATAAAATGGTGATCCGATAGTCCAGGATTATGAGGAAAAACATTAAGATCCACAACATTTATTCCATGGGACAAAACTAGGTCCAGAGTATGACTGTGGCAGTGAGTAGGTCCAGAGACATGTTGGACAAAACCCACTGAGTCGATGATGGCTCCGAAAGCCTTTTGGAGTGGGTCTGTGGACTTTTCCATGTGAATATTAAAGTCACCAAAAATTGGAATATTATCTGCGATGACTACAAGGTCCGATAGGAATTCAGGGAACTCAGTGAGGAACGCTGCATATGGCCCAGGAGGCCTGTAAACAGTAGCTATAAAAAGTGATTGAGTAGGCTGCATAGATTTCATGACTAGAAGCTCAAAAGACGAAAACGTCGTTGTTGTTTTTTTTTTGTAAATTGAAATTTGCTATCGTAAATGTTAGCAACACCTCCGCCTTTGCGGGATGCGCGGGGGATATGGTCACTAGTGTAACCAGGGGGTGAGGCCTCATTTAACACAGTAAATTCATCAGGCTTAAGCCATGTTTCAGTCAGGCCAATCACATCAAGATTATGATCAGTGATTAGTTCATTGACTATAACTGCCTTTGAAGTGAGGGATCTAACATTAAGTAGCCCTATTTTGAGATGTGAGGTATCACAATCTCTGTCAATAATGGCAGGGATGGAGGAGGTCTTTATACTAGTGAGATTGCTAAGGCGAACACCACCATCTTTCATTTTGCCCAACCTAGGTCGAGGCACAGACACGGTCTCAATGGGGATGTGCCAGTCATGTCAGTCATGTCTCTTGCGTTGTCTCTTAGTCACTATGATAACAATACATTGTTAATATTGTTTTTATATATCGGGAGCTTGGGACTATAAGATTCTATCTGCAAAAAGATGATTCTGAGATAATTGGCTTTAAAGTTCCAAACCCTCATTGGTGTCAGCAATTTGTATCTTATATTCTTTTGAACTTAACACGAATTGGGATATTTAGAGTACTATATACTGTAGGTAGAGAACATTGACCAGAACAAGGCTATGTCAATAACAACATTTTGACAAAAATGCAGGTTCTACCTGGAACCAAAAAAGGTTCTTCAAATGGTTGTGCTATGAGGACAGCCGAACAAACCTTTTAGGTTCTAGATTGCACTTTTTTTTCTAAGAGTGTACTGTCAGGGACCTGTGTCTGTTAGGGGAATTGATACATCATGTTAAAGAAAAATACCACCCATCTTTCATTAGTCTACTGTTGTTTTTCATTAGTCCACTAGAAGCCAGGTAGACGGTGATGGCTGAGTTCCTCACTGGAGATCCAAGTACGTAACTTGAATTTCCGTGCCAAGCTCCCATTGACATCAATGCATGATTTACACGAACGTCTGAGCTACACACGCATTTCTCCAGTTAGGATTTGGCCCTGAATCAGGAAACCTTAAAACATAATTTGTTATGTTTTTTTCTCTCACTGTTATAGCTCACGTTAAGAATGTCTCCTTGTGGGCCTGTCAATGTCTCAAAGTAAATATGATGTAGTCGAATACGTGGATACGTGCGCAAAAACACCTGCGTCCAAATATTCAATGACTAATCACAGAACAATCAAAACAGTAACGATCATAATCTAAAGATCTCTATCGTTCACACACAAACACATTCACACGGAGGGCGGCACACATCTTTCATGCATACACGACCAAACCCACACACTCTCTCTCTCTCTCTCTCTCTCTCTCTCTCTCTCTCTCCTCTCTGAGAATATGGTATTTACATTCCTCTCCCTCCCCTTCCAGAATCTCTCTCTCTCTCTCTCTCTCTCTCTCTCTCTCTCTCTCTCTCTCTCTCTCTCTCTCTCTCTCTCTCTCTCTCTCTCTCTCTCTCTCTCTCTCTCTCTCTGGGAATATGGTATTTACATTCCTCTCTCTCCCTCCTCTCCCAGAATGCATCCCCCAGGCCTTCGGTATGGCCCTGTCCCAGGTAATCGCCAACGACCGGACCCACAGGCAGCGCCAGGACGGCCTGCGTCAGGACCCTCCTCACAGGGAGGAGCATAAGGACCCATCGGACCTCGTGTCGTCCATCCTGCAGTTTGCCACCAAGAGGTCCACCAATAAGGAGCTGTCCAGCAGTAACTCCTCCCTCAGCTCCACCTCGGAGACAGCTAACGAGTCCACGTCGCCCAGCACGCCCGAGGCTGCCCCGCGGACACGCAGGAGGGTGAGGGTCTCCCCCCACACGCCTACTGTACCAACTCCATGCACACACTCCATCGTTGTGCGTGTGTGTTTGTGTGTGTGTCTGAGACCTCAAGTAGACGTCAGCTTGATAATGCTCTCATTGTGGTCTGCAGGGGGGCATGTCGGTGGACTCCATCACAGACCTGGACAATAACCAGTCCCGGCTGTTGGAGGCGCTGCAGCTCTCTCTGCCCGCTGAAGCGCCCAGCAAGAAGGAGAAGCACCGGGACAAGAGGCTGAGCCTCAACCCTATCTACAGACAGGTGCCTCGCCTGGTGGACAGCTGCTGCCAGCACCTGGAGAAGTATGGTACGAATGAACACAGCCCCTCTCATTGATCACACCTGGGGCCTGTTCAGTAGGGCACAATATAGCAAAAGGTTTTGCAACGGAAAACAAAAACGAGCGCAGGTAGCACCTCCCTGTTTCAAAACGTTTCCTATGTGCTGGACACAGCTCTATTCCTGTGGTCAAAATCCTGGTCTTTGTCAGGGATCACTCACCCGATCTGACCCTACAGGGTGCAGTCTGTTGGAGTTTACAGCCCCACGTCTTAACCCCGCCCTGCACTGCCCAACCAGCCCCGCATCTTTACCCCGCCCTGCACTGCCCAACCAGCCCCGCATCTTTACCCCGCCCTGCACTGCCCAACCAGCCCCACATCTTAACCCCGCCCTGCACTGCCCAACCAGCCCCACATCTTTACCCCGCCCTGCACTGCCCAACCAGCCCCACATCTTTACCCCGCCCTGCACTGCCCAACCAGCCCCACATCTTTACCCCGCCCTGCACTGCCCAACCAGCCCCACATCTTTACCCCACCCTGCACTGCCCAACCAGCCCCACATCTTTACCCCGCCCTGCACTGCCCAACCAAGATGATGTAGAAACAAGGCAGTAGTGTCTGGCCATTCATTCTTGACACTCAGTGAACCGACTTTGCAATCCTTCTCAACATCGACCCCTGGGCTTACTCCCCCCGCTCTCCCGCAGTCTTTAAATCCTCACTTGCTGGACTGAGCTTTAGGGGCTAAAGTCCTCTAAAGCGTGAATGGGCCACAGTAGCATTGGTTTAGGTTTGATGGTTCATGATGTCTGTGTTGAAAGGAGGCTTATGGCGGCTACGTCTTCATGTCTCTTCCATCTGTGATTATTCGGCTTGAGTGTCTCTTTGACCAGTGGAGGATGATGCTCACTTATGTCCTCCGCTGTTTCCTCCGACAGGTCTTCAGACGGTGGGGATATTCCGAGTGGGGAGCTCCAAGAAGAGAGTGAGGCAGGTGAGAATCTGGGAGAGGCACTTTTTGATACTTCTTACACATTGCTGCACAAAGCTGTTGTTTCAGCTCACTGTGAGTGGTTGGCGACACCTTATAACGGAATTCATCTTAGTAATAGGTGATCTTGTATTGTTAACTTAGTTGAAGCATCGATTGTCATGAACTACACATTTTATTAATTGACTGTTCTCGTTGACTATATGGTTTTATAAGTACTTTTGTTTTACAGGGCCCCATGCTAATTACATTATATTTCTGGATACTGTGATATAGATAGAAGCTGTTAAAATTCAGATATATTGACAGAATATATTAATATTCATGCATTGGTTTTGATTTTGCCGCCGCTTCGGAGAATACACACCCACTTAGCATTAGTTCAGCGTATGTTATTAAAGGAAGCAGAGCGAATTAACTTGTCTCCGGCTGAAGAGCCAGGCTCCTCTGTAGTCGTGGCCCTGCTCTACAAAGGGACGCAGACGAGCGTTAATACCATATTTGTAATTGAAGCAGGGCTTTTAGCATTAATTTCCATCCCAGGGCCTGTATTCAATTTCCATCCCAAGTGCTGATCTAGGATCAGATTAGCCTTTTATATCATAATGAATCAGATTACATGGACAGGTATGTTTTGCCTATATCGTCCTAGTGCGTTTTTACTCTCTAGTATTTTTTTGCTCGCCATAAAAAAAAATCCCTCCTTTTTTTATCAGTTGAACGTTCGCTTTTGGTTATTGTGACAGAAAACTCCATTCGTTTTAGTGTTGTTTTTGGACAATGTCTTTGTTTAAAGGAGATTTGAGTGTTTTCTGAGTTGTGTTCTCCGAGTTTGGACTTCTCGTGTTCTCTGTTTGCGTAGCTCATACGCAACGCTCACAATGGCAGATCTTAATCTTTCATTCAAGTCAGCAAAAACAAGCACTGGTGCCAGCCAGTTTCAGTCTCAGTCTCAGTCTTAAATGGTGTTGTTTCCGTTCTATGATGGGGAATTTCTTTTTATTCTCAACATCTCACCGTTTGAGGGAATACAATGCTATCAGCGTGTTGAATCAAAATGTCACCATGTGAGACAATTTACATGACTTCTCACTGTAATCCCCCGTTTGCTGACTTGAAAAAGAACACACTATATCATCAACATCACTTAGAGATCGTATTTTCAAAGTCACTTAAATCTCAACCGACTCTCACTTAAGGATGTAACTATATTAGTAGGCTACTTCCTGCCAACATTTAGATCTGTAACAAAGTTTTTTTTAAATCTAAAACACAAGCTATAATCAAACTTCGCTATAATGCTTAATCAAATACAATACTTGGTTATAATGCTTATCTTACTGGACCCATTTTAATCCTGAGTAATGCTCCTGAGATTGTGGAGTAACCAGGTTGATACAGTATGGGAACAGAACCGGTTGGACCAGGAATACCTGTGAGAATGTTTTCACCACCAAGGTCACACCTGGTGTGTGCATACCTGTGTATATCTGTGTATATCTGTGCATACCTGTGTATATCTGTGTATATCTGTGTATCTGCGTGTCCCCGTAATGTGTGTGGAATGTTTTTACATGCGCATGATGTGAATATGTTTCAGTGTTTCTCCGAGTTCACTTTCTAACTGTAGTCGCTATAAGCAGTAAAGTATGTGGACTACACAGTATATCTCATGTTCTGTTTTACTCTGTCTCTTAGCTGAGGGAGGAGTTTGACCGGGGAGTGGACGTCCAGTTGGATGAGGAGCACAGTGTCCATGACGTGGCCGCGCTGCTCAAAGAGTTCCTCAGAGACATGCCTGACCCTCTCCTCACCAAGGAGCTCTACACTGCCTTCATAAACACCATGTGTGAGGAAACATCAACTTCACTACTTATGAATGCTACTCTCTGTGTGCAGTAGTAGACTCACTCTTTTCCCTAGGCCCAATCACCTTGGTTGGCCTCTTTCAGTAGGACACACCCTCAGATTGCACTAAACCCACACTTAAGAGTGTATACTTGAGTCAATGACACACAGACATGCTGTATGCTCTGTAAATGTTGGGCTTTAGCCTATCAGAGTGCACACATTGTGCCAAATGTTGTGTATGTGATTGTCGTTGTCTATATGTATGCCTATGTATGTATATTTGGCTATGTGTATGTATGTGAGAGTGTGACATATTTCTAATGATTTAGACCGAATCCTCACTCTTAACCCCTGACATCTAACCTCTGATCCCTGTCCTGTTCCTCTGTAGTGCTGGACTGTGAGGAGCAGCAGAGTGCAACCCAGCTCCTGGTTTACCTGCTGCCAGCCTGTAACAGCGACACCCTAACCTCGACCCCTGTCCTGTTCCTCTGTAGTGCTGGACTGTGAGGAGCAGCGGAGTGCCACCCAGCTCCTGGTTTACCTGCTGCCAGCCTGTAACAGTGACACCCCAACCTCTAACCTCTGACCCCTGTCCTGTTCCTCTGTAGTGCTGGACTGTGAGGAGCAGCGGAGTGCCACCCAGCTCCTGGTTTACCTGCTGCCAGCCTGTAACAGTGACACCCCAACCTCTAACCTCTGACCCCTGTCCTGTTCCTCTGTAGTGCTGGACTGTGAGGAGCAGCGGAGTGCCACCCAGCTCCTGGTTTACCTGCTGCCAGCCTGTAACAGTGACACCCCAACCTCTAACCTCTGACCCCTGTCCTGTTCCTCTGTAGTGCTGGACTGTGAGGAGCAGCGGAGTGCTCCCCAGCTCCTGGTTTACCTGCTGCCAGCCTGTAACAGCGACACCCTAACCTCTAACCTCTGACCCCTGTCCTGTTCCTCTGTAGTGCTGGACTGTGAGGAGCAGCGGAGTGCCACCCAGCTCCTGGTTTACCTGCTGCCAGCCTGTAACAGCGACACCCTAACCTCTAACCTCTGACCCCTGTCCTGTTCCTCTGTAGTGCTGGACTGTGAGGAGCAGCGGAGTGCTCCCCAGCTCCTGGTTTACCTGCTGCCAGCCTGTAACAGCGACACCCTAACCTCTAACCTCTGACCCCTGTCCTGTTCCTCTGTAGTGCTGGACTGTGAGGAGCAGCGGAGTGCCACCCAGCTCCTGGTTTACCTGCTGCCAGCCTGTAACAGCGACACCCTAACCTCTAACCTCTGACCCCTGTCCTGTTCCTCTGTAGTGCTGGACTGTGAGGAGCAGCGGAGTGCCACCCAGCTCCTGGTTTACCTGCTGCCAGCTTGTAACAGTGACACCCCAACCTCTAACCTCTGACCCCTGTCCTGTTCCTCTGTAGTGCTGGACTGTGAGGAGCAGCGGAGTGCCACCCAGCTCCTGGTTTACCTGCTGCCAGCTTGTAACAGCGACACCCTGCACCGCCTCCTGCAGTTCCTCTCTACCGTGGCCAACCACGCCCACGACAGCCAGGACAAAGATGGACAGCAGGTGAGGCGAAGACCCCCTCCGTTACCCCCACCGCTCCCAATGATTCCCAAAACAACCACAAGCCCCTACCCCCTAGACCTCCCTAGAAACTAGATCTGAGAGGATTGGATAGGTGTGTAACCAGCGTCAAGCTGCCGTTTCAACAGTATAGCTTCCTCCCTCCCTGACTCGCACTGAGACTAGGTCTCTAACTCGCACTGAGACGAGGGGCACAAGCTCTCAGGAACGCGCAATCAAAACATTGTCATGTCATTGTGTCCCTCTGACGCACAGTGACTGATTTGGTCTCTTGTTCTTCATGGTAGTTGTCCAATCTGTTTAGCTAGTTCTTTTCCTGAAGCACTCAATGAAAATAAAAGGAAACTCAACATAGTATTCTATGAGGTCAACATAGTATTCTATGAGGTCAACATAGTATTCTATGAGGTCAACATAGTATTCTATGAGGTCAACATAGTAGTCTTTGAGGTCAATATAGTAGTCTATGAGGTCAATATAGTAGTCTATGAGGTCAATATGGTATTCTATGAGGTCAATATAGTAGTCTATGAGGTCAATATAGTAGTCTATGAGGTTAATATGGTATTCTATGAGGTCAATATATTGTTATATCTGGTGAAATATTTTTTTTTAAATCAGGAAGTATAATGAAAAAGGAATTGTTTTCCATGGTGTGTCACTTTGTTAATGACAATCAATTGCACTTGTTTGCCTAGTCCAGTGTTGCTGTATGTGATTCCATGCTACTGTATGCAGGAATCACCTACAGGACACACTAAAACTGAATGCACTTACTGTACTGTCAGTAGATAAAACAGTTTGATAAGCAGCTGTCATTATTGTTATTCCTATGTCCTCATCTCCTCCAGGTGACGGGGAACAAGATGACCTCTCTGAACCTGGCCACCATCTTTGGTCCCAACCTCCTTCACAAGCAGAAGAGTTCAGACAAGGAGTTCAGTGTGCAGAGTTCGGCCCGCGCAGAGGAGAGCACCGCTGTTATCGCTGTTCTCCAGAGGATGATCGTAACCTTCCACTCCCTCTTCATGGTGTGTGGGGGATTCCTTGTGTGTGGGTGCCTGCGCACATATGTGTGTGTTTGAACAGAGATATAAAGATAGTGTGTGTGCGTGTGCGTGTGCGCGTGCGTGTGTGTGTGTGTGTGTTGATATCCTACCCATTCTCCTGTTTAGTCCCTCTTTATAATACAACCTTGCACGTATATGGTAATTGGACAAGCAGGCACTGTGTTTTTACAGTAATGTATTCGTAATAGCCAGCAAACAAGCTACAATTAATTATCACTTTAGATTGGCCAGTAAGTAAGACTCCCTTGTGAGTTCATTGTATACACTATACACAGGTAAGGTGATGCAGTTGTAGAGAATTTGTAACAACTACATAACCTACATTGTGTAAACTCAATCTGTTTATGTAGTTACTATGTCAAATACATGGGCTTAGCACTGACACATTTGATGAACTCTCTATGTCCTGGGTCCATATACATTCATTCAATTTCCATTACCTCTGCCTGTCCTCTTTCTCTCTATCACACATCCCTCCCTCCCTCCCTCCCTCCCTACCTAGCAGTGCCACTCAGTAACATATATCTGCATCCCAAATGGCACCCTGTACCCTATATAGTGCACTACCTTTGACCAGGGCTCATAGGGAATACAGTGCCATATGGGACAGAGCCTGTGTTTAAGTTAGAGAATCTCCAGGCTTTACCAGACAATGGCTCTGTCTTATAGAATGAAAACAAAGCTCTGTGGGCCTTTGTTAGTGCTGTTAGAGCTGATCCTGGACCTGATTGAAGGCCTTAGGGCCCAGTTCAGGACCACTACAGATCACAGGCTTTTGAGACAGTGCCAGAGGGACTTATGGGCCAATCCCTTGCACTGATTGTTCCAACACCACCACCACCATTTCCCTGAACAGAAGTTGTATTCGTTGAATTTTGCAGAGGTTGTTTTTCCCTCCGCTCAGATCATGGAATTCAGAGTAGTGGCGGGACGCTGGAAAGAGGTCTTGTTAGGTTCTGAAATGTTATCCCTCGTGTTTTTCGACTGGGATTTAGTTGGATGTGTTTGGACTGTCGTGCTTCATTGCCAAATCACTTATTTTATTACCCTTGTATTTTATTGCCCATTGCCCAGACTATACATCAGGGATGGGAAACTTTGATGGGGGCAACAAAAAAATCGGAACTCATTATGCGGGGCCGCAGTGGCTCGTGGGTCGGAGTAAATGTTATTTTTAAAGTTCATTTCCTGCAATTCTGCACATTTTTCCATGGAGCGTAGAGAAGATTTAGAAGTTTTATAACTAATTTCATGTAATTCTAATCATTTTGCCATTGGTCGGAGAGAAAAATTTGCAGTTTTACAGCTAATTTCCTGCAATTCTACATATTTTTCCATAGGATGGAGGGAAATGTTTGCAGTTTTTAATATGATAACTGATCATCAATGGGCCCTAACCCAGTTAGTAATTCAACCATACTTACGATAAGTTTAGATAGCTGGCCGCTAGACTAACTTACCAATCTAAAAAATTAAAAATAAATTGCTGCCATGGGCTAATTGAGTGACTGCTGATGCACAACCAAGTTTCTAAATTGCACCTTGTGAATTCTATTATTCCCCCCCCCCCAAAAAAAAAATATTTCTGTTTGTTTTTTGGTGTGAAATTGGTCCACGGACCTACAAAAGGGTGCAGCCCGTGGGCCACCAGTTCCCTGCTAAACATGGATCCATAGACTGGTATTTAATAGTATTCAATGTTATGCTATGTGTTCATGTATTGATTGGCTTGTGATCACTAAATGTGAAGATGGAAAAAGTTCGACTCACTTTCACCATGAGATTGTCTTGGACAATAGCACCCCCTAGTGCTCCATCATCTGCCATTACATACATAAACAGTTTTTCTGTACATGTTTGGTTATGTCTGTGGTTATCTGTGTGTAGGTGCCCCCGGACCTGCAGAATGAGGTCCTAATGAGTTTACTGGAGACTGATCCTGATGTGGTAGACTATCTGCTCAGGAGAAAGGCATCACAGTGAGTACATTGGTTCCATGGCACATATCACAGTCACACATTTTGAGTACTCATGGAAAGTAGTTGCTTAGCCTGGTGTTCATGTCTGTTGAGAGAAAGTGAAGAGCCCATTTTCTATGGCAATATCTTTTTATTCTCTCTACCCATCCTTTTCTCTCCCTCATCCATCCCTCCCTCCACTCCATAGGAGTCCAGACGTGTTGCGATCGGAAGATCCTTTCTCCCTGAGCGAGAGGCGCTCATCCAGTGACTCCAACAAGGTCTCCAGTGGAGAGCTGTCCCCCTATGACAACAACTCCCCCATCCTGTCTGAGCACCCGGGGGAAGGGACCAGCCCAGGGTCAGAGAGGCTCTTTCATGTCCCAGAACAGTACACCCTGGTGAGGCAGGTGGCAGGACAGACACGGGACCCCCATGGGTCCAATCCCTGGGTCTCAAAAGGTGAGAGGACTACTGTCCAGTCTTACTTAGCTGTGGTTGATATGATTTTGGTGGTGGTGATAATTAAGACGATGATGATGATGATTATTGTGGTGGAGCTGATGATGATTATAATCTTGATAATGATGAGGATGATAATTATAATCTTGATAATGATGATGATGATGAGTATGATGGTCCCTAAACACAGTCATGTTCATTATGTCCTATATGGCAGAGGAACATGCTAATATCTGGGGAGCCTGGCATTCCACTCTGAAACCAGGGCTGAAGGACCAGCCTTATGCAGGTAAGCTGTTGAAATGTAACAATCACATTTACTTATCTTCATTTTCTGACTTTTCCCATTGACATTTGTATCTCCAGGTTCCCATAGCAACATGTCAGAAGGCAGCTCACGCAGCTCCCAGGAAGGACTTGACTGTCTCCAAGGCGATGCCAGGCAGGTGGTACGACGGACACAGACCTCGCTGGGCGTGGCCGAGTGCAGGCCCCACCCCCCTGTGACACGGGTCTGCAGCAGCCCTCACGGCGAGGCGGGACGGCCGCGCCTCCTGCTGAGCCTCAACCCTTTGACCCCACTCCATCCGCACCCCGACAGCCAATCAGCAGCCAGCAGCGCAGAGGACCTCCCCCAGGGCATTGGACACCAGGCTATCCCCAGCCCTAACTCTGCCCACTCGGATCCCGCCCTCTCAGGGCGTCCTCCCCCTCCCCCGTATGGCGGCTCGTCCTCCAGGCTCTCCCCTGCTGCCTCTAAACCAGCCCAGCCTGTCTCCCCCTCCCCCGCAGCACCCCCTCACCAGCACCCCCTGCAGGGTGGGAGGCCAACGGTGCCACAGAACTCAGCCTCCCCCACCACGTACAGCATGGTACCCATGAGCCAGGAGTGGCAGGACTGGCAGAGGGATAGATGGCAGATCTGGCAACTCCTGTCCTCGGAAAACGCAGACACACTCCCAGAGACACTGGTGTAAGCTGGACCATCGGACCGTGGGGTAGTGCTAGCCATCCCTTCCTCCATCCCTCCCCTCTGTTCTCCCCTCCATCCTTCCCCCCAAACATGGACGCCATGGGGTTGTTTACATGTGCAGCTGCTGCCTATACTACGGGCTTGGTACGGATTCACTAGTGTTTCCTGTTTGCTATGTATTGATGTTGTATCCTGGGGACCCCTTTGCTTGTTATTAAATACTCTCCCTGAGCTGTTTGAGAGGATCAAAATTAACTGTCAGCAAGACATACCTCAAACGTCAAGTTTATCAATTTGATTCACAGTTATTACTGCATGTCCACATTTCGATAAGGCCCCAGTTTAAATTGAGCTGAATGTAATATGTAGAGGTGACTTTTAAAGACAGGACGGTTTAATGTTTATGACAAGCTACAGTCAATTTATATGACCAATCCTACCCGTTATATTTACTGAAGTCATCACGTATATTAGTGATCGCTGCTAAATATTCAGAAAGTATTTACTTGCTGATAATATATCCCGATAAGTATCGTACAAGTTTGTATGAACAGAGTTTATTCAATGTCAGTCACCAAGTAACAGAGCCCACAGTACAGTTTTTGCAACAGTTTGTATATAAGCATTCTAATGTATTTTAGGTCGACCTAGCTAAAAAAAAAAAAATGTACAGGCTGTCTAAATGTTTGTGTTGTGGGGTTTCAACACGGTTTGAAAAGATAACATCTGTCAAAGCTTTACTGAACCACGTTGGGTTTTAAAAGAAAAGCATTATTGCGATCAGTACAGTAATGTGCCACGTGCCAAAGTTTCTTTACTCTCTCTTTTCATCAAAGGTTTTTTGGGTGTCTGGAAAGTCTCATCTGCTTTCTCTCATTCTGTAGTTAACATTGTTCTTTTAGCTTTTGGATTTCACTTCACCATGGCTTATCGTACCAGCTCATATCGACATAATTCATTTCAATGATCTCCCTCATTCCATTAGGTGGTTGACATCAAGGTTATGGCTGCATAGGAGTATTTTTGGAAGCAGATTAAAAAGACAAATTCATTGCTGGCCTGACAGGTTCATTGCTGGCCTGACAGGTTCATTGCTTTCCCTCTCACTGTATTTATCTGATTAATATGGGATTTTACTAGATATTTGCACTTACTCTACTGGACTCTGGGAATTGCCAAAGCTTTTTTGATTCCTCCTTTTCAACAACAAAGCAAACACGTCTCTTGCTTTTGTCATTACATGCACTGTCTGCCTCTATAACTTACCTGTTGCTTTTTGCTCCCAAATACATTAGTAGTCTCCAATCATTTCTCAGTTTTGTGGATATTTGCTGGCAAATATTGCACACTTTCTAAATGGTAGTTTGGGTGGTTGTTTGTTTCAATCCGTCCGCATGTCAGAGGAATTTGAAGTGTGACAGACATTGGAATTATTTACAAGGATTCACACATTTCTACATGTCTTTGCAGTGTCCCACAAATGACAGTACTTGTCGAAAATGCGTCCCATCTTTACTTTTATAAGAAACGCTTTCAACAGCTCGTGTTTCTAAGCACTATTCTGAATGTCTGTGTGTTTGGAGTCAAGTATGCCATAGATCCATGCTCTTTGAAAATGATTTGATACCCCACATTGCTTTTATGGTTGTCAATGATTTTTTTTGTAGCTTGTCATCTAAGATTTTTTGTATTTTTTTTATAACTATTATGTCTGTTCAGTACTGTAACATATGTAATAACAGTTTTTACTCCAAAAAAAATCTACAAACACATGTATAAGGCCCGAGTTTTGATCTTATGTCAGCTTTTGTATTGTGTGTCGTCTTAAATATGCCATGGTGGAATTAAACGTGAACGAAGGTGTTTCGTGTACTTGGTTGGTTAACAGCTTGTACACCTTTTACCAGTGGCGACGTAACCGATTTCGATTTCGACGATGCATGAATGTTTGGCGGTGTGATAATAACAGTATAGAACCAAAAGAGGGGACCCTAGATCTTTTTGCTTAGTCGTCTTGTCCACAGGTCATTCTAAAGATATCTAAATTATCCACATCACCCAACGTTCTTAAAACAATTTGGATATATTTGGACAATTTGATCATTCTTCCACCTTGAAAGAGGAAAAATAATATGAAACGAGAGGAGGAGGAGAGAGGGCGAAAGATAGAGTTGTGGACGGGAGGAGGTAAGAGTGTAGACCAACACCTCCATGTTATAAACCTGAGATGAGAACGTTCCACGCTGGCGGCTTTAATTCCCACTGAGCTCAGAAGAAGTCCTACATCTGTTTACGGCATAGAACAGAGCTGAAAATGAACTTCCAGGAGATCATTACCCACATCTTAATTGGTAATGTCCTGCTAATCGGGTGTGTAAGTACAGCCAGAGAGATGTGGTCAGAAGACAACGATTTTCCACAGACTTCAGAGCATCATAGAAACATGGTCTACTATTTGATTAAGCTATTCGGTAGGTCATTTTCTGAAATGATTTGCAAACCATCAACTATAAGTATTTTGAACATTTGAAAATGAATAAAATGCCCTAGCTTAAAATAGTTAAAAGGGATGTTAAGCTTTCTGTGGAAAATAGCTTCCATAAAACAAAATCATTCTGATTTCTGCAATCAGACTGTGTATAATGATCTGAAAACGGACTTCCTCAAAGATAGTTGACATTCAATTGTGCAGTGTCCCATGGACTGTTCAGAATCCCCTCTAGTTCAGCATCCAAACCAGCAGCCAAAGCATGTGATTAAAGTATTTCCTTTAAAGTCTGTGGTTCACCCAATCGGAATTCCAATCGCTGTGTATCTGTAGACCACTGAATATTTCCCTCCTTTTTCCGAGAAGGGAGCGGTAGGCCTTACCGTTCTTACTCAATATAGGCTCAATTTCCCCTTAGTGTGGTGTAAGCACAGACACAAGGAGAGAAAGGATACAAGACATAATGAATCAATTTACTTGACTATTCTGAGGACCATAGGATATTTTTTTCTCAAGTTATCAATGAGTACATCTTACTGACATCAACCACTGAAGAGAGGGATACATTTTTCTATTAGTTTCCAGTGGATATCTTAGTCTATGGAAAGCAGTGATCATACTCTACAGGTATGGAGAGGTGTAGCTATTTACCCTTGTCCATCTGACATTAACCATGTATTGTAATAGATTGTCAGTGTTGCAGAACAAGCAGATACAGTGGAGGCAGATGATCGCATGCAGGCCACAGTAATTCCCTCTGTCTCCGGTTTGGCTCTTGCAAAGTGGAACCATGGGGACCAGATCGTTCTGGAGCCAGACCCAAGGCTGACCTCAATCCCTAGCCCAGTGGAAGAGGAGTGGTTCTGGTTCTGAGAAAGAACACGCTCGTCAGTGGTTCTGTTCTGTCTCTGAGGTCCGACTCCGCTCTGCTACCCTGCCCACGCAACGCTGTTTCATGGAAAACACTCCTGGTGGGAGAGAGGGAGGGAAGGAGTGAGAGATTTGGGGGGGGGACTGGTAGAGAGAGAGGTAGAGAGAACAGAGAGAGAGGGAGAGAGAGAAAGAGAGAGAGGGGGACTGTGAGAGACCGAGGAGAGAGAGAAAACAAGTGAAAGTACGCTTCTTCAAAGAGATGAACACACACACCCCTGTGCCTTCAGGGAGAAGGTTTGACTGACTCTGTATTCTCACTGAGTATTTCTCCGCCTCCAGAAGTAATGTGAACTGTTTGGTATCTATCACAACTAGAAAGGAGTTGTACAACAAAAGCTCTTTTGTGGCCAAAAACCGACAAGCCCAGTAAGATCGAAGCTCAAACAATGACTCCAAACAATGGCACACAATTACTTTTCTCCTTAGAAGCTTTCCTCTGTTATCTGAATGCTTGCCCATGCATAGTTTCTGTTTTATTTCAATGTTCTAGTTATTCAAATGAGCCCACCAAAGGATACCGTGAAACGTCCCTATGCTGCTGACTACTTACAGTATCTGTGATATAAAAAATACTCCCTTTTTGTAATCTGCCTTAGTAACACGAGAGCGATGGGGACTGATGCTTGACTATCCCACTGGGCACAGACGTCAATTCAACGTCTATTCCACGTTGGTTCAACGTAATTTCATTGAAATGAAGTGGAAACTACTTTGATTCAACCAGTGTGTGCCCAATGGGATGTGAATATTAGGCCCGGTTCTTTTGTCTTTTGTCTATTTTGGCCCGTAGGACATGTCTGTTTTCTGGATAGCAGCTTTGTTTTAAATAGCCTTTGCATGGACCGTGAAAACAAATATAGCCAATACAAAGCAGCTTTCTTTCTGAGCGTGATGACATGCCTCCTAACAGAATAAGCCGACTGGCCTTTGATTTCTTGCTGCAGGGGGGTAAACAGTTGGTTGGTGTGAGCTGTGGGAGGTCAACAAACCGTTGATATACTGGAGTGTTAGTGTTAGTTAGATGGAGCATATGTCTATATATTTTTCAACATAATGTTTGCACGTGTTATGGTGCCCAATGCATTAATGAGCCGCTTATCCTTAATGTTTTTCTCTCCGTCACTTTTCTTTTTCTCACCATCACTGTGTGTTTGTGTTTGTGCGTGCATGCGTGTGTGTGTGTGTATGTGTCGCGCAATGAAGGGTGTTTGAGCCCAGGAGGACCTCATTAGCAAAAAGGCCCAGCAGCTAGCTGTCTGATTATAATCAAGATTTCTAACCCAATTATCCCTCTGTCATTGTTATCACACAGTGAGAAAATGCTAAATATCATGGATCTTCGTGTTCTGTTAGTGTTTTTGCCACGGAGACCCGCTAACGTTTTCCACATGAACTAAATAGCCTGCATAACGCTGTGTACCTTGGGCCAGCATTTTGATTCAACCCTAAGACAGTTGTGAATCAAGAATGCTGGAATACTTAGTAAACAATCATCCAGATGTGTTTTACCACTGGCTCATCTGCATCATGTTTGAGGTTGTGGTGGTTGGGACAGGGAGGGACTCTGATTTGACCGGATGCCAACAGTGCCCAGAGTGGATGGGCACATCGTCAGGGGGGCTGGGATGCAAGTAGGATGGAAGATGGGTGATTCAGAGCTTTGTTAGCTCTGTTAGCAGCTGGAGGGGAGGAGGAAGGGGAGGTGGAGGAGGAGGAAGAGGAGGAAGGAGGGGAGGAGAAGGAGGAAGGAGGGGGAAGGAGGAGGAAGGAGGGGAGGAGGAAGAAGAAGAGGAGGAAGGAGAGGAGAAAGGAGGAGGAAGAGGAGGAGGAAGATGATGAGGAGGAAGAAGGAGGGGGAAGGAGGGTAGGAGGAGGAAGAGCAGGAGGAGGAGGAAGAGGAGGAGGGGCGGAGGAAGATGAGGAAGAAGAGGAGGAGGGAAAGTGCTCCATCCGACCGTAACATTGTCCACAGGGGATACGGAGCAAACACGAACTACACATGTTCACACTGATGCTAACATACTGTACTGTACATATGCACACATTCACACACACGTACGAGCAGAAGCGTGCACATACACAAATGTGCACGCATACACACACACACACACACACAAAATGTGTCCATGTTTTAGACAGTATTTTGATGTCATAAATATGAAAAGAAAAACCTTAAATGTTCTCATTCAACTACATCAATGGTCATCTCCCATGCACAATAAAAGATAATGGGAGAAAAGGGAGCAACGTACTGTCAAAATAATGGAAACACCAACGTGAAACGCGACAGAATTTTTTAACTTTGTTTCCATTGAACATGCCATACAAATAAAGGCATTTTATGTAATTACATGAAGAGTGCCTCGGTCCTCCTTTCTTTTTGATGACCCATTTACCCCTTTACCAAAGAGCATCTTCTGTCTACCAAGATCTACTAATGTGTACCTTAGCAGCGCTTCCCTTCCTCCTTTTTCTGTTTTAATAGGCCGTTGGGCCACCACAAGCCACCAGAACAGCTTCAATGCGCTTTGGCATAGATTCTACAAGTGTCTGGAATTCCACTGGAGGAATGTGACACCATTCTTCCATGAGAAATTCCATAATTTAGTGTTTTGTTGATGGTGGTGGAAAACGCTGTCTCAGGCGCCGCTCCAGAATCTCCTAGAAATGTTCAGTTGAGATCGGGTGACTGAGACAGCCATGGCATATGGTTTACATCGTATTCATGCTCATCAAACCATTCAGTGACCCCCCAACACACACAGACACCCTGCTTACCCTTCACACACACACACACACTCCCTTGATGACTGAGAGGCCAACTCAACACCGATAGCCCTGAAACAGCTGTGATCCCTCCCCATGTGAAAGCACATGTGTTCCATATCCTGCTCTTTGTCCGATCAAAGCCTGCCGCGGGCCCCTTACAGTATGGAACAGGCCTGTGTGAGCACGCTGAAAATAAAGGCCAACTCAGGTATGTCCTTCCTGTCTCTCTCACCTGAACACATATTGAATGTTCTGGGTGCAATCAATGTTGTGGGACAGTATCCTGTGTAGTTCTTGGTTTTTGGCTCAGCGGGTTATAATATAACTTGGCTTTGATTCACACCTTTAAACTAATCTAAGGTCACTTTTGCATTTTAACACTCTCAATAGTAAGAGTACGTTGGGGAAACATCTGCTGTACCTGGTCATTTGACTCTGATTCAGATAACATTTATAAGCATAGTGAAGTGATTCAGTTTGACCTAAAGAACTGTTCTAAGGTCAGATATATTTTTAACCTTCCAATGGTAAGAGTAGGTTGGGGCAACATCTAGTGTACCTGGATCATACAGTAGGCCTGACAAGATTGTGCCTCTGAGAAACAGTATGATAAATGACATTCTTCTAGGTGGCAAACAAACAAAGCACCCAAATGCTCAACATGCTATATAACATATGACATAGAACTATGACAGATGAGATGACATAGAACTATGACAGATGACATAGAACTATGACAGACATAGATCATATACAGTATGTCATACATGTCATGCAGAGTTCCCTTGACATCCTTTCCCAGTCGTTGATCACTCCCTGTCAGCAGCCGTGACGCGTGACAGTAGTGACTTCAGACCTTGGTCATCATGGTCACGTTTTCCTTGGAGGTGATTTCCAGAGCTCGACGCTGTATGATGGATGTTACCAGTAAGCGCTGAAATGAGGAAGTGGAGGTATAACCCTCAAACCTCCTTTAGCCTTCCCAATCCATTTACTGTACTGAAACAGAGAGAATGAAGAACTGTTAGATGTTTGGAAGTAGCCCAGAGCTGCAAAGTGTAGTTGTCTCTGGCAGCCATTGTTGATAGCCAAAGTATACGTAAACAGATCTCGAACATTCAGATGCAACTATGCAACTTGATGGTCAAAAATTGAAGTTCAAAAAACAAAGTTATGCAGCTATTTTTGCATTTTGCAACAATCATGCCAGTATTTAGTATTTATTAGGATCTCCATTAGCTGCTACCAAAGCAACAGCTACTATTCCTGGGTTCTGAACAGGATTAGAACAACTACATCAGAACAAAACACAACAGCAGCCTACATCATTAAATAAATCAATACAACATACAAGACATTATTACATTATTACTCTATTATTACAAATTACAATATAAAATCCACAATACCATAACATTACAATGTGTGTGTGTGTGTGTGTGTTTGTGTGTGTGTGTGTTAGAGTGTGTATTCGTTTGTGTTTGTGTGTGGGTCTCTTCACAGTTCGCATTGTGCCGTGAGGAGTTGTTTTATTTGTTTTTTTTTTAAATTGGATTTTAAATTGAGTTACTTGATGTGGAAAAGAGTTCTACGAAGTACTGCACATTTCCCAGAGTCTGTTCTGACTTGGGGACTGGGAAGAGACCACTGGTGGCATGTATTGCACGGGTGTCTGAGCTGTGCGTTAGCCCCCGCGTTGCTGTCACGTTGTGCCGTGAGGTGTTGTTTTATTCAGAGTTTTTTATCGGATTTTACGGCTTCGCATGAGTTACTTGATGTGGAAGATGTCTGAGCTGTGTGTTAGCTGTTTGTACAGACAGTTCAGTGTTTTCAACACGTCAATACCTCTCACAAAGACAAATAGTGATGCAGCCAATCTCTCCTCTACACCATTCCGGTTCACAGTCAAGTCTATGAAGCATGCCAGCATGATATCGTCGAGGAAACAAATGATCGAGAACATTCCTCAATCATCTTGACACTCTCAAGGGTGTTCCCATGTATTCTGTTGGATGAACAGATGTGATAAGCCAACTTGATGAGCACCGCGTCACATCAGGGGCACATACAGTGTCTTTCTGTTTCACTGCACCATTGGTTTCCTAGGCGACAGCCTTGCTGCTTCTGACTGGCTGAGTGCAATTTCCTGTTTTGTTTTGATTGTGACAATTAGGTTGAATGGTCCCTCCAGCGAGGCAGCAGCAGGGAGATGCCCGCCAGGAGATTGTTATTTCTGGCAGGAGTATGGCGCTAACTAACATCCCCCAATGCAAACACTATGCCAACTGCCAATGTGATGTGTTACAGCTGGGATCTGCCCTTCGTGAAGTGTCTGCATCTCGTTTGCAAAGGTGAAATTTGTCCTACTACCAATGCCTCTATTCATTTCGTTTATGGAGTAATTCTCGCCTGTGATTGTAGAGCCGGTGCTCTGGGTTTTTACAAACATGTACATACATTCATGTACTGTAAGTATATGTCAACACATACATGTGTCGTGTATGACCTTAATATGATGTTAATCTACAGTAATGGAATGTCTCACGTGACATTTTCACCATGGGTTAATCAAGTCGGACAATGTGAAAAGGACATGCCATCCAACAGTCAAAACCCATTAAATCAACTACATCCGTGAAATAAAGGGCTTGCAACTCTAACGCAACTCATTTGTCCAGATGTTTGCATGCAGAGCGAACAGACTGTTATGAGTAAGCTGTCCTTTTTTCCATTTTAGCTGCACTGGCAGCGAACCAAATGGAGACAGTTTGGCTCGTGGTGCCAACAGACCTGAGACAGACAGATTGTTTCTCTCCTATAAGAACTGTGACTACATGGGTGCGTCCCAAATGGCAGCCCATTCCCTATATAGTGGGCTGTTCCCTATGGACCTTGGTAAAAAGTAGTGCACTATATAGGGAATAGGCTGCCATTTGGGATGCAGCCCTTACGTGAAGACATACTCAGTGAAATGTTTCGCATACCTATGTTGACATATGAGCGAATGGAAGTGTATGGGCACAGGAAGGTCAGGGTAACTAGAGACAGGTACAGTCAGCTATCTGTTTAAATGGTCATTAAAAACATCCTGCAACATTCTATGCCCCATCACCTGGCTCCAATAAATGCATCATTCACCATTGAAGCGTAAGGAGAATGTGTGCTGAGTATCAACTAAATATCCCCAGGTTACTAGGTTTCAATAAGCTCCGTGAAATGACGTTTGATAAGCCGTCCTCTCCTCTCCTCTCCTCTCCTCTCCTCTCCTCTCCTCTCGCACCCAGGCTAGCTTCCGGACAGCCACGATAAGGCACATACATTTCACTCAGGATATTAAAAAGCATATAGATAAAATCTATGTAATATGTTGAGGGCTGTTAAGGGTTCTCTCTCCATCTGATACCATTCTAAACTCATATTGCTAAAACAAAGCTTTGTATTACATGTAATAGCTGTCAAAACATATTGTACACACATTTTTACCACGTCGTCTGCAAAAACAGCAGCAGGCATATTACCCCAGGGTTGGTAGTGTACTTCATGACTTCACAACACCTTTCTGTTATTTCAGGGGAGGTGAGGGGAGTTCTGCAATGACGGTATAGTCCCACATGGGAAGCACAGGAAGAATAAGATGTTATGACAGATTGTGCTCCCCTTGCTCTTAGTAACCTCCGGGGTGAGAGGCAACACTGTTTCAGAGATCATATTAATCCCAGCATGCCTCAGGAGAAGGGAAACCAGTTGTTTCAAGATGCAGGTTTTTTCATAACTTCGTTTATATGACCGGTTCAGTGGAAAGTAAGTAACAGTGGGACAGCAGAGGCGTCTGAAGTGATGTTCTGGATCACTTGTCACCATCTTGACCGGAAATGATGTCACTCAACATGGAATTTTGAATTCAACTGTCATTATTTGTATTGCAGGTGCAAAATGGTTGTAAAAGAAATCTCTCTTATGTCTGCATGGATTCAAGATAGACCATCAACACATTCCCTCCCCTTCTTCATTGAACTCGCAGTAGTAGCTTTGTTCTCCAAACATTTTTAGAATAGGTTGAGAGATGGTTGTTTTTGGAGGCGTAAGAAACATTTAAACCACAACTCTCTGGCAAGTAACATATCATTTAAAAGGGAACATAGATAATTACAAATGACAGGACTGCTTTGGAGGACAATGTGGTACCTCCTGCTGACCTTGCAGTTAGTCAAACCTGATCTTGCCTCAGTGTGTGTCTATAGGGCAAAGCTAAACTACACTATACACTCTTAGAAAAAAGGGTTCCAAAAGGGTTCTCTTATGGGGACAGCCGAAGAACCCTTTTAGGTTCTAGATGTAACCTTTTTTTCGAAGAGTGTAGAGACTGTTCTGGGCACGACCGCCTTTAACCACATAACTATAGGCTCTCAGAGCAGGTAGTAATTATGCTGAAGCAGAAGCCCTGATGATAAGTAGGCTGTGTATTTGCTGAAGAGAAGACTGAGTACAGGCAGGGTCATCTTGGGCCTATACACACACACACGCACACGCACACGCACACACACACACACACACACTGTCAATGTAAACCATTCACTGAACATTCCTGAGCATGTGAGAGCAGGGGCAGAGAGGTGGCCGAAGTGAATCTGGCCTCGGCCCTATGAGCAGGAATAGAAAAGCAGAACCTTTGGCTCTCCTCCACATTCCTCTGTCCTCTCTCTTACTGTACCTCCTTCTCAGTGAGCCTGTCTGTAAAAAGACTGCTGGGAGTGGTATGCACCATTTACTGTGAGAACTCACTTTGCACAGCAGATAGCAGCAGGCAAATCGTTTAAGGATCAGCTATCGTACGCTATATAGACAAGCCATAAGTATAGTCACTAATGTATGTTTTTCTCAAAACACAGACAAATTTGACATCAGTTGTGCAGGTAACAGGTTGAAATGATTGAACAAACTTGACTTTTAACTCTATACTACTCAATATAGTCCCAACAGGTGATATGTTCTCTGTCTTTCCCTCGCTCTTCCTCTTTACAGAACAACTCTGTCACGTCCTGACCATAGAGAGCTCGTATTTTTCTATGGTAGAGTAGGTCAGGGCGTGACTGGGGGGTTTTGTCTAGTTTATTTATTTCTATGTTTGGTTCTAGTTTCTTTTTTCTATGTTGGTTTTTTGTCTAGTTTAAATTTTCTACGTTGTGTTCTAGGTTCTTTTTTCTAGGTTAGGGTTTTCGTATGATTCCCAATTAGAGGCAGCTGGTCATCGTTGTCTCTAATTGGGGATCATATTTAAGTTGTTGTTTTTCCCACTAGTGTTTGTGGGAGATTATTTTGAGTTAGTGCATGTTGTACCTCTTCGTCACGTCTTTACATTTTTTTTATAGTTTATTGTATGTATTGCATAGTTTCACATATAAATAAAGATGTGGAACGATATGCACGCTGCGCCTTGGTCTCCTTCCTACGACAAACGTGACAAACTCACTTGTTCTGCTTGATGACTTTGGATGTCGAGGCTCAACACTCGCTCAGATTGACTGCCGTACTAGAATATAACTAGTCCATTTCTAATTAAGATAACGCGTTCTCATATTAATGAGGATGCTATGCTGATGTTCTTGTTGAGCTACTTTTGATTGAAGGGAGAGACACAGATCTGCTCTACTTAGACGAGTTTAACGGTTGCACATATTTTTAGAGCCATACCAAATTGCATATTAAAAAAAAAAAGTTCAATTAATCCCACTTGAAGAGACGAGCGGAATGTATTTTGAGGTACCTTCAAATCTTAACCCGTGGTCCACTGTGCATCTTTGGCATGGATGCAAAATCTGTAGTTGTATGCCACTCCAAATCTATTGTTAGAATGAATAAATAAGATTCACAAGAAATCTTTTCCAAGTTGTGATGTTTTTCAAAGGCCTCCCACTCAGTCTACTGGGTAGGCTAGTGGTCGTAGATGGCCTGAAACACCAGACATCGCCACAGAGGTTTTGTCGATAGGAAAGATGAATGTTGAGATTCACTTATCTGAAGTTTGGTAAAAGTTGCATCCTTGTGTGCGATGTGTATTACTTGGAGAGGAGAGAATGAATAATGCAAGGTCAATGCCTGATGGGCATCTATTATTCTATTCTATTGTTTGGAGAGGTCTGAGCTTCAGCTGTCTCCGTGAAATATTGATTCCTTACTTAGCAGTTGTTGAGTGGAACTGTGGTATCAAGGCAAGATAGATTGTGGGGATTTTCTGGAAAGACACATGAGGTCAGGACTTATCGGCTATACACAAGTGTGTATCTTGCCTCTCTCGTCCACCATCTTGGACAGGTCAGGCAATGACTTTATATTTTCTTCCACATAAACAAACGTACAGTCAATAACACAATAGAAAAGAAAAATAGAAAAATCTATGTACAGTGTGTGCAAATGTAGAAGAGTAGGGAGGTAGGCAATAAATAGGCCATAGAGGCAAAATAATTACAATTTAGCATTAATACTGGAGTGATAGATGTGCAGATGATGATGTGCAAGTAGAGATACTGGGGTGCAAAAGAGCAAGAGGGTAAGTAATAATATGGGGATGAGGTAGTTGGGAGGGCTATTTACAGATTGGCTGTGAACAGGTACAGTGATCGCTAAGCTGCTTTGACAGCTGATGCTTAAAGTTAGAGAGGGAGATATAAGACTCCAGCTTCAGCGATTTTTGCAATTCGTTCCAGTCATTGGCAGCAGAGAAGTGGAAGGAAAGGCGGCCAAAGGAAGTGTTGGCTTTGGGGATGACCAGTGCAATATACCTGCTGGAGTGCGTGCTGTGGGTGGGTGTTGGTAAGGTGACCAGTGAGCTGAGATAAGGCGAGGCTTTACATAGCAAAGACTTATAGATGACCTGGAGCCAGTGGGTTTGGCGACGGATATGTAGTGAGGGCCAGCCAACGAGAGCATACAGGTCGCAGTGGTGGGTAGTATATGGGGCTTTGGTGATAAAACGGATGGCACTGTGATAGACTACATCCAGTTTACTGAGTAGAGTGTTGGGGGCTATTTTGTAAATGACATCGCCGAAGTCAAGGATCGGTAGGATAGTCAGTTTTACGAGGGTATGTTTGGCAGCATGAGTGAAGGAGGCTTTTTTTGCGAAATAGGAAGCCGATTCTAGATTTAATTTTGGATTGGAGATGCTTAATGTGAGTCTGGAAGGAGAGTTTACAGTCTAACCAGACACCTAGGTATTTGTAGTTGTCCACATATTCTAAGTGAGAACCGTCCAGAGTAGTGACCCTACTCCTCCCTCTCCTCTTCTTCATTGATCTCTCTCTTCCCTCTCTATGTGGTTCTCATAGCTACTGTGTGTAGAGCTAGAGGGAAACCCAGCATCATTAAACATGACAATTAACTTTACAGTCGTTAAGTGGATGGCTTCATTGGAAGTTCCCCAAGGATTCATCCTACTTCTTCATTTCAGGGGGGAAAAAAGCCTTTTCTTCAAAACGTAAGAAAGTTTCTAATGCCACCCATCATACAGGTGTGGTTGCAGTGTGTGAATACTGTATGTATCCTAGTTGGTGTATGATTGATGTACACAGTGCAGTGTAAGCATGACTTAATTCTTCCCCTTTAGGAGATCTGTTTCATTTAAAAATGAGTGAGGCATCACCACATTCCTTCCTGTCCACATGAATGTTTCA
This sequence comes from Salmo trutta, assembly GCF_901001165.1. NCBI lineage: Eukaryota > Metazoa > Chordata > Actinopteri > Salmoniformes > Salmonidae > Salmo > Salmo trutta. The sequence goes on along the minus strand of NC_042962.1, from coordinate 48,501,646 downwards.
GAGCTGGTGCTTCCCCCCCCCCCTTTTGTGTCCCAGAACAAAGTTCCAAATACTTTTCCTCACTGCTTCTCTCAGTTACCCTCTCATAGCTATACTGAAATAAAGATTTCTTATGAATTACTTATGGCTATAGCGTAGGAGGGCTAAGGCTTATGTACAGTAGGTTTCATCCATCGCCATAGAACATCAGTTGTTGGGGTCATTTTCACTCATGATCCACTCCAGGGCAAATAAATATTCAGCATGGATTAATATACAAGATCATATGCTGCAACACACAAATCTGTTTATTAATGTTACAGGTGTACAAGGCAAGATCAGGACTTGGTTTTGCTCAGACATTATTTTACATTTTAGTCATTTAGAAGACACTCTTATCCAAAGCAACTTACAGTAGTGAATGCATACATTTCATACCATGCATTTTTTGTTGTTGTTTGTTTTTGTACTGGCCCCCCGTGGGAATCGAACCTACGACCCTGGCGTTGCAAACGCCATGCTCTACCAACTGAGCCACAGGGAAGTGTTAGAATAATGCATAATTATTATAATGAAAGCGCATTGGTTATGTAATGATTGTATCCTATCAAAATACATGAAGCGACTAATGCACTGCGGGCCAGTTGTCTGAATTTAATAAGGAATATTTCTTTCCGTATTTTGGTTGGTTTGAATATTGCTTTTGGGAATGATTTGCATTGAAATTGTATTGGGAGAAAAGTGGTTCAGACAATTGTGATGGATTTTTCTCAGGGGCGAGCTAAGCGTACTGTCTACTCTGGTTGACTGATCGTAGTTGACAAATGGTTTACTTATCTTTAATTTGTGTTCATTATTTCAAACTGAATGTTTTATCTCAAGGCACTGAATGACAGGAGAGCAAAGTGGACTTAAGCATGATGGCCAAGATTACTCAATACAACAGTCTATCCCAGTATATGTTTGTTTTCTCAGTTTTGGGACAGAAATAGTAACTTCTGGAAAACATACTGGCTTTTTCAACATTTTTCCACATTTTGTTATGTCACAGCTTTATTCTAAAATGGATTAAATAAAACAAAATCCAAGGGACTCCCGAGTGGGGCAGTGGTCTATGGCACTGCATCGCAGTGCTAGCTGTGCCAGTAGAGATCCTGGTTTGAGTCCAGGGTCGGTCGCAGCTCTTGACCTTTGCCTCTCCTGAGTCTGTATGGGAGCTGCAGTGATGGGACAAGAACATAACTACCAATTGTAAATTGGTAAATAAACAAAATCCTCATCAATCTACACACAATACCTCATAATGACAAAGTGAAAACAGGTTGTTAGAAAATGTTGCTAATTTATAAAAACTAAAAAACCTTTGCTATGAGACTCGAAATTGAGCTCAAGTGCATCCTGTTTCCATTGATCATCCTTGAGATGTTCTACAACTTGATTGGACTCCACTTGTGGTAAATTCAATTGAGTGGACATGATTTTGAAAGGCACACACCTGCCTATATAAGGTCTAGAGGTCAACCGATTATGATTTTTCAACGCCAATGCCGATACCGATTATTGGCCGATTTTTTATTTTGTTTATTTATTTATTTGTAATAATGACAATTACAACAATACTGAATGAACACTTATTTTAACTTAATATAATACATAAACACTATCAATTTAGCCTCAAATAAATAATGAAACATGTTCAATTTGGTTTAAATAATGCAAAAACAAAGTGTTGGAGAAGAAAGTAAAAGTGCAATATGTGCCATGTAAAAAAGCTAACGTTTAAGTTCCTTGCTCAGAACATGAGAACATATGAAAGCTGGTGGTTCCTTTTAACATGAGTCTTCAATGTTCCCAGGTAAGAAGTTTTAGGTTGTAGTTATTATAGGAATTATAGGACTATTTCTCTCTATACGATTTGTATTTCATACACCTTTGACTATTGGATGTTCTTATAGGCACTTTAGTATTGCCAGTGTAACAGTATAGCTTCCGTCCCTCTCCTCGCTCCTACCTGGGCTCGAACCAGAAACACATCGACAACAGCCACCCTCGAAGCAGCGTTACCCATGTAGAGCAAGGGGAACAACCACTCCCAAGTCTCAGAGCGAGTGATGTTTGAAACACTATTAGCACGCACCCCGCTAACTAGCTAGCCATTTCACATCGGTTCCACCAGCCTAATCTCGGGGGTTGTAGTCATAAACAGCGCAAGGCTTGAAGAATTGCGAAGAACTGCTGGCAAACGCACGAAGGTGCTGTTTGAATGAATGCTTACGAGCCTACTGCTGCCTACCATCGCTCAGTCAGACTGCTATCAAATATCAAATCATAGACTTAATTATAACATAATAACACACAGAAATACGAGCCTTTTGTCATTAATATGGTCGAATCCGGAAACGATCATTTCGAAAACGAAACGTTTATTATTTCAGTGAAATACGGAACCGTTCCATATTTTATCTAACGGGTGGCATCCCTAAGTCTAAATATTCCTGTTACATTGCACAACCTTCAATGTTATGTCATATTTATGTACAATTCTGGCAAATTAATTACGGCCATTGTTAGGAATAAATGGACTTCACACAGTTCGCAATGAGCCAGGCGGCCCAAACTGCTGTATATACCCTGACTGCTTGCACGGAACGCAAGAGAAGTGCCACGCAGGCTCCTCGTGGAGTGCAATGTAAGGCAGGTGGTTAGAGCGTTGGACTTGTAACCGGAAGGTTGCAAAAACGAATCCCCGAGGTGACAAAGTAAAAATATGTTGTTCTGCCCCTGAACAAGGCAGTTAACCACCGTTTCTAGGCCGTCATTGAAAATAAGAATGTGTTATTAATCTGACTTGCCTAGTTAAATAAAGGTGAAAAAAACATATATAATAATCGGCAAATCAGTGTCCAAAAGTACTGATTACCGATTGTTATAAAAACTTGCAATCAGCCCTAATTAATCGGCCATTCCGATTAATCGGTCGACCTCTAATAAGGTCCCACGGTTGACAATGCATGTCAGAGCAAAAACCAAGCCATGAGGTCGAAGAAACCGTCCGTAGAGATCCAAGACAGGATTTTATCGAGGCAAAGATCGGGGGAAGGGGACCAAAACATTTCTGCAGCATTGAAGGTCCCCAAGAACACAGTGGCCTCCATCCTTTTTAAATGGAAAAACATTAGAACCACTAAGGCTCTTCCTAGAGCTGGCCGCCCGGGCAAACAGCAATCAGGGGAGAAGGGTCTTGGTCAGGGAGGTGACCAAGAACCAGATGGTCACTCTGTCAGAGCTGCAGAGTTCCCCTGTGGAGATGGGAGAAGGACACCCATCTCTGCAGCACTCCACCAATCAGGCCTTTGTGGTAGAGTGGCCAGACGGAACCACTCCTCAGTAAAAGGCACATGACATCCCGCTTGGAGTTTGCCAAAAGGCACCTGTCACATCTGGAGGAAACCTGGCACCATCCCTACGGTGAAGCATGGTGGTGGTAGCATCGTGTTGTCTGGATGTTTTTCAGCGGCAGAGGCTGTGAGACTAGTCAGGATCGAGGTAATGCTTGGAATGTTTTGTCCTGTGAAATGCATTTAACAACGCCCACGTTATTTTCTACTCCCGTCTCATGTCCTGCTCTTATTTTGGTTGTATAGTAATACAGTGTGCTATTCAAAACTCCCCAAGTACAGGTGTGCCAAGCTTGTAGCATCATACCCAAGAAGACTCAAGGCTGTAATTGCTACCAAAGGTGCTTCAACAAAGTACTGAATAAAGGGTCTGAATACTTATGTAAATGTCATATTTCAGTATTACATTTTTTATAAATTTATCATTATGGGGTCTTGATTGAGGGAAAAAAAGATTTAATCAATTTTAGAATAAGGCTGTAACGTAACAAAATGTGTAAAAAGTCAAGGGGTCTGAATACTTTCCGAATGCATTGTAAAACAGATCAATTAAACACGGACACCAATTATTTATTTTTTTAACAGTATTTGTACACCTGCCTTTGAAATTATGGTATATTTCACTCCCAAATGTATGGGCTGGGAATAAGCCCTCATCTAGCCCAACACATATGAAGATAATGGTCTTGGTGGCACAGTTTGACATGGGATGATGGATTACAGGAATTTGTCTTGGCACTTTACTGTCAACTTTGATTAAGGTGTAGTCGGTGCTTGATGTGGGCTGGAGCTGTCTTGAGCGCCTTACCAGCACCTACAATTTTGGCATACCGGCTTCTCTATAATCACCAGCCCAGATTCACACACTGAGGCAAAACAGCTTGATCAAAGCGGAATGAAGGCGAGATCTGCATTAAAAAACTTATTCAGGATTGGTGGGTCCCCTGCGGGATGGTTGAGCTAACGTAGGCTAATGCGATTAGCATGAGGTTGTAAGTTAACCCACCAATCCTGAAGAAGTTAACTTCTTCAGGAAGTTAACCCACCAAGTTAAACAGCAACGGACAGTGGGTATTTCATTTCTTGATTCCGCTTTGTTCAAGTTTATTTGCCGCTAGTCTGTGAATCTGTGCTGGACAGTAGGCTGTTCGAGATAGCGCAGACTGAAAATGTGCCAGCCGGAATTCGTATGATTCGCTGTTCCAAGTTGTCAAATTAGGGTTTGTATGGTCATGAAAAGTCATAGAAATTTGTTTTATAATTTTTGTTAATGTAATTCATAAAGGCACACTTTCAAATACTATGAACATAAAAATTATTAACACAAAAATCTACATATCAACCATCATCGGAATGACCCTTCAGTGCGTGTCTGTAGGTGCTGTCTGTGCCGGTGGAGGCTGCTGAGGGGTGGACGGCTCATAATAATGTCTGGAACAGAGTAAATGGAATGGCATCAAACCATGTGTTTCATGTACTTGATACCTTTCCACTGATTCCTCTCCAATCATTACCACGAGCCCGCCCTCCCCAATTAAGGAGCCACCAACCTCCTGTGGTGTGTGCCAGTGTGAGTGGGCCGTTGCCCGAGGCGAGAGAGCACGACATTTCAGCAGCAGGTATAAAATAATGACAAACAGACTAACTAGATAGCCAATTCAAAACAAAACTGGAAGCAGATATATCACTAGTTAACTATGGCTAACTAACTATTAATGTTGTTGTCGCCTTTCCACCAGCACTGTAGATAACCGAAATAAATCTGCAACGTTGGGAAACTGGGATTCCCAGGTAATTGCGCCAATGTTACAAATATTCTAAGAATGGCCTAATTGACAAATAACTTGCTGAAACAATATTTGAGCCTTATATACATGTCTAGATACCTTGCTATGAAGTAGCCTACCTCATCCATTGATCCCTGATTTATTGAATGAGGGAATTACTTCATAAAGACAAAAGAATTTGCTTGTGGGCCTAATGTTGCAATATTTTATATCAAGGGTGGCGACCATCCTCCAGGATAGCTACTGGGTGTGCAGGCTTTTGTTCCAGCCCTGATCTAACCACATTGTAGCTTAAACATCAGCTGCTCAACAGGACACTTCAGGGCTGGATCAAAAGCCAAGCCTGCACACCTGGGAGCTCTCCAGATGTAGGGTTGACCACATGTTGACAACATGTGACTAACAGTGCAGTACTACTTTGTTGGGGGTTAAGTGCCTAAATCAAGGCCACAATGGCAGATGGTAGGCCTGTATGGGATCAGACCCACAGCCTTCCTTGTCAATAATAATAATAATAATGGTCATGAAAATTTGGTTGAGTCATTGAGAAGTCATGGAAAAGCTGTATGAACCCGTAACAGTGAATAATCAGAGGTCTCTATAGTATAATGTAATTTGTGAATTTCGGTGAACACAGTCTAATGGACTTGGAAAAAGACAGCTCCTGCTCTTATTTCATCCCAAGTCAAGCACTGGGTGTAGTATTACTTCATAGTCAGCCATATTGTTGGTTGTGTTGTTTTCTAAATGATCCAAAGTCAAAACTAAGATTAACAACATAGGGAAACATTGCCAACACATTGAGTGCTGTCAACTGAAGTATGTCCCATTTTGCAATAATCTACAAATTGCAAGATTACAGTGGCCAAAGCCAGAAATAACTTCATCAACATCTGGTCCTCTCCTCTCCTGCCCTGCCCTCTCCGTGGGCAATCCCAGACACAGCGCTAAACTGCACCCAGGTCCAACAGCAGGGTGGAGTCCAGGGTGGATTTCCATGGATCTCCTTCCATTTCAGACAGTGGAACCTTGCTGAGGAACCATGGTATAATGCCTGGACATACAGTGGAAACTGTGAGTCCAGCCATTCCACTGTTTGCGTGTGGGTTTGTGTGCGTGTTACAAATGACAGAGTTTGTTCTGAAAACTGAGAGTCATTATCTGTGGTAATTAGTTTGGTTAACAGCTGCTTCGTTCTCCACAAACAGATTTGAGCATCATCTCTGGATTAGTTAATTTGCCTTGCTCCAGTGCTCCAGCCTACAGTACAGTATGATGAGTCCCAGCTGCTCTCAATGCTAACTTTCTTAGAGGAGTGAAGTGCACTGTATCGTCACCAGGCCTGGGTCTTCGTGCCTCAAGCGAGAGTGCAACATGTTCCAATGAACAGCTGACAATTACATCTCCATGTGAAGGGAAAATACACACATTTTCAGCTTGTTAAAATGGAATTCTTTACTGGGAACGTTTTAGAAGTATAATTTGATTCATTCAAGTGCACAGTAGAGGTAACAATATACAGCAGCCCTGTGGATGCTGGTTGATAATGTTGATTGATAGTAGGTTGCAGAATGTATGTAACTACCGCTATGCCATCCCAAGTTGTCCGGAGTGAGCGGGACCAATGACCATCCAATGACTATCTAGTGTAAAATACTAGGCAAACATTGATTGATTGAAAACACTTTCAACTTGGCCATTTGACCTAAAATCAGCTGATGTTAATCTACTTATGCACTCTCATGACATGTTTGTAAAAATCATTATCTTGGGTGTGTGTGTGTGTGTGTGTGTGTGTGTGTGTCTCTCTCTCTCTCTCTCTCTCTGTGTGTGCAATATTACCATAAATCTCACGCTGAATCTCTATATATCTGATGGTGAATTTATGGAATGTTGTTTCAGTATAGCAGTCTCAGTCTGCCATAAGCAATTTCTGTAACTGAACTCACGAAAACACATTTCTTGCCCAGACTGACACTTGATATGCAGCGTAGCCATCTTGCCAGGGAGTTGTGAAAACAAAAATAGGGTAAGTTGTGTTTCGATGATAAACAGCTATGGCAACCACAAAAGACAATTGAAGGCAGGAATAAATGAAATAATGAAAATAATGATTTGTCCAAAAGTCAATTAAAAAGTCAGTTGTCATAATTTGTGGTAGCCACAGGACCAAAACAGCAGAGAAGATGAGCCTCACGCTTCAACGCTCTTAGTTGGTGCAGAAAGTGGCCCACTATGCTGTTTACTTTCTGCATCTATGTCATGTCACTGAGTCTACCTTCAATGGGATACTTTGAGATTCTGTCAATGAGGCCCTTTATCTTCTTCCCCAGAGTTAGATGAACTCGTAGATACCATTTTGTTTTTGCTAGCATGCTAGTAGATAACCATAGACTTCCAGTCATTGTGCTAACGCTAGCTACCATTGGCTCGCGAAACTACCTCTAACTTTGTTCATACTGGGCACAGAGACATAAAAATGGTATCCACAAGTTCATCTGACTCTGGGGAAGTAGATAAAGGGCCTCATTGCAAAATATCTCTTTATCTCTTTTACCCTAATTTCAATGTTTGCAACCCTGGTTGAAATGAAGTAAACAATACTGGTTGATTACTTTATTCAAATCCAATGTATTTTCCACGTTGATTCCACGTCACAACACTGGACAAATTAAGTTTAAACAATGTTGATTCAACAAGTGTGTGCCGAGTGGGACATTTGTGTTAACATATACACTTTTGTAGTTGATGACACACATTGCAAGTAACACACAGTGGAAAAATAAATAAATTGAATACATTCAAAAAACAACTACAAATCTAAAGTGTTGAAACTCTCTGTAAACCTTGTTCTGAGAGCTGGCTTTAGTCACTGAACAAAAAATGTGCCAGAGATGTGTTTAAGTTTTCATGTGGCTCTGAAAGCCTTCAATTCCCTTAATTCCTTCAAAGCGTGATTGTTACTATTCGTCTGAGAGCACAAGGCTTCTTCTTAATGCCTCCTAAGAGCCAAAACGGCATTGTTCAGAGACCCACTTGGCCAAATAAGAATATATATTTATATACAAAATGAGAGGTTATGAAATATGCATCAACAAAAGTGGATGCTGCGGTTTCCCCTTTTATTTGAAGATGCCTCGACATGATCTCCTTGGGGAGAAATACATGCATCCGATAGAGACGATACAGAAAGGCTCTTTGTGCTCTTTGTGGGGTTCAGAGAACACAATCTGTCTATGTTCTCTTCGGAAATACCCAGATGAGAATAGCTCATCGGTGGTGGACTATCCATGAGCAGTGATTGAAGTAGGGTGGTTACCTTTGAATGACAAGACTTTCAAAGATATTTCAGCAACACCAAATGATGTGAAATCATCAGATTGTAGGCCTTTGCTCAGATCTTGCAGTAGAATGACAGTCCCTCTTCAAATGATTCACACCATTGTCAATTCTCAATTTCCCAAAATGATCCGGCTCAACTCAATGTGCTGTCCAATCATAAGAAATGTGCCATGTAAAACAGCCGCTGGTATGTGCTGACATATTCACAGGAAATTACTAAACTTGATACTCTCATTTCCATACCTGAGGTCTGTTGTGTTCCTAAAATCTATAGAGGCCTGTGAAAACACTTTATAAAACAAATCCCTATCCCGATGAAACAATGAAACATAGAATTCATGTTTTTTGTGCTTCTCCAGGGAGATTAACAATGTCTCGGCATGAACTGTACTCTATGTGAACACGTATTGTGCAGTACGGGATGAAATCAATGAAAGAAATACAAGACACATGTTTGCTAAATGTGACGGAGTATGAGAGGATGACAGACATTCTCAAACACGGCAAGGAGATTTCTTTTTAAAGATGTCCTGCTACCTTCTCAACAGTTGCTGTTATAGGAAACTGAAAGCATAATATAATCAGGGAATAGTTCTCATTGTGTCTCTCTCTTTTCCCCCTCTCTCTTCCCTCTGTCTCTCATTTATTTATCTCTGTATGTCACACCCTGATCTGTTTCACCCGTCATGTGCTTGTCTCCACCCCCCTCCAGGTGTCGCCCATTTTCCCCATTATCCCATGTGCATTTATATCTGTGTTTTATGTTTGTCTGTTGCCAGTTCATCTTGTCTCGTTAAGCCTACCAGCGTGGTTTTTCCCGTACTCCTGTTTCACTCTAGCCCTTGTTTTTCTAGTTTTTCCGGTTTTGACCACTCTGCCTGCGCTGAGCCTGCCTGCCGTTCTGTAGCTGTCTGACACTGCCCTGGATTACTGACCTCTGCTTGCCCTGACCCTGAGCCTGCCTGCCGTTCTGTACCTTACTGACTGTTCCCTGGATTACAGACCTCTGCCTGCCCTTGTCCTGTCTTTTGCCTCCTCCCTGTTTGGTCAATAAACATCTGTGATTCGAACTGTCTGCATCTGGGTCTTATCCTGAGTCATGAGGATATCTCCCCACTCTCTCTCCACCTCCCTCTCGCACTCTCAGCAGAGAAACAACTGCACATTCTATTTATTCTATCTAGCATTAGTCTCTCATGGAAAGGTCCTGGTTGCCCATCAGCATGACCTTAGTCCCAGGACATTGTCTGTCTGAGACGGTTTGCCGACCAATGACCTTTCAAAGGTTAGAAACCATGAGCCAGTGGACTACAGATTAGCCTACAGTTGTTAAATAAATGTTCCCTCTGGAATCATCACCACTAAACACTGATATAAGACCACTGGGACTACTGGCTATTATTAAATATATCCGTGTTGTTGTGACATGTGTAGAAGCATTATCTCAGGTATGACGTTTATCCATAGTACGACAGTGGACAATGTGGGATGCAGTAGTGGTCCGCCTATTAGCTACAGATGTAGGATCTTAATTTGAGCCAGTTTGCTACAGCAGGAAAAAAATCCTTCAGAAACAGAAATTGTGGATTATAAATTATGGAAATATTTGTAGGGGTTGATACATTTTTTGTAAGAGAAAATCAAGTCTGCAATTTCCAATGGGAAATTACAAACTTCAGAAGCCTTTTTAAAAGGCAGGTAGCTTAGTGGTTAGAGTGTTGGGCCAGTAACATTGTTCACACCCTTTTAAGCTTTAGCCACACCCATCTCATTTTGCTATCGGAGCGCACACTTGATGCTCTGGCCGATGATTTGTTTACCTATGGATAACATGCAAACAGCCTAACCATCTCTACTGGCAACAATTTCATTACGCTTTTTTGCAGTCGTTTACTGACACCGGCCACATTCAACGGGTGTTGTACACACGTAATGTTAGCTAACGAGCCAGCCAGCTATTGCTAGCTAGTTAAACAACAATGAACAAAGTGCCAACAATACCACAGTGCTGGGACCTAACCAACCAGGTTCAATGTTAGCTAGCTTTCTGCAAAAAACACATTTTGATAAAAATATATTTTTTACGTTCAAATGGCTCTCCTGTGAAGTTGTGACTTGCGACATACGCCTACTTTCCTGAACCGGGTCACAAATACACTACATGTTTTAAATGTCCTGAGTTGCAGGAAAGTTCACCTGCAACAGGATGATCAAATTATGATCCCACATCTGTACATGTGTGTCAGTAATCTGATGGACAGTCCTCCAACAGTCTAACACTCCAATCAGAGGTATAATAAAATAGTGTTGCAGAGCATGTAGTAATGGTCCAAGCACATGCAGGGTGTGTTACAGTACAGTTACTACCAGGCTTGATGTGTAGCAGTGGTGTCACGGATAGCTCTGTGGTTGTGTGTGGCACACATGGGCCGATAAAGACATCGAATTAGAAATTACACAAATCCTGTCCAGGGATGGAAAAGGAAGAACAGCTCATCTCTTTAATGCACCATTGCCCTTAACCACACAATTGTTTCCTGGTGTGTGTGTTCAAGTGGGTGTGTGTGTGTCCAAAATTTGAGATCCAAGTGTTATCCATTATTCCCAAAAAGTTGCACCTGTCAAATGTTGCAATTCTCAGTTCAATCTGTGTCCTTTGCCATAATCGTCCCATAAATTAATTAGTATGATGGAAATATACAGTCATAACCTAGTTTTCACTAATGCCTGTAGCTACATACTTATTATATATGTTATCCCCAGGGTGGACTATTATCATGTTGCTCATGTGAAGGTCACACAGCAAGGTCATGTTAATTAGACACCAAACAGAAGAAAAATGGATGGAAACAGGGACAGTCTACCTGAATGTGTCCAAAAAGTAACGTTTGTTTTCATGAATAAGACCCAGTACTCTCTACATCCATACACACGTCTGATGGTTTCTCTTCTCCAGATCATTGCACTCACTAGCTAATTAACCCCAATATGCAGTGAAGTGGCACATGGGAGACGGAGGCCATCTGCAATCTATTCAGTGAAAAAATGATTCTGAGAAATCCAACTGTGTGGTGAGCTGTCCTGGAAGAGATACTGTATCACTATGACAGCATTTCAGAGTCCAAGACATTAGTGTTTACACTCAATCTCTTGCATACAAATTCCCTTTGCTCAGAGCTTAAACTTTAAGAGTTTGTGAACTTGTGAAGGAGATATTTACTTCATACTTAGCAAATAAAAATTACAGAGGCGGATTTGAGTAAAACAAAAAAAAGCTAATCGTTTTGGGCTTGGGGGAGTACTGAGCTAGCTTAACTGTGGAGGAACAAAGTGCAAAAGGAATCACTCATTAATTGTGTTGGTTTTGTTCTTGGCCTTCTGGAACAGGCAGTGAATGTAATTAAAATTAGCATGCCCCCCAAAGAAGCAAATAGCGAGAAATCGCTTGTAGAACACAGTGAGCGAGTGGGGACTCCAAACTGAATCCAAGTGAAACTATACTCTGAGGACGCTTCAGGGTCCTGGAGGGTCCTCTGAATGTGTAGATAAAATGTTAATATATACTTCTGCCTGGAACAACACAGTAAAGTTCAGAGCACAATCTGCAGCCATTGTGATGTACGTACCGCCGCCTTATGAGAGTCACTGCCGTGCTAATTGGTTTAGTTCACTTCCTTTACGTGACACCACATTTGCCACATTTCCCTCCAGAGGTACTGTAGGCTTTTTATTTTGTATTTTTTTAGTTAGCCTTTATTTAAATAGGCAAGTCAGTTAAGAACAAATTCTTATTTATTATGACGGTCTCCCCCGGCCAAACCCTAACCCGGCTTGATGGAGGCTATATGGCTAACACATCCACCCCCCCCCCCCCAGTCTCCTGCCCTCCGAATCCCTCAGGGGCTGACAAAAATGAATAATTTTTCCAGGTCACTTCCCATGGTTGCTCCTTGCCTCGCAGCTGACTTGGCCTACTCTAATTACAAAGTCGACCAGGGGTTAAGGGAATGGAAGGTTGCTGAGAGTTGCAGTGGTGTGAGGCGGTAAGTGGTCGTGGCATGCTTCTTCCCCATCCTCGCCCACACTGAAGCCCGGAGGCATTGCCTGGTGGGCTAGGAGGCTCGGAGGAGAAGCAGTCCTACATATGACAGAAGCTCCAGAAGTACTGGAGAGCCTGTAGCAAGGCATGCTGTACTGACTAAATGGGCAGAGGCTGACAGAGTTTCCGTCTTGGCACACAGAGCTTCCGTCTTGGCACATGGCTTTGTTGGGATGTACTGTACAGTATCTCACTGCACAGTTCATGGCCACTGACATGGGTGACTGGCTGTTGGTTAGCATTGTTCTATGGTCTTGAGATGTATGTTGTATAAAGGCATTGGTGTCTCCTCAATTCTCTCTCAATATTCCGCTAAATTGCTAAGTATCTTTCCATTTAACTTGCACTACCGTAGTTAACGATCACACTAGCAGTTTCCTGGCTACTGCTTCATAACTCTACCAATCTAGCAATCATTTCAGTGACAGACACAATACTCATGAAGAAATTTGACCTATTCTTTCCAAGCCAACAAAAATAATACAGCAAATGATTCACAAATGGATGGAATAGAATGTATGTAGTATAAGGGAAAACATTGTCTGAATTATTTCAAATCCCATTCTATTGGTGCCCAGTTAATACAGATAGACCCTTAGGGACAGTGGATGGAGTTGTGTATTGTCCTATACAAGCCATCTCCATCTTTGTTTCTGACCCATATTACATAAGAGCCTCTGGGATTGAGGAGGATGGAGGGGAGGATGGTGAAGATGGTCCACAGTTATGAAGGCTTGTGTTGCTCCACATGCAGAAATCGTGTTATGTATACTGTGACACAAAGCATTAATGTCATGATCAGGCAGTCTTTGTTCAATGGGTTGTAGGTAACAGCACTGCCAGTGGACACTTTTCCCCTTCCATTCCTCTGACACAGACTTGACCCTGAGATTTGTGCTGGAGAGTTCATGCTTCACCCCACCACTGACCTGTACCAAAGCAAGCTGTATTACAGTGAACCTGTCACATCCACTTGTATACAAACTACTGCAATTCACTAGAGGGATGCTATTCTCTCTTTAGAGTTTAGACCTGGCTCTGTTGCTTTTGCTCTGGCTCTTTACTGGGTGGCCCTGGGTTTTGTGTTTTTGGCACCACTATGTATTACTGAAGTAGCTCTGAGTGACCATCATTCCTCTGCCCAGGAGATGACTGCTGCACGGTGTCCATGTTAGGACAGCCTCAGTCTCAGCAGGACTTCTTCTACTTCTGCTGTAATACAGATAAGAACAGCATGTTGTTGATACTAGCTTTAAAAGGCTTTGCAGATAAGGATTGATGACCTAAATGTCCCTTTTCCCCTGCCTACCACTCTGAGATTAGCGACCCTAGTATATGTGTACTATCTTGTCGTTTGCTGTTACTTAATTTAAGATCTTCATGAGCAGTTACTTCATTTAGGATTCCACTTTCACTGTTTAATGCCAGCAAATCCATAGGTGGTGAAACTCCATTCCCCCAGTTTAACCATAATTGATCTATAGGTAGTGAACCTCCATTCCCCCCAGTTTAACCATAACTGATCTATAGGGGGTGAACCTCCATTGCCCCCAGTTTAACCATAACTGATCTATAGGTGGTGAACCTCCATTCCCCCCAGTTTAACCATAACTGATCTATAGGTGGTGAACCTCCATTCCCCCAGTTTAACCATAACTGATCTATAGGTGGTGAACCTCCATTCCCCCCAGTTTAACCATAACTGATCTATAGGTGGTGAACCTCCATTCCCCCCGTTTAACCATAACTGATCTATAGGTGGTGAACCTCCATTCCCCCCAGTTTAACCATAACTGATCTATAGGTGGTGAACCTCCATTCCCCCCAGTTTAACCATAACTGATCTATAGGTGGTGAACCTCCATTCCCCCCAGTTTAACCATAACTGATCTATAGGTGGTGAACCTCCATTGCCCCCAGTTTAACCATAACTGATCTATAGGTGGTGAACCTCCATTCCCCCCAGTTTAACCATAACTGATCTATAGGTGGTGAACCTCCATTCCCTCAGTTTAACCATAACTGATCTATAGGTGGTGAACCTCCATTCCCCCCAGTTTAACCATAACTGATCTATAGGTGGTGAACCTCCATTCCCCCCAGTTTAACCATAACTGATCTATAGGTGGTGAACCTCCATTCCCCCAGTTTAACCATAACTGATCTATAGGTGGTGAACCTCCATTCCCCCCAGTTTAACCATAACTGATCTATAGGTGGTGAACCTCCATTCCCCCCAGTTTAACCATAACTGATCTATAGGTGGTGAACCTCCATTCCCCCAGTTTAACCATAACTGATCTATAGGTGGTGAACCTCCATTCCCCCCAGTTTAACCATAACTGATCTTGGTTTTGTCTCTTTGAAGAGCTTTTGTCCAGCTATATTCAATTATCTCTTTTCTCTAACCAGAGCTTGCTTATGCTGCATGTTTAGCATTAGAGCAATACAATCGCTGTCCCGATGGTAAACTTAGTGAGTTGTCTTTGTCTAGCTAGCCACTAGAGTACTTCTCAACCGATCCAGCTATCAGATTCCATGTTGCATCCCTACTGTCTAAAACCTATTATGAAAACAACAGTTCTACATTGGGTGGGCCTATTCTGTTAGCTTTGTTGGGATAAGATTAAACCAATTGCAATCTAACTGAACACATTGTTGAATTATCTCTCATGTGTCTGCACGTGTGGGTGGAGGGATACTAGCGAAATCAGTTACACGTCCTGCCTAGCCTTTAGGGAAATTGGGCTGTCTAGTTGCAGCTTGCCTATGCTCCTGATCTTGTAAGAGGTTTGCACTGCTGGCACCGCTATGGGTAATTCAAATCCCCAGCCTGTGTCATCAGGGGGTACAAAATATTATTGCTTTTCCCAGATGTCTAAAGCGGTCGTTTTGGATCTCACTCCAGAACTACAGGACATTAATTTGAAGCTCTGGTGGATAATATTAAACCCCCATTGTCAACCAAACTGCAGGCATGCTGGGGCGGAGCGCGCCTCATACTCGTAATTCAAAAATCCTGCAATCTGCTGCAAAAATATTTTGGCCTAGATATACCCAGAGCCAACAGCATGTTTTCCAAGTCAATGGGTGATGCTCAGAGAGCTTGATTATCATCAGGAACAAGAAGGGAGACTGCTGTGTGTTTGAATGGAAAGAAAACCCCAGCTGATCCCTCTGCCTTCAAGGACTGTCTGGATACCTCATGATATACACACTTCAAGTTGAAGGAGTACTTCATATTTAGGTATAGTCAAGTTTACACTTTACAAAAAACATATATTATAAGAAGGTTTACCTGTTCATTATAACAGTTCACAGTTAAGAGTAGTTTTATAAATAGGTTTATAAGAAGTACATGAAAAATGTTCAGAGTTAACAAGGGATTTAAAAGGGATCAAGCCCATGTAGGAAAGCTGGATGCACTGTCTCCTCCATGTCTATGAGAAAGAGTGATAGAGATAGCGGGACAAACCGTTGGCGCCAAGTCTGCTAAGTGTCAACACAATCAGTAGCATCTCCCCCCTGAGGTTTCCCGCTCTTTTGTGTCCCAGTCTGAAGTCAACGAATGGGACAGTGGGAAGAGGGAAGGTGGGGGGGGGAGTGGTGGAGGAGCAGGCAGCTCAACGCTCAACGTTCCGCGTAATGGGAAGAGAGGTTCAAACCACATGATAAAGCACTCAAAGCACTGGTCTCTCCAGCCTTCTTCACGCTCTCCTGAGCAACTCGACAAGTACGAGTCAGGGGAAAGGGGGAAGGACAAGGAGAGGAGGGGGGAGAACAACAGAGAGAAAGAGTCACTGTGGAGGCTTGATCACTCATGTTGTGTTTTGAGTGCCTGTTGGATACGTGGTTCCATCTCTCTCTCTCTCTCTCTCTGTCGTGCCGTGCTTCACTGCTTTCCCAGGTTGGTCATCCTATGCTTGTCTGTTCTCGGTTGGAGGATTACGAAAGAGTCTTGAATGTAAGTACTTCTTCATTTGTTCAGGGTCATCCTTGTGGGCTATTGGAGTTTGTTTAGTTAGTGGAAGATGCTGATGCACTAAGCTTGGTCACACATGGGGAGTTGTTTTTTCGGGGGCTCCATGAGCTTGGGCACGTGTACGTTGTTGTTATTCTGTCTGTGGCTTCCACTTTTCGGGTCTGACTTGGACTGGGATAGACTTCTGGAGCACGGCATTGAGATTTACTTCAAATTGATTCAGATTCAGTAAGTCAAAGTAAATAAAAGTACAAATACTTTGAGGTAACTATATGCAAATGTATGTCCAAAAACTACTTTGAAATTGACTGATTGGACTGTATATACTGGACACCACAAATACCATAGATTCAATAATACATAAACCTGTTACATTGCTGATTCATTTTGCAGTACAGTTATTGAGAATATTATGACACGTTCATTTCAATGGGAAATTGGATGTCCTACTACGGTGGCTGAAACAGGAGGCAGTTGCTTTGCATGTTGAAACAAAGATCAAAATGATGTTAGCTTCATGCAGAGGACATTTTTCAGATTCTTATTGGGACCATAATTCCAGTCTTGACTGACTGACATCCAATATAATGTCCCAAGTCTTTGTTTCATTGGAATAAGGCTTTAGCCTATTTGTATTCTCACAGGCAGCAGCCAGAAGGACTCTGAAAAGGGAAAATACTCTTGGAGCAATCATATATTGTGCCTTTTTCAAGGGATTTGTCTTTGGAGGTTTGCGTAAATATCACTTTAATGACATGCTCACAGCTGAATTGTATAACAATCTAATACAAGAATGTACACTGTACATTAGAGGGTAGTACCTTCTACTGCACTCAAGGACAAATGGTTTTAATTTTGCACTCATCTGCAGGACCATGTTGTCAGGCTTTTTCTGAACACCTGCAACTGAGCTGGGATAAATTTAGTCTTGCATTTTTTGTTGTTGGTAGTTAACATTTACATGACATTTAAGTCATTTAGCAGACAATCTTATCCAGAGCAACTTACAGGAGCAATTAGGGTTAAGTTCCTTGCTCAAGGGAACATCAACAGATTGTTCAGCAATTCAGCTTGGGGACTTGAACCAGCAATCTTTTGGTTACTGGCCTAACGCTCTTAACCCATACGCTACCCAGCAACAAAGGAACACGGACACGCAATTCTGACCTAACTTACGGTCTTTTTTGGTCAATTATAGATGAAAGATTTACCCATTTTGAATGTTATTTGTTTTTGTGCATCTCTGAGCAATGACCTATCAATTCCCGGGGGGAAATTTCATGTTTTCATGTATATCTAAGCTATTGTCGTCCAAGCAGGAAAAAATCCTGCCGGTAAGACGTAGCACTGCAATAAAGCCGCTCTCACTACACTCGAAGTTAATAGGAATATGACTTTTAGATAGTGAAAACATCTATCATACATGTCAGATTTCAATATTTGCCGATGTAATAACTTGGGAGGTTGCCTTCTCTCGAATGAGCCATTGATCATATTTTTGCGATATTTCTACCTTGATAAATGTGTAATTGAACAGGAGGTCCACCTAATATCTCCTATTTGTCTGCCTCTTCAGTCCAGGGTGCCTTGCATGGTTCCGTTGTGAATGTCAGACTCCACTCTGCGAGGCACATCGATCTGCAGATTGAACATGGTGAGATTGTAGACTGCTAAATTGACTCCAGTTTGTTTAGGCGATTTTAAAGCTAACTAGCTACTCACATGTTGGTATTGTCTTTGGTATTATTGTGTGTAGCTATGTTTGCAGGCCAGCGATTAGAGAGAGTATTGCATTGTGAGTTTTGTAGTCAACTTGAGCTGCAACAAATTTCCACGATTTTCACATTACTACCAACTGTATTATAAAGAAAAAATGTGTTAGTGTTATTTAACACTATAAATTATAGAAATGAGTGGTTTTGGGTGGACTTTACCTTTAGGGCCGAAGCACTTTGAAGCCCACAGGATACTGTATTCATCAAGGCCTAATTGTAAATTCCACATAGAACTACAAATGAATCATAAATGTCACCGTGATCCTTTTCCACTTGGTTGTCATTATATGTAGGATGCTTTCATAGGGGTATTTCGATTCAGTGCAACTCAAGGACAATTGAAGTGATTTTCAGTCAGGACGACTGATGAATAATCCGCGCAGTGTACATACATTTAAGCAATAAGGCCCGAGAGGGTGTGGTGTATGGCCAATAAACAACGGCTAAGAGCTGTTCTTATGTGCGACGCAACGTGGAGTGCCTGGATACAGCCCTTAGCCATCATATATTGGCCAAATACCACAAACCCCCGAGGTGCCTTATTGCTATTACAAACTGGTTATCAATGTAATTAGAGCAGTAAAAATAAATGTTTTGTCATACCTGTGGTATATGGTCTGATATACCACGGCTGTCAGCCAATCAGCATTCAGGGCTTGAACCACCCAGTTTATAAACATCAATAATACACATGCTTGTAACAGTATGTATACAGCGTGCACATCAAATAAAGAGAGTCCGAATTGTGGCTGCAACCTAAGTTTTAATATTCATTGTTGGTTGTTTTTCTGTGTGGCTTCTTTCTACTTTTTACACGGTTCTGCCCTGGGTCCATTGTTATAGCACGGCAGAATGTGTCCTAACATAAATATTGGATGACAAGATAAGTGTATTGGTGCAGGGGCCTGGTTTCTCCTTCCACCCCCTCATCTAAACATATAACACCATCAGCTAGTCCCAAGGGAGTGATAAGATACATTCTGAAATATTTCTTAACACTTCAAGGTCAGGAAGGTAATATGCTCTTGGGAAACCGATGAAAGGTAGGATAGCTGTCCGGAACTCTTTATTTACTTGTGAAAAGATGTACTTTCTTAATCAGACTTCTCAGTTGACCTCGAGCTAATGTTTGTCCTCTGAGAGAAACTGTGAAATGGGACTGCTTGAGCTCAGACATATACTGTAGATGTAGGATCTTAATTTGATCACTGTTTTCTGCTGAGAATCTTCCTGCATAGCAGGAAATTCTAACTTGTAGTGTATTCAAGGTTTAAAAGGGCTTCTAAATTTCCCAATTTCCACTTTAAAATGTCAAACTTGATTTGCCCTAATGACAAATGTATCAACCCCTACAAAAACATCCATTAATTATAATCTACAGGATAATTCACATTTCCTGTTTCTGTAGGAGTAATTTCCTATTGTAGCAAACTGACTCAAATTAAAATTTTACATTTGTATTTATAGATTTGAATAGCTTCAGTCTGACCCTCGCTTCAGAAAATCCCTGATTCTAGTTGACACGCAGAGTTGAGGCAGTCGTGACAAAGTCAGGGCGTAACAGTTTTGGACCTGAGGAATGGAACAGAGCTGTGGTTGGTCACACTGCTGAGACTGTTGACATAGAAAAACAGAGAAAGTGATGCTGCTATACAAAGGCTTTGTCTTTGTATACTTGTCAAATAAACTCCATCAGCATGTCACGGCCACCCCCCAAACAGTAAAAACCAAATGGAGAATGTATTCATATTACTTTGGTGGGATCAGTTTCAGTTCAAATGTATTTATTTATTGTATTTATCTTTATTTAACCTTTATTTAACTAGGCAAGTCAGTCAAGAACAAATTCTTATTTACAATGACGGCCTACCAAAAGGCAAAAGGCCTCCTGTGGGGACTGGGCCTGGGATTCAAATAAATAAATAAATACAATATAAATACAGGACAAAACACACATCACAACAAGAGAGACAACACAACACTACATAAAGAGAGACCTTAGACAACAAAATAGCAAGGCAGCAAACAAATGACAACACAGCATGGTAGCAACACAACATAACAACAACACGGTAGCAAAACAACATGGTAGCAGCACAAAACATGGTACAAACATTATTGGGCACAGTCAACAGCACAAAGGTCAAGAAGGTAGAGTCAACAATACATCACACAAAGCAGCCACTACTGTGAGTAAGTGTCCATGATTGAGTCTTTGAATGAAGAGAGATAAAACTGTCCAGTTTGAGTGTTTGTTGCAGCTTGTTCCAGTCGCTAGCTGCAGCGATCTGAACAGACGAGTGACCCAGGGAGTGTGTGCTTTGGGGACCTTTAACAGAATGTGACTGGCAGAACGGGTGTTGTATGTGGAGGATGAGTGCTGCAGTAGATATCTCAGATAGGGGGGAGTGAGGCCTAAGAGGGATCATAAATAAGCATCAACCAGTGGGTCTTGTGACGGGTATACAGAGGTGACCAGTTTACAGAGGAGTATAGTGCAGTGTTGTGTCCTATAAGGATGACAACATGGTCTCATTAAAATGTGAAAATGGTGACATTTAAGCTCTGTACCAAAGCTGACCTATTAGTTATATAAATTATACAGATATTCCTTTACATAGACTCTATATGTTGTTAGTCAAAGCCTACAAGGGAAGATACCACAATGATTCGCAGTGGTCAACAAGGCAAAGCCGAGTTCACATCAGCACAGTCCGTCTTTAGTCTAATTACTGTGGTCTGATTTTAATAAACCAACTCCCTTGTTGCCATGGTAGAAACGCCACCATTCCCAAGCAAGGCCTTGGCATGGGCGTCCAGCAGTGTCTCAGATCTATTCACGGCCAGCCAGTCTCCCAAATTCCTGCTGAAAATCTATCCTTTCCCCCTGCTGTGGCTTCTAGTGTCTGGCAGACATTCTCTGGCTCCTCCACATCACACAGTTTCCCACTTGAGTCAAGAATGCTGGAGTTTTCAATAGAACTAAAAGTGGTTTGTTTGTGAGGGTCTTTCTCTTCTACATTGTGGGGTTACTGGACTGTGTGAAGGGTGGTTTGTGTTCCGCGTGACCAGACATGACATTGGAACGTACCTTTTGGCAAAGACAGGCTTGAGAAAACCAAGCGAATCCAATTTACTGTGGTGGAGGGTGGATATTTAGTTCTATTCTTCCACCCGCACCTACTCGTTAAAGTTTGTCGGCTTGGGAAAGATTCAGTGGCCACCCTTTTCCAGCTCTATGCTGGAGGACAGTAGCAGTATGTTTACCCCTGGGATGGTGTTGTGCAAACTTGTCTTTAGATTCAATGTCATGGCTATTAAACCAGCTATGACCCCGTCACAAATAAAATGGTCAATGACTTTGCCCTGAGGCCGGTTTCCCATCACTATCTAATGAAAGTGTTAGTGCCGATGTCAGTCTTTGAGCATACAGGGACATGATAGGAAGCTGCTGTGGAGGTTTGTTGACTATAACACGGTTGACACCGTCAATATACAGCAGAAACAACCTGAGAGAGATCTTAGAGCAGAAACTGATAACTGCAAATATATTTTGGCTTGAATGTCTTGACTTAGATCCAGGGCAAGTCATTGACCTCAGACAGTACCAGTATTAGCCTAATCTGAGTATCTGAGTTGACTTACAAGGGCCTAACGCCATCATGTAGGTTTATTGTTTCTCAAGTGCACACTTGATTTGAACTGGTTGATTTTAGGCTTTGTGCCAACATGATTTTAGTTGCATTGACAAAAGGCGCTGATGGAGTCTGTGTACACAGCTGTCGGCGTTAACTGGATATTCGATTGGATGATGTTTTCAGTCAATGGCACTGCATTTACACAACAGAGCAATAGATTTTCTTTTCAAGCTAGGCTAGATGATAGCCCGGGATAAAAGAGGAGAGAAGCGAGCACAAAAAGAACAGGAAAACACATGTTGACTTTAAAGGAAAGAAGACACTCAATGTATTTCCCTATTTCATGTTGTCACTGTGGTGAAACTACAGCAAGGTTACACATTTATTCTTATCAGAACTCGAGCAATGAAACATCGTCTTAGATAACCTTCTACATGCTTTTTGCTGCTGACAATCTGCTGTGCTTTGTAATGATCCAGTGTGTTTGTGGACCCCTTTGACCCAGTCTATGGAGGGAGACCATAACAATACATTGAGATGCAAGGTGTGTACACACACAGCTAAACCGTGTTTAATCTCATTAATGCAGAGAGGCTACCATTGGTCCTGGGGAAATGTAATTTTGTTATCAATTTCCCCTAATCTCCACTAAAACGGGCTCAAGGGGACAGTATTATTAAATGCAAGGGCTTTGGTGGACAGTCCTGGCACATTGGTTATATAATTTCCCTGAAAGGCCTAACATCAAAGTTAAATGTCATATAAATGGTCAATTAACCGAACGGAATTCATTTAGAATTCATACCCTGTTATGTTAACAGGGTATATTTATGAAATTCAGGTAAGACTATACGTTAGGCTGCTCTCATACCCGTGTAGTAACACCGCAATTACACTAGTAACAACATCGTTAACATGATGTGTTTCAGTGTTTCAGCATTAGTACACAGGTAGAAGATCAACTTGATGTAAAGTATTACAAAATATAACACTCATTGTTAAACGTCACAAGAGCAACTTAATGTAACGTGTTAACAAACATCTAGTCCAGGGAGGGTGACACTGTGCTAACTTGATCATGCTTTCACAGCTACTCGTTCCACACTATCGACTATGGACACGCTCTGTTGTCTCCACAGTTCGATGCAGCAACCCCCTCAATGTTGTTTTCCATCCACACAATCCATTTGGACTAATTTGATATCAATCCCATGCATGAGCACACACTGAGAGGAAGTGTCAAGGTTGCATTGCATCGCCACCAATCAGAAAGCATCTTTCTTAATTAGCGGATATTAAGTTGTGAGACAAAGCCACGGTGTACCAAGGGAATTAATGTGAAATCAGCATGTGGCCTATGATAAATTCTGTAATGTGTTTTAAGAACAAAACATCACATTCTGTCTAGATAGAGGCCTACAATGCAACGTTTGCTGGACAAAGGCTGTGCTGTAGGTGGTTTATTGATTTAGGTTTTCGATGTAAAAAGAATAAAGATAAGGTGCTTAGTTTGCCTTTAGTCTGAGTCAGAATCTGTTAAAGGCCCAGAGTAGTCGAAAACATGATTTCCTGCGTTTTATATATATTTCCACACTATGAGGTTGGAATAATACTGTGAAATTATGATAATGCCCTTTTAGTGTAAGAGCTGTTTGAAAAGACCCCCTGATATTTCTTCTTGTTTTGGTAGAATGGAGTTTTGGCCTGCCTGGTGACATCACCAGCTGCTAAATTAGTTTACACACTCTGTCCCCATAGGAGAACCCTTTTTGGTTCCATGTAGAACTCTTTTGGGTTCCATATAGAACCCTTTTGGAAAGGGTTGTACATGGAACTCAAAAGGGTTATACCTGGAACCAAAAAGGGTTATTCAAAGGGTTATCCTATGGGGACAGCCGAAAAACCCATATAGGTTCTAGATAGCACATTTTTTTCTAAGAGTATAGATCAATTAAAAGGGAGTTCGAAATCTCTCTGCCAATAACAGCTAGTTTTCAGTTTTCCAATCCCCACTTAGACCACTCCCAGACAGTCCTAGCTAAATTATTGCTTGAGAAATTGCTCTTTGCTAAGAAGCTATTTTTTGTTTATTTTTTACCATTTTAATGAGAAATATCACAGTAAAGTACGTAATTGTTACTCAGAAATGATTTGATATTGAGATAAAAACAGCTGCATTAGACCTTTCAGACTTTTAACTGTTCAGGGTTGATGTAACGGCTGTCGTAGAGAGGGGACCAATGCGCAGCGTGTTGAGTGCTCATAGTGAATATTTATTTTAAATCAGAATACTAAAGACAAAATAACAAACAGCCAACATTTCTGTCAGGTACACAGACTAACTAAACAGAAAATAACTACCCACAAACACAGGTGGAAAAACACCCTACTTAAGTATGATCTCCAATTAGAGACAACGAGGACCAGCTGCCTATAATTGGAGATCATCCCCCAAAAAAACAACATAGAAATAGAAAACGAGAACTAAACATAGATATAGAAAACAGAAAAACACAAAACACCCCCTGTCACGCCCTGACCTACTCTACCATAGAAAATAACATCTTACTATGGTCAGGATGTGACAGTTGAAACTATTTCAGGTGAAAGAAACCCATTGTTTGACTTCCCATTGAGATCCTTAGAACTATTTGTTTAGTTTGGACCCTATTCAGAACTTTTGGAAGGTGAATGGAGAATTTAAGGAAAATTAGTCATTCGAGATTTTGATAGGATCCACGACTACAGCCTGGCTCAAAGGCGTATTAATGGATCACGCGACCTAATGGCCGCTCATCACCATTTTTAATTCCTTTGCCATAGCTAACCCGTGGCCGCTCATGTAAAATGCATGGCTCGGATGAATGTTCCTATCTCTTAGCCCCATTAAGCATTTCTCTCCCATCTCTCTGTCTTTGATGCCTAAAGATGATGCATAACTTTCGTAATAGCGAAGAGCGAAGTGAGATATTCCAGTTCTGAGCTAGCCGAGGGACTAGACCTCTTGCTCTTTGTTTTGAAGGAAAGATAAATCACGTCTATCCCTAACGGGCCGTCACATTACACACTGCATTACTTCTAGCTCCACTGTTAGGGGAACGGCGAGGTTAGAGTGACTGACTTATTCATGACTTATTCATAAACTTGCATTTTTATACACCTGGATATTTTTTGTGTGACGTTGCTAGAGAGGGTGTATGGTACAGGTGGTAGCCCGCCTGGGAACTTAGTCGTCTCCCATCCATATTCGTCCTCTTTGACTTATTCTTTCAAGTCGTTTCCATCATATTTTGATCGTTTGTTCTAAATTATTAGAAGACGTGTTTTAACTGTCTTATAAGCCGTGTTATATATTGTATACGTTCAGATTGGCTGAACAAACGCCCAGAGCTCACTCCCCCCCACACTGGATATGAGTGGTGCGCTCATTAGATATCATTTCTCTCTTTAACCATTTCATCTCCAATAACTCCAAGCGTCACAGTTTACATGGGCACTCGACAAATAGTGCCTACATACGTCGCGCGTTAAAAAAAGGATTAGCTGGCTGTCGGGATGGGTTTGGCACAGCACAGTTCCACTGTAATCCGTGCGAGTTGGTCATAGTAAATACATGAAACATATACAGTATTTATGTCACTAGATTGAGGACGTAGAGGATTATAGCACATCGCACCATCACAGGGTTCAAAACTTTATTTCACTCAATATGTTAGTTCCTTGCCGGAGCCTAGATGGTGTCAGTGATGGGTGGGTTGAGGACGATAGCAGAGAGGACGTGTTTGACAGTTTAAGGCCTCTTTGTAATACCGTTCCCACTGTGATAAAATGGTGATGCTGTGTGACATGCCAGTGTTGTGTGTGTGTGTATGTGTGTGTGTGTGTGTGTGTGTGTGTGTGTGTGTACGTGTGTGTACGTGTGTGTGTTTGTGTGTGTGCATGCATGCTTGTACCCATATGTGTCTGTGCACATGCACGTGTGTGTGTGTGTGTGAACTGGATTTCCCCTGTGTGACAGAGAACAAGTTCAGTGCCGGGCGAGGGGCGTGTGTGTTTGCCAACACTTCCAGCATCGCCGCAAACTGTTTTCACTGTGCAATGCACTGTTCACCGCTGGATTTGATTCAGCATCAGGACGTCTACTGAACCATAAAGAAGAAAACGCACAATTCATGATGCTAAAGATATTGATGTTGTATTTCCATTCACCCCTTGTAGGCTATCTCACTGGTTTGTATCCCCTGGCAGAAAGGAGAATGCAGTATTCACTGGTTATAGTCATTATTGACCTCTTCATTTGTCCCTGAGTGGTCATTTCATTCAGTTTGTGTCCAATTATTAGTTATTGCCTAGCAACCACAGCCGACTCATAGGAAGTCCTTGAACAACATAACACAGCTGAAAGAAAATGTCTGGTGCTTTCAGCTGATGCATGTCCTTTCTCTCTGTGTCTTGTTGAACCACGCAGCCAGGCATACCTGTGGAATTTGGTGATTAGATCTAAAATATTGAGCCATTTTCTAGGTGCCTGTGTTGAGATGCCAAATGCAAACACTGGCCGTATATATCACCACAAAGAGTAAAAAACCCTCTTTAAAGGCCCATCTGAACTCAGTTACAGGGGCAAAGGTCACCAAGTGAAGAAATGTGTTTGGGATTTGCCTGGAGGCCATGACGCCTTAGAGCGTGATGCCCCCCGAGGCAGACGTGTACATTTATTAAAGTGCCCTCCCTTTTCTGTGAGTGCTTTGTCAACAAAGCTATGCAGAGAGCTTTAGATTTCCACTCAGCTTTAATAAACTACCACAAACATGTGCAGGAGCTTCACTGTCAGACCATACCAGTTCATTGCAGGAGGGAGTTGAGATAGATGTGAGTGGTGAAGATGGGAGATGTTGATAAGGGAGTGTGTGTGTGTTATCCATAGCGGCAGTGCCCTCTAAATAATCTGGTAACAGCCCTGGTCAGGCTTATCCCTTTAATGGGCTCACTTAGAGAAAGGAGGCCATCTCCTGAACATTCCAAGCATTCCACCACGTTAAAACCAAGGCTCCCGAAACACGTCCTAGAAAGAAATGTAGAGAAACCCCCATATAACAGCTTGTGCTAATAATTTATGTCAGTTTCAACCACAATAATCATCCACAGAGAGCTGGCATTTTTACTTCGTACACTATGACTTTGCACTACTGATTCCACAGACATTGTGTAGGTTGACGATATTACTTCCACGTACTAATTCGATTGCAGTCCTTCCAGGAAGAACAGAGAAAAGAATAGAAGCACGGTATCAATAAAATAAATAATACATAAAATCCTTTACATTGGAGGACGCAAGGAGCAACCTTGTTATAAATGACCTTTTTGACTTGTATAAGAGTCTCTTGAACACTGAGGAGGCTGAAGAACGCTGAGCTCCGTCTGTGTGCTGAGTGGCGTGCATTGTGTTATTACAGCCGAGCCGGGGGCTTTCCAGCCAGGCTCTGTGACTGGAGGTCTATTGTGGGCTTAATTAAAGAAAGAGTCTGTGCTGTGGGTATTCATGTGCTTTCTGAAGAGGCCTCTCCACCTAACAGCACATCCCAAAGCAGCAGCAGCTCTCAAAAGGTTGCAAAGAGAACGGGGCTTTTATTTGATTTTCTTTTTTTACTCTAAGGGAAACGGAGGATATCATCTTACTCTGGAGATGAGCACTTATTTACTGAGGCTATTCTGGCGTAGTGTTTTCCCGAAGGTAGAGAAACCTCTCTCCTGCTCAAACCTGCTACATAGTCTTTGTCTTAAAACGTAGAATATTTTTTTTCTATCATGTTTCATCAAATGTGCTTAGCTGATATAAAAGCATATTTTGGGAGGATACAATAACTTTGCTTTTTCAGTTAAAAGCTCAACTCTTGTCGAAAATGAACCGTAGATGGAAATGGATTTACTTGTCTTTCTCAAAAGTACATTTTTAAACTGTGCCTTACTCATCCGGTTCCAACTCTAAAAATAAGAGCCAGAATCACTGCCACGGTCCGGGTGCTTAACTGGCCAAGCGCCATGAGTCATTCCATTCAGCCAAGGGCTTGTTTTAAACTTCAACTCTTTTCTGACGAATTTCAAGCGTATTACATTCTTTTTCCAAACACGTTTGCGTTGAAATGCACAGATTCTAGAAGGGGAGGTGGCAGATTTGAACTTTTCAAGTGACTATGATAAGGTCAGTGAGTCACCCAGTATAATGCAGAGGTTGAGGGAGAACGAACGCCCTACTCGTCTCCAGAAGCAAATGACTGGGGCCAGAATCTTTAATCGAACCTTCTTTCGTTTGGGGAGAGAAAACAGCATGCTACAATTAACTTTTGCAAGTGTGTGTGTGTGTGTGTGTGTGTGTGTGTGTGTGTGTTTGTGTGTGTGTATATGTGTGTATGTATGTGTGTGTGTGTGTTTGAGAGAGAGACATAGAAAGAGAAAGAAAGAGAAAGAGAGAGCGCGAGAGTGAAAAAGCGAGAGAGCGAGATACCAAGAGAGATACCAAGAGAGAGACGAAGCGAGACAGAGAGCTTAGACAAGATTGCAATGAGCGTGAAAATGATAAATGCGACAATACCAGGAGGGAGAGAAGATTATAAACCAGGATTGGTGATTGACACATTTTAATTTCAGCTGCCATAATCCCACAACAGGCATACTGTACCGTACCAACTGACTGCACAGCGTGGGCTGTCCCCGCTCTAGCTACAGTACCTCCCGATTGGCTCATCTAAAACAGGGCCGCCCACTAAGCTATTTGAATACAGAGTGGAGGGGAGGGGGAAGGGGAGGTGGAGTGGTGAGCTAGATTCCCTCCTCCTGCCTGCGTGTTCTCACTGGGCTGGGGAGAGGAGCGGCTTTAGGGTGCGAGGGAAATATGCCATGAGAGGCGATGTGACAGCCAGAGACAGACGCACACTGACACAAAGTTCCCCCAGTTGGACTGGAGTATTGCTGGGCTACTACTGCTGTAGCTGGTCTGTTGTAACGGAGAAGGAAGGGCCTCTTCTGACCTGACGGTTCAGCAGCTCAGTTCAGCTCTCTCATTTCTTCTTCCTTTCTTATTTCACTCTGTTTATGGACAATGGGATTTTAACCATGTGGCAGGTAAGGAGGACTGTGATTGATTGTGTGGAAATGTTGTTATGTGGTCCCTGAGGCTGTGGGGTCTCTGGTTACTTAAAGCAGGGGTCATCAGGAGTCCTCTCCAAAGCTCTTTACATCTAGTGATGATGATATCACAGAGAGAGATGAGTTCTAATCATCAATAACTGGGATTACAGTTACAGACCTAATGATCGTATGACCATGGGGTTAAATAGGCAACATTTCCAGATGGGACTACCACCGTATACTTGTGAGAGGTAGTTAATTTAGTGAATATTCTACTGTATCAATATAACCTCTTGAATTTGAGTATGATACACTTGTTAAACAGTGTTATTGTGTTTATGAGACCAGAACAGGTTTGCAGTTTGGGGTTATTACATAAGTAGTTGTTATAGTGCCTTGCATATTCAGATGAGGGGACTGTGATATGTTAAATATTTTTGAAAGCTGGAATACAGTGGGACTCCTAAGGGTGCATGTCGTGATTGTATCAGCGCAGGGAGTGATGCCTCTGTTCGCTTCCACAATCGTTTTCATGTGACCTAATTGTGGGATGCTGACGAGCTTATGTCGTCTTGGTAGACTTTATATGAGTGGGTGAGAGATATCGGTGGGGTGTTCGCAAAGTTAGTGTGGTGTGAGAAACCGGAACTGTTAGGCTTTTTAATGAAGAGAATTTGACGCACTGACTACGGAGGCGGCATGGGTGGGGTGGCAATTGGGAGGATGGCATGTGTGTGTGTGTGTGTGTGTGTGTGTGGGTGTGTGTGTGTGTGTGTACCTGCATGTGTGTGTATACACATGTGCACTTATGTTTGTTTATGGTATGTATTTCTGAGTTCCTCCAAATCCACTCAGCATACTGCTGTCAACATGGTGTGATACTGATCACACTTAGTAGGCAGGAAGCAGAGGTCACATCTGCCCATTCAGCGACATGTCCTCTCCAGCCAGGCATGCATTTGACAACGGTCTGCTGAGGACTCCTGTCCCTAAGCACAGTACTGTGGGTCAAAGGCACAGAGATGCTTCTCTAACCTTCTCTCCCCTGGTTCCAGATCTATTTGTTCATGTTTGGCATGACAATGGCCATATGAGGTGACAGACAGCACAAATATACCTTGGATCAGGCTTTGCATTTATTTTCTTTGATAACGAAGGGAGATCTGCGATTTCAAGATATGGTTGATGCTTTGTTAACCTGTTATAAAGCGGTCCACAGTCAACTTGGTCAGTGGAGACGAGTGCTTGAGGACCATAGTCTGATAAGCTCTCGTGGGGCCACTTTGACCTGCCACAGGACATGACAGACTGTGGGAATGAGTCACTGTGACTTGCTCTGTGTTTGTCACTGGGCATAAATATAGCAACAACAGCATTGTCTGTTTGTCTCTGCTTCCCGTGTCTTTGATGTACTTCTGGTCATGTTGTGTGTCTTGTTGACATAAGGTTATTGGATGGATGTTGACTTAGCTGTTATCTTTGCGTTAGTAGTGGCAGATTTTCAGTTTAGTACAGTTGTGCTGTTTGCTAATTGCAATCTGGGTATCTACGAGCAAGAAATGAGCCGCAGACAGTTTTTTTTCCTCTTCTGCGCCAATGCTTATGCGTTCTTTGATTACTTGGTCCAATAGATGCATGAACAATATTTCCATGGTAACTTCTTTTGCATTGAGCCTTTGACAATGAAAGACTTGTTTGGGATTTTGGCTCTGCCTCTTCGATCAAGGAAATCGTGTGGACCGGAATGCAGTTTTTCAGTTTCCAGCGATCAGCCATAGTCATTCGGCACAGTAGAGCGAGAACAATTGAAATAGGAAAAGTGTGACTTTAGTTTGGTGGTTGCCATTTTGGGGGAAATTATGGAATGATGAGAGCCTTCTCTCTCAAGATCCAGAGAAGCAGATTCTCAAATGTATAACGATCTTTCTGCACGTCTGCATTGTTGCCACCAGAGAGCGTTCTTTCTTGAAACGTCTTACAAAGTCAATTTGATGGTAATTTTCGTGTATAAATTGAAGAATTGAACAGAGTTCTCACATTCATATCTCAAGAATGGACAAACAACACTATTAAAACAGGCAAGATAATAGACAGGCTTGTGCATGGTACATTGCACAGAAAACCCTGAAGAAGAAGGCACTGCATGCTGAAACGTTGGTTGCTATACCCATTACATATTTGGGAGCATAATTAGTGTCCAACTTTCTTTCTTTTTATAGTTTACTCTCCATTACTCAGCACTTCTACAAAACATTTTCGGGGTGTGTCAGCTTATGTCTTTTACAACAGAAAACTCAATAAAAGGTGTAGTATTTGAAGTGTGAAACATAAACAGATATCACTTACACATAGGCTGCTTAAACACCTCCCATAGTGGTTTCATAGAGCTTCTAACTTGATCCATGTGTAGGGTGTTATGTATGCTGTTATGACCTTATATGACTGTTTACCAGGTCAGTTCAAGCATGCCAAGGATAACCTGGGGTCAGCCTCTTGGAGTGTGACTGATGGAGCAACCAATAACCCGTGGTCTTACTGACATGTCAGGACGAGAGCCCCCCAATCCCACGTGTCTGCAGTCTATAGCGACACCTTCTGCTGGTAGAAATGGGTATCAGTATGACTTGACGATGTGTGTCAGAGATAAGACAACCACACACACACACGCACGCACGCACACGCATGCACGCGCACACACACACACACACACAATCACACACGCACACACAGGCGCACGCACACACACACACACACACACACACACGCACGGTCGCACGCGCACACACACACACACACGCACACGCACACACAGGCGCACGCACACACACACACACACAGACACACACACACACACACACACACAGGTGCACACACACGGGTTCACACACACACAAACACACAGAAGGACACATGCACACACGCACACACAAGAACACGCACATGCACACACAGGCGCGCGCGCACACACACACACACATAGGTGTAGGCACACACTCACACAAACGAGTGCACCCACACACACACACACACCTTTATTACATTCCCACCTCTGACCTCTATGACTGTTAAACTCAGTACCGTAAGCTTCCTAGCTCCATATAACATTCCACAGACGCCAGGTAAAGTTTTCCCACTCTCTCCACCCCGGCACTGGGTCTTTGACTCTGCCAGAACTGGCTGATGAGTGGAGAGGCATATGTCACCCCTGACCCCTCTCTCCTCCCCTGTCACTGACTGACACTTAGCCATGCCTGTGGAAACAAAAGCTGGGCCTTGAAGAGTATCACAAAATCATATCAACAGTCTCAGCTATTCTGAAAGGCAGACACTGAAAACATGAAAACATGCACACACACTTGCATAGTTGCTTGCATAGATCTCTCTCTCGTCATCTGTCTTGTAAGGGAGTGGAGCGAGGGAGAGGGGAACAATCCTATACAGTATGATGCATTATAGATGAAGGAGTTATGTACTGTTCACATCACACAGGTCATATAAGATGTCTCCACAGTAAACTGGATAGACTCCAACTTTCTACACAAACTCATAACCTCACATATGTGACTCGATTCAGGAAATTAGGCGTATGTCGCGGGCCACTACTTCACAGGATAGACATTTTTTACTCTGATTTGCTGTGCAAACATGCACTCACACGTAAGCATGCAGGCATGCAGGCTTACACACAGGCACACGCATGCACACAACGCACACACACATATGCATGCTTGCACGCACATACACACACGCGTCAAGGAAAGTTTTCCATCTGGGCCTGTCAGCTTTATAAACACTATTATATAAACACATTCTTCCCCAATCTGTCCCCAACACAAATAAAACATTTTATAAATGATTTTATTATTATTCCATGTCTGGGCCATTCAGGAGGGGGGAGTGAGATGAGGATCATAGCCAGAGAGACCCCCCTGAGTCAGATGTGCCAGTTTAAGGTTCCGGGTCCCCCCCTAATCGCCTGGCTCGCACCCCAGCCTCAAATACAGCGTCCAATCCCATTAGTCGTGACTGACTCGATCCTCAACATGAAAGTCTCTGATTGGTCACAGACACAGTGGCAGGAGCGGATTATGGATAAACAGGCAGGGTGTCTAGGGCCGAAACAAAGACAGGCAGGCCAAAAGTGAGGGGGGTGAGAGGCTAAATGCTAACGCTAATGAGTCTGACGTACGGTCTGGGGGCGGTCATTAGAGATGATTAGGGGGGCACTGCATGCAACGGTCATGGGGAGAAGGGGGGAGAGAGAGAGAGAGAGAGAGAGAGAGAGAGAGAGAGAGAGAGAGAGAGAAAGAGAGAGAGACACTGGGTAACAATACACTCTATATTAGACCTGGTGTCAGAACAGTGGAGGGACTGGGGCTATGGAACTGTAGCTGTGACAAATCTGTTTGTATGCCAAGACCAGAGGGTCCAATAGCCATTTAGTAGTGGATATTTTCACACTCTCAACAATGACATTGGAAATATGCCTACAGTATATATTGACAACAAAAGCAGACATCAAGGGCATTAAGACTATACAACAAATGTTAACATCTAATGTAACAAATGTAAACAAATGTAAACATCTATAACTTCAGGTAAATTGTAAAGGGGGGTCAGCTCCTGAAAGAAACTTTAGGGTCAGGAGTTAATCTCAGATGCTCCAACTTTGTGTGTCTGAAAGAGATTGTTATTACT
The DNA here is from genome assembly GCF_901001165.1 of Salmo trutta. NCBI lineage: Eukaryota > Metazoa > Chordata > Actinopteri > Salmoniformes > Salmonidae > Salmo > Salmo trutta. The sequence continues at coordinate 48,467,820 of NC_042962.1, read as the reverse complement.
CTTAACAGCCAATTCTCTAATCTACCATTAGGTTATTAAACGTGTTTGGAGAGAATAATTTTTTTTTCTTCAAAAGTCCTAGGTAGCTAGAACAGTTTTTTTTTTCAATTTTTGGACCTGGTTTGGAAACTATAGATTATGTCCTGATATATGAACTATGGACATGTGAGCTTTGATTCTTATTATATACTGTATAAGGATTATAAAACTATAATTATTCATTTGTATTTTTTTGGTCCCTTTTTTCAACCCCAAAATAATGCAACAATTTTTTTCCCATTAACAATGGCAAAAAAAACTGCTATTTGAAGTATGTATGTATGTATGAAGTACGTATCTCACATCTAATCCCCAAAAGTTGGGCGAGATGTAGACAAGACATGGTTGTATTTACACCACCTATAAATGGTTAATTCTCTTGCCCCAAAACACATTGTGCATCTCCTCCCATTTTTCGCCCATGAAAGTGCATACGCATACACACACTGATTATGTTAGCTAGGTCAATGCCTTTGACCTACTTTGAGCGTTGCGCTCCGTGGGATGCCACAGTCGCTCACGTCAAGCCACCGGATGGACAATATTCCCCTCCATTTTGTTACAGCAGCTTTCTGCTGGTTAATTTATTTATTTGTTTAGTCTATTTTATGTTTCAGGTGTTCTGGGATAACAAACGTGGGATTATAAAATGGCATCCACTGTATGGGATCTCCCTTTTTCGATAGTCCCATTGTACCGAACTGAAAGGGAATCTTGACCACATATTATTGAAAAAGGGGTGTTTTGTTTGGCTACTCCAGCTACAAACATTCAGTAGGAGATGCAAGCTTATCATGATAGCATAAGGGCTATTTTTACATCCCATTTCAATATACTGTAGCTTGAAGGCGTTAACCAATCTTCAATCAAATACTTTCCCTTTTTGTCTCAGAGCATCTGATCTTTGCACCCTTGTACTGCATATTGTCTTGCTCTTTCATCTTTTCATCCACTCTTCATGAAGTGACTGTTTTTAGAAACTGGAGAGAAAAATGATCTGTTTCAAATGTTACAGATCAAAGATAGTGAAAAAGCCACAACCTCTAGTAACTGCATTGAATTAAAGATACAACCAGTACCTCCACACACAGACAAGATATCCAGAGAGACACAATGGGATATGCACAGTGCTCTAAATCACGGGTTCTTCAACTTTTTCAGCCTGGGACACAAATGACAAATTCAATGTTTTCCTGGGAACCAAGCTTAACCGAGCAAAACATTTTAGTGGTCCCCCTCTTGAAGGCAGAGAGAATTTTTTGTTGTTTTAAAGTTCATTTCCTGCAATTCTACACATTTTGCCATGGGCAGAGAGAAAATGGTGTTGATTTAAAGAAATTTTTCTGCAATTTTACACGTTATGGCATGGGGCAGAAAGAATATGTTGCAATTTCATAACAAATTGCATGCAATTCTACTAAGTTTTCCATGGGGAAGAGATATATATATTTAGCAGTTTTACAGCTAATTTCATGCAACTATACACATTATGCCATGGGGCAGAGAGAATATGTTGCAATTCCATAACACATTTCATGCAATTCTACACATTATGCCATGTTAATATGATATTAGAGTGAGAGTGCAAAACAAATCAAAGGGGGACCCCTGGAGGTCAGGGCCCTGGCCACGATAACTAAAAGTTTAGATAGCTGGCTAGACTAACTTACCAATCCAAAAATTGTTAGCTGACAAGGTACATTGAGTGACTGACAGTGACTGACATAACAAGAGAAAAACTGCTGATGCACAACCAAATTTCAAAACTGCACCATGTATTCTACTATTGTAACTCTCAACAGTTAGCTGACAAGGCGCATTGAGTGACTGACAGTGACTGACACAACAGGAGAAAAACTGCTGATGCACAACCAAGTTTCAAAACTGCACCATGTATTCTACTATTGTAACTCTCAACAGTAAGTTGACCCCCCCCCCATACTTTAAAAAAGGTTGCTCTAAATGTTACTTAGGACCATATAACTTACTCACAGTTAAGGCAAATGTAGCTGAAAGTGATAAAGTTGCCTTACCGGTAAATCAAACGGTTAGGTTTCAACTTGGTATGAAGATAGTGTAGCCTCTTCTTCATTGGTCATATTTCAGTCTGGCTATGGCCTAGCTGGCTGTCAGTCTGAGTCTCCATTCTTTGTACCTGTCCCAACCTAGCTGCAATTGCCAAACAAGCCACATTTAACTTTCTCAACCAAAACCTGCCTGATGCACCATTTTAGTTACAACAGAAAGGGTTAATGCCATGAATGTTACCAAATGGAGAGTACTGTAATTCAGCTTGTGACTCTCTCTCACTCTATCAGGCATATCAGCACACTAACATAACTCCACATAGCTCTGTTCAACTACTAACCCTTGTTAGGCCCTTTGGGAAGGTCATCACAGTCTATTTTTCACAGAGGTCAATAGGAAGAAGAGTCCAAGACTAGTGTCTAAACCCATTACATGTCATAGAACTTTACGCAAATATTGTTTTACGTATCTGTACGTGTACCCCCCCAGTGTACACAATGTGTTTTTCTCAGATCTGAAATTCACACAGTATTTTAATGACACGCGTTACATTGGTTATTCTTCTGACACCTATCCCTGCCCGATTTCTCATTGGACCACGGCTATAAACGAGCAGAAGGGAGAGAGAAGACAATACCCTCTCCCTCACCCCCTCTCTGCCCCTCTCCTCTCTTCCCTCCCGCACCTCCACTGTGAGGTCCGACAGACTGCAGTGTCACTTTTTTGTGTGAAGTGGGATTTGTCCACAGAGCTAACCGCTCTAGTGAACCGCTCTCTCTCTAGCTAACTTTCCTGGAATTGTCGGGACAACTCTGTCCTTTCCTGTTGTGCCTCTGTGGCTCCTGTGAAACTCCTGTGAAACGCTGGTCGGCAGCCACACTAGACGACTCTGCGTATTCAGTGTGTGCGTGAGGAGGATAAGGGATAAGCAGGCAGCAGAGCGATGCCTGCTGTGGACCGGTGTTCCACCCTGCTGTGTCTCCATGCTCAGGGCTCTGTCCTCTGAGCTCCCTGCTGCCTGTGTTTCTGATTCGGGCTCTTCAGCGTCTGTAGCATCGTCCTCCTCCTCAGCAGAGATGTCTGCGATGCTGAGTGCACGGGAGCGAGATCCGTCGGTGGGTACTGAGTGGGTAGGCTAAGAGGGGATCCGCATGCTAAGGAAGGGCAAAGACCATGGCAAAGTCTGACGGGGGCTCCACTTCATATCAAATCAAATTGTATTGGTCACATACACGTGTTCAGCAGATGTTATTGCGGGTGTAGCGAAGTGCTTGTGTTTTTAGCTCCGACACTGCAGTAATATCTAACAGTTTCACAACATATACACATAAATCGAACTAAAGGAATGGAATTAAGAATATATAAATATATGGACAAGCAATGTCAGAGTGGCATAGACTAAGATACAGTAGAATAGAATAGAATACATATGAGATGAGTAATGTAAAATATGTAAACATTATTAAAGTGACTAGTATTGCATTTATTAAAGTTCTTACTTGCTTTGGACTTTTCCCAGAGGAATATATTCAGCTGTTTCATGGTTTATCTGGTGCTATTAGGTTGAGGGGAGACACTTTGACATGCCGTCGCATACTTTAATGGCATACACCGAAGTCAAGGGACCGATGTCGTCGCTGAGTTCAGGGAAACGATTGGGTCACTGCAGTTGTCTCTGTGATAGCGAAGTCATTGTTACTACGGTGCGTGCTAAATTGATTTATTCAGTTCTGTATCAGTTCAATTAACGTAGGCAAGTTTGGTGTACGTGTTTCAAACTTGTGACTTATTACACAATGTATGATCCTTAATAATGAATGTGTTTGGTCGCTACAGCTTCTGTCCGATGACCGACGGTTTAAGCATTCTACAGTTGACATTCAGTGAACTCACTGTCCCTGATCAGAGGAATTCAGAGACCGTTCCATACTAAATAAGAAGATTTGTGTCTGTCACAGTTCCAGAGGGGTAGGGGAGTGGCGTTGCTTAGCAGTCTAGTCCCACTTGGAACTAGGTCAGAGAGATGTATAGTACCGTATTTGCTGGACACACAAGTACAGAAAACAGTGACATCTGTTGAAAATGCTGCACTCAGGGACATCCCTGGAAACACGGCTTTATTAGAGGACGGATTATTCTCTGACTTTGAAGGTTTATTCACTTATTGACACTACACTTTGAAAAAGGGTTCAAATTGAACCGTTCAATTACATCAGGTCAGCATTACCATGGTCAAGTAAAATCACATAAGGGTTTTGGGTAGCTGTAAAATCATGATATTTCCTGGTAGAGAGGTCCTGTTTCCTGTGCTCTGCTCAGCATCAGTTTATTGAAAATCATTTGCCCCTTGCTGTACTCAGCCAACCTGAAGTCTGAGGGTACATTTTCACTGCCGCAGGATTGAGAGAAGGGCATGGCGTCGGGAGAGTATTGGCACCGGCCACCTCAGACAATGGCATGAGTGTTTAGTTGACCTGTCTAGACAGCATTGTGGGGGAGCACATTTCAGTTCTCTGTTCTGATGAGTGATTATCTGCATTCAGCATCAATTGGGGATTAGATAACCCACCTGGAGGTCTCCAAAAATGATATACAAATGTATATTGCCAAATGTATTGAGTTGTGTAACCAGGTTTTCGGGTAGAAGTTAAAAACATCCCTCCTTATTGGTTTTGACAAGGGTTCTGAATCACCATCAGTCAGCGTGTTACAGCTTGCCATTACGGAGACAGATGTTTAACATAAATTGTACTCCTGTCCTCTGTTTTATTAACATTAGACAATTAAGACAAATAAATAAAGGAAACACAAAATAACAGAAGAAACTTTTGCTTTGTAATTTCTATGACCTCAGCTTATTTAGCATCACACATATATTGTGGATATTTTAAACAATACAAGCTCTGATAGGTCAATACTCCACATTTTTGTTGAATTCATTTTCATTGAAGTACGGAATCTGATGACAATGGAAATTATCAGTCAACTTTAGATAATCATTCACGTGTATTTATCTGAACGGTTCATTTCACCCCAAACTCTTTCTGTCCACCTCTCCAGATAGCTGAGCAGTTAACCTGGATTTCGCTGACACCGCGCCTGAGTTCTGCTTGAGAGGATGGACGCGCTGGAGTCAGAGCTGACTTGCCCAATCTGCCTCGAGCTCTTTGAGGACCCACTCCTTCTGCCCTGTGCCCACAGCCTGTGCTTCGGCTGCGCCCATCGCATCCTGATATCCCACTGCGCCTCCAACGAGCCCGTCCAGTCCATCGGAGCATTCCAGTGCCCCACCTGCCGCTATGTCATCTCTCTCAGTCCGCAGCGTGGCCTAGAAGGACTGAAACGCAACGTCACCCTCCAGAACATAATCGACCGCGTCCAGAGGGCCGCCTCCTCCGGCCCCCTGGCCCTGCTGCCCCACAGCGGGCCCAACTCCCCTAGCGAGGACGCCGGGCGATTCGCCCTGGCCCTGGTCCCTGCCTCCACCGCCATGACCAGCCCCGGGACGCCGCCCAGCCACGTGCAGTGCCAGTTCTGCGAGCAGGACCCGCCGCAGGATGCCGTCAAGACGTGCGTGACGTGCGAGGTGTCATACTGCGACGAGTGCCTGCGCGCCACGCACCCCAACAAGAAGCCCTTCACGGGCCACCGTCTGATCGAGCCCATGTCGGACTGCCACCTGCGGGGGCTGCAGTGCCTGGAGCACGAGGAGGAGAAAGTGAACATGTATTGCGTCACCGACGAACAGCTCATCTGCTCGCTGTGCAAACTGGTGGGAAGACACCGAGACCACCAGGTGGCGGCCTTGAGCGACCGCTACGAGAAACTCAAGGTAAGGGATGACTTTTTGAATGTATGCATGAACCTGGTCGCTATGCTCTGCTGGTGGACATGTTGTTTTCAGGAGGGGAGGCATCAGAACTGCTGTGGATAATCTGTGTGACGGGGTAAAGAATTAAAAGCGAGAGGTGAGGAGCTGCGGAAAGCTGTGTGTGAAGTGAAAAGAGTGAGAAAGTGAGATGCCTTATTGTGCACCCGTAATCGTAGGTGTGACTTTGTAAGTGCAATGTTGTGGTGAAGAAACACAGCTACCATATTTTGTTTTGAGTGCACTATAATCCTCGCTAACTATGTAGCCTAGATTTCCAACAAAAATGATGTTATCATCTTTTTGTTTCATCATTAGCGGAGCGTCCTAATCATATAATTAGTACAAGTACTGCACCGCCCCAAAATGCCAAGAGGGTCTCTCTGCATCTCTCCTGTGCAGGCAGTGTGAAAATAGGGGCTCATTAATGATGGGGAAGATGGCTGCCTCCAGAAGGTTGAGGTTAAACAGTGGTAATCGTTCCGATTGGTGGGGGTTGGTTTAATTGAGTGTGACTGGTAGGTCGTGTTAGAGGCTGTTAGGGAGGGCCCACTGGGAGATGGCCTGGTATTACCCCCTCTCTGCGGGACAAATTAAGACAAGAGTTTGATTTGTGAGAAGGCCATGTGTGATCACTGTTTTTCAGTTTGGCATCTTTTGCAATCTGGTCCATCTCTCATGTGTATGTTAAGGGGTCTAGAAAAGTCTTCTGATTACAGAACACATGAAGTCCAAATTGTAACTATTATCAGTGCTTAATATGTAAATCGGGAGGTTCTGAAACAAAAAGTGAGTGCGAGAGGGGGGTGACCTGGGGGGCTCTGAGCTACCGGAATGCGTTATAAAAAAACTGTTTTATAATAAAGCATTGCATGCATATCATCGTATTTGCCTAGTAGAGCAGTAGAGTAGAGGCACTTGCAGAAGTTGCAAAAATGGGGACATTTTTTGTAGCCTAGGGTCTGTGAAAAATGTGTCCTTTTATAAAAGCATTTCATGCAATTCTACGTCATTTTAAGTGACTGGTGACTTTAGAAAGAATATTTGTTAATACAGCACAAATTATAGAAATTACAGGCTACTTTGACACTGACAAACTGATAATCTGAGATTAATAAAAACTACCTCGTATTGAATCCATCCAAACGCCTAGGCAGTAGGTGTGTGGAGACACACAAAGGCTGCGTTTATACAGGCAGCCCAAATCTGATCTTTTTTTTCACTAATTGGTCTTTGACCAATCAGATCAGCTCTGAAAAAGATCTGATGTGATTGGTCAAAAGACCAATTAGTGGGAAAAATATCACAGCCTTATTGTACAATATGAGGACGAAATGATAATCCTAAAAAAGCTTTCCACTTTCACTGACTCACCCAATGATCCACAGCTCACTCACCAGTCATGGACAATGAGCTGGTGTCAACAGCCTATCTCTCCATTGTTTTACTTTGTAAACAATGCTGTTCACTCAACAGGCCTATTTGGAAGTTGATAAAATATGTCGGGGTCCTACAGACAGATTCTCTTTTCAGCAGGAACCATTTACTTTACAAAACATATGTTTTCTTGCGATTGTATTTGAAATATTGCGAAAGGTCTGTTTTGGCTGCATGCTATTCGCTGACTGATTTGCAGCGCGTTCCTGTGGCCAATCCTTGTGATTGGGCTACACACAATCCAGTCATATGCTATTTATTTTAAATAAGCCATTGATCTTTTGTGGCTAAATTATAGACGTATTCCTAGTGTAGTATTCTGAATTATTTCATTTATTTCTGAACAGACAGACAGCAGTAATTCTATTCTTTGGCAAATGTATTTATTTCAATTTCTCAGGGGTGCTGCAGCACCTCCAGCACCCTTCCCGTGGCTATGATTCTATAAGGAAGTAAAGGACGAAGTGCATCGCTGGAGAGGCGATAGTTGCAGGCTCATGTCCGTCAGAGCAAGAGAGACGGGGAGAGATCATAGAAAATGAAGATCATTCTAGTTCTGTGAGGGATTCAAGAGTACTTCTCTCTCTCTCTCTCTTCACAGCAACGGTTACAATTACCAGGCTACAATTATCTGCCCCCTAAAAAAGGTTTATTTTATTTTAATTTTTACATTGCGAACGGTGTAAAGAATGTTTCATACCAGGATTGGTAGGCTACCGCATACTGGCAAAACTGAAAGGTGCCGGATCCTATTCCGGCAGGATCTGGGCCAAATTAAGCACTGACTATTATGTTCAGTGTGTATTGCAAACAGTGAAAAAAAATGGTCATGCCACGAGAGGTAGGCTACCGGATCCTTGCAGAACTGAGAGGTGCTGGATCCTATTCCGGCAAGATCCAGCTCAAATGAAGCACTGGCTTTTTGATTTTCAAGGAGATGAACCATTGACGGAGGGTTTTTTATTCTACACTACAGTGTCTTTCTGCCTCACTTCTATATTATGTATGCATTATTAAGGTCAGTGGATCTCCCAATTAGTACACTGAATACTGTCATAGTGGTATACATGCATTTCTCATGGATCTTCTGCGCTTAAAGGGCATTGCACATTGCACAAATGAGCAAACCAGAGGATACACAATCATGTAAGAATGCGAGGGCCGGTTACCGTTCTGCCGCCCTAGTTGAGTCCAAAAAATGCCGCCCCCCCGCAAAACTAGAATGGGTACCTGGGTGCATGATTATAGACTTGCTCTGAGGCTTTGGGGTTCTTGGTTATAACATGGAGATAATTCATGATGCAGTGACAACGCAATACCACATGTAGGCACTGCAATTGTAAAATAAACACATTTCGACCTACTGTAGAGGAAGAACATGCTGATGTATGTCCAGTGAAGTCAAATTTGTTTTCGGAGTAATATTCTCAGTGTTGAGAATCCTTTACATTTTCCAATTTGACTCCAGTAACAATTAAGCAACGGAATGCAAACATGAGCGTTTCTTAAGTCCAGGTAGTCCCTCCTTGTTTCAGTCAGTTTTCTTCCATTTGGAGCCAAATGAACACAACCTAGGATTGGCTTACAACGGGTTAATACTCTCACTCTGTGACAGACCTGCATCAAAAGGCCTCGTGTTGTAGTCTAATCTCTCTCACTTCACCTTTTGAAAGATTTAAAGATGCGTAGCGTTATGAAAACACTCTTGTAAGGGTAGGCGAATCTCGGATGTAGGTCACTACTACCGGAACTCTTTGCACCACACCATGTAAAATTCATACAGTATTGATTTGATTTTTAAGCTTTGCTCATGAAAGAAAACATTAAGGATCATTAAACGTGTACTAATATTAGGCGGAGCTGCCTAACGAGTGAAGGGAAATTACTGTCCTATGATTGCCGTATTTTCAGTGGTGGCAGTGGGCCTCTGTGAAGGGGCTAGGTCATTGTGGCTACACCCTTTCCTTTTGGGAGATAAAATTACCAATCACGGAAACGTACAGAGAGAGGAAATGGTTCAAAATAGCATCAGAGGTCCATGGATCTGGGTCATAGAGGAAGCTCTGATCTAACAATGCAGAATGATGATAAACTTGTAGTAGCTAAGCAAAGACCTTTGACTGTCCTCTGTCTTCCTCCCCTCCCCAATGGCACAGCTCCTGGCTTGGCCACAACTCATCACTTTACTCAGCCCCAGTACAACTTCTTCCTCCACGCCCTGGAGTAATCGAGTCCTACTGTTACACTGTCAGGACCCTTTGCCTACAGCCTTGCCCCTGATCTACGACTGGCCATGCAGATGACTTTGTGTCTCAAGGGTCTAGGCCAAGGGACTGACCACAGACAACACAAGCATTGACAAGCGTTATCATGTACAGTATGTTATGCGGCATTATGGCTTGCATTTGGCACAACTGGCAGAGTAGTGTCAGGAGAAACATTACGTTTATTATGAACGTATAGTGATATAAATGATTTTGTATACATTTGATGTCAACAAAAATACAAAACTAATGGCACAAAATCACATGGATCCTGCAACTTTCCCACATGGTGTACACATGAAGGCCTGGAGTCCATTAAGTGACAGTAAATAGCTCAAAATTGCTTGCCTTTCTCTGTAAACAAAATCACTGAGTTTATATCAGACAGAAACAGCTTGGGAAAATGAAACAGGAGAAACGGAGAACTGAGGGAGATGAAGAGAAAGTTGACACACGTAAAGGTGCAGAGAACGTAATGGCACACAAACTAATATTGAGACAAGATACACAAGCGAGACAGACACATTAATAATAAAGCAAAATGTGAATTGGCAACATTAGAGAAGTTGATATACAGTCTATGGCTGTTACAACATTCTGTATCCTCTGCTCAACAACCAACAAGATCTTACGGTCTCACTTCAGTATTCAACGTTTGCACAGTGGGGACAAACGTCAAAACTCGACAGCTGTGTTTAGGTATTAATTCCGACTGGTTAAGGTAAGGGTTAAGGCTTGGGATAGGGTTAACCCTGTGAGACCCAAGCATAGGCCTCTGATTATGGGTTAGGGTTTGTAGAAAGTTTGTAGAACAAAGTTGCAAAAATGTACCATCAATGGTAGGAAGAATTTGTGTTAATAAAGAAACTGTAAAATTCTATAAAAAAAACATACAAATGTATCAAAAGCATTGACGTGCTGGCGCATGTCCTGTGGGTCCTGGGGGTATGCTTTGACCATCTGTAACTTTCTCACTCATCATTACAAGTTCTGTAATCAGAACAAGTCCTCATTTACTACTGCGACCTGGCCAAGAATAAAGCAAAGCAGTTCGACACATACAACAACACAGAGTTACACATGGAAAAAACAAACATACAGTCAATAATACAGTAGAAAAAAATCTATATACAGTGTGTGAAAATGAGGTAAGATAAGGGAGGTAAGGCAATAAATAGGCCATGGTGGTGAAGTAATTACAATATACCAATTAAACACTGGAGTGATTGATGTGCAGAAGATGAATGTGCAAGTAGAGATACTGGGGTGCAAAGGAGCAAGATAAATAAATAAATATAGTATGGGGATGGGGTAATTGGATGGGCTATATTACAGATGGGCTATGCACAGGTGCAATGATCTGTGAGCTGCTCTGACAGCTGGTGCTTAAAGCTAGTGAGGGAGATATGAGTCTCCAGCTTCAGTGATTTTTGCATTTTGTTCCAGTCATTGGCAGCAGAGAACTGGAAGGAAAGGCGGCCAAAGCAGGAGTTGGCTTTGGGGGTGACTAGTGAGATATACCTGCTGGAGCGCGTGCTATGGGTGGGTGCTGATATGGTGACCAGTGTGCTGAAATAAGGCGAGGCTTTACCTAGCAGAGACTTGTAGATGACCTGGAGCCAGTGCGTTTGGCGACGAGTATGAAGCGAGGGCCAGCCAACGAGAGCGTACAGGTCTCAATGGTGGGTAGTATATGCGGCTTTGGTGACAAAACGGATGGCACTGTGATAGACTGCACCCAATTTGTTGAGTAGAGTATTGGAGGCTATTTTGTAAATGACATCGACGAAGTTGAGGATTGGTAGGATGGTCAGTTTTACGAGGGTATGTTTGGTAGCATGAGTGAAGGATGCTTTGTTGTGAAATAGGAAGTCGATTCTAGATTTAATTTTGGATTGGAGATGCTTGATGTGAGTCTGGAAGGAGAGTTTACAGTCTAACCAGACACCTAGGTATTTGAATTTGTTAACATATTCTAAGTCAGAACCGTCCAGAGTAGTGATGCTGGATGGGCAGGCAGGTGCGGGCAGCGAATGGTTGAAGAGCATGCATAAACTGCCTGCTACTCAGGCCCAGAAGCTAGGATATGCATATAATGGCTAGATTTGGATAGAACACACTCTAAAGTTTCTAAAACTGTTAAAATAATGTCTGTGAGTATAACAGAACTGAAATGGCAGGCAAAACCCCGAGGACAAACCATCCCCCCCCCCCAAAAAAAAACATCATCCTACCACTGATTTCAAAGGCTGGCACTTTTATAATAGGGAGAAATCGTGCCCGATTGCAGTTCCTAGGGCTTCCACTAGATGTCAACAGTCTTTAGAAAGAGTTTCAGGCTGGTTTTTGAAAAAATGAGCCAGAAATTGTGCTTTTTCTAGGTGGCTCCCATTTTGGCTGTAGTGTTTCCAAGCGTGTGAATGAGAGCGCGTTCTTAGGTATTTTTCTCCGGTAAAGACAATAACGATTCTCCGTCTTAAATTTTATCGTTTATTTGCATATTAGGGTACCTAAGGTTTGATTATAAATGTTGATTGACTTGTGTGGATACGTTTATTGGTAGCGTTTGGGATTCATTTTGTATGCATTTTGAAGGAGGGAAACCGAGTGCATTATTGACTGAAGCGCGCCAGCTAAACTGAGTTTTTATGGATATAAAAAAGGACTTTATCGAACAAAAGGACCATTTGTAATGTAACAGGGACCTTTTGGAGTGCCAACAGAAGAAGATCTTCAAAGGTAAGGCATATATTATATCGCTATTTCTGACTTTCGTGTCGCAACTCCCTGGTTGAAAATGATTTGTTATGCATTTGTGTGCTGGGCGCTGTCCTCAGATAATCGCATGGTTTGCTTTCGCCGTAAAGCCTTTTTAAAATCTGACACGGTGGCTGGATTAACAACAAGTTAAGCTTTATTTTGATGTATTGCACTTGTGATTTCATGAAAGTTTAATATTTATAGTAATTTAATTTGAATTTGGCGCTCTGCAATTTCACGCTAGCGTCCCACTAATCCGCAAGATGTTAATTGAAATGCATTCCAGGTGAGTACCTCATGAAGCTGGTTGAGAGAATGCCATGAGTATGCAAAGATGTCATCAGGGCAAAGGGTGACTACTTTGAAGAATCTGAGTTGTTTTGTGTTGTTTAATTTAACTCTTACATCTAGACGTTCCGCTAGCGGAACACCTGCTCCAATATCCAATGACGGGCGTGGCGCGAAATACAAACTCCTCGAAAATCCGAAAACGTCCATTTTTCAAACATATGACTATTTTACACCATTTTAAAGACTCTCCTTTTTCTAACCACACTGTCCGATTTCAAAAAGGCTTTACAGCGAAAGCAAAACATTAGATTATGTCAGCAGAGTACCCAGCCAGAAATAATCAGACACCCATTTTTCAAGCTAGCATATAATGTCACAAAAACCCAGAAGACAGCTAAATGCAGCACTAACCTTTGATGATCTTCATCAGATGACACACCTAGGACATTATGTTATACAATACATGCATGTTTTGTTCAATCAAGTTCATATTTATATCAAAAACCAGCTTTTTACATTAGCATGTGACGTTCAGAACTAGCATTCCCACCGAACACTTCCGGTGAATTTACTAAATTACTCACGATAAACGTTCACAAAAAGCATAACAATTATTTTAAGAATTATAGATACAGAACTCCTTTATGCAATCGCGGTGTCCGATTTTAAAATAGCTTTTCGGTGAAAGCACATTTTGCAATATTCTGAGTAGATAGCCCGGCCATCATGGCTAGCTATTTTGACACCCACCAAGTTTGGTACTCACCAAACTCAGATTTACTATAAGAAAAATTGGATTACCTTTGCTGTTCTTCGTCAGAATGCACTCCCAGGACTTCTACTTCATCACCCAATGTTGTTTTGGTTCCAAATAATCCATAGTTATATCCAAATAGCGGCGTTTTGTTGTGCGTTCAAGACACTATCCGAAGGGTAACGAAGGGTGATGCGCCCGGCGCGTATCGTGACAAAAAAATTCAAAATATTCCATTACCGTACTTCGAAGCATGTCAAACGCTGTTTAAAATCAATTTTTATGCGATTTTTCTCGTAAAAAAGCGATAATATTCCGACCGGGAGTCGTTGTTTTCGTTCAAAGACTGAAAATGTAAACATGGAGTCGTCTCGTGCACGCGCGCCCCAGTCTCATTCTTCTCAGATTGACCACTTACCAAATGCGCTACTGTTTTTCAGCCAGAGACTGCAAAGTCATCATTCAACGTTCTGCCGCCTTCTGAGAGCCTATGGGAGCCTCAGGAAGTGTCACGTTACAGCAGAGATACTCTGTTTTGGATAGAGATGGCAAAGAAGGCCAAAAAATGGTCAGACAGGGTACTTCCTGTACAGAATCTTCTCAGGTTTTGGCCTGCCATTTGAGTTCTGTTATACTCACAGACACCATTCAAACAGTTTTAGAAACGTTGGAGTGTTTTCTATCCAAAGCTAATAATTATATGCATATTCTAGTTTCTGGGCAGGAGTAATAACCAGATTAAATCGGGTACGTTTTTTATCCGGCCGTGAAAATACTGCCCCCTATCAATAACAAGTTAACACTTTTTTTGGTTACTACATGATTCCACATGTGTTATATCATAGTTTGATGTCTTCGCTATTATTTTACAATATAGAAAATTTTAAAAATTAAGAAAAACTTTTGAATGAGTAGGTGTTCTCAAACTTGTAGGTTCCAAACTCTGTTTTAGACGATACTGACATTATGACCAAAATTATTCTATTTACACTTTGTAGTAGGTGTGTCCAAACTTTTGACTGGTACTGTATATATATATATATATATATATATATTATACATTACATAATCCCTACATATTGGAGAAAACAGCAAAAAATGGCTCAAGTCATGTACTTGCTTTGATGGCTACCAACATATGCTTTTGTTTGGTGACCATTGTAGTCTCAGTCGAGTGGACAGGTTTCTAATGTTTCAGAGGCTACTAATGCCAAAGTAATCATACTGACACACAACAAATGCTACTAAGAGATAAACATGGGTCTAAGGAAATGCATATAGTGTTTGACATAATTTTTTAGTTTAGGACCTTTATATGATGCGATATAGGTAGCGTTGCATTTTAGCAACTGTGGGTCTAAAAGGGATAAAACAGAAAAAACATAACGGTTAAGTTTAGGCATTAATTCCGACTGCTTAAGGTAAGGGTTAAGGTTTGGGATAGGGTTAAAACATACAAAATACAAAAGAGTGCCCAGCACTAGGATTCAAACCTTGATCCTTGGAGCCGTAGCTTGCGGCTCAAGCCCTTCCTCTATCCTAATCCACAACGCCCTATCAAGCCGCGAGCCTACTAGATGGTAATAGGTGCTCACATTGCCCCTAGTGGATGGTATCCAAGGCATCTCCCGATGTCCTGGGAACCTGGATAAACGTTGAATACTGAAGTGGATCTGGTGTGACCTGGCTGCAACAACAGCGCTAGAGGGAGTTGTGATGTATGATGACCCGGTAGACATTTTTCAGAGGATTAAACTGCTTGTTCAGGGACACCCGGACACAGAGTGAGCAGGAAAACAAGGTCCCACCTGCCTATGTGGAAAGAGACAGTGGTGTAGCAACAGTATAGGATAATCGGTCTACTCCCATGACATCACTGCCTGAGGCTAACTATGTCTAACATCACTGCATGTCAGTCAATACCACACGCAGTGAGTTAAAACAGGGATAAAGCATATTTCTTGTTGTTATTCCGAACAGAAGCCTGTTGCTCAGAGACATTTGGTATCGTGTTATGTAATATTGGGGAATGGGCACTGACATGATAGGACATGTAGTTCTTGGGGACCATTGTTTGCTAGCTTTTATTCTTTTTTCAAATCAGAGTCTGACCAGCAAATCCAGGTATGTGCTTGCAGGTAATTAAATGCCAGGCAAAGCACAACAACCAGCCTAGTTGCCAGCGTATAGAGGACGCAGAATAAGTTATGTCACACGCCATGTTTTATCAGTGACCTTGTTTACAGTATAAAAGGTACAGGACCTGACGCACCATAGCAATGATTCATTCATTTTACTCAGGGGTGTGAAGAGGGTAGGCCTCCTAGGACTCATGCATCTTAGGGGGATGCTTTAGTGGGATGCTCACTTCGGACTATGGGAGAAGGAGAAAAGGGCAAAGTCGTGATCCTGGTACTCCTGAGTCACGCCGTTCACAAAGGCAAACATTGGAGTAGAAATTGACACCCCAAAAGGTTCATACTTACAAATATATAACAATTTTGTTATTTCCAAGCCACACATACATTATAGGTTGACCTTTGCATTAAGATAAAAACAGCCTTGCCTGTCCTCAGCTCTCTTTTTGCTATGATAGTGTAAAAAAATAGTGTTTTAAATGCCTTTGGTGTTTCCTCCAATATAGATATGATCAGATATTGAATAGTAAACGTTTTTTGCCTCATAGTAAAGGGTTCTTACAGGGATCTTGGAAGGTCAAGTAGCAAGAAGCCATTGGAAGTTTGGTTAGTGGTAGCTTTCTCTTGATTAGATACAGATGTTAAAGGAAAGACGTTGGAATGTATTTCCTTTGTAGAACTCCCTGCAACTGCCTTCAACGTCATCTGACCACACTCAGGAGTAGCCCACTTTTTTTTTACAGAACTGTATTTAAATCTCAAAAGTTTCCATATACCCTTCCACTAATGACCCGGGATTTCTCCCAGTTTGAAATGTTAACTACTGAAATGTGGCTAGTGATATTCCGCAATGAACTTGTGTATTTGGTAAATGGATACAGTAGGCTGTCATTTCATACACTACATTATCTCCTGCTGAGAGAACATTCAAAATAGAAACTGACTATAAGGATTTAGGTATTCCATCCGTTTTATTGACATTTTGGTTTTTAAAAACAAACAATTTGAAATATCTATAAATAGGACAATTGCATTGAGTTTAAGTTCAACCATGTTTACATTTTTTTAAAATGTTTTACCTTTATTTAACCAGGTAGGCTAGTTGAGAACAAGTTCTCATTTACAACTGCGACCTGGCCAAGATAAAGCAAAGCAGTGCGGTACAAACAACAACACAGAGTTACACATGGAATAAACAAGCGTACAGTCAATAACACAATAGAAAAAAAGGAAAGTCTATATACAGTGTGTGCAAATGGTGTGAGGAGGTAAGGCAATAAATAGGCCATAGTAGCGAAGTAATTACAATTTAGAAAATGAACACTGGAGTGATAGATGAGCAGATGGTGATGTGGAAGTAAAAATACTGGTGTGCAAAATAGCAGAAAAGTAAATAAAAACAATATGGGAATGAGGTAGGTAGATTGGGTGGGCTATTTACAGATGGGCTATGTACAACTGCAGCGATCGGTTAGCTGCTCAGATAGCTGATGTTTAAAGTTAGTCATTGGCAGCAGAGAACTGGAAGGAAAGACGGCCAAATGAGGACTTGGCTTTGGGGATGACCAGTGAGATATACCTGCTGGAGCGCGTGCTATGGGTCGGTGTTGTTATCATGACCAGTGAGCTGAGATAAGGCGGAGCTTTACCTAGCATAGACTTATAGATGACCTGGAGCCAGTGGGTCTGGCAACGAATATGTAACCAGGGCCAGCCGACTAGAGCATACAGGTCACAGTGGTAGGTGGTATAAGGGGCTTTGGTGACAAAATGGATGGCACTGTGATAGACTGCATCCAGTTTACTGAGTAGAGTATTGGAGGCTATTTTGTGAATGACATCACCAAAGTCGAGGATCGGTAGGATGGTCAGATTTACAAGGGTATGTTTGGCGGCGTGAGTGAGTGAAGGAAGCTGTGTTGTGAAATAGGAAGCCGATTCTAGATTTAATTTTGGATTGGAGATGTTTAATATGAGTCTGGAAGGAGAGTTTACAGTCTAGACAGACACCTAGGTATTTGGAGTTGTCTACATATTCTAAGTCAGAACCGTCCAGAGTAGTGATGCTAGTTGGGCGACCGGGTGCGGGCAGCGAATGGTTGAAAAGCATGCATTTGGTTTTACTAGCATTTAAGAGCAGTTGGAGGCCACGGAAGGAGTGTTGTATGGCATTGAAGCTCATCTGGAGGTTGGTTAACACAGTATCCAAAGAAGGGCCAGATGTATACATAATGGGGTCATCTGCGTAGAGGTGTATCAGGGAATCACCCGCAGCAAGAGCGGCATCGTTGATATATACAGAGAAAAGAGTCGGCCCGAGAATTGAACCCTGTGGTACCCCCAAAAAGACTGCCAGAGGTCCGGAGAACAGGCCCTCCGATTTGACACACTGAACTCTGTCTGAGAAGTAGTTGGTGAACCAGGTGAGGCAGTCATTTGAGAAACCAAGGCTGTTGAGTCTGCCGATAAGAATACGGTGAATAGAAATCCAAGGCTTAAAAACAAAGGTATCCATGTATGCCGACGACTCAAGTTTTATGTTAAGTCCGCAAGCTAGATCCCTGCAATGTCTCATTAAAGATCTAGATAACTTTTCTGTACTCTCTGGACTAAAACCTAATGATTATAAGTGTACAATATTATGTATTGGATCCTTAAAAAATACAACTTTTACATTACCTTGCAGCTTATCTATAAAATGGGCTGATGGTGAAGTAGACATACTCGGTATTCATATTACAAAAGATAGACAACTTGTAAAAATAGACAAGATCCTGCAACCATGGAGAGGTAAATACCTGTCTATTTATGGAAAAATTGCCCTGATTAACTCCTTAGTCATATCTCAGTTTACTTACTTACTTACTTATGGCGCTGCCTACTCCTGATGATTCATTTTTCAAATCATATGAGCAAAAAATATTTCGCTTTATCTGGGACGCTAAACCAGACAAAATAAAACGAGCCTATCTATATAATGAATATGAATTGGGTGGGTTGAGATTATTAAATATAAAAGCACTAAACCTCTCTCTAAAAGCTTCACTCATTCAAAAGTTTTATTTGAACCCTAAATGGTTCTCAAGTAGATTAATAAGAAAAGCTCATCCATTGTTTAAAAATGGCCTTTTTGCCTTTGTGCAGATTGCCATGTCTCATTTTCGATTAATTGAAAATGATACTTTTTTCAAAGTATTTGTCTTTTTCAAACAAGCATTGCAGAGCTGGCTACAATTTCAATTTCATCCCCCTGAAAAGATAGAACAAATATTACAACAAATATTATGGCTGAACTCAATTGTGCTGGTTGATAAAATACCTGTATTTATGGGAAAGTTGTTTGAAAAGGGTATTTTGTTCTTAAATGATATTGTAAATTGTAATGGTAGAGTTATGTCCTTCATGGAGTTATCAGAATTGTACGGGAAGGTCTGCTCAATCCAAGAGTACAACCAATTGATTACAGCATTGCCCCAAAAATGGAGGAGGTGGGTGGCAGCGGGAGGAGGTAGGGAACTGGTCTGTCTTCCCAATATAAAGGATCAAAACTGGCGGAGGAATAAAAATAGCATAAATAGGAAAGTATACCAGTTTCATTTGAGGACCAGGATGTTGACAATTGTGCCATACAGATTGCTAAATAGCTGGGAAGAGATTTTTGATGTACCGATTCCATGGTACAGGGTGTATGAGTTGATATATAAAACAAAGCAAGATTCAAGACTTCGTGCTTTTCAGCTAAAATTATTATACAGAATTCTTGTCACCAACAAAATGTTGAATATTTGGGGCATAAAATCATCGAAGCTCTGCAGATTTTGTTGTGAGGATACAGAATCAATAGACCATTTATTTTGGTATTGCCCTCAGGTAGCCTGTTTCTGGTCTCAGGTTCAGGAATGGCTGAAAATGCATAGCTGCAAATGCAAATGCTGCTCATTTATGAACATTTGAACATCTAGGCCATGTGCTGTTATAATCTCCACCTGGCACAGCCAGAAGAGGACTGGCCACCCCTCATAGCCTGGTTCCTTTCTAGGTTTCTTCCTAGGTTTTGGCCTTTCTAGGGAGTTTTTCCTAGCCACCGTGCTTCTACACCTGCATTGCTTGCTGTTTGGGGTTTTAGGCTGGGTTTCTGTACAGCACTTTGTGATATCAGCTGATGTAAGAAGGGCTATATAAATACATTTGATTTGAAATTTGATTTGATAGCATTGATCTAAAATTGACCCGAGAAATAGTACTGTTAGGAGATCTGGAGAGACCGGGTCAGTCAATTACTAATATACTAATACTCTTAGTAAAAGTATTTATCTTCAACACGCAATCTGTAGATTCTATACGATTAGATAAATTGGAATTGTATGTTAAGCATCATAGCATAGTTGAGAGATATGTGTTGCGTAGAAACACGAAGTGAGTGGCCAACAGAGATAGATGGGATGGGCTGAGGGAAGCTGAGGGTTGGTATGTGGAATTGGAGACAAGTGGGAGTGGAGTTGCTGTGTGAGAGAGAGAATGACGGTCAAAAGATAAAGGAGAAAAAAAGTCTAAATAAAACCTAATAAAAGTACATTTGAATGACACTAAGTGGCAGTGTTTTTACAACTAATGTCGGTTTGCCTGAAGCTGACGCCGTGCAGTTGTTGGTACACATGCATATACACACACTCTCATTCAAATAAACACATACAAGAACACACACATACATGCACACAAACATATAAAGTAGGCATTGCTGTTATGATTTCAGTTGTCCTTGATGTCCTTTGTTTTAAATGTATTATTTTGTTTTATTTATTTTTGCATTGTTGTTTGCTGTTTTCTTCTCTTTTCCTTTTTTCTCTTTAGTTCATTCTCTTGGTTGTTGGTGCATTGGGTTCTTGGGGGTGGGGAATGGAATGAATTGTTTGTTTTTTGGGGTTTTTTTTCTTCCTGGGGGGGACTGTGGTAGGGGTCTCGAATGGTTGAGGGACAGCTATTGGGGAACTGTGGGGGGATCTTGGAGGGTTCTGGTTTCACAAGATTGTGATCATGAAAAAGGAAACTATGACATATATTTTATATCACTGTCAAGCACACGCACTCACACATAAGGATGGCTCTGTTGCGGAAAGACTGATACATGTTTGATAGTGTCTTGATGCTGTATTGTTTGTCCCTCATGTTCTAATACTTTAATGTTACCCCTTCCTTGTGTTTTTTGTAATAAATAATAAAACATTTTAAAAAAGAATACGGTGATTGACAGAGTCGAAAGCCTTGGCCAGGTCGATGAAGATGGCTGCACAGTACTGTCTTTTATCGATGGCGGTTATGATATTGTTTATTACCTTGAGCGTGGCTGAGGTGCACCCATGACCAGCTCAAAAACCAGATTGCACAGCGGAGAAGGTACAGTGGGATTCTAAATGGTCAGTGATCTGTTTATTAACTTGGCTTTCGAAGACTTTAGAAAGGCAGGGCAGGATGGATATAGGTCTATAACAGTTTGGGTCTAGAGTGTCACCCCCTTTGAAGAGGGGGATGACCGCGGCAGCTTTCCAATCTTTAGGAATCTTAGACGATTCAAAAGAGAGGTTGAACAGACTGGTAATAGGGGTTGCAACAATGGCGGAGGATCATTTTAGAAAGAGAGGGTCCACATTGTCTAGCCCGGCTGATTTGTAGGGGTCCAGATTTTGCAGCTCTTTCAGAACATCTGCTATCTGGATTTAGGTGAAGGAGAAGCTGGGGAGGCTTGGGCAAGTAGCTGCGGGGGGTGCGGAGCTGTTGGGCAGGGTTGGGGTAGCCAGGAGGAAAGCATGGCCAGCCGTAGAGAAATGCTTATTGAAATTCTCGATTATCGTGGATTTATCGGTGGTGACAGTGTTATCTAGCCTCAGTGCAGTGGGCAGCTGGGAGGAGGGTGCTCTTATTCTCCATGGACTTTACAGTGTCCAAAAATATTTTGGAGTTAGGGCTACAGGATGCAAATTTATGTTTGAAAAAGCTAGCCTTTGCTTTCCTGACTGACTGCGTGTATTGGTTCCTGACTTCCCTGAAAAGTTGCATATCGCGGGGACTATTTGATGCTAGTGCAGTCCGCCACAGGATGTTTTTGTGCTGGTCGAGGTCAGTCAGGTCTGGAGTGAACCAAGGGTTATATCTGTTCTTAGTTCTAAATTTTTTGAAAGGGGCATGCTTATTTAAGATGGTGAGCAAATTACTTTTAAAGAACGACCAGGCATCCTCGACTGATGGGATGAGGTCAATATCCTTCCAGGATACCCGGGCCAGGTCGATTAGAAAGGCCTGCTCGCAGAAGTGTTTTAGGGAGCATTTGACAGTGATGAGGGGTGGTCGTTCGACCGCAGACCCATAGCGGATGCAGGCAATGAGGCAGTGATCGCTGAGAACCTGATTGAAAACAGCAGAGGTGTATTTGGAGGGAAAGTTGGTCAGGATAATATCTATGAGGGTGCCCATGTTTATGGATTTAGGGTTGTACCTGGTGGGTTCCTTGATAATTTGAGTGAGATTCAGGGCATCTAGCTTAGATTGTAGTGCTGCCGGGGTGTTAAGCATATCGCAGTTTACGTCACCTAACAGAACGAACTCTGAAGATGTGTCTCCTGCCTAATATGAGTCTTTCCTTTTACCACCATAGACATTTCTTTACTCCATACAGCCAAAGGTCTTTCAACAGAGGTCTTATCCACATGATTTATCTCTCAGTGAATCTCATTTACTCTATCAACACATTTACAGACAACAGGTTTGGATCACCCCAACATTGTCCTACATTATTAATTGTCCAATAGTTTTAAGATATGTAACAGATGCTTCATTCACATTTCTTCTGATACTCTGATTTATTCTGACCTCCTACTCGGTGAATAAGAAGAAAATACATAATAAATATCCTCCTCAACCAGAGCTTGTGTCCACTTTAAACTCAGTGAGTTGAGACTATGGGCTATAAATACATGAGATCAAGAGTAATTTCTCCTGACCCTAATACAAATTTACAACAGGGACATTTTAATTAATCTTCTCAGGAATGTGGGGGACAAATTCCATTGTATTAACGTCAATTTCAATCGGCCATTAGATTGAACACGCTGAGGAGAACATAATGGAGGGAGTCACATGGGGCATACTGTTTGAGCCCTTAGTTGGTGACTGAACTACGGTTTTGGTTTTCAGTGATACTTATTCAATATGTCCATTCAAGCAAGACACGCTAGTAGCCCTTGTAGTATTGCTGTTTTCTTCCATGTGTTCAGTTATTTTTACACCCCCGTTGATCATGCCATCCCCTATGGTCCTTAATGTGGTTTTTTTGTATGTCATCATCGTATTAAGGCCATCCATTAGACTGGTATGCCCCCCCCCCCCACCCTTATTCTCCTGCCTGGCTCGTCTGTTGTTTACGCTGTTTGCCCATGGGGCAACTCCATTTAATCCCTACTGAACATCACATTGTGGCTTAATATGGTCGGTTTGGCAATAATACGATCGAATGAATGAAATAAAGAAGACAGATTTTTTTCTAGACAGAATAGGAAGGGGGAAAAGGAGAAAAAACGTCAGGAAGAACAGCTTACATAAAGACTCTTTGATAGGTAGATGGGCTGTCAGAGGAGCTTTTGATGCTTCATTTGCCGGTCGGAGGGTTTATGCATGACGTTTTTTTCCCCGGAGTGGCTCAGGCTCTGGCTCAGGCTCTGCCAGTCGTGTTAGGCTGTGAGTCCAGCTCAGAGACTGACTGACCGGGATGAGGCGGTATCGGGACGAGGGACAGGGGCAGCGCCCGGAGGTTCGTGTCCAAATTGTCCAAAAGCAAATGTGACAACTGTGGATGAGATTTTGGAAGGGGAAGGAGGGAGGAGGAGGAGGAGGAGAGGGAGGAAGAGAGGGAGGAGCAGGAAGATGCTTCTCCGTTTTGGCTTTATGATTTTGCTCTCTCTAAAACAGAAATGTAGGACCTCTGACACCTTTTGATCAGCTTGGTTTTGTGTTTATTTTCTCTTGAAAGTATGGTAGGTTGCTTTTGAGGCTTGTTCATAAGAAAAACAAGGACAATAACTGTTGTTTTCTCTTCTGTCTTCAATAGTAATTTCCTCTTTCTTTTGCAGCAAGCGTTGGATTCCAACCTGAGTCATTTGGTCAAGAGGAACAATGAGTTGGAAGGGTTGATGGGAAAGTTGATCCAAACCTGTCAACATGTAGAGGTGAGCACTCTGTCACTGACCATGCTATGAGTTCAGAGATGCGTGCATGTGCAAGAGGCATGCTGTAGTCAGTTAGTGTAGTGCATATGATGCAAGCCCAATTAACTGTACGCTATGTCGTTCACCTCAGAGAAAACTACAAACATTGTATATTTTTGTATTGATGCCAAATTTCAAATGATGATGATTTCCCTGACATGATTATGCTAATGTTGTCATGTCATCATGAAGTAGTTTATGTGGCAACAGATGCTCCTGTCTCCGCTTGAGTTTGCTCATCTTAATTTGTATATAGGATCATGTTCTACAATTTCAAAATGCACAATGTTTTCCTGATATGTAGGCTACTACTAATCATTGAGTTGTCCAGCAACACATTATGAAAATGTATTATATTATATACATGTCCAATTTAAATGTGCCCATGTGCAATACAATCAGATTTTACTGATGTATCTATACTGAGACAAAAGATTGGTTGTGCCACTTCTTTAATGAAGGTTGTTCTGGATTAAGCCTTTCTGACCATAGTCACTTGTTCTTGATCTGTGATGATTCAAATTAGAAGTGCCTGAGAGGAAAGAGTCACAGCCCCATGGTGGAAGGGTGGGCTAGGAAATGAAAATGTCATGGCCTGAATCTTTATGACTTATACTCTAAGCAGAGATTGCACGATGTCTCTATGACCACTGTGACCAGTACACTAAAAGGGTGGTAACATTTGAGGACAGGCCGCAGGTCCACTTTGGTCATTTCATTTAGCCTTTTAAAATCCACAAACCTGGTCCTTACAAAATGGATGTATTTAAATAATGCATCAGAGAAAAAGAGGGGAAACATCTGATCTCGTTTTTATGGTGGATGTAGGTCAGAAAAGAACATGTACATGGTTTTTAAACCATGTACACGTGTGTGTGTGTGTGTGTGTGTGTGTGTGTGTGTGTGTGTGTGTGTGTGCAGCTTGTGCTCAGTGAATCAACTTTGTACTTTGTAAAAGTAATCTGCGTGAATAATTGAGGAATGTGGAATGAGCTGCAGAATTATTGTGCAACTCATGAAACCACTTCATTAAATCTGTAGATATTAATTTGCTATATCCACCCCAAGGATTAGTTAGAGTTTTTTTTGTATAGTCATCATCAGTGTGCATAAATGTGCAAGGACTGGAAAGACACCCTTTCTCAGCACTTAAAGAGTACACAGGACACGTGTGTACTTTTTGGAGAGATCGCTGAATATTTGAAATTCTTCTAAAGCAAATCAGCCTCTTTCCACCTCCTGTTAAACGTTTCTGACCTCTTTTGACGTGCAATTCTCAAGAAACGCTTTTGCTTTGGGTTAAATTAATGTAACGTCTTATGCTCCTGCCAAAGACTCATCTTTCATGTCCGTCACACGCTCCCTTGCCATGTCCAAAGGCTGAGCCCACAGTGTGTCCTCACTGAACATCCATCTCCTACTGTAATACATAGACGGTTCATTAGACCTAAAATCCACAAATATTCCATGGCAGAACAGAGGGAGAGATGGTGGCACTCACCCATGACCTCCTCTAAACCCTGTGAACTAACAGTAGAGAAACCCACTCACAGGGCGAAGGAACCTAATTACTGGCGTTGAAAAGACGGATCTGTGTGCGTTTCAATGAGTCCCTTTCATATCATAAACAGCCTGTCCACACCAGGGAGTGACCGTAACACACCTCGTTGGCTTGGCAACGCTTAAACAATCCCTCTTTCACAACTCCCCTCTCCGCTTTTCGCTTCGCTTCGGTTGAAACTTGTCCAGGTGGTGAAATCTGTGTTTCACCAGGACATAAAAATGGGCACCAAAGAGGCATCTATTTCAAAGGCCTGTGGCTAGTAAAGTGGACCTGAGTGTGCATGCACTCAACAATCGCAAACCTTCAAGAGCTGTGGACTGATCCAAATGCTACATAGAATTGAGCACTGTTAGACTCAGCAAAACAAAGGCGCAGGCAGTCCTTATCTTCTGTAGTAGCCAGAAACAAACACACATTAAAGTACTGTGGCTCAATGTTGATTCATTCACTCGTAGGTTATTATTTGCAATGCAAAACCAACTGACATCTGAATTATCATTAGTTAGAGCTAGAGATTTAAATGGATACTGCAAGATTCTGGCAATTCATCTGTTTTTCTACTTTTTTCTAAATCATGGCCTTGCGACAGGTCGGACATTTTGATAATTACAAAACATTAAAGGGATACTGCGAGATCAGTTTTTTTTTTTTTTTGCCAGAGTCAGATGAACTCGTGGATACCATTTTTATGTCTCTGCATGCAGTATGAAAGAAGTTAGAGGTAGTTTTGAAAGCCAATGCTGAGCCACTGCTAACTAGCATTAGCGCAAACCATACGCTCGCGTTCCTGTAGACTTCCAGTCATTGCATTGACGCTAGTTAGCGTTGGCTCTTGAAACTATCTCTAACTTCCTTCATAATGCAGACATAAAAATGGTATCCATGAGTTCGTCTGACTCTGGGTAAGTATAACAGTAAATGGTTTGTAATTACAGTTTACTTAAGGCGATGAATTATCAGACAGATTAATTATGTTTCATTTGTGTTTCTCAGGTCAATGCATCACGGCAGGAGGGAAAGCTGATGGAAGAATGCGACCTCCTGATTGATATCATCCAGCAAAGGAGACAGATCATTGGGACCAAAATCAAGGAGGGAAAGGTAAGATCCAGGAGTGGCCATGGGTCTGAAAGGGGAATCCCATCCAACACACACACAATCCTCTGCGCTTTCTCTGAGCTGCAGTCTGAACCGTACAGCCTGGGAAGCAATGTAATAGTAAAACAACAGAAGGGTAAATGTCTCTCGCCTTCTGTTCGGGGTCTGCATTGGATCTGTTGGAAAGTCCACCGTCTGTTCACTCTCAATCTGTTCATTTATGATGCAAAGCGAACATTTGAACAAGGTCACCAGGGGGATTGGACCATGCTTAATTATCAAAATGTCCAACCTACAGGGCATGTCTCAATTATTTTTACTGACTGACAGAGTTGGAGTTCGCTCAAAGCTAACTATTTGTAGTCAGAGAGGAAATGAAACGACTTAACACTTTGTGTTACTTTTACTTGCTTTAGTTCCCTTAGTGAATTTCTGTTGGCGTTGGAATTACCAATAGCTGTCCAGGTTAGTCAGAAACCAGATTCCTGCAGTTTCTCTAAATGACGGGACTTCCTTCCTTCCTCCCTGGTCTCGTGTCAGGACTTGAGTCAGGAGCGGGGCTTTAAAGTAGAAGTACCAATATCAAGGGCCATAGAGGCAGTTTAGCTCTGACCTTTCGGCTGGAAATGAAAACCTGCCTAAATAGAAATCCTTTATGGTGGGCGGTTGCCGCTGAGACAATAGAGAGACAATTTGGTATTCCTTCCTGCTCCCACACCTCTGGTATTGTCCAGATATAGGATACGGGTGAAAAGTTGATTCATATAAATACCAGAAAATTGTAACAAAAATATACACATTCGAATGAAACCAAAGATTAATTGTTTCGATTAGTGTGTCAGAAAATGTTGATGAGGGTAGTGTCTCTGACCTAAATACAACATCCAACCAACCACATTTCACTGCCCTCAATCACTCTCTCTAAACCTCTCATTAGGTGAAGAGAAAACAACAAGCCAAAAACATCTGGATACGATCCCAAAACGCCCCATCTGGGCTAAATCTCTACCATCCCTGACGTGGGATTCAGTTAATCACCTTTAACCCATTCTAACCCCCCTCTGTCCTATCTGCTCTATAGGCGGTCCGGATCAGGAAGCTAGCCCAGCAGATCTCCAACTGTAAGCAGTGCATCGAAAGGTCCTCTGCTCTCATCACCCAGGCCGACCAGACCCTGAAGGAAACGGACCACGCCCGCTTCCTCCAGAACGCGAAGAGTATCACCGAAAGGTGAGCAAGGCCAGCACGGAGGGTGTGGTGGAAATTCACTACAAACACCGGCTCTGACTAACCATTGGCAATTCACAGTCAATCAACATGACCTCTGGCATCCTATGAAAATGTGCAACATAGTGGGATAGTTGTGAACTAAACCCTCTGGGATATGTGTTTGTGTTAGGGTTTCCATGGCGACCGCCTCCTCTCAGGTCCTGATTCCAGAGATCAACCTGACGGACACCTTTGACACGTTCGCTCTGGACTTCACCAAGGAGAAAAAGCTGCTGGAGAGCCTGGACTACCTGACAGGTACAGAGTACAATCAGCTCTGTTTACTAGTAGTGGTGGGCGCCAAAAGTGATAATTTCATACAATATCGGTATATTGTGATAATGTGGCAATATTGTGATATACTGTGATATTGTTGCTTATATTGTGATATTGCTTTATGTCATGACGTCTACTATATCAAAGCACTGGCAATATCTCGCTATATTCTATTGTTAAGTGCAAGAGTTGGCATCTCTCTCTACAACCATAACTTAAAAATGTGGTTGTATGCACTCAACCTAACTGTGGTCCAAAGTTCCACATCTACATAATGCCAAAATGGTCAATGTTATTGCATGTTATTGCAGTAACCCAAAATATTATACATCAAATGAATAGATTTATATGAGTTTGTGGAAGAGATTGTTGTTTAGTTTTTGTGATGAAAGAGGGCTTTGCTTGAGGGCTGGCTTACTAAGTGAATCATTCTGAGTCATTGATGTGCACTCACTGGCAGAGGGGGAGTGCGAGAGAAGGAGAGAGAGGGAGGGAGAGAGAGAGGGAGGGAGGGAGAGAGAGAGAGAGAGAGAGAGAGAGAGAGAGAGAGAGAGGGAAGGAGAGATGAGAGAGAGATGAGAGAAGAGAGAGAGGAGGGTTAGGGAGGGGAGGAGTGCGAAAGATGTCATCAGCCTCTGATCAACTGTCAACCTCTGAAATATCATCTGGGCTATAAATTATCATTAGCAAACAAAAGCTTGGCAATCAATATAAGTCACTAGCCTTCAGTCCTCCTTTAAGAGCCACAGTACTTTGTTTGAGGTAAAACAGCACACTCAAAAGGTGAACCACTGTTATTTCATTGTTATGCCAGAGCACGCATAACATTTTCCATTCTTACCCTTTTCTAATTTCTCATTACCCTTATCTAGCGCCAAGTCCTCCGGGCATCAGAGAAGAGCTCTGCACTGCATCGTACGACACCATCACCGTCCACTGGACCTCAGACGACGAGTTCACAGTGGTTTCCTATGAGCTCCAGTATGCTATCTTCACAGGGCAAGCCAACATTGTCAGTAAGTATCTGTGTGTCGGCAAAAATGCAGTCACACATACCAGAAACACCTCCAAGCACGCAACTATCTTCATAGGTCAAGCAAATGTTGTCAGTGTGTAAGTGATACTACCCTCTGGCATACCAGACACACCACCAGACACACAATGGTATCTTCACATGGCAAGCCAATGGTGCTAGTAAGTGCACAGAACGCCTTGAGAGAACGCTTTGTGCTCACAGAACTCTCTCCTGATGATAACTTTTGTATTTTCCAACTCAAAGCCCCGTGATAAATCAGGTGTAAAGCCAAACAGCTGGAGGACTCAAGAATCAAAACCGAATCATGCGTTTCTTCTCACCGAGCCTGTCGACCAGGGCCAATGGGGTGAGCTCAAATCTCAGGATCTCAGCTTGAGTTATTGCAGTGTCAAAGGGGACAGTGTGGAAAGGAGAGAGGGAGACTAGCTGACTCGGAGCGAATTACAGTCATAACACGAATCGGTGCTCAGAGCCCTCCTCCCCCACGGATCACGCCTGAATGCCACGCTCATGCATACTTCGCTGGGCAAGCAATATAAAATGAGATCAGGGGATGGGAAATATAGCTTCTTAGATGAAGAGAACAGAGGGGGAAGTGTGGCTTGATGAAAGCGGACGGCGAGCAAACGAGGTTATAGGATGTCATGAGAATAAATAGGATATGATTTGTCTCATATTGTGATCATCTCTCTTCCCTTCAAACATTAGCATTTTAGCAACAACAACAAAGAGAAGAAACGGAGAACTACCAGAACTATAGCTTTAATATTGCAATACATCATCAGTGTTGCTGCAATTTGGAACAAGAGCAGCTGGCTTTTTCCACGCTTAAATCATGTTGAAAACTCCAGTGCCCCCAAGTAGAATGGCTTTTTGAATGTCTTTCGGTACCGATATACAAAATGAATGAACATAAATGTATAATAGAAGTCTACCATGTTCACCCTTGAATGATAATTGAACATAACAATTGTATCAGATGCTGTCTTTGGAACCCCGTTGAGAAGGGCCTTTTTTTTAAAGTCTACCAACATCAGCACTTTTCATGAGGAGTGGCGTAAACCCAAAGTGACACATGTTTTTTTCCACTTCCTCCTCTCCTCATCCTCTATGTTTTCTTCCCGTCCTAGTTTCACATCCAATCACCAGGTCTAAGCTCTGGGCTGAGGCTGAGGTGTTGTCAAAATGTCACATCTTAGAAATGTCTCCGAAAACACTTCTGAGGAAAAGGGGTGACGGCAGACACTGGTCCCATAGGGTCTCACTCAGGGTCATTTAATTGCAGGGCAATTTAATTACTCACTGTATTTTCTCTCACCAATGTAAATGATGTGTGACAGACACTCCATTCCAAAATGGCTGCCATGTGTGAGGTGAGAATGGCGTGTTTCCATTTAAAATATTGGCAAATGTGCTGTACATTCACAGTGCACTGTACATTTACAGCACGGCAGCCTTCAGAACACACGCTAGACATGATGATGGGGTATGATGGGACATGGTAGCCTATAGGGATGGACAAAAAGGTGTAATGGGTTCATGCTCAAAAAGATGTCGCGTGAAGATTACGGAGATTACGGAGTGCACTCAGCACGATGGCCGCTCTGGCAGAGAATTAAAACTTCTTATGGCTTGAGGGTGCTATTTTCATGTCCGGATGAAAAGTGTGCCCAAAGTATACTGCCTGCTACTCAGGCCCAGAAGCTAGGATATGCATGTAATTGGTAGATGTGGATAGAAAACACTCTAAGGTTTCGAAAACTGTTTGAATGTTGTCTGTGAGTATAACATAACTTTTTTGGCAGGCGAAACCCCGAGGACAAACCATCCAGGATTTTTTGTTTTTTAGGTCACTCTCTTTTCAATGGGCTTTCATTGAGAATCCATAATTCTAAGGCAGTTGCTTGCAGTTCCTATCGCTTCCACTGGATGTCAACAGTCTTTAGAAATTGGTTGATGTTTTTCCTTTGTGTAATGAAGAAGTAGCCCTGTTCAGAATGAGTCTCGAGGGAAGTGTACTGCTTGATAGAGGCGCGTGACCCGAAAAGCACGCTCCACCTTGTTTTCCTCCGGTATTGAACGCAGTTTATCCCGTCTAAAATTTTCTTGATTATTTACATTAAAAATACCTACAGTTGTATTGGGAAAGTTGTTTGAAATGTTTGGACAAAGATTACAGGTAACTTGAGATATTTTGTAGTCATGTTGCGCGAGTTGGAACCGGTGTTTTTCTGGATCAAACACGCCAAATAAATGGACATTTTGGATATATAACGCCAGAATTAATCGAACAAAAGGACCATATGTGATGTTTATGGGACATATTGGAGTGCCATCAGAAGAAGCTCGTCAAAGGTAAGGCATGAATTATATCGTTATTTCTGAGTTTTGTGTCGCACCTGGCGGGATGAAATATGATTGTGTTTGATGTGGTGCTGTCCTCACATAATAGCATTGTTTGCTTTCACCGTAAAGCCTTTTTGAAATCTGACACTGTGGCTAGATTAACAAGAAGTTCAGCTTTAATTTGGTGTATTGCACTTGTGAATGTGTGAAAGTTCAATATTTTTAATATTTACTTTTGAATTTGGCGCTCTGCCATTTCACCGGATGTTGTCAAATCGATCCCGTTAACGGGATTTGAGCAATAAGTGTCAGGGCTTTCGGAAGGATCGGACCAATACGCAGCGTGATCGTAGTTCCACACCTTTTATTCAGTCATCAAACTACTGCAATAAACCATAAACTTGAAATACAAAAAACAAGAAAGCCGTGACGCAGAGCAGGCATACACTACTCACAAAATAATCACCCACAAAACACCAGTGGGACAAGCATCAACTTAAATATGGCCTCCAATTAGAGAAAACGACAACCGTCTGACTCTAATTGGAGGTCATGCCAAACAAAAACTAACCTAGAAATAAAAAAAACTAGAAACTAAACATAGAAATACAAAAACGGACAAACACCCCCTGTCACGCCCTGACCTACTCTACCATACCATGCCAAACAAAAACTAACCTAGAAATAAAAAAAACTAGAAACTAAACATAGAAATACAAAAACGGACAAACACCCCCTGTCACGCCCTGACCTACTCTACCATAGAAAATAACAACTTACTATGGTCAGGACGTGACAATAAGACGTTTTTAAGCCTGCGGGCATCAATGTGGCACAGCACGGCTTAGTATAGGCCTATCAATGTACAACACAGCCAGTCCCACGGACATGGAACAGCACAGCCATTGAGAGGTGCATGACCCCCCCCCCCTAACACCCACAGTAACCACATGAAACAACAGAGTAGAGTGAATGGCAATAGATATGGAATGTGTTGGATCATTAGAAATGAATCACTATAAATGGCATAATGCTACGTTGCATACTGTCTGACTGTCTTTTTGAACATCACTGGCATTTGTCATAATGAATTGACTTTGTATGATAAATTACCCCTTAATTCCCCTTAAATCTACCACACCCTCCGACACCAGTCATATTGGACAAGAAGCATTGTCTGAACACACTGATAATGCATCCTTCCTCCCTCACTTGGGTATGATAAAAGGCCATAGAATTGATTGAGGAAATGACTGATTGTGGAATTTGGACCACTCCTCTCTATCCTTTAGCTCTGGTCTCCTAGGATCACATGAATCGACTTCCTCCCCTCCTAACACAAACAGACTCAAACCTACACCTCTCTCAAACTATAGATAAGAGTTTTCTAAACTAAAGAATAAAAATATACAATATGTTGGGGAAATATGGACTTAATTAGGTGAATGTGGATATTTGGTCCAAGTATGATACTTACATTGGCTGTGGATTGGCTTTCTCTGCAGCAGGCAAAGCAAATCATTTCCTCCTTCTGTGACAATGAACTTTGCTTATGTCCTGGAATTGAGCAGTTTATGAGTGACCTAATTAATTGAAGATGTTTGCTTTTCAAAGCTTATCAAGTCTGCAATACTTCAACAACAAAGTATGTGTACTGAACATGTGCAGTCTGTGTTGTTGGTCTGTTATAGCCACTCTGTGTGTGTTCATGTGACTACGTGTGTGAAAACGGAAACATTTGTGTGTTCACTCACACGTACCAATGCATAGCTGAGTGTGTATGCATGACAACACTGTAACTGTGAGTCTGTTTCTCCCTCCCAGGCCTGTGTAACTCTGCAGACAGCTGGATGATTGTGCCTAACATCAAGCAGAACCACTACACCGTCCATGGCCTGCAGAGCGGCACCAAGTACATCTTCATCGTCAAAGCCATCAACCAGGCAGGTGCCCGCAGCAGTGAGCCAGGGACACTCAAAACCAACAGTAAGGGCTCCATATTCATTGTGATTTAAGGAAACTTGGAATTATAGCCTGCCGTTTTAGAGAAGTGTCTTGTGATTCTTACCTAATATGGTCACCATATTATGTTTCAATACGGCGTCCATATTGGGACAGCATCACATGTCGGGGATGGTCTCCTAATATGGACACCATATATACAGCTGCTGCCTTCATAGCTTATCCTATCCTAGCCCCTTGCTAACTTAACCATGTTGTCTCTCTCCATCCTCTTCGTCCAGGCCAACCTTTTAAGCTGGACCCCAAGTCCGCCCACAAGAAGCTGAAGGTCTCCCATGACAACCTGACGGTGGAGCGCGACGAGACGGCATCGAAGAAGGGACACGGCCAGGAGCGCTTCACCAGCCAGAGTAGCTACGGAGTCGTCGGCAACGTTTACATCGACAGCGGACGCCACTACTGGGAGGCCCTGATTGGAGGAAGCACATGGTGAGTTAGACCTGGGAGACATGATTGACCAATGTCTTGCTCTGAGCCACATGGTGTTTGGCCTGTTGGATCTGGCTGGGTAGGAATGTTAGAGATAGAGGGGCGGTTATGATACTCCACATTGCAAGTCACTTAAAGGCACATTTATACAATGTAGTCAGAGAAAGATTCAATGCACGTTTAATAACTATGAGTTTTTAACACTTGGTAAGTGTTCACAAGTGTTGAAGTGTTTGGGTTTTAGAGGCAGGCTAACAGTGTCTTCTTACTTCTTTCTCTGCAGGTACGCGGTGGGCATCGCCTACAAGTCGGCCCCCAAGCACGAGTGGATCGGCAAGAACTCGGCCTCCTGGGTCCTGTGCCGCTGCAACAACTCGTGGGTGGTGCGTCACAACAGCAAGGAGCTGGCCATCGAGCCTTCACCCCACCTGCGCCGCGTGGGTGTCCTGCTGGACTACGACGCCGGCTCGCTTACCTTCTACGACGCCGTGGGCTCACAGAACCTGCACACGTTCCACGTGTCCTTCGCCCAGCCCGTGTGTCCCGTCTTCAATGTGTGGAACAAGTGTCTGACTGTCCTCACGGGTCTGCCCATCCCCGAACACCTAGAAGGGTTGGAAACCCAGGACTGAGACCCCCTGGGAACTAAAGTTCCACCGGGCCAAATCAGACTAAATTGGGTTGGGTTAGGTTAGATTAAGCCACCTCCAAGGCACTTTGGGCCACTATGAACTAGCAAAGGCCATCTTCAATCTTGAATCATCCCAGAAAACGTCATGCTACCACCTCATTTCATTTTAGGCACTTTGGGCCAACGTCAATCGCACAGACCACCCTCGATTCAACCACAGACCGCTGTTTGCAATGGGAAAGAAGGAAAGAGCTACGTAGCTGTACAGTTGTGAATTATAGCATTGCCCAACTCCCACCTTCATGATTATGGAACCAAAGTAGCCATGAATTTAAATATTTTTAATACCATTTTCTTGTGCTTATATGACAGATATTAATTATTGAAGTGTAAGAAAATAGCCTAGATAAATTTCAATATGCACATCTTCCCTTACGTTTACACATTGTTCATACATTATTTATGGTCCGTTTACCAGGGATAGGAGACATTTATAAATCTAGGGAAAATTATTTTGATGCAATTTATCGATGTTACTTTTTAATCTAGAAAAAGTATTGTGTCCTAATACATTAATGTGTAAATTATACATATTTTGTGACAACATAATTACTTTTTTCCTTATAATACCTTAAACCCACAAGTGTAAAAGTACTGTTGCATTTTAGACAAGCAGGGATACACAACACAACACATTGCATTTTTTATTTTTGTCATGTTTTGTAATGAGATAGGTCCCTCTTTGCAATGGGACAGGTCCTTTGTAGTTCAGCCATGCATGTTAGTGAGTATCTCTCAGGCCTATTCCAAATCCTCTTTTCATCCATGAAAATAATGCAAACGACTTTGTCCTCTCCTGAGTGAATACTAACTTCCTACTGTACTTAGCAGTTATCACAACCTGAACTGAAAAACACTTCCACTTTGCTGTTAGATACAGTGAGGACAAGAATATTACAATCATTTCTCTACTTTTCACCTACAAACTCAGTCATTATTTCACCAAGGTCGATGCCACCACTAGCCACAGCTTGACCTCAGCTTGACCACTGTATGACCCAGTGACCATGAACTCAAATGTTGTCGGATATGTCTCGCCACCACACACAGGCACTCCATGATGTTCATAACATATTATGTTCTCTTTTACTCTGTCTTCTTTCAAAAGAAGGCCCATCTGGATATTTTACAGATAACTATTTTGTTTTTAAAGGAACAAAATGGATTGGTTCACTCATTAATTTGTGTCTTAGGTGTGATTTGGGATTATCCGTTTCCTTGTATTGGATGCAGCGATTATCTACTCTTTAATGTTACCACAAAAATTGTTTCAATTCAGATGTATGTTTGAATCCTGTGGACTCTATTTTAGGAAAGAGGATCGGAATGCTTGTGTCACTGTACAAATATGAAGTAGCATTTGTCGATTGTCAAAGGTTCAATAAAGAAACATACATTTTAACTTTTTTACTGCCTCCTGTACTGTATCTTTTATACACACCGACACACACACACACACACACACTTTGTCGTAAACATCACTTTAGCAATACACCCCATGGTCTTTGTTTGTTTCCGACCATCAACGTAGCCTAATATATCGTTTTTTCTCTTTCTAGACCCTTGCCTTCCCACCATAAACCAACCCAACCAGCCATCTATGTCTAAGTTAAGCCTACAAGCTGGTGAATTTATCCTGAGAACTTCCTGTAGACAACAGGGCCTCTTCCTGGTTTGCTAGATGCTTTTGACTCTGGTTCACAGGGGCAACGGTGTGACCGGGCAATATGGGCTTTACCCAAAACAATATGGGCCTCAGACAAAACAATATGGGCCTCAGACAAAACAATATGGGCCTCAGACAAAACAATATGGGCCTCAGACAAAACAATATGGGCCTCAGACAAAACAATATGGGCCTCAGACAAAACAATATGGGCCTCAGACAAAACAATATGGGCCTCAGACAAACAAAGACCTCAATACAACTGACTGGGGTCCTTCCTCTTACAACTAACATATTTGTTTAATAACAGTGTTTGGGAAGGTGTGTGTGTGTGTGTGTGTGTGTGTGTGTGTGTGTGTGTAGTCCTTCATGTATGTATTTGACCTAAAATGGTACTCCACTGAGTAAAAACTGTGATGACGTGGAAAACTGATTGGACTTCCAAAAAGTAATCAATGTCATTTAGTTTTAAGCTGAATTCAATGACAGGGTGAAATCTTTGATTGATTTCACACTTGCATCATTTAGCAGACGCTCTTATCCAGAGCAGCTAGGGTGAAGCGCCTTGCTAAATGACAGATTTTTGTTTTATCTTCACCTAGTCAACTTCGGGATTCAAAAAAGCAACCTTTTGGTTACTGGCCCGATGTTCTTAACCACTAGGCTACCTGCCGTCAACATATCACATTGAATTCACGTTAGTTGACAACTCAACCAAATGTAAATCAAAACTAGATGTTGAACTGATCTGTGCCTAGTGGGATGGTACAGTGATTCTCAAGAGGCAGCTCTTGCACCAGCCATGGAAACTGTTAGGATGACATGATTTTCAATGACATCTCTTTTGGTCCCCCGGTAGAAAATCTTTAGGGACTTGCTGTGTGTTTGGTGTGTGCGTGATGACATACGCATGAGTGTGCATGAGTGAGTGATTATGCATGCATGCTTGTGCATGCGTGTGTGCATACATGTGTGCATGCATATGTGACTGTGTGCGTGCATGTGTGTTGTTCATGAACTTACAGTGACCCTGCACATCAATTACTGGTCAGTGGAGGTCATGACTGAGCAGGAGCCCTGTGACATTTCCCTCATGGCTGGATGTTTGGCCAACACACCAGGAATCTTAGCTACCTGTGAAGGAACTGCCCAGAATCACAATCTACAGACACAGGAAGTGAAGGACAGTCGATAAGAATATAATAAACATTGTCTGGTTTCGTGTGGCTATTTCGTTGTGTAACAGGCATCTACACACATTTCAATAGGGCAGCCATGTTGCTGGTCACGTATTAAAAGGAAAAGAAACCCAAAAAGTTGTCCACATAATTATACTTCACATTATGGCACATGATACTCTTTTCTCTAAACAAAAAGTATTACATCAACTGTGGATGACGAGTCGAGTCAACTCCAAGGAATGGCCAGCAGAGGCCAGTATAATGTGAAAAGAAAGTACTTCATCCATAATCCATAATGTCAATTGGGGAAAATTAAAGAAAGTCTTGTGCCAATGTCTAACGGTCAGGGTGGTGATTTTAATAGGATTAATTACAATAGGACCACGCATGCTCAGTTGAATCTGTGTAGTCTGGCTCTAAGTATGGGTTGTGGTTAATATCTCTGATACAGGCGTCCAGCTATCAACAATCATCTGACAGTACTGATTGTACTTTATCAAAACAACATCTGTGAATTTGGAGTACTATAACATAAACAACGAAAACACACTAAAGAAAAGATCCTATTAATTCCCTGACTACAGCTGTTCCAGTAATCAACGTTGGAGAAAAGCTTACCGGTTCCTCTTACACAATGTTTTGCTTCCTGCCGTGTAATAAATTGCCGTTTGATTCGCTGTGCCGCTGATGGATCGTATGAAGGCTGGGAAGCAATTCAATTTGAAGATTTAAGTCCCACTGCCCTGGGCCCTGGTTTTTCTAAAGTTATCTATCTGGATTTTGCCTATCGGATAGGATTAAATGTATGGAAATAGAATGAATAGAATGGGAGTCCCCATTCAAGTAAATTGTTTGTCAATTCTAGTCATTCTATGTCTATGCATTTAATCCTATCCGATAGGCAAAATCCAGATGGGTAACTTTTGAAAAACTGGGCCCTGGGTTTACAGGATTATTAGGATAGATAAATGAGAAGGGAGGAGTTTTGGAGTCAGTTGTAAACAAGCATCATTCTTGCTTCCGTCTTTCCTGGTCTGATCGGATGGCCCAAATGTTCACAATACGTGATTACAAAGCACAACATACGGCATAGCGTGACAACCCTGACTTGCACATGACACATAATGCACCCATATTTCACTGTGTAAAAACACATGGAGACTTTTCATCAGATTGATATGGTTTGTACCAGCATAGTCAGACAGAGCATGTTCTGTATCCAGTTACACCAGGATTCACCGACAAAAGAGTTAAGAGAACATGTCAAAGAGCATAGAATGTCAAAGAGGATAGAATTTCATCGCGGATACACTTTCTTGAGATCGTCATGTCTCAAGTGAAGATGGGAAGGTCTGTAATCACAACTATTAGTATAAATATGATATCCTCCTATGTTCCCTCCATCAAGCCTAATCAGAACTGGGAAGGTATCAGGTCTGTAATCTAACATCCTAATAGTTCTGATGTTCTTTCATCAGACCTAATCATAACTGAGAATAGTGGGGGAGCCCTTTGAGAGCTGGGTCAGAATAACAAATGATGTGTTCGTTTCACCTTAAATCATATTTTCTTCCAGCCCTCTCTCTCCATTTGGTTGAAGCAGCTCTGACAGCTCCTGTATCTGTCTGCACCACTCTCTTACATCCCCACTGGGCAAGTTCAATTAAGAGGCAGCTCACAAATACGCTCAATGCAAAGCTATGGACACTGTCTCGCCTCTCTCGCACTCTCTTTTCTGTCTGTCCTGCTGTTTCTTTCTTTCTTTCTATCTTTCTTTCTTTCTATCTTTCTTTCTTTCTTTTTTCTCTCTCTCTCTTTCTTCTCTGTCTGTCTTGCTGTTTCTCTCTCTCTCTCTTTCTTCTCTGTCTGTCTCACTTGCTTCTCTGTCTGTCTTGCTGTTTTTCTCTCTCTCTTTCTTCTCTGTCTTGCTGTTTCTCTCTCTCTCTCTTTCTTCTCTGTCTGTCTTGCTGTTTCTCTCTCTCTTTCTTCTCTGTCTTGCTGTTTCTCTCTCTCTCTTTTCTGTCTGTCTTGCTGTTTCTCTCTCAAATCAAATCAAATTTTATTTGTCACATAAACATGGTTAGCAGATGTTAATGCGAGTGTAACGAAATGCTTGTGCTTCTAGTTCGGACAGTGCAGTAATATCTAACAAGTAATCTAACAATTCCCCCAAATCTACCTAATACACACAAATCTAAAAGGGTGAATAAGAATATGTACATGTAAGTATAAGGATGAGCAATGGCCAAGTGGCATAGGCAAGGTGCAATAGATGGTATAAAATACAGTATATACATGTGATATGAGTAATGTAAGATTTGTAAACATCATTAACGTGGCATTATTTAGAGTGCATTGTATAAAGTGACTAGTGATCCATTTATTAAAGTGGCCAGTGATTGGGTCTCATTGTAGGCAGCAGCCTCTCTGAGTTAGTGATTGCTTTTTAGCAGTTTGATGGCCTTGAGATAGAAGCTGTTTTTCAGTCTCGGTCCCAGCTTTGATGCACCTGTACTCTCTCTCTCTTTCTTCTCTGTCTTTCTTGCTGTTTCTCTCTCTCTCTTCTCTGTCGCTCTCCCTCTTTCTTCACTGTCTGTCTTGCTGTTTCTCTCTCTCACTTTCTTCTCTGTCTGTCTTCCCCTCTCTCTCCTCTGTCTCTCTCTCTCTACTCTGTCTCTCTCTCTCTACTCTGTCTCTCTCTCTCTCCTGTCTCTCTCTCTCGTTCTTCTCTGTCTGTCTTGCTGTCTGTCTGTCTGTCTGTCTGTCTGTCTGTCTGTCTGTCTGTCTGTCTGTCTTGCTCTCTCTCTCTCTTTTTTTCTTTCCCACATTTAGTCAGTCAGCTAGTGAGTCAGTCTCTCCATCCTTTCATAATAGTCAGCAATTTTATCCTGACAGCCAAGAGAATCCAATTATTTTGCACCCCTCAATCCTAAAATCTTCACCGAGGGTGAAACAAACTTGGACAGGCCCCCCTTTTACCACTGCACCAGCTAATGAAGTGATGATAATTTATTGCACTCCACATTTGCGAGGGCTTTTGTGCTTTCAAGCCATTGAAAAAAAGCAGCTTGAGCAGCCGAGCGACTGAAAACGATAAAGCCATAAATTGAAAG
This sequence comes from Salmo trutta, assembly GCF_901001165.1. NCBI lineage: Eukaryota > Metazoa > Chordata > Actinopteri > Salmoniformes > Salmonidae > Salmo > Salmo trutta. The sequence goes on along the minus strand of NC_042962.1, from coordinate 48,427,295 downwards.
GTCACCGCATCAGCGCTAACACGTTACCTAGGTGTTCCAGTCTTCTCCCTGACCTTTCCCTTCCACTAATCTACAAAGTTAGAGCAGATCCAATGGGAATTGAGTTGATGAGGGCAGCCGAGCAACAAGGAACGGTGAGGTCACTCAAGGACGTGCGCAGCCAGTTTTCATCCGACCGTTAACATTCTGGAGAGAAACTCTAGCTTACACTGACTCCCAGACACAGGACATGTACAGCCCCCTGGCTGGGTGAAATAGATGCTGACGCTCCAATGGCAATGGCTCACCACAGTTTAGCCCTCCCCCCTCAAGGTCTGAGCAGTTTAACAGCACATTTTCCGTAATTAATTTGTTTTTTTGTTGCCATGGCTATGACGTGTTCATATGCTATCTGGGGAAGGGGGGTAGGGAGGCTTGGTACACCAGTGTTCAATGGTGAAAAAGCAAAGATCCTCAGTTATGTCAGCCCAGGTTCAAGCGGCGCTGCTTTTTAAAAAAAAAGAAGGAAGATAGCAGAGAGATGATGTGAGACGCTGTGACTCAGTAGGTTGAACAGACAAGCGGAGGTGTGTTTGCACAGGGGGGTGGGATATGACGGGGGGGGGGGCGCATCACAAGGATAATTGCTTATGGATTACCTGAGCAGAGTCCCCTTGGAGAGAGATTTGGAAGTGGCACTCTCCCAGGTGATACTTAAATGGCATGTTGCTGCCCCTGTTGTGTTGAAGGAAAGACAGCTCAGGATTAGATGCATCTGTGTGTGTGTAGGGGGTGGGGGTTGGGGGGGGTTAGTGTGTGTGTGTGTGCGTGCTTGCTTACATGTTGTTTGTGTGTGTGAGGGGTGAGTGGGTCTGTCTGTCTGTCTGTCTGTCTGTCTGTCTGTCTGTCTACTTTAAAACATACTGAAACAACTACGTTTCACTCTTAGCGTCTCCTACAGCATCACACAGACATCATTCCCATAGACTTTACAGATTGCAATCTGAATTGCCACCTGACCATGACCAAATATGTAAGCAGTCACCCAACATTTCCATGTGACAATTTATCATCGAATAACTCATGATTAATACAAAACAATTGAAGAAAATCAAAGTTTATCAAGCCTTTTTGCTTAAATAATGGTGTGTATAGACAGTATGGACAGTATATGAATAGCAAAGGTATGTACAGCAGTAGTTATATAGGATGAGCCTTGACTAGAATACAGTATATAGATAGGAAGTGGGTAAAACAGTATGTTAACATTATTAAAGTGACCATTGTTCAATGACTCTATATACAGTATATAGGGCAGCAGTCTATAAGGTGCAGGGTAGAGTACTGGGTGGTAGCCGGCTGGATACAGTGACTGAGGTTCAGGGCAGGGTACTGGGTGGAGGCACCTGTACTGTCTCCTACTTCTAGATGGTAGCAGGGTGAACCGTCCGTGGCTCAGTGACAGAGGTCCTTGATGACCTTCTTGGCCTTCCTGTGACACCGGGTGCTGTAGATGTCCTGAAGGGCAGGCAGTGTGGCCCCAAGGACGCGTGAAAGCAATATCTTTAAATACATCTGGAAATTATGCAAATATTACCCTTTTTCAGACATATACATGACAACGGTTGTCATAATTGCCTTTGATTTTGACATCAAGTAGATTATTGCTCTTCAATACTCCTCTGGAGTTTGCTATTGAGGAGGAATGACATGCATAAATGTCTCTCCTCAGGGGACAAAAAATTTACATTTTCTAAATGAAAAAATAAACCCAGCATATTGATTCGCTTTGATATAACATCCCTTAACTCTTCTTGATGATAGGCAAGATTAAAAGAAATGTTCTTACCAGGTGAGTTGTGAGGTGAATGGGAATGATACAATTTCTACATCCGAACACCAGAGGGTGCTGTGGACACATGAATGAACCCAAGTGGATGCTTAGTGGACTGGGAAAACCTGGCCTGGCGCCTCATGGGGCCTCATTTCTACCTCTGCAACACTGTCGTGTAGAGAGCTAACACCAAACAGAGGCAGCAGAGACAAAGCTCATGCAAGACAATGCAAAACAATACTTCATTCTCATTTGGTTGGTCACGTACGCTTTCCATGTCGCCCATTCTTACTCCAAACCGAGACCGGTGTGGATTTTCGTCAGAAAATACATTTCCACCATGTTTTTACTCTAAGCCTCCCTCAACCCATTCCAAATTCACAACCCTCCATGTTTGCTACTTCCTGGGGGCAGCAGGCGAAATCATGTCTTTTAGGAGATGAACGTCCACATTCACTCCCAGCAGCTAGTGTGCTGAATGCATACCGGAGCGACACAAACAACCTGGGGATGTTGGCTAAGTTTAATATCCATTTGGTGTTGTGATTTTATGGGTCAGCACGGCTCCAGTGAGACGAGCGTCAGTCGAGAGATTCTCCATTGCACACCTTGAATTAAATTACATCTGATGCATAGCAATGCAATCCAGCTACATTCGCTACAGAAGACTGCAACCAAATAGCATTGATACTATCTATACATTGTATCATTGGGGTGTACACTAACTGGGGCTAACTGCTCTGCAGATCCTGAGCAGTAGATAGAGACAACTAGGCTACATCTCTAAATGTTAATTAAATCATTTGGTCTTAGGAGTGCAGTAAAAGGTTGTCCATTAAATAATAATGACTAATGAACAAAGGAAAGATTCTACCTTCTGGTGGTGCTAAACCTGACCTGATTAAAACACAAGTGTAAAAAAAAACACACAAAAAAACACAAGTGTGTTTATGTATGTGTACAAATTCAGTGTGTGTGTTTCTCTGAGTTAGTGTGTGCATGTCTACGCATGCCTGTGTGTGTGTGTTCCTCTGTGTGAGTGTGCATGTGCGTGTGCGTGTGTGTGTGTGATTATACATGTTTTATCATAGTCTCTGATATTCTTCTCACCACGTCTGACCTGTAGATTGACAGGGAATTCCAGGGGTCCCGAGGAGGACACTTTAAAGCACTTCGTAGGAATAGTCAGCCAGCAACACAACGGGGGATTCAAGGCATCACTCCTTCAATCAACCTGTAGAATTGGAGTGAGCTGCTTAACAGCGGCCCACTCACAATCTAGAGCACAGAGAGGGGATTTCAGAGCCTCACAGGTAGCCCTTTGTAGTCCTGCCAAATCTACGGAAGGGAGGTGCAAGCCGATTTCCACCCCGAGTCCATCTCTCCCCCCCTCTGTCTGGACGAGTTTGAAGACTTTTAATCTTAGCCTTTCTTTTTAGGGGTGGGGATAATTCATGGGGATCTAAAGCTGAGATCCTGTGAAATGCCATTGGGATTCGACTTCCTCTTACTGTATATTCTCACTATAGGTGTTTAGTTCAGTCTACAGTTGAATGATATTTTTGAATGAATATAAAAAGGTATCGAAACAGATGAAAGCGCTTATCACAACAGTGCCATGAATCGACAATATGCAGATGGGGTATTAGGGATCAATAGTTTGTTAGTCTCCCCCTGTTAGACGCTCTGTCAAAGGTAAGTGAATGTGCCCATGGACTCTTTGTAAAATGCAAACCTAATGGTCGGACCAAAGGTCGAGCAGCGGAGACCAGCAGTTCAAAATCGATGGCCGGATTAATCTCGTTCCACTGTGCAGCTATTACAGCGGGGGAGTGATCACTAGACCATGGCAAAGGCCAGCGTTCGTCTCTGTAATGATCAAATGTGTCGGATGACAAAAGGTCCACTTTTAGGAACCACTGCAACATAGACATAGGCTCTCCACCTTTTCAGCCTCGACAAAGATGCACTCCGATTGAGACGTGTGCCGAACACTGAGGCATTATTCTCCCTGACATGCTCCTGTGCACCTCTCTGTCCAACACCTTATCCTTATCCATTAAGTGGTGAGCATATGATTTTTCATTGACACACCTCCCCGCTCTCACACACAGCGTGATTCCATGGAAAGAAAGGGGGGTGGAAGGATACCGTGAGTAATCTTAAACCCTTACATCTGGAATTGTAAGCTTAACTGGCTATTTATAGTAATTTAGTCTCAACCCTAGCACCCAATAAAACCCCTCATTCTCCTCCCTTACAAACTTTTTTTATAGAAGCAGATTGGCATGGGAGAAAGCAGAATTGAGAGGAAACTATTCACATTGAGACTTTGCTGTATTATTTTCCACCAGAATCCCCTGACAACCAGAGCTGGCCTTTCATATTAACCCTGGCTCCCTCTTCCTCCCCCTCTTCCTCCCCGTCTTCCTCCGCGAACCTCCATCACCAACCAACCATCAGCCTCTAAGGGATCAATTGAACTACAAATTCAATGAATTATTTGGCAGCTCCTGTATTTCCTTGGAGAAACCATTCCTCTAGCTATCAGTCGAGGGGGAAAAAAGAGGGCAAAAAAAGAAAGCAAAAACAGAGGAGAAAAAGCGTCAGTTTGCTATGGGATGCTTAGCGCGTGGCTCTGACTGGTCTTGGCAGAGGAGTTGCTGCGTTCACTCCCAGCAAGGCTAAATGAAAAGCTGTACGAGGAAATGAAAGAGGGCCAAAGGATAAGATCAGGAAATACAATAAGGAGCTGTCTTGTAAACAACACCTTGATGGCAAAAACAGATAATAAAAGGAAGTGTATTGAACAGCCATTTCATTTTTTCTGACAGGGGGTGTGTGTTTGCTGTTTTTTCATTTAGCCTTGGTGTCTGAGGCTTTATGCTGACGCTAACATTATCTTGACTTTAGAAGTGCTAAACACCACTCACAGTCCCTCCTCCTCATATACAATACCATTGCTTTGTATGTAAAAGCCATGGCAACGTGCTTACAATACTAGCCAATTTGTACATTTTTCCAACATTCAATTGCTTGTTCAAATAACCCTATTTATCTTACCAGTCATGATACATCATGCACTTTCACGACATTCAGCATGCTCATAAATAGCATACATAAGCAAAGATTTGGCATTACCATTGATTTTATTCATACATTAATAGGCCACCCTTGAAGATAATGAACTTAGCTGGTGTATGCATTATTCACTCAATAGAACAAAAGGATAATATTAGATATTAATATTTGTTTTCGGAGCATGGGTGATTAGTTGTGGGTGTGTGAGAACCTGTTTAGAAAATATGGTATGTGTGAAGACCCCGAAGGGAGGATCAACTTTATAGGGCAGAACAAGTGAACCGTTCCACCAGCGTATAAGACATACCCGAAAGGATGCTGTGACACATTTACTTCCTCAGGCCTCATCTCACCAAGTGTTTGTTGCACACTAATGGAAGAATATTTAGAAAAGTTCTCTTCCAGCAGAATATATAATATATGCCATTTAGCAGACGCTTTTATCCGAAGCGACGTACGGTCATGCGTGCACACATGAAATATAACTACTTCATTTAATGGATGTAAAGTGCCTGTAGGCCGAAACATGGAATATTATGGAGTACTGAAATAAAAAGGCATCTCTTACTCCTTCTCTCTATTGCAAATGAGAGTGCAGCCCAACAATAACAACAACAGCAGCAGCAGCAGCGGCGGCGGCTGCATGTCTGCCTAGGAGGAAGTCGGTGTTCTTCTGCAATAGCTGACAGAGCGATGTTTGTATGCGTCAGCAGTTTGTGCGACAGCCTGAGGAAGTCTTAAAGTACTGATCTCCAGGATTGGATGGAGTCGTTTGATCACCACAGCACGGTGCTTCTTCCAGTACTTTCAGGACTCTCAGTCCCTCTCCTCTTGAAGGTTGGAGGAGCTTCTACCTACATAACATTGTTGTCTGGAGGAGTGGTGCTGATGGTGGGAAGACTATTGTGTTTTAATAGCCTGACCGCCCACACGCACACGTTTGTTGAGTGACACTTTATCGGTGTAAATGTTTCTGCGATGTCCCCATAATTATAAGTTAACTGCCCCCACACAACTTGTGCAAGCACTTTGAAGACTCACAATGAAGACTGAGAAAGTTTCTGCATGAGGGGACAACACAAAAAAGGTACTGTTCTTAATGTTGACTAGTGATCATTCATCTGGTATTGTTATTTGATATGATGTGTTGGAAAATGTACATTCCATGCAAAAAGTAGAGTTTTTCTACATTTCAGTCCACGTCATAGCAGAAAAATGTATAAGATACCACATTTAGTGGGGCACGTCACTTGATTTCATCATAACAGTTTACAACACAGTTATAAGAGCCATCCTAGATTATTAGGACATACTCCAGGCCAAGTGGAGGCTGCTGAGGGGAGGACGGCTCGTAATAATGCCTGGAATGTAGTAAATGGAATGGTATCAATCACGTGTCGGATACCATTCCATTGACTCCATTCCAGACAGTATTATAAGCCGTCCTACCCACAGCAGCCTCCACTGCCCAGGCCAGGTCCTCATTTTATCTGATGAGTAATTTCTTTAATGTCGAATGACAACACACTCTTCTGAACATGTACAAATTACCTTGACTAACCTATACCCCCGCATATTGACTCGGTACCGGCACCCCTTGTATAAAGCCTAGTTATCGTTATTTCATAGTTTTTTTTTATAAATTTTTTTTACTTCAGTTTATTTAGTAAATATTTTCTTAACTTTATTTCTTGAACTGCTTTGTTGGTTAAGGGCTTGTAAGTAAGCATTTCACGGTTGTATTCGGCGCATGTTACAAATACAATTTGATTTGAACCTTCTGGAATAGAAAAGACTGGACTTCCATGCGTTTTTTTTATTCCCCCATGACTAGTAGACTATAACTCATTTGTTAGATAACTTTGTTCTGGCACACTGCGCCTGAAAAAATAAATACTGAAGTTCCCAAGGTGATTATAAATATTGTTAGTCCTGGTAGTAGGTCAATATAAAATGTCTCTTGAGATCCCTGGCAGGTTTCTCCTCCTCCACACTTTGCATGAGCTTGTCAACACCCCAAAGTCACTTTCGCTGTCTTTCTTTACAACGGAGTTTCTTCCACCTCATTGCCTAAGCAACCTCTGAAACCGACTCCTGTGTCGGGCTAACCTGTGCTGACAACCCCCTGCTGGAGTAAAAAGTCGGCACATGGGCGCCCGCTCTATACACCACACTGCTGGTCTCCATGCCCCAGGATCGTCATGCCCCAGGATCCTCTCTGTTCCAATCCTGATTTACTTCCCTCTTGCTCAAAGCCTGCCAGCTCTGTAGGTCATCCAGCTAGTAGAAAAGAAAGAAAAAAATGTAAAGAGAAAGAGGGGCGTGAGTGAGAAAATGTAACAAAGAACCCACACTGGCTCTCACTGTGTGGTGCTGGTATATCTCAGTCTCTCTAGACTGTGAAGCATGGCAGAGTCTATCCATCTGTCCATTTGTCTGTGGAATGGTGAAATTCACATATTTTATGTCTGGGTATGACCTGAAAGGGAGAAGCATTTGCTTGGGGAGAAAGTTAAAAGCATCAAGGAAAGTCTAAGATGAGAGTGAAAGTATAGTTTGAGGTTGTGCATTTTCAAGCGGTGTATTAAAATGACCTGAAATGAGGAAGTGCAACCACTACCCAGGACTATAATGCTATATTTTTTTTGTCATGACTGTTTCTATGCACTTTCAATGCAAAGTATTCATTTTCTATGTAATTATAGGCACAAATGTTTTTTAAATGGGCAACACTGAGAAAAATAACTACGGCACTCAGTCTCTGTAGCAAAGTGTCTTAAATTGGAGTTGAACATGTGGGTACTCGACGTCACATGTCCTCCTCCTCACCAGCTAATTGGTATTCATTAGCAGGCAAACGTCACCAGAACTTGGCACTAACGAAACATCCTGTTCTTTTCTGTTTAACCATTGGAAGGGGGGGGGGGGGGGACATTAGCTGTAGTAGTATTTGAAAAGAAGCTGTTTGGAAATGATGTGAGTGTTAATTGGGCTGAGGACGTGCTCACTTCTTCTGTCTTCTGGGGACTGCCTATGTAGTACCAAAACCCCGGGTCTAGCCAATCAGCATGATACAGTTGCTCCGTTTTCCTGAACAGAACAGCTTGTTCTAACACAACACACCTCTCAAGAGTTCAGAGCTTTCATTTTCTTCGTAGGTATTTTATTTAGGACTTTTTTCTCTTGAGACATGTTTTAATTTGGCAAGCACTTCAGAGTCAAATAGGACTACCGAATTCAAAGAAAAATGTAAATAGCAAAGTGGGATTTGGGTCCTTTTAAAAATGTAACGTTAATTCTCATTACAAAATGAACATCGTTGGAGAATAATCCTTGGCAGTTAAAGCAGGGAATGGGCTAATATTTCCACAAGACTAAATACGTCAGGCATGACTGGAGGGAACCGGGAAGTAGGCCGCCCGCGGAGGGAAGGGAAGTTGACGTGAGAAGATCATTGTGTAGGTGAGAAGGGAGACTGGGGCATCTGACGGAGGCAATGGAGGATGGGCTGTGTGTGTATGTAAGTATGTGTGTGAATATGTGTGTGTGTGTGTGTGTGACAAAGGAACACGGGTACAATTTGTAAAATGCAAATATGACCCAATCAAACACGCAGGAGAGGGAGCAGAGTGAGACAGAGTGTAAGACAGAAATAGAAATGTGATTCTACGATAGAAATAGAGAAAAGAAAGTGGGATAGAGGGATAAGGAGAGAGAAGGTAGGAAGAAGTAAGGGAGGAAGTGCCCAAAATGAAGGTGTTGAGCAACTTTCAGATGAATTATGAATTATAAACAACCTAGGGAGAGAAACCCTCTATGGATTCGAGACGCTGTACTGATGTGTAACTCTGGGAAAAGCAAGAGACTCTTCCTACGGTGACTCTTCAGGACTTTGCAGAGAACAAGATAACTGTTGCTGCAATATGTATCCACGTCTTGAACACCAGTTGATAGGCGACTGTTGAAGTTGTTGATGGTAAATGACTCTCTATTTCAAATACATTTGATATAAGAGATTTAGGATGGCTAATATGCCATGTGTATATGGAAAGTACTGGAGAACTCATGAGACATGACCTTACTCTGTTGAAGCAGGTGATGACACATAATCAGGAAACATAATGACTGTATTCTAGGATCAGTTTGGCCTTTTAGATAATAATGAATGATGTTATATAGACAGAGGGGACCTGATCCTAGATCAGCACTCCTACTCTGAGATTCTTTGTGAAAAAGGGCCTTGAACATTGAGAATCGGCAGTCAGGATTTTGTGGTGCTGTCCGTGGTTCTGAACCTCCTCTGTCACTCCTCCGTTTTGCTCATCCATTTGTTATCATTAGATAACCCCCCTTGATAACCCCCCTTGGGTTGTGCCGTGGCGAAGATCTTTGTGGGCTATACTCGGCCTTGTCTCAGGATGGTAAGTTGGTGATTGAAGATATCCCTCCAGTGGTGTGGGGGCTGTGCTTTGGCAAAGTGGGTGGGGTTATATCCTTCCTGTTTGGCCCTGTCCGGGGGTATCATGGGATGGGGCCACAGTGTCTCCTGACCCCTCCAGTCTCAGCCTCCAGTATTTATGCTGCAGTAGTTTGTGTCGGGGGGGGGGGCTAGGGTCAGTCTGTTATATCTGGAGTATTTCTCCTGTCTTATCCGGTGTCCTGTGTGAATTTAAGTATGCTCTCTCTAATTCTTTCTCTCTTTCTTTCTTTCTCTCTCGGAGGACCTGAGCCCTAGGACCATGCCTCAGGACTACCTGACATGATGACTCCTTGCTGTCCCCAGTCCACCTGACCGTGCTGCTGCTCCAGTTTCAACTGTTCTGCCTGTGGCTATGGAACCCTGACCTGTTCACTGGACGTGCTACCTGTCCCAGACCTGCTGTTGTTTTCAACTCTCTAGAGACAGCAGGAGCGGTAGAGATACTCTCAATGATCGGCTATGAAAAGTCAACGGACATTTACTCTTGAGGTGCTGACTTGTTGCACCCTCGACAACTACTGTGATTGTTATTATTTGACCATGCTGGTCATTTATGAACATTTGAACATCTTGGCCATGTTCTGTTATAATCTCCACCCGGCACAGCCAGAAGAGGACTGGCCACCACTCATAGCCTGGTTCCTCTCTAGGTTTCTTCCTAGGTTTTGACCTTTCTAGGGAGTTTTTCCTAGCCACCGTGCTTCTACACCTGCATTGCTTGCTGTTCTGTGTTTTAGGCTGGGTTTCTGTACAGCACTTTGAGATATCAGCTGATGTAAGAAGGGCTATATAAATTAATTTGAATTGATTTATATATACGGTGAGTTGATTTGCACTTCCTCAGTAATTGGAATGACCAGATTGTGGCCAGTGCGTGAGCAAAGACAGAATAAAGAACACATCCACCTTTGAAAAGCAGTCAAACAGAAGGGGTACCAGAAGAGACACACACAAACTTCACACACACACATGTGCACAAACACACAACATGCATGAGCACACACACACACGTGTTTGAACATGGAAAGATTCTGCACAGTTTATTTGGAAGATTCTCTCATTTATTTGTGACTCGCGTTCTCCTCCTCAACCAGGCCAAAATGTCCTTGTGACGAGCCCTCATTACAGTATCTCTTATCAAACACACCAAATACAGGTCTGGAACTGGACTTCAAAGTCAACAGAGCTCCTTTAATATGTGGGTCTGAGCAGCAGGGAAAGAGTTGGGCCTGCGGCACAACCAGGGCTGATTTCAGTGACCCGGGCCACTATGTGAGATCTGTGAACTGTGTGTGTGATGTATGCGCAGTGGAACCTCTGAGGAAAGAGTTCGCTATTTGGAGGGAAGATGAATCAGCTCCACTCCCCAGGCCTGGCGCCCTTCAGATCTCAGATCAGTATTTGACAATGGTGGGAAAAGTACCAAATAGTCATACTTGAGTAAAAGTAAAGATACCTTAATAGAAAATTACTGAAGTAAAAGTGAAAGTCACCCAGTAAAATTCTACTTGAGTAAAAGTCGAAAAGCATTTGGTTTTAAATATACTTAGGTATCAAAAGTAAATATAAATTGCTAAAATATGCTTAAGTATCAAAAGTAAAAGTATAAATCATTTCACATTCCTTATATTAAGCAAACCAGACGGCACAATTGTTTTGTTTTTGTAATTTAAGGATAGCCAGGGGCACACTCCAAAACTCATTTACAAACTAAGTATTTGTGTTTAGTGACTCTGCCAGATCAGAGGCAGTAGGGATGACCAGGGTTGTTCTCTTGATGTGTGCGAATAGAACCTTTTTCCTGTCCTGCTAAGCATTCAAAATGTAACGAGTAGTTTTGTGTGTAGGGGAAAATGTATGGAGTAAAAAGTACATTATTTTCTTTAGGAATGTTGTGAAGTAAAAGTCGAAAAATATATATATAGTAAAGTACAGATACCCCAAAAAACTGGTATTTGACATGGCTGATCAAAACATTTCCTACAGACAATGTATTTTATTTCAAAGTAAGCCTCTCACTGCGTGTATGCTGTTTTTTGGGGCAGTGTGGGTGGAGATGTTTAGCTGACTACAAGTCAGTGGACTTAATTTAATTTAGAAGAGAGCAGACAGTGGAATTAATAAGATAGCTTCAGTCGTGTTTACCAATGAGCCAGATTGAGATATGAGACCACATGTTTATGTACATATTTTAACATACAATTTTAATGAGACATTACAGGAAACATTTTCCTCTACTTTGAGTTGTGCACAAGTTCCGTCACTCATATTGCACATATATACAGTATTTATCAGATTATTACATAAATTATAATTATCTGCAGGACAGTGGCAGTATTCCAGTCCTTCCAGTCTATAGTGAATGGTTGTGTTGTTTTCAGCTTTTGACAGGCAGCACAAGAGCTGAGGCTCAAATGACCGCTATAAGTGCATCTGGCTGAAATAAAGTAATTGGGAGTCATTTCCTACCGAAGCCATTACATCCATTGCTTCAAATGAGAAACTCAGCTTGACATTTTGAAAAACGCCAAACCTTTCAGACATAACTTTCTTTTCCACTGCTCCCTTCACTCTCTTTCTATCAAATATACCCCCCTTCTCAAAATCCCCTGCACTTTCTGCAGATGAGCCCTCCCAAAAGTAGCTGCAATTACATTTGAAGCCCAGGGCAAGGGATAGGAGTGGAGGCAGGCGGAGAGGGGAGAGATAAGGGGGGTTAGCTGTGTGCGATTGGTCATGCTTACCCTCTCTACTGAACCTCAAAGAGACTGAGAGATGAGAGAAATGGGATTGGCTATTCTCTTCCCCCGGATGAGCGAAATAGACTGGGGGCCTGGGTCTTTGGTCACCGCACCCGTGGCCCAAATGATGACTCATGGCTTTAATCTTGTTTGCTCGGGATTGATGCTGCTGTAGCCTGAGTTCCTACACTAGCTACCATAGCCACTCCATACTGCAGACTGGCGCCTGGGCCTACCACATAACAGGAAGAAAGAGGCAGCTAACAGGGGCCAAAAGACAGTCAGAAGAGTCGGTGTCTCTGTAAAAGATGAGGGCGCTGTTTCAAACAGGAAGTGATGATGAAGCCTTTCCTGTCATGAACTCTTGACAGGACGTTGATTTCAACATTACACCTGTAACAAAGGTGCTGCAAATCTGAACCTTTCTCCACAGATCCCCTTTAGAAATCCTTTCACTTAGTATTCCTGTCACGACTCTAAAGCTGAACCCAGAAGCAGACCAGGACAAGGTGAGTCAAATGAAGGTGAGTATTTATTTACAGACTCGAGGTAAAAATGGAATAATCCAGGAGACAGCGGAGGTGAGTTGATGAGAGTGAATAGGCAGATCCAATGAAGTCATTGAAACCACCGACGACCAGGCAAGAGGGGGGAATGTTCCGGGAGGATGACTAGACAGAGTAAACGGGGGTGAGTAACCGGCAAAAAGTACAAAACAACAAAACTAACTCTGGTAACATGAGGCTGATACGCTGACACAACATACTGTTCATTGCTAATGATCCGGCAGGGAATGGATGTCAGGTCAGAGCTTATGAAGAGAAGAGGTGATGATCAGGACCAGGTGTGCAGATGGCTGATGAGATGCAGGTGCGGGTAATCGAGAGATCTCCGCCTAACTTCGTCGCCCGGCAACCAGACAGGGTGTGTTCAGAAACCTCAGGAAATAACTCCAAAACAGAAAACAGGCAGCTCAGGCAGAAAACAGACTCAGGAAGCGGGATTCATGACAATTCCAACCCTGCTGGACTTGTTACTGTAGCGATGTACTCTGAGAGTCGGGAAGCAAGTTCAGGGAGTGAATACATTTAATTAATAAATGAACAAAACAAGAAACACAAAACAGAGCACCGACATGATACAGGAACAATGACGACTGGGGAAGAAACCAAAGGGAGTGACATACTGTATATATGGCAGGTAATCAAGGATGTGATGGAGTCCAGGTGAGTGTCATTATGCGAGTAACGCTGGTGACAGCTATGCGCCCTAACGAGCAGCCTGGTGACCTAGAAGGCCAGAGAGGGAGCACACGTGACAGCTATGACATATCATCCCAAACCAGGAGGATTAGAAATAAGTGCAAATAGCTCACAGTCACTCTGCCTTTCAGCAAAGACTCATTTCATCTTCTTTACTTCTAGGAAATCTCACCGATTTATTATGCTCATAAATTAATAGGCGTCGCAGACACAATTTCACAACTGCCCAATTTAGGACGAAAACTAATGAGTTCTGTTTGCCATACTATTGAGGGACTTTGTGTTATTTTCTCTTTGTGCTAGTATTATAAATATGTCTGAACATCATCATTATTGAGCACCACTTGGACTGTCTACTTTAGGAATTTAGGAAAGTTTCCAATGAGTACTTTGGGCCGTTATCGTAAGTGCGTCAGATTGGGTTGTGGTAAATATGGAGGCCTTTTATGGCCACATACATAACTCTTGATTTCTAAGGACAAGGGCTCGGGAAGAGTAGCAACTGCTCTGTTTATAGAATGACATTAAACCCCTGGGATTCTCCTGAAAAATAATCAACCTACACCAATAAAAAACAAAAGCGGCTTAATGAGCAAAAGGCTTTCACAAACCCATTATCAGAGGGCTGGATAATGTAAGGCATCGCACAATTACAAGGCCCTACACTTATCTTGTCGCTGCAGATTCCTGTGGAGGGGAGAAATAAAGTGTCCAGTAAGATTATAATTACTGAGGCTTCTGGTATGCCAAGGGAGAGGCAGGACAATGATTCGCTGATTCTCAGGACTTACTGTCATGCCAGGCGAGACATATCACGGTTTATATGATTTATAATTCTGCCACTCCGTGTTAACCATTATGTACCACAAAAATGTCATGTTCCTATGATGGATTTGCGTTTTGTCCGTATAGTGCTCATTGCTACAGATTCATCTTTTTTCCCCGGTGGTTTTAACTTTATCTCTGGAATGGGTCCGTCCACCTGCTTGCCACCACTTTGCAGCTAACGGCTCAATTAGGGAACAGTTAGCATGAGAGTAGATGAATTGGAGAAGATGTGCAGTGCGTCTCTGGTAAAACACTGAATCGTAGTGCTCTTGGTCCAGCTGGTGGGTCACTTAATGTGGCCCATTTAATTCTAATTGATCTCAATGAAGGACTATACCGCAGAAGTCCTTTTTACCAGTTTCGAATTAGACACTGGAAAAGTTCTACCAAATGGAACAAAAGATCATAAGGCCAATAAATACACTTTACTACACTTTATATCACAATAAGGTCAATATCGTTTGCCAGGCACAATAGTATATGCTTTCAATGAAGGCCTGTACCTCAGGAGTCTATTCACAAGCTTTGAATTGCAGACTGGAAGAGTTCTATTAAACTGCACACAACATCATACTGCTAATGAATACACTTTTTGGACCATTGACTACAGAACAAACAGACCCAAACAAAGGCTTGCAGAAAGACTCCAAAAAAGCTCTGAAAAGTGTTTTTCAGCCAAAATAGTATCAAGGCCTTATTGCTGAGAAGGACAGCTTCCGAACCTCCAAAAATACCCAGTGATTATGTAATTGACCTAGCATCTCAGATTTTAACTGTCACCCCTGTCGATGGATGGAGGACTGAACCGCAAAATCCCAGTGCGTGATCGACCGGTACAAAGTGAGGCCAAATTGCCATAATCATAGTTTGTCACCTTGGCAACCACAGTTTATCTAATGAAAGGCATTTGTATCTGTGCATTCTGTAAATGCCCTAGGCATACAGAACAGCACGGTATGTACCAAGTCTTTCTTTTCTGTTCAAATTTGGTATTTTGGAGTAACAATTAACGTGATGTATTATTTTCTTGTAAAGCCCTTGCTCCATCTTAAAAAAGTGGGTGACTCACTGTGTCAGAGGTACTTGTACTGCCCTCACTTCATCCCACTATTAAATAGACCAGGATTTAGTCAGTCCAAACAATCAAAGCTTGATGGTGAGTTGGTTTGGGAAACCCTGAAATGAGAAAAACTGCATATCGCCCACAGGTTGCAATGACTGGGCAGTGCCAACGTAGACTTGAACTGGGTACAAACCATGGTAACACATCAACCACAGAATTACAAAATAGGTTGTTTATTCCGTGGTCATTACAATGTTATTACAGTTTCAATAAAATAGGAACATTGCTTGAGGGGTTCACAAAATCTAGTAGACGTATTGAATTTAAGTTGCGTGGGTTAGATACATGCCAAAGTCAAATGGGTATAACACAGAACATGGTAGATTTCTAGCGAATACACAGCACTCAGGTTAGGTTCAGTGGATACACAGCAAACAGGCACAGCAAAAGCGAGGAAGCAATACAAAAGTTGCAAAGTTAAATCACAATAAGTACAACTACTAAACAGTAAGGCTCTAGACAAATGTAAGCTGTATCCTTAAGAGTACACAGCAGGAAATACAATACAAACACAACATTTGCTTCACCTGGTTGGTCTCCAAGTTGCCAAGCAACAACCATTAGTTTTTACCTTAATATCACTAACAACGAAGCTCAATAACAATACAAAAAAAAAATATCACCCTTGCAGTAGCGAGGCATGGCAGCTTGGAGTCCAACCGCTGGCTACCTCTCCCTGACCTGGGCCTCGTTTGCCAAAGCCTACATAGCGTTAAGATCATCTTTGGAACCTTCTTACGATGCATCTTCAGTAGCCGAGCTGTTTCCCAGAGCCTTCATTAGCAACGTGTTTCTTAAAAAACCTTTGCAAATCTAGGAGTGTTTCAGACCACTCGTAGAGCAGTGAAAGTGCATCGTTAGATGCTTTCTCCCCTTTATTAAGGCTATCTTTGTGACTGACTGCTGATAACTTCAGAATGAAGTTGAGTACAAATAAAAAGTTGAAAGTATTTGCAATTGTTACAAACAAGGATAAAATAATGCTTCAAATGAAAATCAAGATGACTGCATTAAAAGACACAGACTACATGGGCCTATAAATTGTCCAATCAACTGACTTCTATTTCACAACTAGGCTACTGTCAAATCTTTTGCCTGAATGTATTTCATGATGTGCGCAATGATGTGCCCAATCTGTGACGTAGTGCATTATCATTGGGTAAGCACAATAAGCCACCTCAATGCCCTACTGTATTTGCAGCGATAGGTTGTAATAAACTCAGCAAAAAAAGAAACGTCCTCACACTGTCAACTACGTTTATTTTCAGCAAACTTAACATGTGTAAATAAACAACTGAGACATCAACTAAACAAGTTCCACAGACATGTGACTAACAGAAATTGAGTAATGTGTCCCTGAACAAAGTGGTGGTCAAAATTAAAAGTAACAGTCAGTATCTGGTGTGGCCACCAGCTGCATTAAGTACTGCAGTGCATCTCCTCCTCATGGACTGCACCAGATTTGCCAGTTCTTGCTGTCAAATGTTACCCCCCTCTTCCACCAGGGCACCTGCAAGTTTCCGGACATTTCTGGGGGGGGGAAACGGCCCTAGCCCTCACCCTCACCCTCTGATCCAACAGGTCCCTGACGTGCTCAATGGGATTGAGATCCGGGCTCTTCGCTGGCCATGGCAGAACACTGACATTCCTGTCTTGCAGGAAATCATGCAAAGAACGAGCAGTATGGCTGGTGGCATTGTCATGCTGGAGGGTCATGTCAGGATGAGCCTGCAGGAAGGGTACCACATGAGGGAGGAGGATGTCTTCCCTGTAACGCACAGCAAGCTCAGTCCGAGGATGCTGTGACACACTGCCCCAGACCATGATGGACCCTCCACCTCCAAATCGATCCCGCTCCAGAGTACAGGCCTCGGTGTAACGCTCATTCCTTCGGCGATAAACGCGAATCTGACTATCACCCCTGGTGAGACAAAACTGTGACTCGTCAGTGAAGAGCACTTTTTGCCAGTCCTTCTGGTCCAGCGACGGTGGATTTGTGCCCATAGGTGACATTGTTGCCTATCATGTCTGGTGAGGACCTGCCTTACAACAGACCTACAAGCCCTCAGCCCAGCCTCTCTCAGCCTATTGCGGACAGTCTGAGCACTGATGGAGGGATTGTGTGTTCCTGGTGTAACTCGGGCAGTTGTTGCCATCCTGTACCTGTCCCGCAGGTGTGATGTTCGGATGTACCGATTCTTTGCAGGTGTTGTTACATGTGGTCTGACACTGCGAGGACGATCAGCTTTCCATCCTGTCTCCCTGAGGCGCTGTCTTAGGCATCTCATAGTACGGACATTGCAATTTATTGCCCTGGCCACATCTGCAGTCATCATGCCTCCTTGCAGCATACCTACGGCACGTTCACGCAGATGAGAAGGGACCCTGGGCATCTTTCTTTTGGTGTTTTCATAACTTTGACCTTGATTGCCTACCGTCTGTAAGCTGTTAGTGTCTTAACGACCGGTCGACAGATGCATGTTCATTAATTGTTTATGGTTCATTGAACAAGCATGGGAAACAGTGTTTAAACCCTTTACAATGAAGATCTGTGAAGTTATTTCGATTTTAACAAATTATCTTTGAAAGACAGGATCCTGAAAAAGGGGCGTTTCTTTTTTTGCTGAGTTTATGTCTGTTGGAGCTGAACCGTCATCAGTATTGTGGAAAATGTTAACGTAAGATTTGAATGGAGAAAGCTGATCCCAGGGCAGCTCCGCATTTCTTTCCATCCTAACCGTTTTCCACTCATGACCTAATTACACACTTAGCGAACGTTCCCTCTATGTGCTTGTTTTGGAAACACTTAAAAATTTGGCTCATAAATAACAATGCATCTGGTATGATCATCGTAATGCCTAAGTTTCATTGTAATGCTTAAATTACCACTGGAAAAACAAGGCCCTGGCTTCTGTGTCCAGAGCATCTTCTTCTTCGGGATTGGGTTGGCAGATCGCATCCAACTTAAGTTGCATACACCGCTACCTACTGCACTGGAGTGAGGCCAGTCAAGGCCTACCTACCTTAAATTCTCTTCATTATGTTACATTTTGTGATACAAAAATAAAAATGGCACCACCAACTAACCCTACACCTATACACCACTATTTAATAATAAAAAAATATATAAATCCCCACTCCATTCCACTAGTTCCTCTTTCTCACCAAGAGCCCTTTAAACTGTCCAGTCCCCGATGACGTTCTCCACCTTTCTGCCATTTGCGCCCAGAGCACACCATGTTCTCCCGTTTTAAAGGGAGGGGCACAGGTGTGCTCAATTACCTCGTTAACCTGTAAGCAGGAAGACAAACATAATAAATCACAGAGCACATTCAACACAAATGCAACACGTAAAAAGCGACTGCCCATAAAAAGCAACGAATCCCTTTGAAAACGGCCTATGTGGCATCGATATGAATCAAACATTTATTATAGTGTCAAAATTGACTACAAAGTGTAAATAGAATCCTTTTGGTCATAAAGTCAGTATTGTCTAAAACAATAAAAGTTTGGAACCTAAGTGCGTCACAAATAAATGAAGGTTGGGTTTTAACAAATCATACCCTGTTTTGCCAAGCTCCACTTGCAAATTTTGTCTCCTCCCACTTCGCTTCCCTTCATTGTTTTCTTGCATTTGTTTTCAACCCGGGTTGCCTTCCGGTCGTTAGCTAGGTGCCCCGTTCAAAGCCCACGGTGAAGTCGGCTCAAAACAAAAGTCATGTAATTAGCACGTAGAGTAATAAGAAGGATTCTGTGTTTTCACATGCAAAAGTGATTGCTTTTGATAAAAACGCATTATCTGCCTTCCCAATGAAAACGAGTTTGAAAAGTCAAACATATATTTTATGGAAAAGATATGTATGTTTTCTGGACGATGCACCATACTGCATTGTTGACAACGAGACCAAGGGGGCAGATTACTGTTCCATTTGAGAAGAGCGTTCCTTCCTCACTGATTTTTCTCATTCATGTCACGGGTCATAGACCACTGTCCCGTGGCTTAGCATAATTGAATCTGCCCATTGAGTAGGATTCCGGTGTGCAACGACCAGTGATGGTAAGTATAACCAGAGATACTGGAATATAATGACCTCTCTGGTATAACCTTAGCTAACAACGATAGATACAATTATTGCTGGTTATGTAGGTAGTCATCTTTTGATAAAGCAAGGCGGGCTAGCTAACCTTTTAGCTAACGTTAGTGTAGCTAGATAAGTAATTAGCTAGCTACCTCATTACAACTTAGTTAGGTCGTAGCTCATACAAGTTCATTGTGTATTGTCTAGGTACTGCTGGTTATGTAACTTTATAATTTGATAATACCAGAGAGGCAGGTTAGCTAGCTAGCTACTGGCTAACATTGCCTACAAATCGGATTTGCATGGTAGTTCGTAGCTTATACAAGTGTAATGTAAGGACCGACACCGGAGATGAGAAGCAGGTACGGGGAGTCAACTTTTAATCAGGAATAGACAGGTAACAGACCAGGAACAACGTCAGCACACGGGTAAACAAAGACAAACGACAATAATGCTGAAGCAGGGAACAGAGTGGGGAACCAGACATATATAGGGAAGGTAATGACAGAGGTGATAGAGTCCAGGTGAGTCCAGTAATCGTTGATGTGCGTGACGGGGGAAAGGCAGTTGTGCGTAATGATGGTGGCAGGAGTGCGCAATGCTGGGGAGCCTGGCGCCCTTGATCGCCAGGGGGGAAGAGCAGGAGCAGGCATGACAGTACCCCCCCTCTAGGGGCACCATTCGGCGTCCCAAATGGGCAAGCCTGAAAGGCCGGCCGAGGCACAGACGCTGGGCAAGCCGGCTGGGAGTAAACTCCCGACGAAATGGCAGAGGCATGGGAGCCTGACGATCTGGCTGAGGCGTGAACGCCTGTCAATTCAGCTGCGGCGTGGGAGCCCGATGAGCCGGCGGAGACGTTGCAGCCTGACGAGCCGGCTGGGTGTAAAAACCTGATGATCCGGCTGAGGCCCGACGTGGGATGGGCGCATTCCGAGCCAACCGGGGAAAGAACCTCTCGGAGTCAGCTAGGGCATGACAGCCCGACAAGCTGGCTTAGGCACCCCCGGTTCCATCAGCATCCGGACCTGACTTCACCACCAACCAGAACGCCAGCACTCCCCGATGCTTCGTATGGTGGCTTCAGCAATCTGTAAGGACCGATGCCGGAGATGAGAAGCAGGTATGGGGAGTCAACATTTAATCAGGAACATACAGGTAACAGAACAGGAACAGCATCAGCACACGGGTAAACAAAGACAAATGACAATAATGCTGAAGCAGCAAACAGAGTGGGGAACCAGACATATATAGGGAAGGTAATGACAGAGGCGATAGAGTCCAGGTGAGTCCAATAATCACTGATGCGCATGACGGGGGAAAGGCAGGTGTGTGTAATGATGGTGGCAGGGGTGTGCAATGCTGGGGAGCCTGGCGCCCCCGAGCGCCAGAGGGGAAGAGCGGGAGCAGACTTGACATGTAATCTGTATTGTCTAGGGCAAAACAAAATAATGGATACTGCTATGTGGTAGCTAACTCATGTCTGAGTCTAACTAGTATAGTGAACAAGGAACAACAAACCGTAATGGCGTCACCAGCCTGAATCTAATCAAATCTGGTGTTCCAGTCAGTCTACATCTTTAAAGCATAGAATTAGGGTTTCCACTAGTTAGCACAGACACAAAGTCAAAAATTCATGAAAACAAAAATGTGCTTTTTGGTTTTTATTTAGGGTTATGCATAAGGTTAGCAGTGTGGTTAAGGGTCAAGGTTAGTGTTAAATTGAATTTTAAGAATAGAAATTGTAGAAATGGGCAGGCTGTATAACTTTGTGGCTGTGGTAACTAGAGACAACCTAGAATTATCTTGACCCAAGTTATGGCCCTGATGACACAGACGGTTTGATCAACAAAGGTAATGTATGTTATGTGAAATGTTGTATAAAAAATACCTGGTTTGATAACTAGTGCTTCTACACCTGCATTGCTTGCTGTTTGGGGTTTTAGGCTGGGTTCCTGTACAGCACTTTGAGATATCAGCTGATGTAAGAAGGGCTTTATAAATACATTTGATTTGATTTAGGTTAACCTGTTTGGGATAGGGGGCAGTATTTTCACAGCCGGATAAAAACGTACCCGATTTAATCTGGTTACTACTCCTGCCCAGAAACGAGAATATGCATATAATTAGTATATTTGGATAGTAAACACTCTAAAGTTTCGAAAACTGTTTGAATGGTGTCTGTGAGTATAACAGAACTCATATGGCAGGCCAAAACCTGAGAAGATTCCATACAGGAAGTGCCCTGTCTGACAATTTGTTGTCCTTCTGTAGCATCTCTATCGAAAATACAGCATCTGTGCTGTAACGTGACATATTCTAAGGCTTCCATTGGCTCTCAGAAGGCGCCAGAAAGTGGAATGGGGTGTCTGCAGTCTCTGGGCATAGAACAGCAGGAGAATTTGTGAGTGGTCAGGCTGGGAACAGTGACACTGGAGATGCGCATCCACGAGAATATTATCGCTATTTTACGAGAAAAATAGCATAAAACTTGATTTTAAACAGTGTTTGACATGCTTCTAAGTACGGTAATGGAATATTTTTTATTTTTTTGTCACGAAATGCGCTCGCGCGTCACCCTTCGTATAGTGACCCGAACGCACGAACAAAACGGAGCTATTTGAATATAACTATGTATTATTTGGAACCAAAACAACATTTGTTGTTGAAAGGTTAATTACAAGCAGATACATGTGGTAGTCATTTTAGTTGTAAATTGCATTATCAAAAAGCTTTGTCCTTTCTTTATAACAAAATGTAATTTACCACTTGTCTATAAATAGAACAGGAAGGACACTTGAATCAGGCTGGTGACATTTGACCTGGTCAAAAGTGTTGGGTTGTAATTTGAAATACTTGCTACACCAAAAGTTAATGGTTATATGTTAGAGGAATGTTTATGGTGGGGTCAATTGAAGGTGCACAAGAGCCATGGGCCTGGGAAGTTACTAAGTAAGGGAAAAGGCAATCACATGATTGCGGTCACTGATAAGGGTGGATAGCTGTGGATTACGGAGGAATGTGGGCCGAGGTCAGGTCACATTAAGGGAGAAGGAGCAGTTTATTACCCACATCACTTAACTTCCTGCCTAGCAACAAAGATGTAGTGTTCAGAGAAAAGGAGGAGACTTCGCCTAAAGGGGGCTATAAATACTTGTGCTGGTGGAAACATGTCTTTGTCTTATGCAGCTGTGAGACCCAGTGGGTGAATGAACTTGGTTTGAGCTTTACTAGTCGTCTGTGAGTTTTACTCTGTTTATTTAGAATCTAACAGTTGGTGCTGTGAGCAGGGTTCACCACGATTTACAATCGAACTGGAGAGTCTGAATCAGTGGAGCAGGAGACGGCACAAAATAAACAAAATAAGGTAGGCACAGTACACCTGTTACCAGTCATTCCAACATCTTGGGGAGATGAGAATCGTAGGATGAACAATTATTGGATACCGACCTAAAAAGCCTAAGTTTATTCAGTATGCCCATCGTGTAACATCAGGTCGTAAATATATGGTGTTGGGTAGGTTCCATTCAGGATAGGTCCCTGTAATATTCATATGTGTAAACATACTGAATTATAATTGGATGCATTTTACCGCCGTATCATACTGTGCTATGATTGGTTAAGACCACCCAGATGGTTAGGTCATGGTCAGTTGATCATGGTTGGAGATACGTGAACATGCAAGTTGTAGCTGGCTAACAAAGAGCTACGTTAAGAAATATCCTGTAGTACTGCATTTTATTATTTTGTACAAAGTGTGCAAAACAAGGTATGGTGTCAGAGTAAAAGGTCTTAAAAGATGGATTTTGCTGGAGTTCCTTCACCTCGAATGGACTGGGAGTCTACAAACTTACCCGATGCATGGCGTAAGTACAAACAGCATGTGGAGCTAATGTTCACGGGTCCTCTGAAGGCAAGAGGAGAAGAGGAAAAGTGCAGCTACCTGCTCCTCTGGATCGGTGAAAAAGGGAGAGATATTTACAACACATGGACACATACCGAGGCTGAATCAAAGGTACTGAAAACATATTACGATCGTTTTGAAGCATATGTTGTGCCGAAGAGCAATACGATTTTTGCTAGGTACAAATTCCATGAGAAAGGACAGGGAGCTAGTGTCGGGTCGTGTCAATTCGAATCTGGTATTAGGATATAAACAAACCATGCAACTTAGTTTTGCAATGATTATTTAATTCATCTTTAAGTAAATAGAATGATAGTACAAATGGAAAATATGATGTTCGTATATACGGTCTCACTGTAACACCACGCAGGGCAGACAGAGAACTGAAATGTCATCATAAGTTCTTCTTTAAATACTTCTTGACAGACGTTGTTCCCACTCCTTGATGGGCCAGTCAGAGTAGAGACTGGGTGTGGTTTAGACTTACTCCAGCCTATCGTTGGCGTGCAGGTTGGTCCCAACCTCGTGACGCATCACATGTTGCCTGGCGTTGGATCTTATCTTCTTAGTGTATACTCAAGAGTCAGCAACCACTCAATTTCCAGTGATTTACTTATACTGTTTCTCCACTCTACCTGTTCCTCACATGCTCCCCTTTTGATGGGTTTCACAACCTCCTATCACTATGTCAGCAGCCTACACCTTGTTACACCTTGGTCCCGTGTGGCTCAGTTGGTAGAGCATGGTGTTTGCAATGCCAAGGTTATGGGTTCGTTTCCCACGGGGGACCAGTACAGAGAAAAAAATGTATGAAATGTATGCATTCACTACTGTAAGTTGCTCTGGATAAGAGTGTCTGCTAAATGACTAAAATGTTACACAATGCACATATCTCTAAAACCCCTACATTGCACCCGTTATTGCTGTTGTTCAGCAAAAAGCTCTTGCAAAACCCTGTTTTAAAGCATTCTGTCCACATGACCCACCATCACATGAGCCACTTACTCTAACATATAGCAGTATTCAATTATCTATAGTTTATATACTTAATATTGTGGCATAGCTTCTCTGTTATTTTATATAGGTTATGCTAACAAATAGTTGGTTAAACCCTAACACTAGTGAGTCTTCTGAACAGTTTGTAACTGAGCTGCGTCTGCTTGTGAAAGACTGTGATTATGCAAACAAGGATGAGATGGTCAGGGACCGTATTGTATTTGGAATACACTCACCGCGAGCGAGAGAGAAACTTTTGAATCTTGGGTCTGAGCTAACGCTGGACAAAGCTATCGACATAGCCAGATCTCACGAGCTAGCACAGGGTCAGATGAAAACCATTTTGCGCGGCAGCACGAGCGCATCACATGAACAAGCAGTGCAGCAGTCAGGCAGACGTCAAAGCACACCTCGGTGCACAGAGAGCGCGTTTAGAACGGAGAGAGACATAACTCCAAAACAGAGCGACACAGACTCAAAACGCCCCAAGTGCATGGCAAACAAGGAAATTGCCCAGCTAAAGGCAAACAGTGTACTAAATGTGGTAAATGGAATCACTTTGCAAAAGTGTGCAGAGCTTACCGTGGAAAAACAGTACACACAGTGAGTGAAGATGAAATGTCAATAAAAGAGTCAAACTCTGAAGAACTGTTTATTGATTCAGTGACACAGAAAAGTCAAATATCAGAGACAGAGCAAGCCTTTGCTGACATTGAGATAGGAACACAAGGCACAGAGCTAAACTAAACTAGACACTGGTGCACAAGTAAACATTATTCCTCTGAATAAGTACCGCAGCTTGACATCTGAGTGCGAGCTACAGCCCACCATGCGCAGACTGACTGGTTATGTTGGTGAACAGCTCCCAGTAAAAGGCACATGCACTTTCAAATACAAATACAAGGAAAGTGACATGATGTTGGACATTTATGTTGTTGACACTAGAGCACCTGCAGTGCTAGGTCTTAAACAGCGGTTGACATGCTTCGATGTACGGTAATGGAATATTTAGAATTTTTTTGGCACGAAACGCGTCGGGCGCGTCACCCTTCTTTACCCTTTCGGATAGTTTCTTGAACGCACAAACAAAACGCCGCTATTTGGATATAACTATGGATTATTTTGAACCTAACCAACATTTGTTATTGAAGTAGAAGTCCTGGGAGTGCATTCTGACGAAGGACAGCAAAGGTAATAACATTTTTCTTATAGTAAATCTGAACTTGGTGGGTGTCTAAATAGCTAGCCCTGTGATGCCGGGCTATCTACTTAGAATATTGCAAAATGTGCTTTCACCGAAAAGCTATTTTAAAATCGGACATAGCGAGTGCATAGAGGAGTTCTGTATCTATAATTCTTAAAATAATTGTTATGTTTTTTGTGAACGTTTATCGTGAGTAATTTAGTAAATTCACCGGAAGTTTGCGGGGGGGTATGCTAGTTCTGAACATGCTAATGTAAAAAGCTGTTTTTTGATATAAATATGAACTTGATTGAACAAAACATGCATGTATTGTATAACATAATGTCCTAAGATTGTCATCTGATGAAGATCATCAAAGGTTAGTGCTGCATTTAGCTGTGGTTTGGGTTTATGTGACATTATATGCTAGCTTGAAAAATGGGTGTCTGATTATTTCTGGCTGGGTACTCTTCTGACATAATCTAATGTTTTGCTTTCGTTGTAAAGTCTTTTTGAAATCGGACAGTGTGGTTAGATTAACGAGAGTCTTGTCTTTAAAATGGTGTAAAATAGTCATATGTTTGAAATTGAAGTAATAGCATTTCTAAGGTATTTGAATAACGCGCCACGGGATTCCACTGGCTGTTACGTAGGTGGGACGAAATCATCCCACTGGCCCTAGAGAGGTTAAGAAATATCCTGTAGTACTGCATTTTATTATTTTGTACAAAGCGTGCAAAACAAGACAGTCCTGAGTAGAAGTGTTGTCACTTATACTCCCTCTCTGTCCTCTAGGTCATCAGGCTGCTGATTATCCCGCACACCTGTCACCATCATCTCGTGCATCTCGTGCACTCACCTGGACTCCATCACCTCCTTGATTATCTTCCCTATATCTGTCACTCCCCTTGGTTCTTTCCTCAGGTGTTATTGACTCTGTTTTCATGTCGGTGCTTTGCTTGTGTTACGTGGTTATTGTTTCATTTATTTATTTATTACAACACTAACTCCCTGAACTTGCTTCCCAACTTTCAGCACACTCCTTACAGGTGTTCCTCTGCGAGATCCATAGAAATACATGGTTTAAGGTAGGTTCCATAAGGATAGGTCCTGAGTGGAGCTAGTTATCTGCGAGATTCATGAGTGACACTACAGTGGGTAGGTTCCGTGTAGGATAGGTCCCTAGTGGGGTTATTCCCCTGCCAGATCTGTACGAGGGATGAAAGTCTCAGCCGGAGTGGCCGTGAGGCAGTAGAGTGTGTGTGAATGGATAAATTGTCATGCTTGTGTACTACTAGTATGCTAGGTTGTAGAGAATTAGTCCATGGAGAAGGACCAAAAGAAGGGAATGTGGATAGTTATAAAAGGATGCCTGTACGTTCTGGAGGAGAGCCACATTCATGGTTAGAAAAGCAAGAAAATATTTGAACGTTGTTTGAACGTGATTTGTGTGTAGCAGCAGTAGCAGCAGTAGGAGCGGCTGGAAGACAACTGTGAATCATTTTGGTTATGTGTGTTGTCAACAGCATTTGTCAGGTTGTGCGCTACTGGTGAAGAAGTCAGATGCAGGAGAGCAGAGAATTGTGATCAGGCGCACACTTTATTAGGCAGAAGCAAACAACCGATGGACGCAACTGCGACAGACAAACCTCCAGCCAAAAACAAAAGTGTAAAGTCACAAAGACCATTTAAACATACAACGGGTGAACACGGTACCCCGGAAAACCAGTCTGGCGCATCACACCAAAACACGTAACAAAGAACAATTCCACACAAAGACATGGGGGGAACAGAAGGAATATATATATGTAGTGTGATTAGGGAATGTAAACCAGGTGTGCGGGGAAACAAGACAAAACAAATGGAACAATGAACAGTGGAGCGGCGATGGCTAGAAGGCCGGTGACGTCGAACGCCGCCCGAACAAGGAGAGGAGCCGACTTCGGCGGAAGTCGTGACAACATTAGGTCTCCCGTATTCTCCAGTAATAAATTGGCAGATGGTATCAGGTCCAGTGACCAAATTATTAGGCACCTATACTGTAAATACTCTCTGGGAAGTGAGTATCACTACCTGAAAAATAGCAACCATTGGCGTGTATTAGAGCCGTGGGTGAAGAGAAACACCCTGGACATCGTCGGGAGAGAGTTCGGAATCATAACTATTTTTGACGACCGACGGCCACGATTCTCCCTTTAAAGAGGGGTTAGAGGAAGTTTAAAAAAGCCATAGAGGCTCTGAAAGAGGCGCACAAGCAATCTACCAATTCAGCTCGAATATGTAAAATTTTTTGCAAACTGGATAAAATTGGTCAGTATTTCCCTGCTGATGGAAAATTCCAAACAAGAACTCAGAGATGCTGTTGTGGTATGGCACAAGGAAATTAATGAGAAATTGCAAGCTCAATATTCAAGCGTTTTGGTGTCGACGTTTTATCAACAGAAGAGCATACCCGATAAAGCTCAAATTAAAGATATGCAGGGTCATCTTGTCCAGGAGACTGACAAGTATGAGGCAACTAATACAAAATGTGAAATAACAGATTGGCGGGCTCATAAATTAGATGAACAGACCTAGGACCTTATGAGGGGTCTGGAAAATAATCAAAATAAAGTCAACTTACGGCTGCCCTTCAGCAGCATCAGAACACCTGTGGAGGGTGTATATAGTCTTGCCACTTCCCCACCGTTCACCCCGGGATATCAAGTATCCCAGGCTAAACAGGTCACATCTCCCCTATATCCCTCTCATATAGAGGAAAACGAGCATTATGGGTTGAGAGAGGCAGTAGAGGGACTGTCACCTGTCCAGACATAGTAGTCCCGGGCTGGATCATAGATCCAAGGGATCCCGGAAACCATAGAGAGGTGTGCCCGGGTTCATACTCATGCAGTTGCGATGACTTATTATCCTGGCAGAGACTCCCAAAGGGAGGGAACCCCATTCTTCCTGATGG
Source organism: Salmo trutta (assembly GCF_901001165.1). Taxonomy (NCBI): domain Eukaryota; kingdom Metazoa; phylum Chordata; class Actinopteri; order Salmoniformes; family Salmonidae; genus Salmo; species Salmo trutta. Next base: position 48,398,852 of record NC_042962.1, on the reverse strand, counting down.
CCAAACTATAACACGACTCCAAATTCCACACCAACACCAGACGCTTTCTGAGTATTGGTGAAATGCGTAGCATAATGAAAGAAGAGCCTGACCCTGTTGAAGAGGGTTGAGGAGTTTATCCTTTTCCTGAGGAAACAGGGCAGAACGTTTGGATTCCACGCTGGTGTTTATGATAATGTTGTCTGTTCCCTATTGCCGAGAGCAATGTTGGTACAATTAGTCTGAAACTATCGTACTCCTGCCTGGTCGTCCTCTCGTGAGGCATGTGACCCAGTAACTTCTCAGGAACAAATTGAAATATTTGTGACTGCTATTTGAAATATTTTGTTCCACCCTGACGTTAACAAGATGTGTAAATTCATTCTGGGTCAAAATGAGGTGGTACGTGAGTAAGTTGATAGGATGGAAGATTCGTTGTGCACTGATTCGGCACTAGCAAATTATTTTAATGAAAATGCAGGAATATGGACCTCTGATTTGATGGCAGGGTTGAAACCCACTGTCAAAACTGCTATTGCAGGGGTGGTGCACCAACTCTCCAAATGGGTGGAGAGAGTTCAACCTCGCTAGAAATGATAGAGACACTGAGTGAGATTTTGGTATAATATGAAGAAGTATTGCTGTTGTTGGTTTTGGGCTGTTCTTGTTATTGTCTTTGTTTCAATACACATTTTACCAGATTTCGTAAGCTGTATGGTCTAACTCCCTGACCGGATAACTCTGTGGTGAGGTTCCAAGTATGATAAGGGAGTATAGGCCAATTTGGAAAATGGTTTCAACAGTGTGTTGGTATGCTCTTTGACATTTGTATTAAGAAAATTGGGAAGGTAACAATACGGTAAATAGTTGCTTGGGTTTTCTGAATCAGAAATTAGTTAACCTCTTTAACTTCTACAGGATCGGTGGGTCCCTCGCAGGACGGTTGAGCTAACGTAAGCTAATGTGATTAGCATGGGGTTGTAAATAACAAGAAAATTTCCCAGGACATAGACATATCTGATATGGCAGAAAGCTTAAATTCTTGTTAATCTAACTGCACTGTCCAATTTGCAGTAGCTATTACAGTGAAAGAATACCATGCTATTGTTTGAGGGGAGTGCGCAGTTATGAACTTAAAAGTTATTAATATACCAATTTGGCACATTTGGGCAGTCTTGATACAACATTTTGAACAGAAATGCAATGGTTCATTGGATCAGTCTAAAACGTTGCACATGCACTGCTGCTATCTAGTGGCCAGAATCTAAATTCGCCTGGGCTGGAATAATACATTATAGCCTTTCTCTTCCATTTCAAAGACGATGGTACAAAACAAATACAAAAAAAACATGTTTTTTTCATTGTATTATCTTTTACCAGATCTAATGTGTTATTCTCCTACATTCATTTCACATTTTCCCAAACTTCAACGTGCTTCCTTTCAAATGGTATCAAGAATAAGCATATCCTTGCTTCAGTTCCTGAGCTACAGGCAGTTAGATTTGGGTATGTCATTTTAGGCAAAAATTGGAAAAAGGGGCGAATCCTTAAACTGTTATTTTGGTTTGTCCTCTCTCTACGTTATGGCGATAGTGACTACCGATGGTAGCTATATGCATAGAAGGAATAATACGACCAGAACAGTGTGAGCTTCAAACCCCCAAACCGGCTGAAGTAATGGCGTTCACTATGGCCTTGTCCTGCACCACTTCTACGGAGACCTGAGTCCGAGCCAGCAACCTGTGTATGAGCGACAGGAGAGCTGCATGGGTCCTGAGAACGTGCATCTGGAGTGAGCATGGAGAGGCATTACGTTCAAACTCCTCTCATGCTGCTGGTGCACTGGTGGGAAAATGGACCGGACAGAATGGTCTGTACAGAATGGTGATGGCAGCTAGCTCAGGTGAGAGATTAGTGTGCTTGAGAAAATCAGATTATTTCCCCAGATATTAAAATTGGGACATTATCAAGGTCTATCAACTGTGACAGGAATGAGTTACATATGTGCCGTTGGGAAGATGAACTGTAACACTGTCTGAAGAAGAAAATTAAGATACGCCAGAAGATGAGTGCCGGGAAGGAGGGGGGTGGTCAACTGTGCCCGTAAATTGATTTAGGGTTGCCCTAAACTGTTTATTTGGGGTATCAGGTTGATTGTGGAGGTCTACACACTGGGAAATGTATGGTAATTTAGGTAAAAAATACATTGAGATACCAATCTGTCATTAACATGCCACTCGCAACAGTAAAACAGGGACATATGGAGGCTGTGATGAGAAAAGTTAATCCTGGTAATATAAGTAGTGCATACTGTCTATATATTCTCCATGTCTGTAAATGTACATACTAACAATGTCGGTTTGTGCTAAGTTGAGTGTCTCGAATTCGAGTGATAGACTCAACGTGAAGCACTAAGGACTGTCATTCTAAATTTGGGTTGGATAATGATTCAGGTCTCTTGGGAATTATACGACTCCTCTGTGTATAGTGATATCAAGGGGATAGGTCATAGGAGAGGAAGGACAGCTAACAGTGCACAATATAGAGACTACTGTCATGACGTTGGCCTGTGGGTAAGGTTTATGACCCCCCCCCCCCATAAATACCTTTCTCCCTTCCCCTCTCTTACTGACCCTACTGAAGGACTGCTGTCCTGTTAAATATAGAGAGTCTGGGAACATCAAACAAATGGGGAAAGGAACCATATTTTGGTAATAAAACCAGTTGGAAATATGCTTGATAACGTAATGAGTATGGAGGTCAGTTCGTTGTTATCTGGGACATTATGACTGATGACAGGACGACATAAACTGTACCTGAGAAAGTATACACCCTCTAGTTATCAGAGTAACATGGAATTGTTATGCATTTGAAATGTTTGATATTGAAATTGTTTGTTAGGAGATTAAATGTAATTTTAGCTTCCAAATGAGAGAATTGGGTTTTCATAAGGAAAGTGCCCTGTTTGATCAGTGGCCCAACCCTGTGAAGAGACAGGGGTTATAAACGATGAAACACCTCCTTCCCCCTCTCCACTATATAAGCCTTTGACGGAAAGATAACCGGTAGTTCCAGTACGTGAGGTCTGCAGCCTCTACGTTAGAAGGACACACATGAGAACTAAGCCAACCTCGGCGTGAGCTTTGATGGCGAATGGTATGAACTTTGAGCTTATTCACTACAGAAGTGATACTTCCTAGCCGTTGAGTTAGCAGCGGCCGCTGTAGACGGGGGCTAGGAAAGGACGGACGACGGATCCAGTCTAACAGACGGACGAAGATACCACCACGTATCCAATTTACCACCAGAGACATTCTTCCAAGTACAGGAAGATCTGTTGGCCAACCCGGCCAGCATCTACGACCAATCTACCGAAGCGCAGCTCAGAGTAAGTATTTATTGCATTTTCCTTTTCCAAATGGGCGGTAATTTAAAATGCATAAGGTAATGTATTTACGATAGCATAGCTGCTGTTTCTTTGTTCCTAAATCTTCCCACTCTTTCATTCAAGCCCAACTTCCTTTCCTTTGTGTAACCAGGTTCCGTCCACCGGGACGTTTTCTGTATGACATCATTTGTATTCTGTGTATTTGTAATTCTGTGTGATTAGTTTAGGTATTTAGTAAATAAATAATTAAACCCAATTTTGTATTGCTGATTCAACTTGTTAGCCAGGGTTCGTGAAGATAACCAAGAATTTACAACTTTCATTATGAGACTGAAAATAAGATAAGGGTTAATATTGACTGCTATCGATGTAAAATATTACTAAGTATTTTAAGAGTTTATTCGGAAGATAACAGCTCTATAAACGTTCTTCCGTGGTGCCCCGACTTTCTAGTTAATTACATTTACATGATTAGATTAATCAGGTAATATTAATTACAGAGAAATCATTTTATAAGTTAGCATGTCATATCACTTAATCCGGCATAGCCAAAGACACGACACTACCATGCAGTTAAATTGAACATCGCACATACCCAGATCATGGTGAGAGTAGCAGAGATAGTGTTGTCATTTTATACACTATTGTCAACTTTCAGTGAGGTGTTTGTCAAAGAAAATACAACTCTTCAAAGAATAGCCACAGATCCCTGTATACAGGAAGCCACGTCACCGGAAGGGAAGTAGTAGCATCACATCTCCTGCAGAGTGTGATTAAGAAACATGTGACTCAGAGTTTTGTAAGGTTGTATACTTTCCCAACGCCACTAGTCTCTCCTGCATTCCTAACAGCCAGCAAGCGCTGGACGTACCTCCCTGAAGATTGGGACAAGTGACGGTAAACGGAAAGTGTCAGGAGGTGGCTCCTTATCAACTGTTGGGACCCAAAGTTTACACTGTAACGAGGGTCTTCACAAAGGGGTAGATCGGCCTAGGGATGAGCGATGTGTACCTAACCTGAGCACAGGAAAGTATTATCCACAGGTACCGACTTTAGCAGAACATAGGAGGTCATTGGAGATGTTGGTGGCTATGGAACCAGGTATGAGTTGGGAGACAAGTAGGGAGTATCTGAAAGGTTCAGTCCTAGATCTATTTGTGAACCACAAAGGCAATAGGAGAGCAGGAGATTCAATGCAATATTATTTCTCCTTGCAGTCGCTGTAGGGACAGTAACTGAAGGAGCAGTAGTAGTAGTGAAGGGTGCTATAGTAACAGCATGGAGCTGGACTACGATGCAAATGAGGGGTATTTTGAAGTATGCGTCATGGGCAGTGTTAGTAGTAGCAGGGGTTACCTTGGTAGCATTGTTGGGATGTAATCTTCTGAGGGCATTGATGTTGAAATGTACATACAGTGCTGTCATGATATCTGAAGTGAAATAGAAAGCTGAATTCAGCGACCAGGTTGGTTCCACCAGGGTAATCATAACCACCATTGATAATGTGATCAGTGCTCTGTGTGTGTGTTTGTGTGTGACCGACCAGTATCTTTGATGAAGGGCCATGAGCTCATCTACGCTGCCATGCCCATGAATGGGGCTCTGGCAAAGACCTTACCTCAATCCTCACCTCTTGCCTGTTCACCAACGGTTGTTGATGAAAGAGACCAGAATTTGTAAGGTTTAGTCTGGCCTGTTCAAACTTCAACATAGTACAGTATATGTTTGTTTGTTAGATATCACCTATCCTAACTGCCATTGGTAATAGAGCAGTGACTATTTGAGTATGTGTTCACAGATTCATCTATGGAGCCAGCACTTGGAGACTTGCAAGATGATGTAATGATTGACAGACAGCCTTGATACTCATATCTCTGAATGGAGAGAGACCTGGCACTTAGCATAAACATTTTACTACACACAACTTTCACTTGTGTTGTCTTTTTTTTCTTATTGAAGTAAATGGCATCAGTCAATATGGGGAGGGAGAAACCCTGTGTATTCTGCACCAGTATCAGGGAACTCCTGTTGTATACGGGACACCACACATGACAGTATGACCACTCAGACATGTTTGCCAAGGTAGTCCCATTACAACCAGACAAAATGCAGATAGGCATCAAATATCTGTATCAACTGGGAATGACAATGAAAGGTGAAAGGTCCACATCGTTATATTAGCAGAACAATGCTTCTATGGTATATATGTAAAGGGTTGTTTATTGTACAATGGACCTGTTACTACATTTGAATGTTATCATCAACACTTCGTTTAGAATATCTACATAAATTCAGAAATTGCATTCTTCTCCGATTACTCTGTAGGCTACTGCTTTCTCTGGCATCTCACTATACATATTTAAAATGGCTTCCTAGTAACTGGGTAATCTTCACCCTGTTACAGATGCTTCTAATAAAGCATCCTGCCTCTCTTCTGAAAAGATGCTGACCTTCCAGTAATTGCCCAATTTCATAAATTGAGAGTGATATATATATTTGGAGGGCTGATTTGTGTTGGAGGTGCTTTGCTAGAGATGAGTCATTTGTCTGTTTAGAATTGTACCGAATTACCTTACAAATGTCTAGACCACTTTCCAACAATGGCACCCACCTAGATGATCTTTTAAACGTTGTCCCTGTACCGTGTTTTCTCTCTGAGCAGTGTGGCACCCATCCTAACATCGCCGCAAAACTTAATTTCCTGTAGCTCAATACGGCTTACGTTGGAGATTGACCTAACATCAGGGCTTTAGAGCTATGGTGGCCACAATGCTATGGCGGAAACTATGCCATGGCCCAAAGTGAAAGTTATTACACAGATGAAGAATACATACAAATCAACCCAAGTTAGTATGCCAGGGCTACTTGAGGATTTCCCGTTCATGGCTTTCTATCCAGCAGACCAGTTGGAAGATTGGGAATTGATATGCTGCCACTTAAAAAACGCATCTTTGCCAGTTTATGGGAAAATGGTGGGCCGTTTTTTAAGCTCTGGGAAGGCTCGTGTAAATCATCCAGATATTGACATTTTAAGGTTTCAAAGCTTTTCCCTCTGAGGGAAAGCCAATCAGTAGAAATTAGTAGAGAAGAAAATATGAGACAGAGATGGGGGAATTCATTCATCTATGGTTATTTATTTTCATGTAGATTCCAAAGGAGCAGCTCTTGGTCATCGATTCTTTAAAGTCCAAAGCTAAAAGTATGACAGTTAAATGGATCCCTTTTGCGCTTTCCTCAGATTCTCTTCAGCTTCACAGTTTTCCCTTTCTCTGCATTTCCATGGCAAGTCTTGCCAACAAATCAAATGGAGTTGGCGTACTCCGGCGGGCCTGTTATCCAACTCGTGTGCAGCGGCGCCAAGTTCCACGACTCGACAGAAAGCAGTTGGCAGCGAACGGGACGAGCGCACACCAAACCAATTAGCATGGCCACCAGGAGTCATTTGGAGAATTTCAGTCTATGGACATTCTCAAGTCTAATGAGGGGTATTTATGTCAAGGGTCAGCAACTGACACTTAATTTAAAGTTTCTGAATGCAGAGTAGAATATAAAGTACTAAGGAGGACAACAAAGGAATGTAAGTGGAGTCATGTCCAGGCATGTCCAAACACTTAGAGGAAAAGCTGTCTGCCCTCGATTGTCACAGAAGAATAACCTCATCACACACTCCCCATTGTTCAAGCATGGAGTGATGTGTGATGTTTGATACACACGGCAGCCCTTTGAAATGCTCCTGGACACCTGGACAGCTAGTTGACATGAACGGTACATTTTACAGAATAACCGATAACACCTACTGTTAACTTGGCAGTGGGGTATCTCGGGCTCTTCCATTCATAATTTGCATTAGTCCACTTTTATGGGCATTATTGATAGACCACATGCCTGTATTCTGGGAACACATGTGAGGTAAAAATCTATATTTATTGAGTGGACCGTTAATGTCCTTACAGGCCCAGTTGACTTTACAATACACTTTACATACTGTATAGGTGATGGTCAGGACTCTAAAGCAGAAGTCAAAGGTAAGGAAGTAAAGGAGAATTGAATCTATATATATATATATATATATAATGTTTTGATCAAAGAACATGTGACAATTAAAGTTACTCTATTTACAGTGCATTCGGAAAGTATTCAGACCCCTACCCTTTTCCACATTTTGTTCATTTACAGCCTTATTCTAAAATTGATTAAACTACTTTTTTCCTGAATCAATCTACACACAATACCCCATAATAACAAAGTGAATACCTTATTTACATGACTATTCAGACCCTTTGCTATGAGACTCAAAATTGAGCTCAGTTGCATCCTGTTTCCATTGATCATCCTTGAGATGTTTCTACAGCTTGATTGGAGTCTTCCTGTGGTAAATTCAATTGATTGGACATGATTTGGAAAGGCACACACCTGTTTATATAAGGTCCCACAGTTGACAGTGCATGTCAGAGCAAAACCCAAGCCATGAGGTTGAAGGAATTGTCCGTAGATCTCCAAGACAGGATTGTGGCGAGGTACAGATTTGGAGAAGGGTACCAACAAATGTCTGCAGCATTGAAGGTCCCCAAGAACACAGTGGCTTCCATCATTCTTAAATGGAAGAAGTTTGGAACCACCTTGACTCTTCCTAGAGGGGAGAAGGGCCTTTATCAGGGAGGTGACCAAGAACCCGATGGTCACTCTGACAGACCTCCAGTTCCTCTGTGGAGATGGGAGAACCTTCCAGAAGGACAACCATCTCTGCAGCACCAATATGGTGGAGTGGCCAGATGGAAGCCACTCCTTAGTAAAAGGCACATGACAGCCTGCTTGGAGTTTAAACCAAGATTGAACTCTTTGTGCCACGTCTGGAGGAAACCGGGAACCATCCCTACGGTGAAGCATGGTGGTGGCAGCATCATGCTGTGGGGATGCTTTTCAGCGGCAGGGACTAGGAAACTAGTTAGGATCAAGGGAAAGATGAACAGAGCAAAGTACAGAGAGATCCTTGATGAAAACCTTCTCCAGTGTGCTCAGGACCTCAGACCGGGGTGAAGGATCCTAAACAACAACGACCCTAAGCACACAGCCAAGACAACGCAAGAGTGGCTTCGGGACAAGTCTCTGAATGTCCTTGAGCGGGCCAGCCAGATCCCGGACTTGAACCCAACCGAAATCTCTGGAGAGACCTGAAAATAGCTGTGCAGCGACGTTCCCCATCCAACCTGACATAGCTTGAGAGGATCTGCAGAGAATAATGGGAGAAACTCCCCAAATACAGGTACGCCAAGTTTGTAGCGTCATACCCAAGAAGACCGTAATCGCTGCCAAAGGAGCTTCAATAAAGTACCAAGTAAAGGCTCTGAATACTTATGTTAACGTGATATTTCAGTTTTTTTATATGTAATGCATTTGCAAAAATGTATCAAAACCTGTTTTTGCTTTGTCATAATGGGGTATTGTGTGTATATTGCTGAGGGGAAAAAGTTATTTAATACATTTTAGAATAAGGCTGTAACGTAACAAAATGTGGAAAAAGTCAAGGGGTCTGAATACTTTCTGAATGCAATGTATAGGCATGCTGGACTTCTAGAGACAGTGATATACTTTTGATTTATTATAGGCATGATATTGTGAGAAGCTTGAGACCCCCTGTTACCGATGTCAGTCAATACTTGAGGTCTTCCACTTCATTTGAAGCTGCCGTCATAACTTAAGTCCCCGAATGTCAAGGAAAATTGGGTGCATGTATGTTCACTCTATTTACAGGTCTCTGTTGATTTTGTTGATTCATTTTTTTATCATTGGGGTGAAATTGATCCACCTCTTATCCAGACAGGTAGAGCGAGGGATAGAGAGGGAGAGAGTGATGGGGGAGAGAGTGAGAAAGGGAGGAGAGAGCGATGGAGAGAGAGATTGAGTTAGAAAGAGAAAACGAAAGAGCGAGAGGCCTGCCTGTCATAAACACACCTGTCAGCCAGCTCTCCTCCGTCAGTCAGACGTGATGACAACCCCCTTCCTGTCCCTTACTCAGTCATGTATTGGGCCAGATACTGTCACCCTACGCTGCACATCAACGGGTTCCCTGCATGAAGAAACGCACATCAGACCAAAGATGGAGCCATCATTTTGTGAAACATCGTAAATCTGTTTTAGACTGAAACACCCAGGGCTTTGATTTGACGACAGGGCTGAAATACAGATACATGGATAACACAAGTTGAAATACGTTCACTACATATACAGTATTAGCATAACATATAATTATCAAACATGCACCATTAACCCGATACAAACCAAGCTGTTAGAGATCAGTGTGTATAATGTAACATATTGTACATGTCTTTGGTTGAACATGTAACCTCAACGTCCACTGACCCAAACCAACAAACTGCTGCATAAGCATTCCATCTTATTTCCCTCTAACCAAACCAGGCAAATACTACTGACTCATGCAAATCCTGTGTTTGGAGAGAACTGCCTTTTTGTCCTCTGGTTGGAGGCTAGTGCCTTTTATGAAAACAATTGATTTATTCATTAACCTCTGCTGTATCCTCTAAAAGGGGAAACATCAGAAGGGGGGAGGGGGGGCGTGGGGGGGTCTGAGGATATGATATGATAGCAATGTTTCTGACCTTTCATTTGACCCAATTTAGGATGATTAATTTGCTGCTGTGTTTTAGCCCGGGGTTAGATGCGAACAGAAGAGAAACTTTTATAATTGCTTTTCCGGGACAGTGCAGAGAAAGGGCATAGAAAACTTGATGTTGTGTGCTCCCATCAAGTTCAAGCAAACATAACTTCTTTAAGTCAAAGCACACAGCCGTTTTAGAATACTCCTGCAATTTAAGGAGATACGTTTTGGTGATGGGGACTTTTCAAAGGAGTGGGGGGTGGGTGGACAACAATAGTCCCAATTAAAGGGCATGTATCCCAATCCCCATCTCAGCATTTTTTGCATTCTCCTTCTCCTCTCCTCGCTCTGCAATCCCCCCCCCCCCCCCCTCTTCATTTGCATTTTAATTCCTGTGCTTGGGCTCATTGCTGGAGCTAATCCTCTACTACCCTAAATGAGGCCTGTGTTCTGAGCAGCCAGAGTCTTCCAAAGCTTCTCTCAAAGCCGTGTTCCTGTCAGAGACATTCTTACCAGCGCTGTTTTACTTTGATGTTTACTCATCAGCCGCGCCGCTACTGAGACTCTCTCTCTCATCATATGCCTCTGTGACAACCCAGACCCATTAATTCAAAAGTCCTCACACCTTGTTGGTGTAGGGAAAATGATTACGCTTTTTGGGGGAAAAGGTTGACAAATATTCACCGGCATCCACGCAGACGGTGGTCTCACCTAACGGTAAAGAGTTTTGATGCAAAGAGGATTAGGCCTATCTTATCACTATCTGACAAGAGAGCTTTATTGAATGTGTAATCGCATATTTGTTTGGAACCCTCTCGAGACAAGTGCTGACAAGCTATAGCCAAGCGGAGAACAATTCCATTCTTGGCGAGCGCAACCTGATTCTGCTGTGATAGTGATGAACTGAGAAAGGTGGGGAAGGGAAAGGAGAGTGTGTGTGTGTGTGTGTGTGTGTGTGTGTGTGTGTGTGTGTGTGTGTGTGTGTGTGTGTGTGTGTGTGTGTGTGTGTGTGTGTGTGTGTGTCGAGGCGTGATAGGGTGGGCAGATGGAGGGTAGTGGAGAATCTGAAACAAAAATCTGTTTCATTAAAGCCTCACAATCTGGGAAGTGTCCTCCCCAGGTATTTGTCAACCTTTTCCCCAAAAAAGCGTAATCATTTTCCCTACACCAACAAGGTGTGAGGACTTTTGAATTAATGGGTCTGGGTTGTCACAGAGGCATATGATGAGAGAGAGAGTCTCAGTAACTATGCATTTTTGGGATACCAACTTTAAAAAAAAACATCTGAACAAACATCTATGATGGGGGCAACACAACAGCTGATCTGCTAGCTGCACTGAATCTCTGGTTCTCTGTGATTCCCTTTGCTAGGTACCAGAGGGAGGGGGAATAGAGGGCTCTTGTTGCTGGCTGAAATAAAGTCTGAGTCAGTTTGGAAGCATCAACAGACACACACACACACACACACACACACACACACACACTGGGACACACACACACAAACACACACTGGGCCCCTAGCTCGTTTTGAGCGAGCGTTCCTCACTCATCATTATTAACACTGCTAAGTGAAGAGGCTGTGGCGATGCCTCATTTGCCCACCCTCTTGTAACCCTATTTAACTCACCACCCACCAGCACTTGCAACACATACATCCTTCTCCTCTCCACACACACACACTCACACACACACACACACACTGTGTATTGAACAGGCAGTAGGTGGAAAACGTCAGTGATTGTGGAGCGGCCCATTTAACATTCCACTCACCCTCACTCTCAAGACCAACCGCTTCAGGGACATCACAATGTGAGAGTGTGTTAACATTCTACAGGCAACTCTACAGAGAGAGAGAGAGAGAGAGAGAGTGAAGGAGCGAGAGAGAGAGACAGAAGGAGAGAGACAGGGGGAGGGGGAGAGGGGGAGGGAGAAGGAGAGGCACAGAAGACCTGGTAGACAAGGTGAGAGGGAGAGAAAGAAAGAGAGCAAGAGAAAGGTGGAATTTGTGAGTGAAAGAGACAGAGAAAGGGAGGTGTGGAGGGAGGAAGGAAGAGAGAGGAGAGAGCACGCTGACACATTATGCTTTTCCTAAACACGGCTACGCTTTAGAAAACAAACAATGCTCCTCTTACAGAGGTAATCTTCCTTGTGCTGTTACTGTATGCAAAGCTATACACCTTTGTAGGTCTGAGGTAGCTTTTCCTGTAGCTCTCTCGCTTGCTTTCCCTCTCATTGCCTCTCTCTCCTTTCTCTTTTACTCACTCTCTGCCTGTATCTGTTTTCTCCCTCTCTCTTTACCCCCGCCCTCTCTCTCTGTTTCTCTCTCCCTCTCTCTCTTTACCCCCCCCCTCTCTCTATTTATCCCCCACCCTCTCTCTGAGTCACCTCACCAGCCTCCCATTGAAACGCAGATTGAGCTCAGTACGGTTGGTCGATAATGGGGCGAACACGTAGGTGCCGCGCTTTAAATAACAGTTAATTACTCGGCACTAGAGATGAAAGCCCTCGTTTGTGATGTCTCCTTGTTGGGAATAATGAAACCCGCCTCACCACAAAAGGAGGGAGGGGGGAGGGGAGGTGTGGATAACTCAAAGACAGCAACTAGCAAGGGTGGAATCAATGCATAGAAAGAAATAGTCCAAAATGAAAGAGAAACGTTGGAAAAGAAGTGTGAATTGTAAGGACATGAGATCTTGTTTTTCTGTGAACATGACACAGGGTATATTCATAGAAAGGCTCTGGTCTAAAAGTATTCTACTAGCTGGCCATAAATAATGGATGTGCATTCATTATGGCAATCGCCTCGTTCTCTCTTCCTCGTTGCATAGCCAAAACAGACACATAACGTCTCCATTCGCTGATATCTGTTTGACTGATGCGTGATCTCACCAGTGGGGAGAGGTGGGAGGGGGATGGAATAAGGTGGGAGGGGGATGCTGTCAGACTGTCGGGTCGAAAGTCTTCAACTCAAAACTTGCGGACTCCCATCATGGGCGTTCATTACTATTGGATTCAGGGCAAATATAATGTAAGGTCATTATTCAATACCCAAAGGTTGAATCATTTTTGGGGTAAAATAATCTAGGCTTGCCTGCTGCCATTCTGTTTTTCATAAACTCAAACCTGAACCTCACTCCCCCCAACACACACCCCACACCCACCCGCCCACCCACCCACATACTCACGCTGGCTGGCCTGTCCCATTGCTTCCCAAGCAGGCCTATTACTAATAATGTTACTAAGCCTATTAGTACCCATCAGTTAACAGTTTGGGGGTTCTCTGGTGGAAAGGGCTGCAGAAGAGGACCTTAACCTCCTTCAGCAGGTCACCAACAGGCAAGCAACACAATAATATCACATACAATGTGCCTGTATTTGCATGTGATAACGGAGAGAAATGTTAAAGGTCCAAGTCCCTAGCAAAGCAGAAGGAGAGCGGGAGAATGTGTGTGAGACAGACACACAGAGAGAGAGAGATGTCTAGCAAAGACACTGAGGCATAAATATGTCCACAGAGCCACCTATTTTTCACCTACCAACCAACAGACCGCCCTGCAGTCTGAACTATTCCTTCACTCCCGTGTTGTTTGTTTTGTATTTTAGTCATTTAGCAGACACTCTTTCCAGAGCAACTTACTGTAGCGAGTACCTACATTTTCATACAGGCATGAATCACAGGGGAGAGATCACCGCACACATGCCAATTCTGTCGTCTGTAGAGAAGAAGGGGGAGGCAGGAAAAGGGGGAGAGTTGTGTTTTGTGAGAGGAGAAGTGATTTGGGAGGTCCTGTTGTGCAGGGAAGATGGTGAAGGGATGGATGGGGGGGTGCTCCACTAGATGGCACTCTTGGGGTAGTACATTTTCTCCCGTTCTCATTCGATCCTCTCCATTTCTCTCCCTTCCCCTCTGTTTCTCTTTCGCTCTCAGGCACATTTTGTACATGAGTCCCTGTGCCTTTTTACAGCAGGGGAATCTAAAATTACGTTTCCTGAATCGATGGCAAGGTGCTTGAAAAATGCAATGTTTTCCTGAGCACACAGTGCCTGTTGGTTTAATTCCTACATCCCTCTCCTGCGCTCTCATTCTGTTTTGTCTCCTCTGCTCTCTCCCCCACCTTTATAGAGACGACCTCAAAAGGTTTTGATATAGGCACACCGAAATAAATGGCTGTGGTAGTTAGTGAGTTCCGCAGACAAACAGGTACGAGAGAGACTTATTACAAAAGGTTGTTTGTTGTTGCCCAAAGGTTGTGCCAGTTTGGGTGGTTGTTACTTTATCAACAAAATCCATGACATAATTAGGATCTCCTTCGTTGCCAAGGAAGAGTAATCACTCTTCTATCTTTTTAGACAACATTTCTCATCCTAGAGCTGCTTTTGTGGGTTTGCAAAATCTTTGATGATAACTAGATTCCATGCACACATCTGCAGGCTGGCAACAAGGCAATTCCATGTAAACATAATTATGCCTTGACTCCCATTTTTCACTTTAAAATGTATGCCAAATGAAAACCATTGATTTCAAAATGTAACAAACCAATCAACTCTATGCACAATGACTACTTTGAACAACTTACACAGAACATTTCACAATAACACAATTACCGGAACAACTGTGCAGATGCAGAGTTTGGTAACAGAATCATGGTCAAATTTCTCTCCGTTTTTTTACGCGACCACATTTTCCAAAAATTCTGTTAATTAAATAACGGCTCCAAATTAAGATTCAAAGATGTCTGCAGAAAGAATAGGGTATCAGCTATGACATGACATCTTGAATTTGGAAACATTTATTTTGGTTATATAACTGAAGTAGGTGAAATGGATTTAAATCCAGGATTACAGTAACGGTTACATCATGTGTCTCTGATCTGTACTTTACAAAAATACATAGTTATGGATTTGAATATATATATCTTTCTCTTCAGGGTGATGTATCCTGAATAGGTACTCAAAGTTGGAAATATGCAATATCCTTCTTTTGCATATTTGGGTGTCAGTGGCGGTCGGTGCCTTTGAAGATGAGGGAGGGCGATTTTTTTTTTTATGAGCATGACCTTATTTCTATGACAGCATATTGGATGACTGTCATTCATATTACATTCACCCAGCTCAATGTAACATTAATAGGTTTAGGCTACCTAGCCTATGAATGAAAGTTTACAACGTAGGTGTACAGGTCGACATAAGAAATCAAGGTGACAGACAGTGACACATTCAATACCGCCTTGCACACTCTTGCCTGCATCTAGCGGATCTAGGGTGTAATCATTAGTCCAACAGTTGCACATGAGAGTTTCTATTGGACACATTCAGGTATGTTTATCCATGTTTTTGTTCTGTTTGCTACCATTTAAGAAACTATTTTAAACAGAATTGGTGGAATGAATACACCCTTGATCACACGCAAACACTTCACTTTCATAGCAGCCAAAACTAAACTAGCTAGCTGCATTTTTCTAGCTAAGTGAAATAAATAAAAAATACATCCACATATAGCTGGCTCTCTCTTGCTTCTCCTTAATTTTGGAAGAAATTAATTTGTCCAAAATTGTTCAACTATTCTTTCTCTCTGTTTGAGTCAACTACCCACCACAGGTTATGCACTGCACTCCTAGCGAGCTGTAGCTTATGCTTTCAGTACTAGATTAATTCTCTGATCCTTTGATTGGGTGGGCAACATACCAGTTCATGCTGCAAGAGCGCTGATAGGTTGGAGTATGTCTTCTGGAAGTTGTCATATTTATTGTGTAAGTCTATGGAAGGGGGTGAGAACCATGAGCCTCCTAGGTTTTGTATTGAAGTCAATGGACCCAGAGGAGGACAGAAGATAGCTGTCCTCTGACTACACCATGGTGCTACCCTACGGAATGCTGCTGAGGCTACTGTAGACCTTCATTGCAAAACAGTGTGTATTAATCAATTCTTTAGTGACGTGAATATACAGTATTTAATATAGCTATTTCGATTTTTATTAAATTCACTGAGGAGGATGGTCCTCCCCTTCCTCCTCTGAGGAGCCTCCATTGTTGGGTATTATTCTACACACTGGCTTTAATTCTAATGAGCTCTTTCTACAAACAAGACCACATTTGGTTGGTCCGGACCAGCCCAAATCTAAACCAATCATAGACATCTATGTTTCACGAGTTTGGACATCACAGCACAGTAGAGTAAAATTCAGTCCACTACAGCAAAGTAGATATGTTCAGTATAGTAGATTACAAAATAATACGTTATACTGTACTCTAATCTAGTGTGCTCTACTGTACTGTGCGGTCCAAACTTGTGAAACATAGTCATCTATGATTGGTTCAGTTATGATCCGGCCAGGGCGGACTGACTATATTTGAACTACTTTTCAACATCCATGGATGTCCGGTGTCAGTTGGTCAGTGGGTGAGGATGCTTGTTACAATAAAATGGAAAGAGGATAGGTGTCATGGTAGGTGTCAGTAAGAGATGGGAGAGGTGACAGCAACTAGAGAGAGAGGGAGAGCGGTAGAAAGAGCGAGAGGGAGAGTGAGAGGTTGTCCAGACTGTTTTCAGTCTTGCATTGACCACCAGACAACAGAAAGAA
This sequence comes from Salmo trutta, assembly GCF_901001165.1. Lineage (NCBI taxonomy): Eukaryota > Metazoa > Chordata > Actinopteri > Salmoniformes > Salmonidae > Salmo > Salmo trutta. The sequence goes on along the minus strand of NC_042962.1, from coordinate 48,382,289 downwards.
AACAGTTATGAGCTGAACATAACAGTATGCCAGTGGAAGGGAAGACAGTAGCAGGTGACCCAACTGTGGTTTGGGACTACTATGAAATACGATTGCAGCCAATTCAATAGCAGAATTAGGTTGCTAATTTTTTTCAATGATTACCGATTTGGTAACAGAGTTACGAGTTTGTAGTCACTTCATAAACACAATTGAAATCACTAAAAACACAAACTAATTGGTAGGTCTACCTTTACTTGTTACTTCTGTGAACTTTCATCCTCCTCTGTCCTCATGACGGAGAGAATTGAGAAAATATCTTAAAGATATATGGGTTTTTGTTAATGGAATTACAAGACACTGGGCAATATTTCTTAAACTTACAGAAGGCAAATAATTTATCCAAAACTACATTAAAGTGTTGATATTAGTTGGCACGGATCTCTACTTCAACATTATTGTGTTTTGATGTATTTCCAGTACCTTTTTAGGACTTTCTGGTAGACGTTTTCTTAGACCCCTTGACCATAAATCCTAGTTGAAAAAGAGCGCCACCTTGTGGTGGTCTCAGATAGAGGTGCCAGTTTATATTTAGGTGCAACTGTCCCAGCGTCCTGGTAAGAGGACGGAAATGACCAGTAGGAGACAGGGATACAATTCACACTTTATTACCACACTCAAGACAGGCACACACACACACACACACACACACACACAGCAAACAGGAAGTGGATTAGGTGGAAGTCTTGTAGTGATAGTGATTATATTAGTGGTTTTCTGTAGGAAAGACGGAACAGGGGATATGTATATTACAACAATGTGATGTCAGTGTTGGCTATACAATAGTAATAGCAGTGAAGCAATATATACAAAGCAGCAATGGCATAGCAATGCATTAGAACACGATAGTAATGGATATAGTAGCATTAGCGGTGCTAGCATGGTAATTTTATTGGCTGGTAATAAATATACAGTATGGTAATAAATATACACATGGCTTTGTAGGCTAAACTGCTACAGAGCAGTAATGCAGGTAAACAGGCTACATAGTACGAATGATAGCATACTGTAGTAAGGGCTAGAATAGCATAGGCATTATAAAACAGGATGCAATTAGTGACTAGCATAGTATACAATATGTACGGGGGAGCTAGCAGGCCAAGGGCTAGTAGGCCTAAGGCTGTAGGTAATAGCTCACAGTAGTATGGACAGTAAGGGCAAGTTAGCGTCAGTGTTGGCGGTTACACAGGCTAGGATGCTAACATGCTAATAAGTGGCCATGTTGGATGTGGCTATGACCATATCAGGAAGTGACCGGGCCATTATGAGGTCAATGGGCGCTCATTTTAGGTCAGGATATACAATAACACGACTGAAAGCCATCTTGGCCTATAGAAAGCAAAGGGGAAAGATTTTCCCTCACGCCTGAACATAAAGGTACACGGAACTATGCCAAAGGGCAGACTGTGTTTAGTATGTAACATGGGATTACAGATGGAGGAAATCCTGACATATACATATCTTAAGGAAGCATATACAGTGGGGCAAAAAAGTATTTAGTCAGCAACAAATCCAGAAAATCACATTGTAGGATTTGTAATGAATTTATTTGCAAATCATGGTGGAAAATAAGTATTTGGTCACCTACAAACAAGCAAGATTACTGGCTCTCACAGACCTGTAACTTCTTCTTTAAGAGGCTCCTCTGTCCTCCACTCGTTACCTGTATTAATGGCACCTGTTTGAACTTGTTATCAGTATAAAAGACACCTGTCCACAACCTCAAACAGTCACACTCCAAACTCCACTATGGCCAAGACCAAAGAGCTGTCAAAGGACACCAGAAACAAAATTGTAGACCTGCACCAGGCTGGGAAGACTGAATCTGCAATAGGTAAGCAGCTTGGTTTGAAGAAATCAACTGTGGGAGCAATTATTAGGAAATGGAAGACATACAAGAACACTGATAATCTCCCTCGATCTGGGGCTCCACGCAAGATCTCACCCCGTTGGGGTCAAAATGATCACAAGAACGGTGAGCAAAAATCCCAGAAGCACACCGGGGGACCGAGTGAATGACCTGCAGAGAGCTGGGACCAAAGTAACAAAGCCTACCATCAGTAACACACTACGCCGCCAGGGACTCAAATCCTGCCGTGCCAGACGTGTCCCCCTGCTTAAGCCAGTACATGTCCAGGCCCGTCTGAAGTTTGCTAAAGAGCATTTGGATGATCCAGAAGAGGATTGGGAAAATGTCATATGGTCAGATGAAACCAAAATGTAACTTTTTGGTAAAAACTCAACTCGTCGTGTTTGAAAGACAAAGAATGCTGAGCTGCATCCAAAGAACACCATACCTACTGTGAAGCATGGGGGTGGAAACATCATGCTTTGGGGCTGTTTTTCTGCAAAGGGACCAGGACGACTGATCTGTGTAAAGGAAAGTATGAATGGGGCCATGTATCGTGAGATTTTGAGTGAAAACCTCCTTCCATCAGCAAGGGCATTGAAGATGAAACGTGGCTGGGTCTTTCAGCATGACAATGATCCCAAACACACCGCCCGGGCAACAAAGGAGTGTGCATCAAGGCATCAAGGCGGTGACCCAATCCTGTAGGTTCATGCTCTACAACATTCGCAGAGTACGACCCTGCCTCACACAGGAAGCGGCGCAGGTCCTAATCCAGGCACTTGTCATCTCCCGTCTGGATTACTGCAACTCGCTGTTGGCTGGGCTCCCTGCCTGTGCCATTAAACCCCTACGACTCATCCAGAACGCCGCAGCCCGTCTGGTGTTCAACCTTCCCAAGTTCTCTCACGTCACCCCGCTCCTCCGCTCTCTCCACTGGCTTCCAGTTGAAGCTCGCATCCGCTACAAGACCATGGTGCTTGCCTACGGAGCTGTGAGGGGAACGGCACCTCCGTACCTTCAGGCTCTGATCAGGCCCTACACCCAAACAAGGGCACTGCGTTCATCCACCTCTGGCCTGCTCGCCTCCCTACCTCTGAGGAAGCACAGTTCCCGCTCAGCCCAGTCAAAACTGTTCGCTGCTCTAGCACCCCAATGTTGGAACAAGCTCCCTCACAACGCCAGGACAGCGGAGTCAATCACCACCTTCCGGAGACACCTGAAACCCCACCTCTTTAAGGAATACGTGGGATAGGATAAAGTAATCCTTCTAACCCCCCCCCTTAAAATATTTAGATGCACTATTGTAAAGTGGTTGTTCCACTGGATATCATAAGGTGAATGCACCAATTTGTAAGTCGCTCTGGATAAGAGCGTCTGCTAAATGACTTAAATGTAAAATGTAAATGCTTCGTAAGAAGCATTTCAAGGTCCTGGAGTGGCCTAGCCAGTCTCCAGATCTCAACCCCATAGAAAATCTTTGGAGGGAGTTGAAAGTCCGTGTTGCCCAGCGACAGCCCCAAAACATCACTGCTCTAGAGGAGATCTGCATGGAGGAATGGGCCAAAATACCAGCAACAGTGTGTGAAAACCTTGTGAAGACTTACAGAAAACGTTTGACCTGTGTCATTGCCAACAAAGGGTATATAACAAAGTATTGAGATAAACTTTTGTTATTGACCAAATACTTATTTTCCACCATAATTTGCAAATAAATTCATTAAAAATCCTACAATGTGATTTTCTGGATTTGTTTTTCTAATTTTGTCTGTTATAGTTGAAGTGTACCTATGATGAAAATTACAGGCCTCTCTCATCTTTTTAAGTGGGAGAACTTGCACAATTGGTGGCTGACTAAATACTTTTTTGCCCCACTGTATAAGCACATACTAACAAAGCAATAGCAACATATAACATGTATACAGATCGAACACACATGAACCCTAACAAAGTCCACTTATATGTTCAGTGACGCACTAACACATGTTTGGGGAAGTCCAGGGGAAACTTGTCCGTTCATGAAATGTCCAGGTATGAGTTGTAGTGGAGGAGAAGAGTTTACAGAGTCCATCTCAACCTGCTATCCTGAAAACAACTAAAGCACAAGCAAGAATGGGGTTCTGTTACGCCCAGCAGGTAGAGCCTGTGATTGGCCGGCCCTGGTCAGCTGACTGAGTTCCCTGGAAAACTGCTCCCTAACACATACGGTACTAGTCAAAAATTTGGACACACCTACTCATTCAAGGGTTTTTCTTCATTTTTACTATTTTCTACATTGTAGAATAATAGTGAAGACATCAAAACTATGAAATAACACATATGGAATCATGTAGTAACCAAAAATAGTGTTAAACAAATCAAAATATAGTCTTGAAGGAGTTCCCACATATGCTGAGCCTTGACTCGACTGTCCAACTCATCCTAAACCATCTCAATTGGGTTGAGGTTGGGTGATTATGGAGGCCAGATCATCTGATGCAGCACTCCATCACTCTCCTTCTTGGGCAAATAGCTCTTACACAGCCTGGAGGTGTGTTTTGGGTCATAGTCCCACTAAGGCCAAACCAGATGGGATGGCTTATCACTGCAGAATGCTGAGGTAGCCATGCTGGTTAAGTGTGCCTTGAATTCTAAATAAATCACAGTGTCACCAGCAAAGCACCGCCATACCATCACACTTCCTCCACGATTCATGGTGGGAATGACACGTGGAGATCATCTGTTCACCTATTCTGCGTCTCACAAAGACGCAGCGGTTGGAACCAAAAATCTCAAATTTGGACTCATCAGACCAAAGGACAGATTTCCACCAGTCTAATGTTCATTGCTTGTGTTTTTTGGCCAAAGCAAGTCTCTTCTTCTTATTGGTGTCCATTAGTAGTGGTTTCTTTGCAGCAATTCAACCATGAAGGCCTAATTCACGCAGTCTCCTCTGAACAGTTTATGTAGAGATGTGTCTGTTACTTGAACTCTGTGAAGCATTTATTTGGGCTGCAGTTTCTGAGGCTGGGACTTCCTTTCCTGTGGCAGTCCTCATGAGAGCTAGTTTCATCATAGCGCTTGATAGTTTTTGCAACTGAACTTGAAGCAACTTTCAAAGTTCTCAACATTTTTCGGATTGACCGACTTTCATGTCTTAAAGTAATGATGGACTGTCATTTCTCTTTGCTTATTTGATCTGTTCTTGCCGTAATTTGGACTTGGTATTTTACCAAATAGGTATATCTTCGTTATACCACCCCTACCTTGTCACAACACAACTGATTGGCTCAAACGCATTAAGAAGGAAAGAAATTCCACAAATTAACTTTTAACAAGGAACACCTGTTCATTGAAATGCATTCCAGGTGACTACCTCATGGAGCTAGTTGAGAGAATGCCAAGAGTGTGCAAAGCTGTCTTCTAGGCGAAGGGTGGCTACTTTGAAGTATCTCAAATATAAAATATATTTTGATTTGTTTAACACTTTTTTGGTTACTGTCACGTCCTGACCATAGTAAGTGGTTATTTTCTATGGTAGAGTAGGTCAGGGCGTGACAACAAAACCAACATAGAAATACAAAACTAGACAAACACCCCCTGTCACGTCCTGACCATAGTAAGTGGTTATTTTCTATGGTAGAGTAGGTCAGGGCGTGACAGGGGGTGTTTGTCTAGTTTTGTATTTCTATGTTGGTTTTGTTTGGTATGATCTCCAATTAGAGGCAGCTGGTCGTCGTTGTCTCTAATTGGAGGTCATATTTAAGCTGATGTTTGTCCCACCTGTTTTTGTGCGTGATTATTTGTGAGTAGTGTTTGTTTCTCCTCTGCGTCACGGTTTGTTGTTTTGTAAATTTCAGTTATTTGATGTATTGCATAGTTTCACGGATTAAATAAATATGTGGACACACGCTGCACTTTGGTCCGCTCCTTTTGACAGCCGTGACAGTTACTACATGAATCCACATGTGTTATTACATAGTTTTGATGTCTTCACTATTATTCTACAATGTAATATTTATTTTTTAAATGAAGAAAAACCCTGGAATGAGTAGGTGTATCCAAACTTTTGAATGGTACTGTACTGTAGGTGTGAAGTGCCCTATGCCACTGAACAATAGAGCCATGCTGAGGCGGGGGATGGAAGCTTTCCTCATCAGTCAAAGGCTCTTCCAGGGCCAGAGAGAGGGTTAACTAGAGAGGGTCTTAAACACTAGCCTTTGTCTATTCCACATTTTTGGTTTAAAAATGTATAGATGCATTAATAAATAAAAAATGTACTCTTTGCTTTCACTTGACACTCAACTTGACATGCTCATACGAACGTCACGTTGGTGCTCATGGGTCTTTTTATACGGAAATGCCCAACACCAAAACCAGTATCTATCTCTTTATATGCAGCTGTGAATGAATAAAAAACAACAGAATTTTGAAGAATATCCATCTCCCATTGTGAAGAGTCTCTCACAATACCATTGACCACGAGAAACATATATGTTGCACACTATGACATCGTTCTCATCATTCCCTTCTAATGATTTCTCTTCCAGGACCTCGTTTCTCTTGGTTTGTGATTGCATGCAGTGCTTTCCTCGTTCAACACAATCACCTGCAATCAGTTCACAGGCAAATCATGTGCCCATCACCATCAGTCTAAACCAGTCACAGGTGCTGAAGAAGGGGATGACTGGCATCTGAGCTTGATCCTACGATAAATTAAATTATATTCATTGGAAATGGTTCCTTAAGTAGAAATTTCTCATTCATCTTATGAGTGTCATATTTATTATAACTTGGACGAAAAGGAGACTGTCTCTGTTCTGTCTTTCACTTCACTTGTATTGGTCTGTGGTAAAGAACTCCAATGAAAAATTTGCTTACCCTCTGGTCATTGAATAACTAAATCGCCCTTCTGTTGCTTTAACACATTGTAACCGTACTCAACCAGACTGATTGACCATCCCAGTACCAAGAGAGGCCGGGGTTCAATGCAAGACGAGTTGTAGCACAACACACTAGACAGCCGACAATTTACCTTTTAAAGGCATTTTCGACTTTCACGGAGATCAGACTCATTGTAAACGCTGTGCATGTTGGTTAAAGTGTAAATAACCTTTAAAAGTCTGTTATAGTGCGCTGCGCCATAACACGCCTTGCTTTGAATCCCTGCTTTAATCTAGACACAGTCTGGCATCTAACCTTACAGTTGAGGTTCAATGCCACCTTACATCTTCACTTACACGGAAGAAATGTCACACTTTTTCACACTGATTCCTCACACTCAATCTACTTGCTTTGAGTCCACCAAAAGATATGTTCCAAATTGGAGTTTATTTTTCGCCAAAAAGGTCTCCCAAATGTTGCCTCCCAATTACAGCATTCATAGTATCAGAGATGGAACAGAAAAACTTGAGGAAAATATCACTGTCCTTTGAGGTTGTTTGTCTTCTGTAATTCTGAGCTAACCATGGTCCAAGTTGGAATTACCATCACAGAGGACTCAGACGTTAATTAGAGAATGCAAATTGCGTGTTTCTGGTCCAAGGCTGACACAGAAGGCCCTGTACACAGACTCCTTTGTACTCTGTCCTTTTCCCTCTCCTTTGTAGTGCATGAAGCAGAACAGGACAGGACTGTGTATGCAGTAAACACACCACACACACACACACACACACACACACACACACACACACACACACACACACACACACACACACACACACACACACACACACACACACACACACACACACACACACACACACACCACTTCAGGAATAAGTGCAACCAGGGTTGTTTAATTTCCCTTTCAAACTCATGGCAGTTGGGAAGGAAGTGCAAACTTCCAAAAAGTTCATAAAAATAGAAAAGAACACAGACAGAGAGAAAGACCCCCCCCCCCCACACACACACAGAGAAACTCGACTCCCAGCCACAAACTCAAGTTGATGGTTGAGGGCGAATTATGCTTACTTATGCATAAATTATTCAGAATGCAATACAGTGTACCAGATAGCATCGGGGGGGGGGGGGGGGGGATCCTTCCGGCTCCTACTTGCCTCGTCGCACCACATCCTGTGACTGTGCATTTACACCATGTCATCATCACAGTGGATGCACACTCCAACGCACCCATTACCAGCGTGCCATGCTACTGGAATGAAACATGGACAGGGGACAGAAAGTAGTTCCACTTTTAATTTTTTGGCACGGGGTGGCGAGGCAGGTGTCAGGCAGCGGCGGCACGCTACCCGTTCAAGGTGTCCCATGGGAGCTGTCAGAGTCAGACCTCTTTGTGCCCTGATGCACGCATTAACACCCGACAACACTTCCCTGTGGCACATGGCAAAGAGAAATGTTAGTTTTGCACTACGCATTAGTGTCACCGGTGTAATAACTTTCAGCAGGTGTGCCACACTCTATATCCTCCCCCATTTAAGATGGCTTTCAAGCGTACACTTTGTCCAGGCAGACGCTGCTTGCGATGTCAACCAGAGAGAAAAAAGTGAAGAACGAGAGAAATACTTGGTAAACTAGAGGGAGTCTATTACAATCTCTCTCTTTTTTTTGCACGGATTTGGAAATTTACTCAGAGCTTCAGGCTTCATATATTTCGTTTGGAACATGGTGAAATATTGCTGAGTTCCACGAAGTGCATCAGGCCGTCATTTTTTGCTGTGCATACAATTTTGGAGATGTCGGAGCAAACTTGCAGACTCTTTGGAGAAATACTTTCATTATGATTGTATAATGAGTAAAAATACATTTCCCGACCTAGTCTCTCTGTTCAAAGTATGACATCAATCAAACAAACACACACACATACACACACACACATTTGGTGCACACATGCAAGCGCTTGCACACACACACAAACAGTATTAATTCAGTAATGAAAGAAAACAAATTACCCCATCAATTTTGACAAGTTAATATTTTCTGGTTTTCAGCCTTATGCCCTCTAGCCTACAGTGCCATGTATTAATTTCTCTCTTCCAGAAATGTTTCCCTTTCAAAACTGCTCTGCAAAGCCCAGACAACAACTCAAGCACCATAAGCACCATTGTTTCAACCCGTTGAACAAGGCTAACCGCCACGTCTCTCAGCACGTGAAATGACCTGAAGCATACTACGAATGACAGCAGGCATATGTAATAGTCTGTGAAGACAACATCCCGGGACTTTATGACCCATGGCCCCTCAACATCTCTCGATGCCTCTCAGCGACCCAGCAGTCGTGCATTGTGGGGCTCTTGGGGGAAGCGGGAAGGGGTTAATGACTCTCGTCTCTCTGGTTTGGCGAAGTCGACGCAGGCCCAGCCCGCTGCTTATTAATCTTCATTCTCACTGTGTCTTTAATCCTCCCCTGCTTAATTATAAATCTGCCCGACTGTCGTGGGCGACTCGCAAACCCAAGAGCCTCACTTAATATTTCATGCAGCGTCCTCTCGGCGATGCAGGCAACCAACAATTAGCCCTCCTACAGGGACCCGTCCAGGCTAGATAGCCTCTCTCTCCATGTGTGTTAAGACTGGAGCCATTTACCAAAAGAGAGATGGTTGTTGTAGTTTTATTCCTCCATCTCTCATAGTGTCCAAGCAGAGGAGCTATAGGAATTAAACATTGCTTAGGTTTGATGTTTTATGCTTCAGTCTCACATCGCAGATTTATGGCCGCAGCATTAACCAAATTGTCCTTTGTTCTTGACCACTGCTGCAAGAAAAAAATTGAAACTGATCTGAAGCCATGGTTGTTGTTTAGATTAAAAAGTAATTTTCACCTCAAAAAGGGCAATTAAATATTTCTGGCAACCCAGACGTAATTGATTATTTTGGTTCCGCTTCCACGGTCATCATGAACTGCCCCTCTGATTCCAGGTTTTAGTGGAAATACCTACATTTTCATCAACAAGCTCTCACAGTCTCACGCCAGAATTAGACGTTCATCCAGGTTTCTCAAACATCAAATTTAACCCTCTGTTGTGTTAGTTTCATGTTAATTAATACTGTGTTCCTGGTCCAAAATGACCGCCCCATTATAGCTGATTATAAATCCATATTAATACATATATTATCACCTAGTGTTGTGTTAGATCTTTTATCAACTTAAGTTCTTGTGATCATTACAAGTTTCAAACTATTATTTGCTTTTTATTGCCTGTAGGCCTCATTGACCTGAGCTCATGTGTCACGATCGCTATCTTCAAACTCCCGATCATAAATAAGCCAAGGCGCAGCGTGCATGGAATTCCACATCTTTTAATGAAAATGAAACGCAACAAAACAGGAGAAAAATGAACCGTGACGTTCTGGGGCTGCTCACCGGCAGCTACACAAAAACAAGATCCCACAATCACAGGTGGAAAAAGGGCTGCCTAAGTATGATTCCCAATCAGAGACAACGATAGACAGCTGCCTCTGATTAGGAACCATACTCGGCCAAAAACAAAGAAATAAACAACATAGAATGCCCACCCCACATCACACCCTGACCTAACCAAATAGAGAAATAAAATGGTTCTCTAAGGTCAGGGCGTGACATCATGCAACTAGTTTTTGAGTAAAAAAAGCATAATGTATGGATTATTTTGACTATAACAAATACTCAGATGAAACATATTGTGCTATTTATCACAGACTACTTCACTGTCAGTTTTCTGGCCTCTCTCCTCACCAGGGTCATTATCAAAGATCTGATCAACAGCTTCACATACAGTATGTTGTTTGGTCATTGTGCTGCCACAGAATTACAGTAATTGTGAGTAAGGCCTCAAAAAAAATGTATATACCAGAGCTACGTGAAAAGTTCGATATATTATTGAAACAATGTTGCGATTGTTTGTGAGAAAGCCAACAGGTGTGGTTCCCGTGGGGGAAAGATTCCTGTGGGGGTTGCCATGGAAGCCAAGAAGGGGAGTGTGAAGTGTGTGCTCAAACACACGTGCATTTGTCAAATTTTATTTAACTAGGCAAGTCAGTTAATAAGAACAAATTCTTATTTACAACGACGGTCTAGGAACGGTGGGTTAACTGCCTTGTTCAGGAGGAGAACGACATATTTTTTCCTTGTCAGCTCAGGAATTCAAACCAGCAACCTTTCGGTTAATGGTCCAGCGCTCTAACCATTAGGCTACCTGCCACCCCATGTAGGGGTCTGGGAGAGGAAGTGTGTCCATTTGATGAATGGGCATGTGCCTGAACTACATTTTATACACTAATAGTAGTCTCACCTTTTCATTTCTAATGACCGGTCATTTTTGACCAGGAACATCACAGGTGTACAAAAGTTTTAAAAAACACACAAAATGTATTGAAAATCATAAAAATGTATTTTGTGTGTTCAGATGCCCCGTGTGAACAAAGTCATGGAACCTTGTGACAATCAGATTAAATGAACTACATTTTCAGAGAGAACTTTTAAAACGGTCCAATTCGACCGGAACACAACAGGAGGGTTAAAGTTGTTCCAAAGGTTAAGTTTAGCATGAACCTTTAATGGTTAAGGGTTAAGGTTTGGGATAGGCTTAAAACAAAAATCTCTGGATATGAACATGCAATCTCTATCACCAGAGACTATCCCTGTCCACAACACCCTATCAAAACCGAAACCTGTTTGAAGGTAACAGCTCTCACTGTTGACCTTAGTGGCTGTTTCCACGTCATCTCCTGACGTCCTCAGACATGGATGGACGTTGAATACTGACTTGTATCACGGGTGACCTGGCTCATCCCCCACCCATTCACTGCAGCATTTGATGGTTTAATCAAACACACAGAGAGGGAGTCAAGGAGCGAGGGAGTGTGAGAGAGGTGGATGGATGGATTGAGAGGAGGGAAAAGTCCTAAACTTCCAAAGGTGTCTTCAAGTGCACCATTCAAATCAGTAACCACTGTTAAAGGAGAGAACACCCATATCATGCAACCTCCATACAGTATGTGCTTAGTAAGCAGAGGTAATCCTCATATGCTCTATGCAAACATACAATATGGGCAGAAAGAGGAGGAAGGGAAGCGCTACTAAGGTACACAAAAGTACATTTTGGTAGACAGAAGGTGCTCTTTGGTAAAATATGGGCAATTCCACGGTCACTGTTACGCCTGCTCCCGCTTTCCCTCTCTGGTGCTGGAGGGTGCCAGGCTGCCCTTCATTACGCACACCTGTCACCATCATTACGCGCAGCTGCGCAATTTTGGACTCACCTGGACTCCATTACTTTGTTGATTACCCCCTCCATATCAGTCTGCTCCTCACTTTGTTCCGTGTCAGCATTGATGTCGTTATTTTTCCCCTGTCCAGACGCTGTTCCTGTTCTGTTTCATGTCTGTTGTTTATTAAATGTTCACTCCCTGTACCTGCTTCTCGTCTCCAGCGTCGATCCTCAAAGTCACAGAATAACAATGAGACAGAGGTTTTACTTTAAAAGTATGCCAAACAAAAAACATAGGTTTTATGTTTGGCATACTCAAGGCGAGAATCTTGATTACATACTCCTCGCGTCCTCTCTCCTTGCCTCCTTCTCAAAACCTATTGGATGAGAAAGCCAAATGGTTTACTCTACTTGTTTTTTAATGTACTGTATTGTGCTCTACTGTTCTATACCGTATTGTACTGTTTTGTCCATACTTGTGAAACAGATATCTATGATTGGTTCAGTACATTAAAACACAAGTAAAGACCCCTGTCAACCAATAACAACATTAATATTTAGTTTTAGCATAAATTATTTTGCCTCCTGTAAGTTTAAGAAATATTGCCATGCGTCTTGTCATTCTGTTAGCAAAAATCCACATAAGACATTTACACATTTCTTTCCCTCATGAGGAGGAAGGATAATGAAAGTTCACAGAAGTTGTTGTTTCTACTGATCACAATTTGGTTTGATTTATTAAGTCATTAAAACGCATCATTCTGTTACCAAATCAGTAACAGAATTACCCAAAAATCTGTAGCATAATGACTGCAATTGAACTGGCTAAAATGGGAATTCCTAGTAGTCACAATCCACAGTTGGGTCACCTGCTACTGTGTTTGGCGAATGCCAGGAAAATGCTAACTGCCCGAATGCGTAGTGCCAACTGTAAACTTTGGTGGAGGAGGAATAATGGTCTGGGGCTGTTTTTCATGGTTCAGGACATGCCCCTTAGTTCCAGTGAAGGGAAATCTTAACGATACAGCATACAATGACGTTCTACACAATTCTGTGATTCCAACTTAGTGGAAACAGCTTGGGGCAGTCCTTTCCTGTTTGAGCATGACAATGCCCCTGTGCACAAACCGAGGTTCATACAGAAACGGTTTGTCGAGATTGGTGTGGAAGAACTTGACTGGCCAGCACAAAGCCCTCTTCCTGACATCATGCTACACATCGGGACAACTTCCTGCTTACAAATCTTAACAACAAAACTGCTAAGACCACCTCTATAGACCCTTGACAATTTGCGACCTTGCTTGAAGCATGTTTTGTTCAGGTACAAAATAACAAAGATGATCCAGGAACATGTTCTACTTGTTGAAATCAGGAAGCTCATTTACTCATTTTGAGGAGAGCCTCACCGAATATGATATCATATAGCTGATTCTACCTGTGAGGGGTTTATATCAAAACTTCACAGGGCAGCTACTATTGGCCTCATCACATATAAGGCTGAAATCTTTCAAACCCCCCATGAGGAATGATACTAGGCTTATAACGACAGGTCTGCAGTACTTTATGACACGGCATTGACCTCTCACCTCTGAGAGTGGCTGGTGGCTCCTCCATAGACACACTGTTGATGACCTTGGTGTAATCTTGCTGACCAGCACAGTAGAGCAATGCCCAGGGGGACATTCAGGGGACAGGCCACCCCGGTCTACACTGGGACCGACCGGGTCAGGTCAGACTTGATAAGCCAGACTTATGCATGTGGATCTGACCCACTAGGTCAAACCCACAGCCCCTGGTACGGCACTGAGGGATTGGGTTGGGTCAGATGTTGTAGTATGCTGTGTTAATACGGTTCTGTGGTATGCATATCTCTGAAAAGGATGTACATGTTCCACTCATCCTTCATGTGCATGCCACTATCAAACTATATTCCCAACAATGAAAACAATAGGTTTCGGTCAGTCCCAAGGCTACTCTCTGTACAGTTTGCAGGTTTGGTTTGCATGTCCAATTGATTTGATATCCACGTACCTGTCAGTTAAGTCACACACTGTATATCAATCATTAATTAGCAATTTTGTATACCATTTGTGCATTATTTGAATACTCAGTGAACCAGTCTTTCAGCTTAGTTTGTCGTTGTCCACCTTCTTAGGTACCAAACCAACCAAGACGCTAAAGTATTGTCTTGACTGATTAATAGATATGATTCTGAGTGCCGAGAGAGGAAAACACAACGTTAGTTTGGCACGGCAGGGTTTCGAGAAGGAATTTTTAAATTAAAGGGAGCTTTTTTTTCGTTGACTAGTTATATACAATACTTAATAAAGTAGGCATTTCATTCATATTCATATTTCTCATACAAACACTATAGTCATCATTATCATGATTCATTGATCTATACAGTACAGAAGTATAAACACAACATGTAAAGTGTTTGTCCCATGTTTCATGAGCTGAAATAAAAGATCCCAGAAATGTTTGTGTACAAATTTGTTTACATTCCTGTTAGTGAGATAATCCATCCACTTGAGAGTTGTGGCATATGAAGAAGCTGATTAAACAGCATGATCATTAAACAGGTGCATCTTGTGCTGGGGACAATAAAAGGCCACTCTAAAAGGTGCAGTTTTGTCACATAACACAATACCATAGATGTCTCAGGTTTTGAGGAAGCGTATAATTGGCATGCTGACTGCAGAAATGTACACCAGAGCTGTTGCCAGAGGAGTTAATGTTCATTTCTCTACCATAAGCCGCCTCCAACATCATTTTAGAGAATTTGCCAGTACGTCCAACCGTCCTCAAAACTGCAGACCACGTTTAACCACGCTTGCACAGGACCTCCACATCCGGCTTCTTCACCTCCGGGATGTGCTCTTCACGGATGAATCCCGGTATCCACTGCACCGGGAAGATGGCAGAAGTGTATGGTGTAGTGTGGGTGAGCGGTTTGCTGATGTGAACATTGTGAACAGAGTTCCCCATGGTGGCGGTGGGGATATGGTATGGGCAGGCATAAGCTACAGATAATGAACACATTTGCATTTTATTGATGGCAATTTGAACGCACAGTGATACCGTGACAAAATCCTGAGGCAAATTGTCATGCCATTCTTCCGCCGCCAAGACCTCATGTTTCAGCATGATCAAATCAAATTGTATTAGTCACATGCGCCGAATACAGAAGGTGTAGACCTTACAGTGAAATGCTTACTTACAAGCCCCTAAACAACAATGCAGTTAAAAAAATACAGATAAGAAATAAAAGTAACAAGTAATTAAAGAGCAGCAGTAAAATAACAATAGTGAGACTTTATACAGGGGGGTACCGGTACAGAGACAATGTGCGGGGGGCACTGGTTAGTTGAGGTAATATGTACATGTAGGTAGAGTTATTAAAGTGACTATGCATAGATATAACAATGGAGAGTAGCAGCGGTGTAAAAGAGGGGGGTGGCTTGGGAGTAGAAGCTATTTAGAAGCATCTTGGACCTAGACTTGGTGCTCCGGTACCGCTTGCCATGCGATAGCAGAGAGAAAAGTAAATGACTGGGGTGGCTGGAGTTTTTGACAATTCTTAGGGCCTTCCTCTGACACCGCCTGGTATAGAGGTCCTGGATGGCAGGAAGCATTTCCCCAGTGATGTACTGGGCCGTTTGCACTACCCTCTTTAGTGCCTTGCAGTCAGAGGCCAAGCAGTTGCCATACCAGGCAGTGATGCAACCAGTCAGGATTCTCTCGATGGTGCAGCTGAAGAACCTTTTGAGGATCTGAGGACCCATGCCAAATCTTTTCAGTCTCCTGAGGGGGAATAGGTTTTGTCATGCCCTCTTCACGACTGTCTTGGTGTGCTTGGACCATGTTAGTTTGTTGGTGATGTGGACACCAAGGAACTTGAAGCTCTCAACCTGCTCCACTGCAGCCCCATCGATGAGAATGGGGGCATGCTCGGTCCTCTTTTTCCTGTCGTCCACAATCATCTCCTTTGTCTTGATCACATTGAGGGAGAGGTTGTTGTCCTGGCACCACACGGCCAGGACTCTGACCTCCTTCCTACAGGCTGTCTCGTTGTTGTTGGTGATCAGGCCTACCAGTGTTGTGTCATCGGTAAACTTCCATGATAATGCACGGATTATGATATGATAATGATAATGCCCATGTCACAAGGATCTGTACACAATTCCTGGAAGCTGAAAATGTCCCAGTTCTTCCATGGCATGCATACTCACCAGACATGTCATCCATTGAGCATGTTTGGGATGCTCTGGTTCGAGGTGTACGACAGCTTGTTCCAGTTTCCACCAATATCCAGCAAATTCGCACAGCCACTGAAGAGGAGTGGGACAACATTCCACAGGCCACAATCAACAGTCTGATCAACTATGCGAAGGATATATGTCGCGCTGCATGAGGCAAATAGTGGTCACACCAGATACTGACTGCTTTTCTGATCCACGCCCATACCTTTGTGACCAACAGATGCATATTTGTATTCCCAATCATGTAGATTTGATAGACTAATTTATTTCAATTGACTAATTTCCTTCTATGAACTGTAACTCAGTAAAATATTTGTAATTGTTGAATATTGTGTTTATATTTATGTTCAGTGTAGAACAGTTCCAGCATGGGTAGAAATCAAAGGAGGTTGGTGGCAGCTTAATTGGGGAGGACGGGCTCGTGGTCATGACTCGAGCAGAATCAGTGGAATGGTATCAAATACATGGTTTGTTGTCATTCCATTGGCTCCGTTCCAAACAGTATCAGCCGCCCTCCCCTCAGCAGCCTCCACTAGTAGAAATTCAAAATGTCCAAATAAAGACTGAGTTTACAAAACATTAGGAACACCTGCTCTTCCATGACATAGACTGACCAGGTATACAATCTAGGTGAAAGCTATGATCCCTTATTGATTTCACTTGTTACATCCACTTCAATCAGTATAGGTGAAGGGTAGGAGAACCGTTGAAGAAGGATTTTAAGCCTTGAAACAATTGAGACATGGATTGTGTATGCCTGCCATTCAGAGGGTGAATGGGCAAGACAAAAGGTTTAAGTGCCTTTGAACAGGTTTGATAGTAGGTACGAGGTGCACCGGTTTCAGTGTGTCAAGAACTGCAATGCTGCTGGGTTTTTCATGCACAACAGTTTCCCATATCAAGAATGGTCCACCACCCAAAGGACATCCAGTCCGCTTGTCACAACTGTGGGAAGCATTGGAGTCAGCATGTGGAATGCTTTCAACACCTTGAAATTATTCTGATGACAAAAGGGGGTGCAACTCAATATTAGGAAGGTGTTCCTGATGTTTTATACACTCAGTGTAAATAAAGTATATCACAAAATATTTGTTTTCCATATTCTAAGAAGATGGCACAAAAAACAATGGTTGTTGCGGGACTGAAAAACAATGTGCCTTTAACAAAAGACACATAAGTCATGACTTTACCAAACAGTCTCAACACCTGCAGTTTGCACTCTCAGAACCAGCAGCAGAATAAGCAGCCATTTCTCAACACAGCAGTGGCACATTATATTTGTTAAAAAATACTTTTCACATCTGTATTCCACCCAGTGAGTCTGCAACAAAAATCTGTTGTAGTAATGTTAACATTCTGTCCACCTATGACATCTCCCGGAGTGATTTCTTTCAAAATCATTTTCAATCATTTTCGTTTCCCAATGACAGTTGAAATTTACCACAGTGATGAATATTTTAGAGGGAGAATGGTCAAACCCAGACACTGAGATGTTATTTAAATACGTTAAACCCCAAGTCCATCCGTTAATAGACATTTCCACTCATGGAGTTTCAGGAGAAAGTTTCTCAGAATAACGAAAACTTTTGGCTGTGTGCCACTCAAGAACGACCGGAATATGAAATGTTTTTTTTAATCAACGTCGATATATTTAACCTATAAAAGTGTCTGGTTTTAATCTGGTCATTTAGGCCCTGCTGTTTAGAGAAACAAATATTAAGCTACTGTCAGACGCTGTTATTCCTAGTTATAATACTATATCAAAGTGTTATTTATTTATCATGTAATTATTGGCAACACCTTTGACGATGCTTATCACAAATGCCTGTAAAAGCGACAGTTAATTTCACTGTCCTGTTCTGCTGATTTATCTTCAATTGTGTGTTCCTCTGTCTGATGTATAAATAAGTAAGCAAACACAGCATTTGAGCTGTTGGAAATGTCACGATCTGGACGTGAATGGTTCACGTCGACCTTGAATGTTCGTAATTCTACCATATTTTAATTACCGCTGTTCTATTTCGAAGTGCTCTTCAGATATTAGGCCGAAAGTGAGCGGTGGGTTGTCATGGAAATGTTTCATTACATGTTTAAACAAGTGTTATATTACTTCATCGACAACGGCATAAAGACATCACAACTGCACTTCCAAGTCAAGCATCACTCTCGGTTATCATCAACATTTTTACCTCTTACATCAGCCGGGCAAGTAGGGTTACAGTATCTCTAGAAAGTGCATGCACATTCTGTTTACTGCTCTCTTCAATTATTTATCTTTTTTTTTATACTGTTGTGATAGGCCACCCTGGGCGAACAGCAGGACATCTCATAAAAACTTAATCAGGACTCTGACCTAGCAAGAATCCCCCACAGTCCCACTGTCCCCCCATAAAATCTTCAACCAGATCGACCCATCCCTCAGGACCGGAGTCTACTTGCTAATGCCCAAACAGAAATGTAAGGAAGTCTGTGCGGTTACTCAGCGAGACACTTATAAGGACTAATTAATACTAAACTGTGGAAATAATTTAAGACAGCACCAATTATAATGTGTCGGTATCGCACCAGCCCAGCCTCGCAATGATCTCAATTATGGGGGACATGTTGTGGCAATGTCACTGCTGAGGGAGGGAGATAAAAACAATAATGAAAATGTCTTTGCCTGTTTTTTTGTTGTACGTAGACAGGAACAAAACAGTCAATACTTAAATAAATGGGATAAAAAGCACTGCCGGTTGTAGTCAACACATGGCCTAAACAAAATGAGAAAATGTAACCTGAGGACTTGGAAGTAAACTGTAAAAAACTTCACTCAGTGCGTTTTGTTCCCACCTGTTTTGGTGGTTTAAAGGAAGTATCTACAAGGTAGACTTGCAATCCAAACCTGCAGACCTGTTCTAGTCTCTCGTATGCTTTTGATTTCCAGCTTGAGAGGAAAGCACAGTCATGCTACAATAACAGAACATCGACGGGCTTCACTTACAGGAACAGAGAGTGATACAGCACTGACTTTAATACTTTATTCAACGATGCAACGTGTCAGAATCCATGGTTCACAAGTGCATGGAAAAAAAATAATAATGCAGAGTTGAAATCAAAACATTTAGAAGATTGTTTGAGGGTTAGTCAGATATTCGTGACAAGATTCGTTTTCACATTTGGAACGGTTAATATTTTTTTTCGTCTCCCTCCCTCTGGAGCGAACTCCAAATCAAACATAGCACTTAGGGGCATGCCCGACTTAGACATGAACCATCATTAATGATTAAAGCCTCATCCCCTATTCTGACCAGCGTACCAATCTTTGCACTGTGTAATGGGAGCCCTGAGTGGAAAGGGAGAGGAAAGCATGGCATTTGCATCAGGCAATCTCACACACGTCTCTCTGTTTAAAGGGAGGGATATTATGGTCTGTTTAACAGGGGATATTACCTGTTTACCCAGCTGCTAGGGGAAACCGGCATTTTGTTTGAGGTAAGACAAATATTCCCGGCGGCTGGGAGGATAAGGGAGCGGGGGAGCATTTTGGTTCTTATAATTCCATGGCATAATCCACTGGGAGAGACGGGGTCACGGCCCTGGAAGCAGAGGTGGAAATTGCACTGAGGACCAGACTGCCGGACCTGAGGAATGAGGATGCACTGGAATTGGAACTAAAGGAATACAGCTGCAGCTCTGAGTTAGGGCGGTGTCTATGGGCTGCATGCACGCTGCATTCTGATATTGCTTGTTGTCTTCCTGGCAAGTACAATGCATTGCCGCTTCACTGTCTATAGGAGACACATTTAAATCATACTAGTTTTCTATTTGTAACTGTACAAATGCGCACATTTTTTTCTAAACTGTTTTGTACAATGAGTATATTAGTGCTTAAGTCTATCTCTTCATTTTAAAGCTGAAGAGTTGCGTTGAGAAGGTTGAGTTTGGTTTGAAGTACAAACAGTTGAAGTACAGTTTAAAGAGTGCGTGCTACGCAGCAAAGGAGACAGACAGAAAAAAAGGTTGAAGCGCTCACTGTCGCATTTGTCCTCAACATGCTCTCACTCTTTAATGCAAGTAACCGTCGACAACTAAGCTCTTTGTAACTGCACATCAGCCCAATCTTAAGGAAGAAGTAGACTGAGGTAAACAATTCACCAACAATTCTTTAGAGCTTGCAAGAAAGGCCTTTCACTGTACTTGCGCAGACGACATTAACGCTTAAAACTAATCGGGAGTAGAAGATGAGAATACAGGAGTCACTGCAGCAGAGCCGGGTTTCCAATCCTGTGTCATTCCACTAATTTGACAGAAACTAAATCTGATCTTATGTAGCAAAGACATTTCCTCATCTGAAGGGCCTTGCTGTGTGGGCCTTTATCAAGATACATTGCAAATTTGTTCCTCGGATATTGCCTCTTGTCTGCAGAGTCCGTTCTAAATTTAGTGCAAGGTGTCCCTGCCCATCCAATATTAATGCTTGCAGACAAACACCAAATTAGGGGGGGAAGGAGAGGGAGAAGGTAGTCGCAGTCTACATTACAAGGGTATTAACCTCAGGCTGATTCATATACCCTTTGACTAAGGCCAGTGCCTCTGCTACTAATGCTTCCGCCAGACAGATTTGTCATAATGTGGATCCCTGGGAGTCAGGGCCACGTACATCAAACGGTGGTCAGTGAAAGTCAGAGAAATAATAAAGTACCTGAAACCTGTTTTTTTTCTAATGGATGTCATCTTTTCTGTCTCTCTCCATCTCTCCCTCTTTAGGAACAATATATCAGAGACCGCCAGAGCTGTTCTGCTAGTTTCCACAGCAACCGGCCTCATCACAGCCCCCCGAACCCCCCCCCCACACACACACACACACTCTCTCTCCCCTCTCCCATCCCTCCTCCAATAACCCCAGTCGCTGGTTCTTTACAAGTGGCCACTTGTCTCTTGCTGTGGAACCGTGGTGAGGTGAGCCTGTGTTAAAAGGGAGGGTCGACCGCATGATAAAAGACACCTAATTCTGCCCTGGGAAAAATATGACGCCATTAACACAAAAGGCTGGTCACGTAAGAATGAGGGATGGGGAGAGGACACGCACAGTCCGCAGTGAAAGGATAGAAACCTTATGTAGAGAAGGAATAAGGGATGAAGGGCAGATAATAGAGAGCATACAGAGAGGGGAAAGGATCATATATTATAGATCTAGTGTATGAGTGATGGAGATTAGACTTAGACTAACCGGGTCAAGTCAGACTTGCATAAGCAAGACGTATGCATGTGGAGCTGACTCACTAGGTCACACCCACAGCCCCTGGTACGGCACTGGAAGACTGGGGGATTGGGTTGGGTCAGATGATATAGTGTGCTGTGTTAATACGGTTCTGTTGTATGGATATCTCTGAAAAGGATGTACATGTTCCACCCATCATTCATGTGCATGCCACTATCAAACTGTATTCCAATAGATCTATAGATCTAGTGTATGAGTGTTGGAGATAGAGACTCAGAGGAATAGGGAAACTGTAAATAGGCAGGATATAAATAGTCAGGAAATAAATATCCACATGATTAGTTGTTTTAGTTTTTCAGGGGCCAAGAGTTTTCTGAAACCTCTGTTGAGCTCATGGTGCATTGCTTGATTTTTTTTGCTATTCACATTTCATCAGCCGACGCCATAGCACAGGTTCCATTTTCCTCGCACACAACCTTGGCTGGGGTGGATTCTGCATTATTTCACTCGGAGACAAGGGCAGGGTAGCCTTTCTGACTGCTGTAAAATTGATATACAATCATTATTCAACTTAATTGTGTTTGGGAGTAGAGGAGAGATGCTGCCTCTACCAAGTAGAGCCTACCAGTGACAATCCATCTAGCCTTCTAACATACCACCCTTCTCTCACATACTTAATAACATGGACGTCTGCCGGCTAAGGGAGAAATGGATGCGAATTTGGATGCGAATTTGTCTCCCTCACTGTGACACATGTCATAAAGAGTCATTTGCTGGAGCATGTAAACAAGGATATGAGTTATGGTCTCTGTGTAAGGGCTAGCCCGGACCTGTAGGAACCGTTGACCCTGCCGATATGGCGAGGTATTTCAATGAATTCATTATTCTGAGTGAGATGTACAGAACACAGACGTGGAACCTTGGGCAACAAGTGAGGCGTTTCAAATGGACCAACTAAAATGGCCGCCTGAATGAACATTGTTTTCGATGCAGATGATGAGAATGCATTGTAATCTTATGGAGCACAACCATAATGAGCCCTAATCCATTATTCAGG
This sequence comes from Salmo trutta, assembly GCF_901001165.1. Classification (NCBI taxonomy): domain Eukaryota; kingdom Metazoa; phylum Chordata; class Actinopteri; order Salmoniformes; family Salmonidae; genus Salmo; species Salmo trutta. The sequence continues at coordinate 48,359,753 of NC_042962.1, read as the reverse complement.
TCACTAACCATTTTTTGGGGGGACAGAAGAGCACAAGGGAAAGCTGTCAAGTATCCACTTGTCAAATTGTAAAAGGAAAACTGCCATAAAGGCAAACCTTTCCGCCACCACTCGACTCCCTTAGCAACCTGGGATGGAACCATTAAGCAGATGTCACCGTGAGTTCTGATATCATCATAAAAAAGTAACTGCCGTATTTCCCCATACCATGAGGGACATTTCCAGGACGTGGGAGTGGAAGACTGGGGGTGGAGGGGAATCAGACTGTGTCATTACACCCACTGATGTGTTTTGGCCCACATCATGATAGGAATGTGATATAAGAGCAGGACCTTCCACACAGGAATTGGGTCTCATATGATGGATGTCTGGATGAAAGCCCTCTTCACACCGAAGATATATCAGGTCGCCACAGAAAAGATGGTTGCCGGGCTAGTAGCATGCTCGAGTGGAATGGGGAGACCTTTATTATACAATACAAATGATAAGACTGCCAAGAGATTGAATAAAGCGACAGTTGGAGAATATAGAACCGGGAGAAAACAAACACAAAATAGCAGATAAGGGTGGTCATGGAATGGAGCTTGAATCCTTGATATTTCAAGCAGTAGTTGTTTGACGCATAAGTGTCGGGAGACTTTATTTCAACACAGGTGAAGTGAACTGTAAAGTAAAACAAGAAACAAGGATATCGCCCCATTAAATCTGATAGACCTCTTACAAAGTGCACAAATCACACCGTAGAGCTCTGGAGTACTTCTGAGAGGCTCAGTAGTGGACATAGAAAGCATGCTCTCAAAGAAGGGCCTAATTCACTTCTACATCACTCCCTTCCAGTTTCTGCTTCTCTTTTCATGTATTTTCTCAGCTAGAACCTCACTGCAAGTGGGAGGAATTAGTGCATTTAAAGGGTAGCATGGATGGGTTTTTGCTGTACACTCGAAACGGTTCTGAGAAAAGGGAGAAGGCGAGGGAAAATACACAAGTTGCCCACATGCATGCATGAATCGGTGGATAGCGGCCAAAGCCAGGACATTATCTTTCCAAAGCAGTGGGCCTTTGATGTAGCCCTGACGGTGGACTACACTGGAGCCTGGGCCCTCGCAGTGGGAACAGTGGATCTGGAGGCTGTCCCTTTGTGGATCAGGTTCCCGGACACAGAAAAGGTGGGTGGACGGAATGGATGCCGTCGGTCGTTGGTTGTTTTTCAGAGCTAGGTGTTACACGTTCAATTCTTTTTATACAGTGCCTTCAGAAAGTATTGACTTATTTCACATTTTCTTGTGCTACAGCTTGAATTCAAAATGGATTTAAAAAAAAAATTAGTCACCCATTTACACACAAAACTCCAAAATGACAAAGTGAAAAGATGTTTTTAGAAATTTTTGCTAATTTCTTAAATGAAATACAGAAATATCTAATTGAAATAAGTATCCACACCCCTTATAGTATCCACACCCCACACCCCTTTATGATACTCCAAATTCAGCTCAGGTGCACACCATTTCCTTTGATCATCCTTGAGATGTTATTACAACTTCATTGGAGTCCACCTGTGGCCAATTAAATTGTTTGGACATGATTTAGAAAGAAACACATCTGTCTATATAAGGTCCCACAGTTAAAAGTGCAAGAAACTATACCATGAAGTCCAAGGAACTGAGCCTTAGATCTCAGAGATTGAGAACTGTGATCAGGCATATATCAGGGGAAGGGTATAAAACAATTTCTAGAATGTTGAAAGTTTCCAAGAGCACAGTGGTCTACATAATTGGGAAATAATATGGAACTACCCAGACTCTGCATAGAGCTGGCCGTCCAACCAAACTGAGCAACCGGGCAAGGACCTTCGTGAGCGAGGTGACCAAGAACCCAATGACCACTCTGATATAACTGCATGTTGTTGTGTTACAGCCTGAATTCAAAATGGATTAAGTACATTTTTGGTCTGACCCATCTACACACAATGCCCCATAATGACAAAGTGAAAACATGGTTTTAGACATGTTTTATTATTTGTTGAAAATTAAACACAGTAATATGTGATTTACATAAGTATTCACACCTCTGAGTCAATACTTTGTAGAAGCACCTTTGATGGCGACCACAGCTTTCAGTCGTCTTGGGTATGTCTATCAACTTTCAAAAAAAATAAAAAATAAATAAACATTTGCATATTTTCTCTAGCTCTGTTAAGTAGGTGGGGACTGGTGTTGAACAGCAACCTTCAAGACTTTCCACAGATTTTCATCTGGATTCAAGCTTGGGCTTTGCCTGGGACTTTCACATTATTGTTTTGAAGCCATTGCAGATTTGCTTAGGCTGTTTGCTTGGAGTCATTGTCCAGTTGGAACTAAGGTCGTTTGCAATCTGAAGCAGGATCTCATCAAGGATTTTCTTGTATTTGGCTCAATTGATTGTTGCCTCTATCCTTACCAGTCTCCCAATCCCTGTCACTGAAAAGCATCCCCATAGCATGATGCTGCAACCACCATGCTTCACGGCAGGAATGATGTTAGACGGGTGATGAGCTGTGCCTGTTTTTTTCCAGACAATGCGCTTTGCATTCAGGACAAATAGTTACATTTTTGTCACATCAGACCACAGCATCGTTTTCACGTGCCTTTTTGTAAACTCCAGATATGTTGTCATGTTCCTTTTTCTCAGGAGTGGCTTCCGTCTGTCCACTCCCACAAATCCCAGATTGGTGAAGTGGTGTAGAGACTATTGTCCTTCTGGCAGGTTTTCCCATCTCAGCCAAAGAACTCTGTGGAATAAGTCAATGGATATAAATATATTCTGAAGGCACTGTGTATACTGTATACTGAACAAAAATATAAACGCAACATTTAAAGTGTTGGTCCCATGTTTCATGAGCTGAAATAAAAGATCCCTGAAATTTCCCATACACACAAAAAATGTATTTCTCAAAAATGTGCACAAATTTGTTTACATCCCTGTTAGTGAGCATTTCTCCTTTGCCAAGATAATCTATCCACCTGACAGGTGTGGCATATCAAGAAGCTGATTAAAAAGCATGATTATTACACAGGTGCCCCTTGTGCTGGGGACAATAAAAGGCCACTTTAAAATGTGCTGTTTTGTCACACAACACAACACCACAGATGTCAGAATTTTTTAGGGAGCATGCAACTGGCAAGCTGACTGCAAGAATGTCCGCCAGAGCTGTTGCAAGATAATTGAATGTTCATTTATGTTCTATAAGCCACCTCCAACGTCATTTTAAAGAATGTGGCAGTAAATCCAATTGGCCACACAACCGCAGACCACTTGTAACCACGCTAGCCCAGGACCTCCACATTGGACTTCTTTACTGGCGAGATCTTCTGCGACCAGCCAACCGGACAGCTGATGAAACTGTGGGTTTTCACAACTGAATAATTTGTGCACAAACTGTCAGAAACCATCTCAGGAAAGCTCATCCGTGTGCTTGTCGTCGTCCCCAGAGTCTTTACCTAACTGTAGTTCGGCGTCGAAACCGACTTCAGTGGGCAAATGCTCACCTTCAATGACCACTGACACGATGGAGAAGTGTGCTCTTCACGGATGAACTGTACCGGGTAGATGGCAGACAGGCCATAATCAACAGCCTGACCAACTCTGCGAAGGAGATTTGTCGGGCTGCATGAGGCAAATTGTTGTCACACCCGATACTGACTGGTTTTCTGATCCACACCCCTACCTTTTTTGTAAAGTATCTGTGATCTGTATTCCCAGTCATGAAATCCATAAATTAGGGCCTGATGAATTGATTTCAATTGAATGATTTCCTTATATGAACTGTAACTCAGTAAAATCTTTGACATTTTTGCATGTTGCATTTATATTTTTGTTCAGTGTATATTTTTTGATTGCAGACAGTGACAGATAATTCTAACTCAGCACTGCTGGTTTATGGAGCAAAGCCTCGTGTTCACTTCATTACGACAGTTCCAAAAGTCACAGAAAGTGCACAATACAGTACACTTAAAAAATTCACATGATTTGATAACTCTGTTCAAACAACTCCTGACTCTTGATCCTACACCACATGTAGGCACATACTTTCTATTTTACACTCTTCTACGTGTTTGCTGAGATTATTTTACTCCCACAACGGATACAGGTATGACCTGGAGTAATGAGAGTCGATCTGAAATCTTAGCAAATATGGGGAGCATCTTCTTGGAGCACTCCTGTGCCCTTCCCTGTCCACACCGCTCAGGTTGGTCCATTTATGCAGTCACTTAGCTGTTATTACATCCCCTGTGCCCTCTTTGTGACTATGTTAAAGTTCCTCTTTGTGCCTCATTGTAAAGCGCTGACTCAGGTGACCCCTCTCCCAGTGTCCTCTTGTTAACTATGATTTTACAGCATGAATGGTGATTACCCATACCACATGATGTGCAAGCAAATAGCAATGTGGGAGCTCCATCCCCTGCATGATTCTCCATGGATCCATAAGAATCCTGATTTAAAAACCATTGATAACACAGTTGGGCTAATTAGCACATTCATAAACACAAATATGCTGATTTTACAAACTGGACGCAGAAGAGCTGTATTCTTACACTATGGAAACCAAAGAAAACTAAAACTTCGCTATCATTTAATGTAAATATGAAGTACCTCTAGACTTGGGGTACTTGGGGTGAGCAAGTGTGGAACTCAGTGGTTGAAAAATAACTAAATTGTCATACTTGAGTAAAATGAAATGCTATACATCAAATTCCTTCTATTAAGCAAACAAGATGGCACAATTCATTTAACGGAGAGAGGGGCACACTCCAACATTCAGACATCATTTACAAACACAATATTTGTGTAGTGACTATGCCAGATCAAAGGCAGTAGGGATGACAACGCGTTATTATTGGTAGTTGCGTGAATTGGACCAAAATTCTGTCCTGCCTGAGCATTCGAAATGTAACAAGTCATTTTTGGTGTCACTGAAAATGTATGGGAGTAAAAAGTACATATTTTCTGTTAGGAATGTAGTGAAGTTAAAATTGACAAAAATATAAAACTCAGCAAAAAAAGAAACGTCCCTTTTCAGGACCGTGTCTTTCAAAGATAATTTGTTAAAATCCAAATAACTTCACAGATCTTCATTGTAAAGAGTTTAAACACTGTTTCCGATGCTTGTTCAATGAACCATAAACAATTAATGAACATGCATCTGTGGACCGGTCGTTAAGACACTAACAGCTTACAGACGGTAGGCAATTAAGGTCACAGTTATGAAAACGTAGGACACTAAAGAGGCCTTTCTACTGACTCTGAAAAACAGAAAAAGAAAGATGCCCAGGGTCCCTGCTCATCTGCATGAATGTGCCTTAGGCATGCTGCAAGGAGGAATGAGGACTGCAGATGTGGCCAGGGCAATAAATTGCAATGTATGTACTGTGAGACGCCTAAGACAGCGCTACAGGGAGACAGGACGGACAGCTGATCGTCCTCGCAGTGGCAGACCATGTGTAACAACACCTGCACAGGATCAGTACAGCCGAACATCACACCTACTGGACAGGTACAGGATGGCAACAACAACTGCCTGAGTTACACCAGGAATGCACAATCCCTCCATCAGTGCTCAGACTGTCCGCAATAGACTGAGAGAGGCTGGACTGAGGGCTTGTAGGCCTGTTGTGAGGCAGGTCCTCACCAGACATCACCGGCAACAATGTCACCTATGGGCACAAACCCACCGTCGTGGACCAGACAGGACTGGCAAAAAGTGCTCTTCACTGACGAGTCACGGTTTTTGTCTCACCAGGGGTGATGGTCGGATTCGCGTTTATCGCCGAAGGAATGAGCGTTACACCGAGGCCTGTACTCTGGAGCAGGATTGGAGGTGGAGGGTCCGTCATGGTCTGGGGCGGTGTGTCACAGTATCATCGGACTGAGCTTGTTGTCATTTCAGGCAATCTCAACGCTGTGCGTTACAGGGAAGACATCCTCCTCCCTCATGTGGTAACCTTCCTGCCTTCCTCATCCTTACCCTCCAGCATGACAATGCCATCAGCCATACTGCTCATGTTCAGTGTTCTGCCATGGTCAGCGAAGAGCCCGGATCTCAATCCCATTGAGCACGTCTGGGACCTGTTGGATCAGAGGGTGAGGGCTAGGGCCATTCCCCCCAGAAATATCTGGGAACTTGCAGGTGCCTTGGTGGAAGAGTGGGGCAACATCTCACAACAAGAACTGGCAAATCTGGTGCAGTCCATGAGGAGATGCACTGCAGTACTTAATGCAGCTGGTGGCCACACCAGATACTGACTGTTACTTTTCATTTTGACCCCCCCTTTGTTCAGGGACACATTATTCCATTTCTGTTAGTCACATGTCTGTGGAACTTGTTCAGTTTATGTCTCAGTTGTTGAATCTTGTTATGTTCATAGAAATATTTACACATTTTAAGTTTTCTGAAAATAGACACACTTGACAGTGAGAGGATGTTTCTTTTTTTTGCTGAGTTTAAATCGTAAGGTACAGATAACCCAGGAAACTACTTAAGTAGTATTTTAAAGTATTTTTACTTCAGTATTTTTACACCACTGGTGGTACTATAGTTCCTTGCAAGCATCAAAGAAGCTGATTATGAATCCATAATAGATCACAGTTCTGCCTTAAGCCCAGGCAGACCCAGACACACTCCAGTCAAGACTGGAGATGAAAACGCCATGAACAGGTGACTGATACATGACCAGATTTTGTTAATGACCACATCTTAGTGACAAATGACAGATAACAACATCTGCAATGTGAATTCATCTCCTACCACAGTCATTCCCGAAAACATGACCACAAATCAAGCCAGATCAAAGGAGCCGGGGTAATACCCATCAGGGATTCACACATTCTGAAAAATGGAGAGAAGAGAATAGAACCGGTGGCTTGAAGTACACCGTTGGAATCTTGTCACATCAGATAATACCCTTCTTTGATCAGTTGCCACCAAGAATGTCCTAACGGGTATACAGTAGCTACATGTGAGAGCCTTGGCCCTTAACAGTTCTAAACGTTGGAATTTACACAGTATATAGTATTTACAATAATAAGTATGTCATACGAGGTTCAACTACTGTTCCAATGTTTCTGTTGAAATCATATACTCAAAATGTTAAAGATTTTAACAATTCGTAAAGACTGAGGTTGTGTGCCGAAGTCAGGAGAAATTATATGAATATACAATAACCTCTATATCAAAGCCCTTAAGCAAGTGTCAAAAAATGAACTGTAGTTGCACAAACCTACATTTGTACACATTTTAAGACGAACAACCTCATTCTTTTAACTTCTTAACATCAATGGAATATTCACTTACATAGAGAAGCATTCTGCTGATGCTGAGAGCCAACACAAATGAATTAGTATGGTACTTGCTGTGTGCATTGTGCCCTGCGGATGACCGTTTAATCAGCACTGCATTTTAGGCTCTTAATCGAATAAAATTACATTTGACAATTTACCCCAATGCAGACTTCCATTTAATACTAGATTTAATAGAATTCAAGACCCCCCTTTGTTCCAGTTCTGCATCCCAAATGGCGCCCTATTCCCTTTGCAGTGCACCACTTTTGACCAGGGCCCATATGCCGTGATCAAAAGTAGTGGACTATATAAGGAATAGGGCACCATTTTAGATGAACTCTAGGAAGTCTATAAGCTGTAAATAAAGACATGGTCAAGGAATGGGATGTGAGATGTGCAATGCATAAGCAAAGTGTCCCTGCCTTCAAGGTGATTCCTCACGTACTGCACAAGGGTGAATGACACAAACTAAATGATTCCCGCAGAGACCCACCAAAATAAGAGAGGAGGCACAGGAGGATTTCCCATTTTGAACCACACGCCTTAGGTAGATGGTTAAAATATCTCTCCTCTCTCTCCCTATCTCCCCTGATGTAAACTTGTTTCAATTTTCAAAGTATCTCTTTGGTAATTCACTCTACTGCATTATTCTTAATTCAGAGTTGACACGTGATTTCTTAGAAACTAATAGATGGATCCAGAGGCTCATGCAGAATGAGAACATGATTAGCAATTACAGGTTACTACTGGGTACTCATCTGCTTTTTGTAATGAAATAAAGTTGCTGGAACTGTCAAGGCAAGCAGTGTGGTGTTACAAAAACAATGTACACAATCAGGAATAAAATGAAACCATCTTTCAGAGGTAATCATATTTTCAATTACTTGTACTTATTCTCTCTAGACATCCCATCTACCTACCTCTCTTTACCTATTATGATTTTTCTACTACTGTTAAATATGCTCGCACGTACGTACACAGACCAACTTAAAATGCAGGTGTCAGGAGTTTTTAGGCATATAATCATTGAATACCTTTCCAGTCGACATTCTAATAAACATACTGCATTCTTATTTTGGTATGACACCGGAGCAATCGATAAATAATTATATTTGTTTAATGGAATGCATATTTATTCATACATTGACCGATTCTCATCATCAAGCATTACAGCCTTTAATATAGGCAGGAATGTGTCAAAGACTACATGAAATCAAATATGGTAATGCAGTCATTTCACATATGTCACTAAATATTGATCATACTTCAAACGGGAAAGAAAAGGGATCTTGGAATATTCCACAACAAAAGGAAGGGAAGAAAATGAGCAAAGTCTTTGCAATCTTTAAAGGAAAAATTTTACCCAAAACCACAAATTCCTTTCATCTAAAGTGATAAATAATACTTATTTGTGAGAACAACATTTTTTGTGACAAATGTTTAATTTGGCGTTATAGTAAGGTTGGTAGCAACATGAAAAATCATTGCGTAAATCTGTTTTGCCGCTCAAGTCGACTACAAAATCTTGAATACAATGCTCTCTCTGTTGGCTGGATAGCTAGCTAGCCACATAAGTAGGTTTCTAAAATGCAAGTAAGCAAGAGTAGCTACACACAATATAACCAAAGACAATGTCAGCATGTAACCCTATTACAGGGGCTCAGTCACTGGCTTGCTGGTGCTCTTCCATGCCGTCCGTAGGAGTGGGTTGAATCACTGACGTGATCTTCCTGTCTGGGTTGGTGCCCCCCTTGGGTTGTGCCGTGGCGGAGATCTTTGTGGGCTATACTCGGCGTTGTCTCAGGATGGTAAGTTGGTGTTTGAAGATATCCCTTTAGTGGTGTGGGGGTTGTGCTTTGGCAAAGTGGGTGGGGTTATATCCTGCCTGTTTGGCCCTGTCTGGGGGTATCGTCGGATGGGGCCACAGTGTCTCCCGACCCCTCCTGTCTTAGTCTCCAGTATTTATGCTGCAGTAGTTTGTGTAGGGGGGCTAGGGTCAGTCTGTTATATCTGGAGTATTTCTCCTGTCTTATCCGGTGTCCTGTGTGAATTTAAGTATGCTCTCTCTATTTCTCTCTCTCTTTCTTTCTCTCCTTTCTATCTTGCTTTCTTTCTCTCTCTCGGAGGACCTGAGCCCTAGGACCCTGCCTCAGGACTACCTGGCCTAATGACTCCTTGCTGTCCCCAGTCCACCTGGCCGTGCTGCTGCTCCAGTTTCAACTGTTTTGCCTGCGGCTATGGAACCCTGATCTGTTCATCGGACGTGCTACCTGTCCCAGACCTGCTGTTTTCAACTCTCTAGAGACAGCAGGAGCGGTAGAGATACTCTGAATGATCGGCTATGAAAAGCCAACTGACATTTACTCCTGAGGTGCTGACCTGTTGCACCCTCGACAACAACTGTGATTATTATTATTTGACCCTGCTTGTCATCTATGAACATTTGAACATCTTGGTCATGTTCTGTTATAATCTCCACCCGGCACAGCCAGAAGAGGACTGGCCACCCCTCATAGCCCGGTTCCTCTCTAGGTTTCTTCCTAGGTTCTGGCCTTTCTAGGGAGTTTTTCCTAGCCACCGTGCTTCTACACCTGCATTACTTGCTGTTTGGGGTTTTAGGCTGGGTTTCTGTACAGCACGTTGAGATATCAGCTGATGTAAGAAGGGCTTTATAAATATATTTGATTTGATTTAAAGCATTGGCTGTAAAATTGCCTAAATAAACTTCACTATAATCTCACCAAGTTCAACCTTCAGCTCAATGTGCCTCACAGAGTGGAGCCTGACAAATACAACGGCAGATATACTTTTGAGGAGATGCTAACCCTAACCCATGCTATGTCAATGGACCACACGGGGCATTCTGAGCGAATCTGGGACAAGGAGCTTTCCCGTTCAAGGAGTGAATGGGAGTCTATTGGGTGCAAGCTCTAAAACCTAACATTAACATGAATTTTGTGAACAAGCAGTACAACATTACAAATCTTTTCAGAGATGTGAGATAATTACTTTTTTGAAATAATTACTTTTTTTTGGGGCTCCCGAGTGGTGCAGCGGTCTAAGGCACTACATCTCAGTGCTAGAGGTGTCACGACAGACCCTGGTTCGATCCTGAGCTGTGTCACAACCGGCCATGATTGGGAGTCCCATAGGGCAGTGCACAATTGGCCCAGTGTCATCGGGGTTAGGGTTTGGCCGGGGAGGTCGTCATTCTAAATGAGAATTTGTTCTGAATGTTTCCTCATCAATCTACACTCAATTCCCCATAATGACAAAGCAAAAACAGGTTGACATTTTTGCAAAAATATTAAGAAAACTGAAATATAACGTTTACATAAGTATTCAGACCCTTTACTCAGTACTTTGTTGAAGCACCTTTGGCAGCGATTACAGCGTCGAGTCTTCTTGGGTATGACACTGCAAGCTTAGCGTACCTGTATTTGGGGAGTTTCTCCCATTCTTTTCTGCAGATCCTCTCAAGCTCTGTCAGGTTGGATGTGGAGAGTTGCTGCACAGCTATTTTCAGGTCTCTCCAGAGATATTTGATCAGGTTCAAGTCCAGGCTTTGGCTGGGCCACTCAAGGACATTCAGAGACTTGTCCCGAAGCCATTCCTGCGTTGTCTTGGCTGTGTGCTTAGGTTCATTGTTGTTTTGTAATGTGAACATTCACCCCAGTCTGAGGTCCTAAGTGCTCCGGAGCAGGTTTTCATCAAGCATCTCTCTGTACTTGGCTCCGTTCATCTTTCCCTCGATCCTGACTAGTCTCCCAGTCCCTGCAGCTGAAAAACATCCCCGCAGCATGATGCTGCCACCACTATGCTTCGCCGTAGAGATAGTGCCAGATTTCCTCCATCTGTGATGCTTGGCATTCAGGCTAAAGAGTTAATTCTTGCTTTCATCAGACAATAAAATATTGTTTCTCTTGGTCTGAGAGTCTTTAGGTGCCTTTTGGTAAACTCCAAGTGGGCTATCTTGTGCCTTTTACTGATGAGTGGCTTCTGTCTGGCCACTCTACCATAAATGCTTGATTGGTGGAGTGCTGCAGAGATGGTTGTACTTCTGGAAGGTTATCCCATCTCCACAGAGGAACTCTTGAGCTCTGTCAGAGTGAGCATCGAGTTCTTGGTCACCTCCCTGTATCAGGTATCAAGGTGAAATCCAGATGCAAACCGTGTCAAAGTAACAATGTTTATTACTGCAACAGGGGCAAAGGTACTGGACGGCAGGCAGGCTCAGGGTCAGGTCAGGCAGAGGTTGGTATTCCAGAGTTGGGGCAAAGGTACAGGACGGTAGGCTCAGGATCAGGGGCAGGCAGAGTGGTCAGGAGTGTGGGTACAGGGTCAGGTCAGGCAAGGGTCAAAAACCAGGAGGACGAGAAAAGAGAGACTGGGGAAAAGCATGAGCTGACACAAAAATGCTGGTTGGCTTGACAAACAATATGAACTGGCAATAGACAAACAGAGAACACAGGTATAAAAACACGGGATAATGGTGAAGATGGGCAACACCTGGAGGGGGGTGCTGACAATTACAAAGACAGGTGAAACAGATCAGAGTGTGACACCCTGACCAAAGCCCTTCTCCCCCGATTGCTCAGTTTTGCCGGGCAGCCAGCTCTAGGAAGAGTCTTGGTGGTTCCAAACTTCTTCCATTTAAGAATGATGGAAGCCACTGTGTTCTTGGGGACCTTCGATGCTGCAGACATTTTTTGGTACCCCTTTCCAGATCTGTGCCTCGACCTTCGATCTCATGGCTTGGTTTTTGCTCTGACATGCACTGTCAATTGTGGGACCTTGTATAGAGAGGTGTGTGCCTTTCCAAATCATATTCAATCAATTTAATTTACCACAGCTGGATTCCAACCAAGTTGTAGAAACATCTCAAGGATGATCAATGGAAACAGGATGCACCTGAGCTCAATTTTGAGTCTCATAGCAAAGAGTCTGAATACTTATGTAAATAAGGTATTTCTGTTAAATATATTTAAGAATAAGGCTGTAACAAAATGTGGAAAAAGTCAAGGTGTCTGAATACTTTCCGAATGCACTGTATACACTGACTTTGAGAAGGGATGCATGAGGATTAGCTTAGCATCCGCGTGACGCAGCATGACAACGTGAATAAGTGAACGCGATTGGTTGACAGTCTGCTGGGTGGGGCGTTATATATTTCCTTCATTCATTGGATTCCTCTGTAATTTCTATAATATCTCTGACAACGACACCATGCAATGCACCCTCGATTAAAGATGCAGAATTTTTTTTTTCTAGACCCTCCGTTAAAAGACACATCTTCGAGATGGAATATCAAAAAAAGAATGGCTAATTCGAGAGAAGACATCCTCTTGAGTTATGACATGGGCCAGTATTGAAATCTGATATGTAGGATAGACCTTTTCACCATCTAAAAATCATATTCCTATTAACTTTCAGTGTAGTGAGAGCAACTTTATCACAGTGCCACGTCATACCGGCAGGATTTCTGCCTGCTTGAATGTCAATAACTCCGATACACATGATACACCCAGGGAATTGATAGAACATCACTCAGAGATGCACAAAAACACATAAAATGGGTGAACTTTTCCTTTAAGACAAGGCATCGTTACAAGCCTACCAACCTGTGGAGTTGAAATTGTAATTTAGTTTTGGGTACACGTGTATTTAATCCAGATGTGAGACTGAGTAGTAGTATATCATGTTTTTGTTACAGAATTGTGGTATTGGTGCCACTGAGATCAATTACATTTCTGGCACTTACTTCAAAGTGAGCTATGCTTCCTGTGACTAAATTGACAGATTGGAGAATCAGAAGAGCTTAATAAATCCTTTTTTTTCATATGTATGATTATAAGACTGGCATGACACATCCACACCTTGGGGAGCAAAACTGAGAAGCAACTGATGTTTGACTTGGAGTAACACATTTTGTATGCAAAGAAAAATAAATTACAGAAAATCACAGGAGCAAAATCCCTACCTGTCCAGGCCCAGTGCATTTATTGCAATTTTCTTGGCAGGATAATCAAAAGCCAACAAGTCACCATGAAGAAAGAGGGGTCATGAGGCAATATTACAGAGGGAAATCGAATGCCTGCCACCTGGCCACGTTTGTGACATTTAAAAACTTGAACATTTACACATATACCCACAAACGCACACCTGTCGACTTTCATAGGTGTTATGTTTCATTGAGTGTCACTGTTATGAACTGGGTTGTCGACAGTTCTCACCAAGCTCAACCCAGATTATTATTTTGAGGTTTGTTAACTTAATCCAATTACTGAACACTTTAAATGAAATTGCCCAGATGCCCTTTTTTTGCAGAACTTTAAGATGATTCAACGAGAGTGAAATCTTGAACATTAGGCAGTATGCTGCTTAAAGATATATTTGGAGATTTTGACGATGAGGCCCTTTATCTACTTCCCCAGAGTCAGATGAACTTGTGGATACCATTTTTATGTCTGTGTCCAGTATGAAGGAAGTTAGAGAGAGTTTTGCGAACCAATGCTAACTAATCTTAGCACAATGACTGGAAGTCTATGGGTATTGAGGCTCCCTCTAATTCCTTTCTCTTCTCCTGTTCTTCATCACCACCCTGTCTTTAACCAATATCAGTCATGTCCTGACTATGGCTGTAACCAATACACTCAAGCGCTTTGTCCATTCAGGAAACCACCAGCTTAAGGGCATTATGGAGGAGAATCACTGAATAACACCTCCAGCACCTCCTTGCCCATTTTCCTCCTTCCGATAAGTAATGTTCAATAGCTCTGCGACCACTCTCACCTGACAGGCCCTCTGCATAGAAATTAAGGCAGATTTGTGGGCTGTCTAACACGCTGCTCTCCCCCGTCACTTCTGTGATGACGAATCACGCGCGAGCCAGAGGTTCATGTGACCTTTTCCGATGCTCACGAGCAGCGGTAGTGACAGCCCACCACTGCAGTGACAAGGCCCATGTCATATCTTATTGAATGGCTTCACGTTGACATTTGGTAGGGTAACCTCGTCCCTCCCCTGATGGAATGATTGGTATTCGTGGCTGACGCTCCACATTTTGACCATGTGAATACGATTTATGTAATTTCTATCTGTTCTTGGGGCTGGAGATCACAGATAATGAAGGCTTCTGTGTGGTTCTTACAGACCAATGTTCTCTAGGCCTTCCAGGAATGGAGAGCTTTAAGTTAAAATTGTTATTCAAGTGAAAAGCGTATGCTGCAGATCAGATTGCAATATTTCTCAGAAATATATTTATCTGAAAACGAGTTGGTCTTTTTGTGATACGCATCACATAGTCTAAAACTAGAATAATCTTATCTATTAATTGATTTCCATTGTATTTCCTTTTTCATGTTCCTTTATGTGACCCATCTCTAAAGGGATCAAGGATGATGTCCTCAAACAGTAGTCATCCACAAGGCAGTAAGACACCCTTAAACTATTTCCCTACCACACGACCTACTGAGGTATTCACTGGACCCCAAGTACCAACCCATGTTGGTAGTGTGGGTAAATAAACTACCAAAATGATTTAAGACTTGCCAGTCTGGTTTAACGTGAGTTGAATCCCATTTTGCACTGTTTTGCTATGGCTTTAGCTCTTTTGCTATGGCTCTAGCAAGAGGGCAATATTTTATGAATGTAGTAGTGTTTCACCCACCTGGAAAGTTATGAGCTTTGGCTTGCACCTGGAATTGTTTATTTATGTCAGAGAGAAAAAAAATCACTTTCAACCCATATTATCTAGTACACAATACAAGTATAATAAAATCTCTACAAATATGATAATGAATATTACTTTTCATACTGCATATAATCTGTTTTGGAAACGTCTACCCCGAAAATTTCACCATCTTTATTACTTTACCAAACATATCACATTAGTGATAGTCAAAATAAATCAAATGTTTGACTTCCACACAAAATTACTTCTTTGCTTATTTTAGGTTTAAGGAAGTGTGTAGGTCGCATTCTTTATCGTAGAGCTATGAAAGTTATGTATTTAGATCTGCCTGCTCGAGACAAATTCAGTGATTGCTTTGCCATGTCTGTATCGTGAAGCGGTCGAGATGGATAAATGTTTTTCTTAGGACCGCCCCTTTCATGTAATGTTGCAGTGAAGTGATATAATGGATGTAATGATGTAGCCGACCAACAGAGGGAGGCAAATACAAGTTTATTCGACAGGACGTTTCCATGGTCCAAGGAAGGTCTGGATCAATGTTCCCTCTAAGCTGCGAGTAGCTCGAGACTGTAGCGCAGCTCCATCAGGACTGCTGCGCAGAAATATTAGCCCACAGAGAGCAGCATGAGATTGAACTTCACTCAACTTTCTAGAGCAGTGGTCACCAAGCGGTCGATTGCAAGCGGTCGATTGCGATCGACTGGTCGATCTCCAAGGCATTCCTAGTCGATCGCCAAACATTTTTGTAAAAAACCGAACGATAAAGCCTTGTGTTCATTTTTTTTTATTAGTCTCGGGCAGTTGGCTGTAGGTGCACCCGATTCAGCTGTCTGTGTGGGCTAAATTTTGACATTTTGAACCATTTAATGTGTCTGAAGGTACAAACTCCGCCTTCCCAGAGAGCAAAACAAGTGCACTCTTGGGCTACCGCTGGCCAATTGGATGGCTCAGATGACCGTGTCTGCAGAAATATAGCAGACAAAAGAAAACTACAGCGAAGTTGATACTGTGAGATTTCAAAACATTTAAAACCATGACTAGAGAGAGACTGTCAACGAATATAGCAAAGAGATCCTGTTTTTGAGTGAGTTCATGTTTAAGTTCTTACTCGTCACTGTCAACACTTTGTATTCAAGACTTTTATAAGCCACAAAATGTGTGTTCTTCCTATTTCCACTCAGTGCTACAACAGGCAATGCTGCAGTAATGAATGAGTAGGAAAGTATATATATAGGCTTGCGTTGTTATTATTAGCGGCCTGGGTCTTTTATCAAGGAATATTTCACTTTCTCTGTTCATAGGAGTAACAACATGAATTTGTGCATGAGGCAGAAATAATGCGGTGCGACTCGAGTTTCGCCATTTGGTCAATGTCAGTTTCGCCCTTTTTGGTCAGTGTCAGTGGAGGAAAGGGAGTGCGGAGGGATGTTGAAAGGCGGACCCTCAATCTGCTGCTCTCTCCCTCCACTGAGACAGACCATCAGATGCAGGCACCATCAGTCCAATAAAATTGAAATAAAATGCTAATTGTTTAAACGTATGCTCACAGCTGTGCTTCACAAGTAATAAAACAACGGATATATTACCGGTGTGATCAAAAAATATATATAATGTATTGGTCCTATAGCTTACTGCACAAACCTCATTGCTACAGTACTGTTTTAATTGGTTAATGTTGCATAGGCTTACATTTTTTAAGTCATGCTAAAAAATATCTGAGCGTAGATCTCGGCTTGCATTATTACTCAAAGTGATCTTGACTCAGAAAAGGTTGGTGACCACTGTTCTAGAGTTTTCCCTGTTAACACTATCAACGTTTCCCTATACTGTGGCAACTGTGATCGAATCAATGCATTATTATCCACTCTCAATGCAACATACAGAAACAAAACAAACTATGCAACACATTTTGTTGTAGGCATTCTATTGCATTGACATGCACTACTCAGCCTGTACTCTACACAGACTGGTGTGGCATAAACAATCAGAGATGCAGTAGGCCTATATGCAAATATACCATTGCCATATACGGATCTCTTCCATTTACTTTGAACTGGACTGTGTTTACAGCATGAGCAGTCATGAGTAAATCCAGCTGTTTTGAGATCAAAGCAAGAGCTGCATGTAGCCACGTGTGCCCTTTTGTTCATATCATTTTCTAGTTAGTGAGTTATTAGCCCAATATAGATAGTTTGTAGTCAGTAATAGGGGAATGATTGCATGCTACAAGAGCGCAAAATGTATACATTTCTAGACATCTTTGAAAAGCGAGTCAGGCTTGAGACAGGCTTGAATAAGCGAAGTAGCCAATAAGCAGAGGGTAGCATAATTTGTCTGATTCTCTGTGATAATGGTATGGGAATAAAAATACATTTTATTTTGTAAAGTGGTTTCTTGCATCAAACAACAAAACAACATTTTCAATCACCTCTTTGTCTGAAGGACAAGCGGATAAACAGGTTAATGTCAAGCCATGCCTGTTTTTTATCAAAGTCTCATGGAATATCGGTCTACATTGAACACCACACATTGGCTGCTACTGTAGGCTGAATGACGGAACAGATATTTCCAGGTAGACCTACATTTTGATCAAACAGCAACAGTAGTCTACATGGCCACTGTTAAAACTGTAACTTAAAGCGAATACAACCTCAGTGTTCACAGTAAACGCGTACTGGAATTGCACATAATTTTCAGAACGTTCAAGTTTGCGCTCAGCAGACCTGAAATTTGCTCAGTTAAGGAACATTGAACATTGGTCTTGATGGTTGTCTTCTGACTTATAAAACAGTGGGAATTCAATAAGATAAGTAAAGTCAACATATACATTTTTTAAGTACTTCTAGTGCCCAATTTCAGGAACTGTCAGCTTAAGAGGTTTTCAGTTATTCCCACAGGCTTGGCGAGGGTATAGAATTTTGTTCCCGACAGACACTATAACACAGATGAGAAAATCTCTCAATACAATAACACCATGAAAACAGACAGAGACGGCCTTCAGAGTAAAAAAGGAATTACAGAAGATAGGTTTTGTTCTATATTGTTTACACCTGAAGCGCCTTGAAGTTCAGAGTTGCAAAACATCATACTGAATTGAAAGGGGATCATTGAAAGGAAACAAAGTTTTACAGACTACTTCATTTCTGGCCTGCAGCCTCTGGCTAGCAGTTATCCACAATAACACAATAGCTTTTCACCCAAAATGTTTTATGTTGTTTATTTCTCTTTCCTTTATATGTCAGGAGTACACACATTTATTTATTGACATTTGATAGTCAATATACTGTATTGGGTATGCAACAACGAGACATCAGAGGCCTTACAGTAGATCAACAACATCAAGAGCATGTCAGCTTTGACCATTACAAAAATGCAATTTCATGACGTTTCACCATGTTTATCAGGAGCCATATTTAAATACATGGCTCTGCGCTTATCCTAACACAATTGCTAAGTACTTTTTGACAGAATTCAACTTGCATCTTAACTCAGACCTTCACACCACTTCAGATTCGCATTTACCTTAGCTAAAGTTTGTGCTCCACCTCAAGGGTATAAATAAGTGTGCCGAATGAACTATGCCTGGCTGTCAATCAACGCCGATAGCTAATCAGCAAACACTGTAGTACACTGGGGTCGACCAAGTGTAGCCGAACCAGAGAACTGGCTGTGACCCTCAGGCCATTTCGCTATAACCCAGTCAGACCCTCTTTTTATGGGCTTGTTATGTACATGCTACTCTTGTTTTTTTGCATGCCAAATAAATCATTCATGTGTAACAAAGACTCAAGAGAATCACTAAATAACACTAGTCAGAATAACTTCAACTCAAAGGGCTTGTGAGTTGCATGTGAATAAGGTATGATACATAATGAGTGCTCTCCCAAATGTTAAACCCTTGCCCACCTGGGTCCGTGTCTGAACCCCTGCTGCCCACCTGGGTCTGTGTCTAGCCAAAAGGTTGAGTCCCTAGGTGAAAAGCGCTCCATACAAGGGAGGCACTGAATCAAGTTGACAGGGTAATGCTTGAGGTGCCCATGAAAAAAAATATGATTCATGATTCCCAATTATGTTTTAATTTAAACAGGAAATGACCGCCTGCTTAGAAGCCTCGGCGACGGCAGCCATGAAGACGACCCATTGGCAGCCTGAGATAACACAACATCTGTCAATAACACCAGGCTAAAAGAGCAGCGCTACGTGCGACATTGAAGCACTCACTCCCTCAGCCCACTGTCCTCTCCAGCCCTCTTCAATAACATTTTCACAAATCACAAGCCATCGCCAGATAAATTCATTACATGTAGACCACTGAGAGCAATACGTTTTTTATGTGGTTAAAAAATTGAAAAATCAATGGGAAAGCGTTTAGATTTTCTTCAATTAGACTGACTGTAAGAGCCAGCAACCTGACTACTACAGTGGGAGAGATGGAAAAAGGCTAAAGAAAATACTAGGATTTCTTCAGCAATTTGTTTCTTGGCAGTATTTCTCAAATCGCTCAATACAATCTCCTAAAACTTTTCATTTATCAATCGGTTTTAAGTTACAGAACAAGAAAGCCAAGTCAGGGTGAAATCCTTCATTCATTAATGAAAGACATCCATTACTGTAGCAGAGCAATATAGTTAATATAAATAAATGAATTATCAAACCCACTTAACCAGGGTTTATTATGAGAGAGCAAGGCATAATTGTGTTTCTGATCAGCTCAGATGAATTCAGATGCAGGAGTCCCGAGTTATTTAGTTCCCCACCCCTTCTCACTTAAAAGCTAGTGCTAGGAACAGGGGGATATATCACTGGGCTTATTACCATGGCTTGGTATAATGATATTAAATATGAAAGGAGATATCCTAAACTCTGGTAAATTCTTTAACGGCTGACACTGTGCAGCAAGTCTCATCTTTACCATCTCCCATCAAGAGGTTAACAAGAAGCCAGAATTATTGGCGAAAATACTGAATGAGTCTTCCTAAATTGGACATGATTGGGGCTCAGCGGTTTAAGGGACTGCATCTTAGTGCTAGTGGCGTCACTACAGACCCTGGTTTGATTCCAGGCTGTATCACAACTGGCCATGATTGGGAGTCCCATAGAGCTGCGCACAATTGGCCCAGTGTTGTTAGGGTTTGGCCGGTGTAGGGTATCATTGTAAATAAGAATTTGTTCTTAACTGACTTGCCTAGTTAAAAAAAAAAAAAAGGTGTTTGGCGATGGTAAACTTCAGACCCATTTATTGAAAGTTACTGTTTAACCCTCACACCCAAATGTTTAAGGTAGTATTTTTTCTCTCATCATACTGTCAGTACTATGTATTAATGGCCAATATATATAAATCACTTTTATGACATTAATATTTGGTCTTCCATTCAAATGAGCAGAGAACATTTCGGGAATTAACTGCACTATTTTGCTTTGGAATACATCAACAGAACACTGGCACGTACATCCCATTTAGGGAATATTACCATTATGAATCAAGAGAAAACAATAAGCTTTGTGAGGAGGCCCATTTGTGTCAGAATGTCTTTTCAATCATCATTGACGACCCAGAAGTGAAATTCCCAAGGCGGGAACTCTGCATCGTCTGACAGTTTCCAGATATTCTATTTGCCATTCAGCACAAGTCCAGGACATGAGGAGGAGTGGGATGAGGAAGTGATGGCAGACAGGGGCGTTTTTTGATAATGGAAAGCATCATGGTCGTCTGGAGGCATACGTTACGGAGCGCCCGCACGCCTGCAACATTCCACATTCCACGAATAGAAGCCTCTTAGGAGTGTTTTACACCACTATGGCTCCCTAGCTCCGTCTAGTAGAAACCATGCTTTTAATGTGGATTAAATAATCATCCCATTGTTCCACCAGAGCGTGTAACAACGTGGAATTTGCAAGCGGGGCCGTGCGACACCTAACGCAATGTGAGGCTATGGTGTTTCCTTTTATTTATTGATGTCATCGGGAACGCTTACACACTGAGACAGGCCAGCCTGAGGTACCCTCATCTGTGTCAAAAAGCCATTGGTAAACACGCTACTGATGGAGGGTGATCGCCCAGTGATCGGGAAAGACATGAATAGGGAGAATCACATACAAATCAGTGATGTGTTTGTGGATGCATATAGGGAACCTATGCATCTTTACGGTCTAAATTAGCCTTGCACGTATTGAGCATCAGTTAAGCACCACAAACCACCCTCCTCAGTCCTGCACCTGTTTCCGTTCTACGACCTACGCACGTACACACACCAGCTCCGTGTGATGTTTGCGTACAATGGAAATATTGACTTTGTATGACTCACTGTGTATGACAGAGGTCCTGTAGACTGTAGCCTATTTTTACCAGCAAGATTTCAGGAGGGTGAATCAGGCCAGGATATAATCCATCAAATCTGTGCCGAGCAATTACAGAGAACATCTGACACATATGACGCTAGCAATTAAGAGCGTTAGGCCAGTAACCGATAGGTTGCTGGTTCGAATCCCTGAGCTGACTAGTTG
Source organism: Salmo trutta (assembly GCF_901001165.1). NCBI lineage: Eukaryota > Metazoa > Chordata > Actinopteri > Salmoniformes > Salmonidae > Salmo > Salmo trutta. Next base: position 48,338,242 of record NC_042962.1, on the reverse strand, counting down.
AAAAATCTGGCGAAGTGCCCTTAAGCAAGGCACTTAACACTAATTGCTCAGGTAAATCGCTCTGGATAAGAGCGTCTGCTAAATGACTAAAATGTCAAATGTTTATTTGATTTAAATAACACGCTCAAGGTGATCCTTTTGTGTTCTTTCAGGAGAGACAAGGGCCATTCTTCAGTGTGTCATGTTCTACTCGAAGCTGTTGTCCAATCAAAAGTGTACAAACCCAGGTGTGCCTGTTTTTGTGCAAATTTTAAAGGAATGAACAAAGTGAACAGGGGGATGATAATAGTACAGCCAGATTACCAGCTGTCCTCTGTCATTGTTATTGTCAAGGAAATAAGAAGAGAGACTTGGCAACAAACACTGCAATCAGTGGCATCACAATATTTGCGACAGGAGCCATTTTCTGACTGCGTTTTTGCCAAGACTGTTAACTATGGGCAATGTACTGTAGGCCTATTTTTCCCACTCAGAAGTGTTGCGAGATGAATGCCAACCACATTTAAAATTAGATTATTATACACTCTTATTAAGATGACAATCTGACCTTGTAATGCAAATGTTTGCAGGCATTTTAGAGCTACAGAACCATCTAGAAGCATCTTGTCTCGATGAGCCTGCAACCAGAACTCTGCGTGTTTTATAGTATGTTGTGCACAAGGGGACATTCTATTCATAGTAGGCCCTCATACAGTTCTCTGCCCCAGAAAGCTTCTCTCCACCACATGTCCCTAGACACTGGAGCTTCTCAGACTGCAGTAAACAGACACTGTGAGAGAGCAAAGGGTTAACGATGCAGTAAACAAGCAGTGCTGGTACATCTGAGCAGGTCACAGGGGACGGAGAGCTATCTGCCCAGCTAGAGGCTAGCATAGCCCCACACCTGCCTAACACTGCTTTCTGAGTCTCCCAGAGGGACCATGAAGAAACAAGTCTAAGGAGCGGAGAGGTGCAGAGAAACAGAGATGCTATGTATCGATAAGAGGCGCTATTTATAATTCACAAGGTCAAATGGTATACCCAGCAAAATAAATGGGTTCAAGCGAACACATCTACAGTACAGTTATTGACTACTGTTGCACAGTGAGTGACTTGTAGGTTGGCATTTATTGTCATGAATCTTGCCCTGGAGGCAGCTCTGCAGGGTGGTCACTAGCTGGCACAGCCACAAAGTAATAAAATCAGATTTTAAACCTAACTTTAACCCTAAACTTAACCACACTGCTAACCCTAATGCCTAACCCTAAACTTAAATTAAGACCAAAAAGCAAATATTTGTTTCCATACATTTTTACAATAATAGTCAAATTTGACTTTGCAGCTGACCAGTCTAGCGGAAATTGCTCAAGGCAAGATTCATGACAATAAACGTCAGCCGGCAGTGGAAAACTCCAAAGCCGCATGCCATTGTGCATTCAAAACAATATGTCTGCTATTGCGCGATGGTTGCATCAAAGAGGGGGGAGATGTTTGCTCAGTCCAAATTCCTACAATACCATTGCCTAACATCTTTCCGGCCTCTGCTGCTTCGGTCCTTCAGCTGTTGATTCAAAGTTGAGTGGATTGGTGAGAGCGTAGCACAGAAGTTTAATGCTGTAGCTTGTTTCCATGAACCTTCTTTCATCCATACAGGAAAGAAGGAAGGAAGTGGAGTGAAATATGTATTAGTATTTATATGGCACAAACACTGTTTTCATTTGAATTAGCTCCAGGGAAAAACAATATAAACCCCTACGCAATAGTGACTTTCTGTAAAGAACTGGCTGAGACCTATTGTGGTCTGCAAGTAGACTCAGTCGAATTACCTCTCAAAGGCGTTTTTTGGTAAGAATTTTAATTACAGAGCAAGTTCAGAAGTATGGAACGAAGCACCATTGAATGTGCTGCTAAGGAGATTGAGAAATTAATTAACCATGTGTGAAATGATATGCAAACGTGTTTTATCAAAAGCGACACAGCCATTATCAGAGTAACTACTGTATGAAAGAGGCAGAGAGTGAAGAATGGCTGATTTCTGAAGTAGCTGCTATGTTTCAGATAAGCCTGAGCCCAAAACACAGAAAATGCACTATTAATTGAGTTCATTGATTTTCACCCCTCCTCAAACAAGTTGATTAGAGTATCTTCAAGGAATTCCATTGAAATTGCCCATTTTGGAAGTTCATCATCCACACACGCACGTGCACACAGCTGACATTGCATCCTATAATATATTATTGGGATGTGAGGATTCAAATACTCCAAGAACATTTCAAATTATTTATAATGGGCTTCTCAATTAGCAAACTCAGTTCGGTCCCCAAGCTTCATCCAAGCACATGCCACTCGTCATTATAATATAGCATAAATAAATCACCTTCTCTTTCTTCTCCAACCAGATGTTCGAGAACAACTGCCTTTGCTCTTTAATTGCACTCAGAGTGTTGCTATTTTGGCTGCATGCAATCCACTGTGGTTCCCTGGCTCAAATACAGCAGCCGTTAAAACACCAGAAGCAGATGATGTAACAGGTCATTAATTAAAACATTTGCCCATTATTCGTTTTATAATGACTCTGGTTAGAGCGTATCAGCGGGTTTGAGTAATTCCCGTTCGCTCCCTGGATGTTGACTGGTATATGGAGACCCAGTTCATATCACAGTTATCTGCAGCGATGTTGACTGGTATATGGAGACCCAGTTCATATCACAGTTATCTGCAGCGATGTTGACTGGTATATGGAGACCCAGTTCATATCATAGTTATCTGCAGTGATGTTGACTGGTATAAGGAGACCCAGTTCATATCACAGTTACCTGCAGCGATGTTGACTGGTATATGGAGACCCAGTTCATATCACAGCTATCTGCAGCGATGTTGACTGGTAAATGGAGACCCAGTTCATATCACAGTTATCTGCAGCGATGTTGACTGGTATATAGAGAGCAGATCCCTAGCTTGGACAGTCACAAGTCATACAACCACAGCTGATACTCGTATGTAGAGTCATGCTCAGTACCAGACCTGGGTTCAAAATTGGAAAGCTATCTAAAATGACATGAGCAGTGCAAAAAATAGCTTGGCTAGTGCAATGGGTGCCAATGGACTGGTCCCAAAAGTGCAAACACTGCCCATATTGCACTCGAAGCAGGGTCAATAAAATGATAAAGGAATGATGATTAAATCACATTGATGAGCTCACGGGGTTACTGCTTCACGGTAAAATATACCCTCAGCATGGGCAGCAAAGACCCCGCTCAAGCGCGCCGCTCAACAGTCGACTATCGATTGCACTTCTCTACACAAAGCACCGCACCACAATGAATTACGAATTGCAGTGTAAAGCTTCAATAATAAGGAGGAGGCATCTCCTCTATTCTCTTGTAGCAGGTAGAAAGACAAAGCCTGGGAAGCCTACAGGTCTTCTAGGTACCTGAGGTGAGTTGTCTTAATTGAACAGCAGAGGAGCTCAGCGGTGCGCCTAGCTATCCCAGCATAGCACCTCCCCCCAGGCCCCCTCACTATTCCTTTCCCAGCAGGAGTGTCTGGACCCAGCATCACCCAGAGAGCCTGCACCGGAGGGGGGTGGATGGTGGATTGATTGAAGAGACTCAGGGAGGTGAGGGGCTGATGATTTCTGTAGAGGAATGCTAGCAGTAGGCTAGTGGTCATGCTGTGGTTCACCTCAGCCCAGTCACGAGTTAGGAGTTTATTCTGGTGGACTCAGGCTACATGTATAAATATGTTGGTGTTAGGGTTCTGCATTATTGTAATGCAGAAAATGGTAGGCTGCCTGAGAGGTGAGTAGCATTGAAATAGTAATGCAGACAGGCATTTGAATCTGAATTTATTGTTAGAAAATATGATAATAAAACGTGATACTACTGTTTCATTGTATTTCCCACACACGTATGGTCCCCCATTGTCAGTCCATGCATATCTAGTATTTATTAGGATCTCCATTAGCTACTACCAAGGCAGTAGCTTCTCTTCCTGGGATCCAAACAGGAATAAAGTAATACATCACGGTAAAACAACACATCATACAAGACATGGGAATTTAACAAATTAACATTGCTCCAATATTACACATTTACAATATAACATTTATGACACAATATTAGAGTGTGTGTGTATAGAGTGTGTATATGTGTGTGTGTGTGTGTCACGTCACAGTCCGTGTTTTTCCGTGAGGTGTTGTTTTATGTTATTTTAAACCTGATTTTGCTGCTCTCTTGAGTTACCTGAGGTGGAAGAGTTCCATGTAGGCATGGCTCTATAAAGTCCCGTGTGTTTCCTAGCCTCTGTGTGGGACTTAGGGACAAATAGTGATGCAGTCAATTTCTCCTTTACTTTGAGCCAGGAGAGATTGACATGCATGTTCTTGATACTAGCCCTCCGTGTACATTTAAGGTCCAGCAGTGCTGCTCTGTTCTGGGCCAACTGTAATTTGCCCATGTCCTTCTTTGCAGCACTTGACCATATATCTGGGCAGTAGTCCAGGTGTGATGAAACTATGGCCTGTATGACTTTTGGCTGATTGGGATGTCAAGAAGAATGAGCAGCTCTTTATCACGATCAGACCTCTCCCCATCTAGTAAACGCTGCATCAATATGTTTTGACCATGTAAGTTTACAATGTAGGGTTACAGCAAGCAGTTTAGTCTCCTAAACTTGCTCAATTACCACATTATTCATTGCAAGATTTAGATGAAGTTTAGGGTTTAGTGTTTTATGTATTTAGGACTATTACTAGCCACCCATTTTACAACTGACTGCAGCTCTTTGTTAAAGGCTCAGTGCAGTCAAAAACATGATTTGTCTGGGTTTTATGTGTATTTCCACACTACAAGGTTTGAATAATACTCTGAAAATTGTCTAAATTATGATAATGCCTTTTAATGTAAGAGCTCTTTTTTGTTTTCCCCTCCCACTCAGAAATTGCTCTTTGCTAAGAAGCTATTTTTGTTTCTTTTTGACCATTTTAATTGAATACAATCATAGTAAGGTACTTAATTGTTACCCAGAAATGATTTGATTTTGAGATAAAAATGGCTGCACTGGACCTTTAAGGGTTGCAGTGATTTAATTCACTGTGGCAACTGACGAGTCATCAGCGTACACATGAAGGAAGAATATTTCTTACTTTCATTACACATCACACATGACATGAATAGCTCAAATTTGCAATGCACATGATCAGTATTATCACAACTTATTGACTGATGCATCACTGCAAAATGAATCATTGTACTTAGCCGTATCAAAAGTTCTGATCATCTGCAAATGACCTCTCTTCTCACCATGGAATTCATCTCAATACAAAGAAATGTCATTGAGATGCACTTCACTCAAAGTTGATCCTTCCATCAAAGTGCATTTTCTATTTAATTTAGTTTTTTACAACTCTGACCTTTTGAAGGAAACAGTGCTATGCAAATCAACCATCTTCATATATTGTTAGTGGGTGAATTAGCATTTGCTTTGCGGTATTATCTCACTTTGGGTTTACATAAACGTGCATTGTAGATAGAGCGTTCATGAATTATGTACAAGGCCTCTCCTTCGGCTGTGGCCCGGAACTCAAGATCAGCATATTTTAGATATTCACCCGTTTCACAACCTATTTAGCATTAATATGCATCCATCCTTCCTGGGCTAGCAATATAAACACTTTTTGAGCACACATCCCTTGATTCCCTGCTCTCTTCTCCGCACGTCTAAAGTGCTGGAAAAAACATCAGAATAACATCTCTGTTTATTTGTCGTAACAAAAACAATGTCCGGGTAATGATTGGGGTAGAATAATGAATCATACGGTTCTTATTCATAACGTAACTGTCAATAGCCAAAGAAATGTTGAACACTACTTGTTATCTGGGGATTGTTGAGATGGGATGCTGGCGTGATTTGATTTTACCTTGTATAAGCCAATGGATCGTCTTTCTGTTAAATTGTTCATCACTATGGACTAGAGCCTTCGAACAATGCCGTGAGAGTTGCATAGCATAAGTTATCAAGCACCATATGATTGTCTACAATATGTAATGTTGCTCGCAGCAGTAAGAGTCATGACAGTTGTTGTGACGAGATGACACAACAGCTTGGCTTTGTAATTTAGGTATAAAAAGCAATCATACAAATGCCAGCAGATATCAATAGTTATGTAAGATTAATATAAAAAGTTATTAAGACACGTGACACTATTATGGATATTGCCATGGACATTATTTAAAGCCAATATCAAATATTACACTCAGTGTTCTCTGAGTTCTTAATATATTAAAGATCAAGCGCAGTCATCGTTTCATGTCATTATCTAGTCATTTGCTGAGAAAAGTTGCAGAACAGAGTAAAAACTGCTTTCTCATTAAATGGACACTCTAAATACCCTGGTCAGCAATGACACGGTTAACAATTATTTTAAGAATTATAGATACAGAACTCCTTTATGCACTCACTATGTCCGATTTTAAAATAGCTTTTCGGTGAAAGCACATTTTGCAATATTCTGAGTAGATAGCACGCCATCACAGGCTAGCTATTTTGACACCCACCAAGTTTGACCCTCACCAAACTCCGATTTACTATTAGAAAGTTTGATTACCTTTCCTGTTCTTCGTCAGAATGCACTCCCAGGACTTCTACTTCAATAACAAATGTTGGTTTGGTTCAAAATAATCCATAGTTATATCCAAATAGCGGCGTTTTGTTCGTGCGTTCAAGACACTATCCAAGGGTGACGAAGGGTTACGCGCCCATCGCGTTTCGTGACAAAATAATTCTAAATATTCCATTACCGTACTTCGAAGCATGTCAACCACTGTTTAAAATCAATTTTTATGCTATTTTTCTCGTAAAAAAGCGATAATTTTCGACCGGGAGTCGTTGTTTACGTTCAAAGACGAAAGAATAAAAACATGGGTCGCCTCGTGCACGCGCCTCCAGTCTCTGTTCTCTGATCGACCACTATCAAAATGCGCTAATGTTTTTCAGCCAGGGCCTGCAAAGTCACCATTCAGCTTTTTGCCGCCTTCTGAGAGCCTATGGGAGTCGTAGGAAGTGTCACGTAACAGCAGAGATCCCCTGTTTTGGATAGAGATAATCAAGAAGGCCAAGAAATGGTCAGACAGGGTACTTCCTGTACAGAATCTTCTCAGGTTTTGGCCTGCCAAATGAGTTCTGTTATACTCACAGACACCATTCAAACAGTTTTAGAAACTTTGGAGTGTTTTCTATCCAAAGCTAATAATTATATGCATATTCTAGTTTCTGGGCAGGAGTAATAATCAGATTAAATCGGGTACGTTTTTTATCCGGCCGTGAAAATACTGCCCCCTATCCATAACAGGTTAAATTGGGTACATTTTTCATCCGGCTGTGAAAATACTGCCCCCTAGCCCCAACAGGCTAAGGAGAAGTGTACCTTTAAAATGGTGTAAAATAGTTGTATGTTTGAGAACTTTGAATTATGACATTTTGTTGTTTTGAATTTGGCGCTCTGATTTTTCACTGGCTGTTGAATAGTGTGTACCGCGGGTGGGACGCTAGCGTCCCACCTCCCCAAGAGAGGTTAACTAATTATGTGACTTCTGAAGGTAATTGGTTGCACCATATCTTATTTAGGGGCTTCATAGCAAAGGGGTGAATACATATACACGCTCCACTTTTCCGTTTTTTTTTTAACACATTTCCGAAACAAGTAATTTTTTTCATTTCACTTCACCAATTTGGACTATTTTGTGTATGTCCATTACATGAAGTCCAAATAAAAATCAATTTAAATTACAGGTTGTTATGCAACAACATAGGAAAAACGCCAAGGGGGATGAATACTTTTGCAAGGCACTGTAATATCCTACAGTTGACAGCTTTGAGTAGTCATGGGCATATCTGTATCTGTCACGGCTGTCGTAGGAATGAGAGGACCAAGGTGCAGCATGTGTGTTGTTCCACATTTTTGTTTACACTGCGGAACTATGCAATAGATAAATAAACTGAAAGACAAAAACAACAAACCGTGACGCAGAGGTGAAACATACACAACTCAAAATTAATCTCCCACAAAACCCAGGTGGAAAAACCCCTACTTAAGTATGATCTCCAATTAGAGACAACGAGGACCAGCTGCCTCTAATTGGAGATCATCCCAAACAAAAACCCCAACGTAGAAATACAAAACTAGAACCTAAACATAGAAATAGAAAACAGAGAAAAACCCCCCTGTCATGCCCTGACCTACTCTACCATAGAAAATAACATCTTTCTATGGTCAGGACGTGACAGTATCAGCTTTGCACATCTGAATTTGGGGATTTTCTCTCATTATTCCTTGCTGATTTTCTTAAGCTCTGTTAAGTTAGATGGGGAGTGGCAGTGAACAGAAATCTTCAAGTCTTTCCACAGATTTTCAATGGGATTCAAGTCTGGGCTTTTTCTGGGCCACTCAAGGACTTTCACATTCTTGTTATGAAACCATTCCAGCATGGTTTCTGGAATGGTGGGCGCAATATGATGCGCCCACCACCATACTTCCCGGTAGGGATGGAGTTATATGAGTGATGAGCTGTACCTGGTTTTCTCCAGACATAGCACTCAAGCCAAAGAGTTCAATTTTTGTCTCATCAGATCACAGAATCTTTTGCATTATGCTCTGAGTCTCCACATGCCTTTTTGCAAACTCCAGGCGTGCTATCATGTGCCTTTTTGTCAGGAGTGGCTATCGTCTGGCCACACTCCCATAAATCCCAGATGGGCAAAGTGCTGTAGAGACTGTTGTCCTTCTGGCAGGATCTCCCATCTCATCCAAGGAACTCTGTAGTTCTGCCAGAGTGGTCATTGGGTTGTGAGTCACCTCCCTGACCAAGGTCCTTCTTGCCCGGTTGCTCAGTTTGGTTGGACAGCGAGCTCTAGGCAGAGTCTGGGTAGTTCCATATTTCTTAAATTTCCTTATGATGGAGACCACCCTGCTCTTTAAAACTTTCAACACTCAACACTTATTAATCATTTTATACTCTTCCCCAGATATATGCCTCATCACAATTTAATGTATCTTGGAGCTCTACGGACAGTTACTTGGACTTTATGGTATAGTTTTTTGCCCTGGCGTGCGTTGTCAAATGTGGGACTCTATATAGACAGGTGTGTTTCTTTCTAAATCATGTCCAAACAATTGATCTGGCCACAGTTGGACTCCAATCATGTTGTAGTGACATATCAAGGATGATCAAAGAATATAGCGGAGCTCAATTTGTAGTGTCATAGCAAAGGGGTGGGAATACTTACTGTATGTAAGTTAGATATTTCTGTATTTCATTTTCAGTAAATTCTACAAACCTGTTTTCACTTTGTCATTACGGGGTATTGTGTGTAGATGAGAGAGAAAAAACTAACAATTTAATCCTTTTTGAATTCAGGCAGTAATACAACAAAATGTGGATTAATTCAAGGGGTATGCATACTTTCTAAAGGCACTGCAAAGGAGTCTGGTCTAAAACTGGAGTAGAAAGCCTTTAACAATGAAATGCTTTCATACCATTTAGTAAGTATTGAAGGTTTTAACCTTTTGGCCTTTTCAAAAGTAAAGTCTAGAAAAGTAGGGCATATATTCATATGCAAATCTTTTATCATGTGCTAAAAAAAGTGAATATGTGACCCGTTTCAAGAAAGTAGGTGTATGTTGCACATCACAGGAGAGGCATTTGCAAGTTATTAAAATGTTTTATCAAAATGCCTTTTTTTGCAGAAATGCTTTTTCGAACATGTGAACTTTCATGTGCCTCAATAACAAATGTGTATGCCATCTGTAAACCACTGATCTTCAGGTCGGAAAGTCTGAGTTCTAGAAAGAGGCCCGAGTTCCCGAGTTGGAATTCCGAGTTGGATGACAGTTCAAATCGATTTTTCCCAGTCGGAGCTTGTTTTTTTTTTACAGTTTCCAGATGTTTTGAAGGCGTGGAAGTCAGATATTTCCGAGTTCCCAGTTGCTTTGAATGTGGCATTACAGTTGGAATTATGGTTAATTGTTTAGCTAGCTACATGCCTAAACATAAGACTCCAATATGGAAGTAACCATTTCACTGTACTGTTTACACCTTCTGTATCCTGTGCATGTGACAAATAAACTTTGATTTTATTTGATATAGTGTGTGTTTAAGAGACGGTAATGTGAAGAACAACACGACCTGCACCAAAGTGAGATAGGGTATATGCCAAGGACTAGATAAAGTATTTTTACTACTACTTTTTGCTACTAATTTCACCACTTTTAGTCTATAAATCTTTGCTTGTTTACTATGCTGTAAATCCTTAAAGAGACCGGTGGGGCTAAGGCTTAAGAGGGTGTGAACAATGCTGAATGGGTGTAGACAAAGAAGAGCTCTCCAGTAGGTGTACCAAATTATTCACTGGCCATTTTCTCAAAAGTGGGGTTTCACTTTTGAAAGTATCAACTTTCAAAGCTGAATTACCTCAAATTCAGTGTATGATATACCATTTTCTAGCTCGGAGTCTCTACTATTTTCCAATGTAAAAAACACAATTTCAAATTTTGCTGCATAGGACCGAATCCAGGTGGTGTTTCACATATGTGACTTGTTTCAGGAAACTAGGCGTACAGTGCCCTCCACTAATATTGGCACCCTTGGTAAATATGAGCAAAATGGGCTGTGAATTTTTTATTTTATTGTTTAAGATAACAGCTCTGAGTCTTCTCCTATAATGTGTAATTAAGTTGGAGAACACATGGCAAGGGATCTGAGACCATTCCTCCATACAGAATCTCTCCAGATCCTTCAGATTCTGAGGTCCACGCTTGTGGACTCTCCTCTTCAGCTCATCCCACAGGTGTTCTATGGGGTTTAGGTCAGGGGACTGGGATGGCCATCGCAAAACCTTGATAATGTGGTCAGTGAACCATTTTTGTTGATTTTGAGGTGTGCTTTGGATCATTGTCCTGCTGGAAGATCCAACCACGGCCCAGTTTAACCTGTTACATCTAGGGGGCAGTAATTTCACGGCTGGATAAAAAACGTACCCGATTTAATCTGATTATTAGTCCTGCCCAGAAACTGGAATATGCATATAATTATTAGCTTTGGAGAGAAAACACTCCAAAGTTTCTGAAACTGTTTGAATGGTGTCTGTGAGTATAACAGAACTCCTATGGCAGGCAAAAACCTGAGATGCTTCTGTTCAGGAAGTACCCTGTCTGAACATTTCTTGCCCTTCTTTATTATCTCTGTCGTTTACAAAGGATCTCTGCTCTTACGTGACACTTCTCACGTCAACAATGGAGTCTCACAGCCCGGGAAAAACAGGAATGATGTCATTCAAAGCCCTGGCTGAAGCACACGAGAGCAAATGCTGAGTGGTCAGTCAATGGACTAAGCCTTAGGCGCGTGACACGCCCCGCCCCCGGCTTTTGGTTTTTTCCTCAGTTTACAGACAGGCAGATTCCCGGTCGGAATATTATCGCTTCTCTACGAGATAAATTGCATAAATATTGGTTTTAAACAGCGGTTGACATGCTTCGAAGTACGGTAATGGAATATTTCGAAATTTTTTGTCATATTTTGCGTCATGCTCGTGGCCGAGATTTAGCGTTGGGATAGTGTCTAGAACGCACGAACAAAACGTCGCTGTTTGGATATAACGATGGATTATTTGGGACCAAACCTACATTTGTTATTGAAGTAGAAGTCCTGGCAGTGTATTCTGATGAAGAACAAGCAAGGTAAGAACATTTTTCTTATAGGAAATGTGATTTTGGTGAAGGCTACACTGGGTGGGTGTCTAAATAGCTAGCCCTGTAACGCCGGGCTATGTACTTACATTATTGCAAAATGTGCTTCATCCGAAAAGCTATTTTAAAATCGGACATATCGAGTGCATAGAGGAGTTCTGTATCTATAATTCTTAAAATAATTGTTATGCTTTTTGTGAACGTTTATCGTGAGTAATTTAGTAAAATCACCGGAAGTGTTCGGTGGGAATGCTAGTTCTGAACGTCACATGCTAATGTAAAAAGCTGGTTTTTGATATAAATATGAACTTGATTGAACAGACATGCATGTATTGTATAACACAATGTCCTAGGTGTGTCATCTGATGAAGATCATCAAAGGTTAGTGCTGCATTTAGATATGGTTTGGGTTTATGTGACATGATATGCTAGCTTGAAAAATGGCTGTGTGATTATTCCTGGCTGGGTACTCTGCTGACATAATCTAATGTTTTGCTTTCGCTGTAAAGCCTTTTTGAAATCGGACAGTTTGGTTAGATAAAGGAGAGTCTTGTCTTTAAATAGCTGTAACATAGTCATATGTTTGAAAAGTGTAAGTTTTCGGATTTAGAGGAGTTTGAATTTCGCGCCCCGCCCATCATTGGATATTGGAGCAGACGTTCCGCTAGCGGAACGTGTAGATGTAAGAGGTTTTAAGCTTCCTAGCAGAGGCAGTCAGGTTTTAATTTAATATCTGCTGGTACTTGATGGAGTCCATGATACCATGTATCCTAACATGTTGTCCGGGGCCTTTGGAAGAAAAACAGCCCCACAACATCAAAGATCCACCACCATACTTCATAGTGGGAATGAGGTACCTTTCTGCATGGCTATCTTTCTGTCTACGGAGAACGCACCTCTAATGTTTGTTTCCAAAAAGCTCTATTTTGGTCTCATCTGACCATAGAACCCGGTCCCATTGAAAGTTCCAGTAACGTCTGGCAAACTGTAGGCGCTTGAGTTTGTTGTTAGCAAAGGATATTTTATGGCAAACCCTCCCAAACAACATGTGGTTATGTAGGTGGCGTCTGATCATAGTTTTGGAGACTTTCTGACCCCAAGACCCAACTAACGTGATCCTTGGAGATTTTCACACCACTCGAACCATCCTCCTCACTGTGCGTCGAGTCAATATAGACACACGTCCTCTTCCAGGCCGATTGTTATTTGCTTTAAACTTCTTAATTATTGCCTTGATAGTGGAAATGGGCATTTTCTTATAGCCATTTCCTGATTTGTGCAGCTCAACAACCTTTTGTCGCACATCATTATTGTATTCTCGTGTCTTTCCCATAGTGATGGATGACTATGGGAATTTGTCCTGTGTGTCACCTCATATTTATACCCCAGTGAAACAGGAAGTCATGGCTTACCACTTAAGTGTTCCTAATCAATGGGGATATACTTCAGTTAGAGTTTACTCATAATAACTTCCAGGGGTGCCAATAATTGTTGCATACATGTTTCAGAGAAAAATATTTATTTCACATTTGATTTTCTTCATAGCCAGATTTGCTCATATTTACCAAAGTTGATCAACTTTCAAGCAGAATTACTTTCCCATTGTTCCTCAATTGTAGTGTATGATTTAGTATTTTCTAACTCTTAGTCACTACTTTTATCCACCGTAAAAAAAAGAATTACAAATTTTGCAACATAAGACAGAATCACTATTTAGCTATTCTTTTTTCATTCATATCCAATACCAGGTGTATCAAACTCCATTCTTTGAATGATGCTGTGTCTGCATGTATGTATTAACATTATACACTTCAACAGTGTTTACAACTCCTGCTCCTGGGACATCAATGATTACACATTGTAACTATGCAATAGACTAGAAACATGATTTAAGTAAAGGCTGATTTGTAATTCATAAATATATTTAAAAAAAATAGTACACTACACTTCCTATGCATATCTAACTCCCTTCATCTGCATTAATCTGAGGAGTTTCTCCCAGCCATGTGGACGATTGAAAACAGGGAAGCAAAGTTTCTTTGTCACCAGAGCGGTTTAGAGCATAATACTATTTGCCTGTGAATAACCAGACCTTCATACAAACTTGCTATGCTGAATTCTTGACGCACAACCGAAGATTCTGCCATATCCTGCCAGCACGCTCACAAGCGAGCCACTCAGGTGGAAAATGGCATGTGGAAGAGGGCGCAGAATGAGATGGAAGTAACAATCCAGGCTAATTGTTCTGAGGCTGGCATAATAATGTAATGAAACAAGCAGGGAGCAGGTTTCGAACCCTCAACATTCTAGCCCAAAGTCCGGCACGCTATCGACTGTGCCTAAATGTATAAATTGGGGTTGGGGCCGATTGTGGCTAAAAACACTTTATCAATTGGAATCGTTAACATATGGAAAGGATAAAAAGTATTGTTATTAGTTTTTCACAAGCGAAACAGGATGGGCTATTAGCTGAACAATGGACTGCTCAATTTTAACTAAAGAATTGTCTTATAGCTGTGCTAGGTGTGAACCCCCCCAACTTGTGACAAATCATTTGTATCTACCTTCCCACATCTACCTACACACGTACCTACCTACACACGGATAATGTTCGGGGGAAAAAAAAAATATATATATAAAAATATATTTATGTACACTGCTCAAAAAAATAAAGGGAACACTTAAACAACACAATGTAACTCCAAGTCAATCACACTTCTGTGAAATCAAACTGTCCACTTAGGAAGCAACACTGATTGACAATAAATTTCACATGCTGTTGTGCAAATGGAATAGGCAGCAGGTTGAAATTATAGGCAATTAGCAAGACACCCCCAATAAAGGAGTGGTTCTGCAGGTGGTGACCACAGACCACTTCTCAGTTCCTATGCTTCCTGGCTGATATTTTGGTCACTTTTGAATGCTGGCGGTGCTTTCACGCTAGTGGTAGCATGAGACGGATGGCACATCAATGCGAGCTGTGGCAAGAAGGTTTGCTGTTTCTGTCAGCGTAGTGTCCAGAGCATGGAGGCGCTACCAGCAGACAGGCCAGTACATCAGGAGACGTGGAGGAGGCCGTAGGAGGGCAACAACCCGCCTTTGTGCAAGGAGGAGCAGGAGGAGCACTGCCAGAGCCCTGCAAAATGACCTCCAGCAGGCCACAAATGTGCATGTGTCTGCTCAAACGGTCAGAAACAGACTCCATGAGGGTGGTATGAGGGCCCGACGTCCACAGGTGGGGGTTGTGCTTACAGCCCAACACCGTGCAGGACGTTTGGCATTTGCCAGAGAACACCAATATTGGCAAATTCGCCACTGGCGCCCTGTGCTCTTCACAGATGAAAGCAGGTTCACACTGAGCACATGTGACAGACGTGACAGAGTCTGGAGACGCCGTGGAGAACGTTCTGCTGCCTGCAACATCCTCCAGCATGACCGGTTTGGCGGTGGGTCAGTCATGGTGTGGGGTGGCATTTCTTTGGGGGGGCCACACAGCCTTCCATGTGCTCGCCAGAGGTAGCCTGACTGCCATTAGGTACCGAGATGAGATCCTCAGACCCCTTGTGAGACCATATGCTGGTGCGGTTGGCCCTGGGTTCCTCCTAATGCAAGACAATGCTAGACCTCATGTGGCTGGAGTGTGTCAGCAGTTCCTGCAAGAGGAAGGCATTGATGCTATGGACTGGCCCGCCCGTTCCCCAGACTCGAATCCAATTGAGCACATCTGGGACATCATGTCTCGCTCCATCCACCAACGCCACGTTGCACCACAGACTGTCCAGGAGTTGGCGGATGTTTTAGTCCAGGTCTGGGAGGAGATCCCTCAGGAGACCATACGCCATCTCATCAGGAGCATGCCCATGCGTTGTAGGGAGGTCATACAGGCACGCGGAGGCCACACACACTACTGAGCCTCATTTTGACTTGTTTTAAGGACATCACATCAAAGTTGGATCAGCCTGTAGTGTGGTTTTCCACTTTAATTTTGAGTGTGACTCCAAATCCAGACCTCCATGGGTTGATAAATTGGATTTCCATTGATTATTTTTGTGTGATTTTGTTGTCAGCACATTCAACTATGTAAAGAAAAAAGTATTTAATAAGATTATTTCATTCATTCAGATCTAGGATGTGTTAATTTAGTGTTCCCTTTATTTTTTTGAGCAGTGTATATATATATATACGAGCTTCAATGCCATTCAACTCTCCTTCCGTGGTCTCCAACTGCTCCTAAACACAAGTAAAACTAAATGCATGCTTTTCAACCGATCGCTGCCTGCACCTGCCCGCCCATCCAGCATAACTTCTCTGGACGGTTCTAACTTAGAATTTGTGGATAACTACAAATACCTAGGTGTCTGGTTCGACTGTAAACTCTCCTTCCAGACTCACATCAATCATCTCCAATCCAAAGTGAAATCTAGAATTGGCTTCCTATTTCGCAACAAAGCATCCTTCACTCATGCTGCCAAACATACCCTCGTAAAACTGACCATCCTACCAATCCTCGACTTCGGCGATGTCATTTACAAAATAGCCTCCAATACCCTACTCAACAAGCTGGATGCAGTCTATCACAGTGCCATCCGTTTTGTCACCAAAGCCCCATATACAACCCACCACTGCGACCTGTATGCTCTCGTTGGCTGGCCTTCACTTCATAATCGTCGCCAAACACATTGGCTCCAGGTCATCTACAAGACCCTGCTAGGTAAAGTCCCCCCTTATCTCCGCTCACTGGTCACCATAGCAGCACCCACCTGTAGCACGCGCTCCAGCAGGTATATCTCTCTGGTCACCCCTAAAGCCAACTCCTCCTTTGGTCGTCTCTCCTTCCAGTTCTCAGCTGCCAATGACTGGAACGAACTACAAAAATCTCTAAAACTGGAAACACTTATCTCCCTCACTAGCTTTAAGCACCAGCTGTCAGAGCAGCTCACAGATCTCTGCACCTGTACATAGCCCATCTTTAATTGAGCCCAAACTACTACCTTTTCCCCTACTGTATTTATTTATTTTATTTATTTTGCTCCTTTGCACCATATTATTTATATTTTAACTTTTAACTTTCTTCAAACTACAAATCTACCATTCCAGTGTTTTTCTTGCCATACTTTATTTACTTTGCCACCATGGCATTTTTTTGCCTTTACCTCCATTATCTCACATCATTTGCTCACATTGTATATAGTCTTATTTATTTTTTCTACTGCATCATTGATTGTATGTTGTTTTACTCCATGTGTAACTCTGTGTTTTTGTATGTTGTCGAACTGCTTTGCTTTATCTTGGCCAGGTCGCAATTGTAAATGAGAACTTGTTCTCAACTTGCCTACCTGGTTAAATAAAGGTGAAAAAAAAAAATATATATATATATAGCTTGGAAAATATATATATTATTTTTCTTCCGGACATTAACCATATATACAGTTGAAGTCATTTGGAGTCGGTTGGAGTCATAGAAACTCGTTTTTCAACCCCTTCACAAATTTCTTGTTAACAAACTATAGTTTTGGAAAGTCGGGTAGGACATCTACTTTGTGCATGACTAATGTCATTTTCCCAACAATTGTTTGCAGACAGATTATTTCACTTATAATTCACTGTATCACAATTCCAGTGGGTCAGAAGTTTACATACACTAAGATGACTGTGCCTTTAAACAGCTTGGAAAATTCCAGAAAATGATGTCATGGCTTTAGAAGCTTCTGATGGGCTAATTTACATAATTTGAGTCAATTGGAAGGGTTCCCGTCGATGTATTTCAAGGCCTACCTTCAAACTCAGTGCCCCTATGCTTGACATCATGGGAAAATCAAAAGAAATCAGCCAAGACCTCAGAAAAAAATTGTGGACCTCCACAAGTCTGGTTCATCTTTGGGAGCAATTTCCAAATGCCTGAATGTACCACGTTCATCTGTACAAACAATAGTACGCAAGTATAAACACCATGGGACCACACAACCGTCATACCACTCAGGAAGGAGACGCATTCTATCTCCTAGAGATGAACGTACTTTGGTGTGAAAAGTGCAAATCAATCCCAGAACAACAGCAAAGGACTTTGTGGAGACGGTGGAAGAAACATGTACAAAAGTATCTATATCTACAGTAAAACGAGTCCTATATCGACATAACCAGAAAGGCTGCTCAGCCAGGAAGAAGCCACTGCTCCAAAACCGCCATAAAAAAGCCAGACTACAGTTTGCAACTGCACATGGGGAAAAAAGATTGTACTTTTTCGAGAAATGTCCACTGGTCTGATGAAACAAAAACAGAACTGTTTGGCCATAATGACCATCGTTCTGTTTGGAGGAAAAAGGGGGAGGCTTAGAAGCCGAAGAACACCATCCCAACTGTGAATCACGGGGGTGGCAGCATCATGTTCTGGGGGTGCTTTGCTGCAGGAGGTACTGGTGCACTTCACAAAATAGATGGCATCATGAGGAAGAAAATTACGTTAATATGTTGAAGCAACATCTCAAGACATCAGTCAGGAAGTTATAGCTTGGTCGCAAATGGGTCTTCCAAATGGACATCGACCCCAAGCATACTTCCAAAGTTGTGGCAAAATGGCTTAAGGACAATAAAGTCAAGGTATTGGAGTGGCCATCACAAAGCCCTGACCTCACTCCTATAGAAAATGTGTGGGCAGAACTGAAAAAGCGTGGGCGATCAAGGAGGCCTACAAACCTGACTCAGTTACACCAGCTCTGTCAGGAGGAATGGGACAAAATTCACCCAACTTATTGTGGGAAGCTTGTGGAAGGCTACCCGAAACGTTTGACCCAAGTTAAACAATTTAAAGGCAATGCTACCAAGTACTAATTAAGTGTATGTAAACTTCTGACCCACTGGGAATGTGATGAAAGATATAAAAGCTGAAATAAATCGTTCTCTCTACTATTATTCTGACATTTCACATTCTTAAAATAAAGTGGTGATCCTACCTGACCTAAGACAGGGAATTTGTACTAGGATTAAATGTCAGGAATTGTGAAAAATTGAGTTTAAATGTATTTGGCTAAGGTGTATGTAAACTTCCGACTTCAACTGTATATTTATAGATATCTAGGTCATGACTCCCGAGTGGCTCAGCGGTCTTAGGCACTGCATCTTGGTGCAAGAGGCGTTACTACAGTCCCTGTTTCGAATACAGGCTGTATCACATCTGACCGTGATTGGGAATGCCATACGGCGACGCACAATTGGCCCAGCGTCATCTGGGTTTGGCCGGGGTAGGCTGTCATTGTAAATAATAATTTATTCTACCTGACTTGCCTAGTTAAATGAATGTTACATTTAAAAAACAACTGGCGGCAACCGCAGCGCAATCAATAGGAGGTGAACAGAGGCTGGTGCCTAAAATATAGCTAACTTGATTTGCAAGTGTTGCACACCAACAGATGGAGAAAACCTACACCAGTCGAGCAATTAATTTCAACAATAATCTTCATTTGAATTTGACTTTACAAACAACAAGAGGGCTTAATTGGAGTCTATTTCTTTGGAGCCTAGACCTATATAAAATAACTTAACTGGCGGAGGTAGGCTATGAGGCTGAACAGCCTAATAGAAGTAGGATTTTTTTTATTAAGACTACTTACAATTGCAACTGGTCAAAAATGTAGCATCCTACATAAAACACTAATTTAAAGGAAAAACGTCTGCACGTTCTAACTAAAACAATGTAACTAATAATGAAAAGCGCACATTTGTAAATCCCAAACTCTAAAAGTAATTGGAAAGGTAGACACAAAGTATTTGTGACATTGTGGTTAAAATAAAGAATGTAAACAAGATGTAAACAAGATGCTGTGTTTTTATTTATAGTAGTGATTGAGAACTGGAGGCATTTTGAAAACAGGTTTTCAAACACTTGTTTTTCACAAGTGTAATGTCGTACTGTAGCAGGTGTAGCCCATCATGCAAATGTTACCTATTAGCCGGACAATATACTTTTTACAGCCTGTTGTGAAAATACCTCAACTTGCAGTGTATTCGATGCTTAAGTACTCTAAAGTGTTACATTTCTAACTCAAAACAGCAATACAGTATTTCTTCATCAACGTCTTTATGCTTAGTGTTAATAAAATAACGAGGAAAAAATACATTCAAATGCAGATGTTTATTTAAACTAGATTTTAGCCGCATTTCCACCCAGCTCCACGACCACAGGTAAAACCTTGCTGAGGTTATCAATTTATTTGTTGCATTGTTGTATCGTCATTTTCTCTAGCCAAAACATCTTGATGGCCTTGGCTTGTCGGCTTGGCAGAGATAAGGATGAATGTTTTCACTTGATGCCAATGGTTCGGTTTAAATCAGGAGACCTACATGTAGAGAGAAAAAAATATTTTTAGATATACTGTTGGCCTACCGAAGGTGTTGTAGGTCTTTGATTTATTTTTATTTAACCTTCATTTTACTACATAATGGTCTACTTACTCTGCTGGCCTCTTGACCCAGTTTATGCCCTCATCTGCAATGCAAACCCGGGCGGCAGTGTGTTTTGGGTCCTTGCCTGCATTTGGAGAAAAAAATAATACATTTAGCCTAACAGCCAACATTAGGTACAATAATAGAAATATACATGCAAATAGGCCTAAACGTAACAAAATATTGCTATAATCCTACCTCGAAAGAAACGATGTGGTCCCAGAAACACCTCTCTGACATAGGGTCCAACATATCTCTTGATGATTTCGTCCTCAAATAAATCTTGAGCTATGACACCTAAAAAAGGAGGCAAGAGTGAATTATTGTGGAACACATAACAGTCCGTGAGGTGTAGGCTACAATATTTCATGTACCTTTTGCTTTGTAAATAGCCAAACTTACCATCAAAAATTAAATATGGGCCTGGTCCCTGGCGAGAAATTGCCCCCCACACATGGAGTTTGAGTGGATGCTTGGGACTCGGCTTGCTTGATCTTCTTAATTTTTTTCTGTAGCAATTTTGAGCAAATCGCTCAAGGGCCACGGTTGATTCGTCTGTGAAGATGACGTCATTGAATGCCTCGCCAGCTTTTAATCCATGCCTGGGCCTGCAAGACGCAAAGTTCTTTGTTTGTCAGATGAATCATTGGGAATTGAATGAAACTACAGAAGAGTACACAACAAGCGAACACACACGGTTAATGTTCTGAGGATTAAAATATAATAGTATATACATATATATAAAACATATATATAAAACATTTCCTACCGAGCCTTTCCATAAGTCCACGCAAGTTTCTTCAACTGTCTTCTGACTGTGATTAGAGCGATGTTGATGTTGTGCCGTGATGACAGCAGATTACAGATTGCCTTTGCCGATCGCTCATAATCTTCATTCATCAGTGAGTCGATGGCCCAAAACTCTACCCTTAACACAGTTACCATTCAAAAGCGAGCTATTTATCTTCAAAAAAATGCCATTGCGACCAAAGAGAAGAGACGAAAATGAACATTGTTTTCATCAAGCCAGCTACTTTCTATGGTGCTACCCGTTCCTGGATTAGGTCTGTAACCACCAGAGGACTTGAAAATGAGCCAGAGCTGAGAGGATCACCAAAACTAAAGGTATTTTGGTTTCAGTGCATTTTATAACAATAAAAAAGGTGTATATAGCCTATCAATGTGTAGGCATACAGTGTAATAAAATCGATAATTGTCTACTAAAAATGTGAATGTGCTTTTACAGAGCTTACAACAATGCTGACAACCATCCGTGGAGATCAGTGGACATTTCCATGCCTCTTCTGACAACAGAACTTGACCAACTGCTCACCAGGCACAGCAAGGGCCGTGCGGACCGTTATGCTGTTCTGCTATTCCAAGGATGTGTAACCGAAGAGAGATACCACGAGTGGGCACAGAATACAAACTGGGATGGATCCCGTAGGCAAATGTGGCTTACCAGTGAACCTCCGGGTGTTCATCATTAATACTGTGTCTCAGAAGTTTCTGTCCATGACTGATGCAACCCGAAAAAGCATTAAAGACAGAGTTAATGAGTACTTGAGGTCACCGAGAAAGTCTGGCCTTCTCCTTCCTCCCCGTCAGGGAATTGAACCCCGGTCTCCTGCGTGTTCACATTCTGTAGTACAGACATGACCTGCTATTCCTTATGTAAGGAATTAGGCACTTTCTCATGTTTACTACAGTATGTACTGTAGGCTATGTTTACTTGTCAGATTGCACAGGAGCCTAATAAACAAATGCAGGCGGCTTATATCTTCAAAATGCTTCAATGCTTTATTATCCAAATGTAAAAGCATATACTGTACAGTACTGTATTTCTTCATCAGCATCTTTATGCTTTCGTTAATAAAATAATGATACAAAAGGCAGATGTTAATTTAGTTATGGATCCATAATGAATTACTATTGGAATAAATATCACTGAATTACAGAAATATTGGAACAAAGTTGTTGACCCACTGGCTACAGGTTATCTACAAGTCTCTGCTAGGTAAAGCCCCGCCTTATCTCAGCTCACTGGTCACCATAGCAGCACCCACTCATAGCATGCGCTCCAGCAGGTATATCTCACTGGTCACCCCCAAAGCCAATTCCTCCTTTGGCCGCCTTTCCTTCCAGTTCTCTGCTGCCAATGACTGGAACGAACTGCAAAAATCTCTGAAGCTGGAGACTCATATCTCCCTCACTAGCTTTAAGCACCAGCTGTCAGAGCAGCTCACAGATCACTGCACCTGTACATAGCCCATCTGTAAACAGCCCATCTATCTACCTACCTCATCCCCATACTGTATTTATTTATTTATCTTGTTCCTTTGCACCCCAGTATCTCTACTTGCACATTCATCTTCTGCACATCTACCATTCCAGTGTTTAATTGCTATATTGTAATTACTTCGCCACCATGGCCTATTTATTGCCTTAACTTACCTCATTTGCACTCACTGTGTATAGACTTTTTGTTTTCTTTTGTTCTACTGTATTATTGACTATGTTTTGTTTATTCCATTTGTAACTCTGTGTTGTTGTATGTGTCGAATTGCTACGCTTTATCATGGCTAGGTCGCAGTTGCAAATGAGAACTTGTTCTCAACTAGCCTACCTGGTTAAATAAAGGTGAAATAAAATAAAATAAATAATATTAATCAGATTAAAAAAGTACAATTTCTTAAAATCAATCCCATGCACTATGTTATTACAAAAAGTTTTCACATTCTCTGGTAATGCCAATATTGAAGACAATCAAATGCTTCTTAAAGATGCCCTCTGGTGGTCAAACTAGCACTAACTTGCATTAACAGACAAAATGGCTGACAATTAGATAACGTGCCACAGAATGCTGCAGCAGCCCGCAAGGTGTGCTGCAGTATGACACAACTTTTAAAGGAGGAACCTCTGTATGTCTCATGTGTCACTGACAAGTTGAAATTATTCACTTTCTTCCAAATAATGAAACAGAGAGGGATTAATCTGTTGGGCAAAAGGTCAGTGATCGTCTAAACTGCCACATTCAATTTGACAGGCATTAGGCTTACCCCGTCAATATGTAATTAACTGTACTAATACAGCGCATGCTAACAATAGTTAAAAGCCAAACATTTAAATTTGATAGCAGTTAATAATTAATATGACCATATGTATACAGAACAAAAATATAAACGCAACATGCAACAATTTCAAAGATTTTGCTGAGTTACAGTTCATATGAGGAAATCAGTCAATTGAAATAAATTCATTAGGCCTTAATCTATGGATTTCAAATGACTGGGCAGGGGTGCAGCCATGGGTAGGCCCACCCACATGGGAGCCAGGCCCAGCCAATATTAATTTTTCCCCACAAAAGGGGGAAGAAATACTCCTCAGCAGCCACATCTGTGGACGGATGGATGGATTATATTGATAAAGGATAAAATGCTCACTAACAGGGATGTAAACACATTTGTGCACAAAATATGAGAGAAATAAACTCAGTGCATTTGGAAAATTTATAGGATCTTTTATTTCAGCTCATGAAACACAGGACCAGCACTTTACATGTTGCGTTTATATTTTTATTCAGTGTAATATTCATGTACTGATCAGAGTAAATAATGAATGATAAGATCATTAATATGCATTGGTTTGGTTTATAGGCCTACCTTGGATGTTGGCTCATATGAATTGAGACTTGTTCCTGTCACTTCTATGTTCTTTTTAACTACATGGATTCCTGCTTGCCATCGTCCTGATATTCCCCTGATCTTCATCCAATACATAATTCATCGCATGCATAACCAATCTGGGCATGCATTTCAAAGCATCATATTTGAGTTATATGTTGTTGCTTCTGTGAGTGTCCTATGTGTGGTTTGTGTGGTCAAGCCTGTGTGGTTTGAGATACTGTATACAGTGATTATTAGGTACAGTTGTGTATTGTAAGTTTGGTAGAGACTGGTTTTGCTATTTCAATGTTCTTCTTCCTCTTTCATTAGTAAGGGGCTTAAAGGCACAGGACTAGACAAAAATCACACAGCTCACAATACATCCAAACTAAATATCAAGTCAATTTGAATATTTGGATCCTTGGTGATGTATCCCAAACTGTAATATGGGTTGTTGTTAGTTTGAGGAAGATTTAAACTGACATTTCTGCATCACACTATAATAAGAAATGCTAAATCACTAAATCTAGACATGTATTTGGTATATTTATAACAGGTCAACAGTGTAACATTGCAACTGATCTGCAAGAGCAGTCGCATGTTAGTGGTACGTGAGATATCTAGTTATTAACTGAACTTGGCAAACACAATGATAAAGTATACCCAAAATGGATTAAATGTAATTAGCCATGTTCAATTGATTAATTCTAATTTCATATGCAGCGATAATGATTTTGTTTATCTTTCCCCACCAGTAACACCAACTTAATTGATCTCACCAAAGATAATGGAGTAAAAAGAAAGATCATACTGAGTTGTACTGCATCTGTAAATTATTACAACCTAAGTGGCCCAACAGTACATTATGTTCGGTACAATGAGGCTTTCAGAGAAGATGTATATGGTACTATTTTTAAAGGATAACTCTTGTTCCTAGGGAAGACAGATGGGCTACTCTGTGTCATACACAACAAGCTATCCCTTGGGCCCTCTGTGCTATTTCATGATCTCTCTCGGGTAGGCAATGACAAAGTGAATGAGAAGAGCGTCTCTCCAACTGACCAGAGATAAAAATGCAATGTAAACACCAACTCACTATGCAGTTTTTATTGTCATTCACTGAAAATAAAAATAGCTTGAAGTAGGAAAGGCTTATTTTTAGTTTTAAATATTGTTGCATATATCTCTGTCTGTACAATCATTCATATTTTTCATAGAAGGATTATGTGTGGGTAGGGAATAGTTCGCATTATACTATATTGAACCAACAACATAGCTATGTTCAAACAATATGTTAGCTCACTACACAAACTACACATCAATGCAGAAGCATACCCACACACTTACAATTGAAGGTAGAAATGTAAATCACAATAGGTGTCTTTGAATTGGACATTGATACCTTTAATAAATACTAACCTTAGTTTTCCAATTGCACCAACAGTCAATTCCCTCTTCAAAGGTTTTGACCTCCTTTCACACCTTTTGATTTTTCTCAATTCATATTGATTAGTCCAACCCGCTTTGCTCTGCCTCGAATTCCTTTGCTTACTGTAGGATTATTGGCTTCTGCAATGTTTTGACTACTTGAAACAATATTTCACTTGATTATGTTTTCCCTGTATAGCACAAAGATGAACCTGTCACAATGGCCTATAGTACCCTTGTCACTCCAGAACAAAGCTCTGGTGGATACAAAGGCCTTTTGTTCCTGGACTGGGCTATGGTGCCATTATGCTAAAGCCAAAAGGGTTTGAGTAATAAGGAAATAGTTATCATGTTTGGCATGAGTTCTGGGACACACTCCATGAGGTAGACAATACAGCAGGCGATCAACTAAAAGGCAACGATAGAAGGACCAGGCAGATGTACAAAGTCCTTGATTAACTATATTCTGTAATATCTATTTTTATCTTCAAGGTCATCATATAGACCTGTTCTGAACAACCTTGGCTTGATCTTTTTTCTACTAATCTGTATTTTGAATAATCACATCAGATCTTTTCACATCAGATCTTTTTCAGCGCTGATCTGTTTGGCCAAAAGACCAATTACTGAAAGGAAGATCAGAATTGGGCTGCAGTCCTTTTTCCAGAAGATGATTCTGACATACAATAAATATAAAGTTGGGTGTTATGTGTATATTTCATTTTGGTATGGTACAATCACCCACCATGCCGTGTGTGTTTTTGAGATTCTTCATTCCCAATTGTGAACATCTGTCTTTCTCTCTGTTTCTGTGGCCTTTTTAGCTTTGATTCTTTGAGCTAACTCGCAACAGAGGCCTATACTCTTCTTGATTACACTAGAGCCCAGAGCTAGAAGGTAGCTAATAGAATAATTGACCTGGCGGGAAGAGGAAAGAGAGACTGAGAATGCTGGGTGAGATCAATCTGTCAATTAGACACCATCACACTAATCAAGAGGATCAGGATTAGGTGCTCTCTATCGCCCTCACATTTCACGAGGACTGGATTTTAGCGAGAGGATTTGAAGACTGGTTTCTACCTCAGCTGATAGGGTTATATTTTTAACTAACTCATCAAATATTGAAGGGAGGTGAATGTCATAGCTCACATAATAACAGATGTTTTTAATGTCTTGTCAAGGCTTCAGCGTCTGTAGACAACTCAGTCCCCTAAGCATCATTGTGATTCTAGAGTGTCTTAGATTTGAGCAATCTGCACGTATTATATTGACTTGCTGCAGTATGCAGCAACCAGGAATTATATATGGTTTGTTTGCCCCATACCCATCACATAGAAGTGAAATTCCTGCCTTTATATCAATCCAAGATTAATCTTGAAGGCAAATCTATTTTATTGTATTCAGGGTGGTACTACATTGCTTGATTGGAAACTTATTAAGCCATAAATGTCTAATTGGAGGCTTATATTATGATTTGACTGAACTGATTGTAGTTTGTTTGGGGAGGCATTCAATTAGGTAACTCATTTGGGGTTAATGAAAATATACAATTGAATACTGAAGTGAGACACTCAGGTGGAGTGTTTCATGGGGGTTATAATATACAGGGATGAAAATCTGTCAACAACTTCAGCTGGAAAGGCTACTGTTATTACAGTGGCAGCCTAATACACAGGTCTGTTAATAAATTACTGCATATGCTACCAACATTTGATTAATATTGAATGAAACATGTATGATGTATGTTTTCTTATGCCAAAGACATGTTTGCCAAGCCTTTTAGCTTGGACTCCTTTTAGTTTTAGCCTTTTAGTTTGGACTCCACTTGATCACAGTGATTTGGTTACCGTCAGGGTTTCCATGATTAGAATCCCCGCACATCTACAAATCATTGAATTAAAGAAAAAATAATGCCACATCGGGTTAGAAGAAAAAACACTTGCACGACTTATTTTACAAGACACATGAACATATCGTTAAGATCTGTCGTTAATCATGTCGTTAAGCTCTGATAATCCTGCTAACGTGTGCATTTGGTGGATATTTTTAATGGATTTACAGGCAACAGACAGCTGAACACAGAAGAACAGTTTGTTATCTAATATGCTTTGCAAATGAGCTTACCTGAATTTGGAATGCAAAAATATTCTGCTCAAAGTAAACATATTGCGTGATTCGGTCCCCAGAGACACACACCAGAGTGACAGCAGAGGGTATTGGAATGCCGCATCGTAATGGATTTTGGCTATCCATTTTACCTTCACATTAGAAAAACCTCATGTTGAGTAACATGTTTTGACCAACTTACAACCACATTTCCCCGACAAGTCATTGATCATGGGATCTGGGCTGAATGTAAGCAGTGAGGCACAGTAGGCCCAACATTTGTTTTCATCCTTGTAACCGTGTCCTCTGGGAAACATGCACCACCTGTTCTTGCAACTCGAAATTAACAAGATGAGATGTGTTAAGCTATGCACCCTAGGATCTTCACTGTGAGTTAAAGTGGCGACGAGGAACATCGACTTCAAATCAAACGATGATCCGTCATGACGCATTGCTACACCATGGTGATTGACGAAGGTTCGTAGGAATTTTGAAGGGAGGCTGTACTGAACATTCAAAGGAAGTGAGTTACACATTATTATTTAAAGGTTTTCAAAATGGCACTCATCCCTTTCCCCTTTCATATGTGTAGCCTGAACTCGTTTTGTACATGACACTGTGATCAATGACAGTTACAATCATGCTCCTGAATTTACAGTGTCTTTGACACATGCTCTGACATTTTATTCGTCATTTAGCACAATATGCCACAATATGCTCTACATTTCGAGCTTGTTCCTCTAGCATTTTCCAAGGTTTCCTCAATTGAAGTGAATGCCGCAGTGGGCAAGGATGAATATTGTTATTTGACTGTGCTGAAACTCTGAGGAACATATGATCGGGGAGCCTGTCCTGATGGTTGCCCACCATGATCTGTTTCTTTTTCTCTCTCGCATCGATGCATAGCAGAGTCACAGTTCAGCTCTCGGTCCCAATTCAGCAGGGAGGACACTGTAGCCCAGAGGAGAATGAATGACAATGAGCAGAATGAGCAATAGCAATTGGTCTATATAGTCTTCAAATACTTCACTCCCTTCCCTCCTTACTCATGTCTTCCTTGATTACAGATATGGAGGGACTATAGGAATATTTGGTTGACTGGTTTGGCTGGATCGATAGTATGAGGGTATGGAAGAATGGATGGGAGGAAGGAAGGAAGGAAGGAAGCAAGCAAGCAAGCAAGCAAGCAAGGAAGGAAGGAAGGAAGGAAGGAAGGAAGGATGGAAGGAAGGAAGGAAGGAAGGAAGGAAGGAAGGAAGGAAGGAAGGAAGGAAGGAAGGAAGGAATTGCATCTACTCCAGGTTGGAACCTTAGTAGACAACCACCCTTATTAGACAATCCTGTTTGATCCTAATGGATGCAAGTATAACAACCTTATCTGAAATGCCCCCTTCATACAAAAGGCAAGAACACCACAGCTTGGTTATATCATAGTCCATTATCATTGCAACCATAAAGGGTGAGAAATGAAAGTCTCACACAGCTCTTTAAAGCCCACATAACATATGAGTCAAAGATTTTTCTTTTCTCAGTGTTACAGTGTAAAAGGAACAAGCTCTGGCATGGGTTGTGCCTTCATAACAAGCTTCCCCTTCGCAAAGGAGTGAGCTGCCTTCTATAATGAGCCCTAGTTAAAAACAGTGCATTGCCGTCTGTCGGTTTTCATCTCATATCAATGTCTTGGTAAATCTTCCTTCTCTTGCTAGAGCCTTGCTATGCTCACAGAGCGTTCGCAAAAAATCGGTGCCCTGGGTCCCATTTCAGATGGTTCCTTTTAGGTTTGTTTCTGGGTAAAAAAGACTTGAAATGTCTACAATGTCCCATTTCGATTAATGGAAAGGTTTGCCTTGTTTCCGTTGGCAACTGCCCCTATCAAACACAGCATGGGGAAGAAGCATGCACTGCTTTCAATCATGTAGTTCACTTTTAAATTAGCTTGCAATTCCCTGTAACCAACGCTCTCTGTTCCTCTCATTAAGTTGGTGTGTTTAAACTACATCACCTGTAAACAAATAAGTCTCTGTCCTGACAGAAATGACAATTCCTGTGACTTTGAGGATCAAATAAAATGGAGGAAATATATGATGAGTCGTTACTGTATCAATGTTGTGAATCCAAATTAATCGGACACTTTTTTAACAGATCTTCCAGTTTTTTATGCCAAGCAGTCCCCTTCTCTAATCATTTGTCTGATTGAGGGGTGGGTTGAGAGTTATCTGCTTTTGAGGTTGGATCCGCAGGCATTAGTAAAGGGACCCAAAGAACAGTCGATTTAATTGGCAAATTTCAAAGATCTTTCAGAGGCGTGAATGAATAGTTTGGGTTTTTATGGGAGGGGGGCAGGGTATGGAATAACACTTAAGTGGTTAAAGTTACATGAAACACTGCATTTAAAAGGTACTAGAATGACCAAACAGTGACAGCTGAATGTCCTGGATTTGAGAAATCATTCCATCAAGTTCCATGCATATACAGTAGGAGCTCTTGTTACCCCAAACCACAAAACTCTCAAATGAGACTAGCAGTAATTCTGCACTGTAGGTTTAACAATGAAACTGTAAAAGATGCAGTAGTTTGCTCAGTCTCTAGTTGATTCTAATGAAAAAGTAAGACAATATTTGACCTTCCCCTCCATTTTTGCTCACTCCCATCACTTTCAATAGAGTCTGCATATTTCCTCCGCATGGCATTTCATCACAGTGTACCCCATTATTTCCCGACGTGTCAAATCATCATTTATCGGAAAGATAATTTCTCCAACGGTCTGCTCATGACTTTTTCTTTGAGGGTCGGGATGTTTGCATAATTAAACGTAATTTTGTCTCATGCTACTCCTCTTTTATCACTCGCTGGTTCTCCTGACACATACAAAACAGGACTCCCGCTGAACCAATTATTTCAGCCTGCTCATTGTATGGATACTCCGCCATAAGAGCGGTCTTATGGGGAGTTGAGGCGAGTTGAAGCTCGACATGATGCTCGTTAGAACTGACGCGTCTGCCCCTATCATGTGTGTATTCACTTGGTTGAGAGTGAAAGTGCTGTTTCTCATGGGGTCATTTTAACTGAGAAAATTTAAAATATTATAAACAATGTACCTAAGAGAGAGAGAAAGTAGTCAATGGATTTTGAAGGTAGCAGTACAGTTGGTAATGACAACCGGAGTAAAAAAAAGTCATGAAATCATTCAGACATCTTATTCTTATAGTACATCCGTTTTTTCTGATAAAGTTCACATTTCTTTAATTACTGTCAATCTCCATTGTCATCTTGTAACAACACAGCATTAGAAACCAGTCTTCTGGGATAACTCGTTTTTCTTTCAGCTGCAAAATCTTATGTTTATAAACAATAACAATAAACTATATTTACTGTGTTCTTACACAATGATATTTTGGACTCGACTCCTGCACACCACTTTTGATTGCACAAGGCCCTTAATCACGGTTTCTGAAAAGGTGCCATTTTGATGGTACACCGCAGGCTCAGCTTGCTGCTGTACTCCATGACTAAACTTAGAAATCTACCACAGCGTCCATAAAACAAGTTCAATTTAGCACCTACAAGTGTTCTGAGGGCAAAGCAGTGTAAGTTGACATTTTGACAGTGAACATTCACATAACATTCTCAGGGACACGAGTAAGATATAAGGATAAGGCTCAGTCCAACGAATAAGAACACACTGAAGAATGTTCCTCGTGCTGCCATGGAAACCAAGGGTTGATCGTAGCAACCGTGAGACAGTACTAGACTGTACTGTACTAGAATGTACGGTACTAGAATGTACAGTACTAGACTGTACGGTACTAGACTGTACGGTACTAGACTGTACTGTGCTATATTGTAGTGCTGTAACAAAAGTAAGAGGGATGACCTAAGATGCTGAAGTTCTTGACGTCTAACCAGGCTGTAAGATAAGTGGCAAACAATTTGCTTAACAGAGGTTCGGTATAATGAAACAGTGGAATTTCTCCTCTTTCCACTTGAGTTGGCCTGGTGTGTTTAATAGAAAGGTAAAGGGCCGAACAGGACAGAGATTCTTAGAAAGCGATTCCTTCTCTCTCTGTCTCTATGAATCAAACAGGCAACTCCCCGATAACAGAGTGATGCTGAGCCTCAGATTCAGTGCAGATGCAAAGCTTGGTAACTTACTGACGGCACAAATAGCATAAACCGTCATTTCGTTACCAAACTTTGCATCTGCAATGCTCTTCAAGTAAATTTATTTTGCAAAATCTTCAGTGGAAATTGTTAAAAGTAGTCCTTGTGCATAGTTGAATGTTTTGTTTAACTTTGAAATCATTGGTTTTGGTTGGACACATTTTAAAGTGAAAAATGTGTCCGTGGAATTCCCAAGGTCTCCACTCACCACTCATAGACCTAATGTCATCTAATATTTCTTATAAATCGAGGGCACCGTTTTGACAGGTTGCCTCATAGCCTACAGGTATTTCCCTTCATCTGGAACTCTAAAGTTTAATTTGTTTCAGCTTTTGGCATTTAATTTGTTTCAGGTTTTGGAGTGTTGTATTTCTTTATTGTGGAGCTATACTATACTGCACCAGGCACTTCCAGCCTTTTAAAATCTACTTAAGAAGCAGGTGTGTTGCTGAGAGAAGCTAAGAGAGGCACAAACTAACCTACAATTTTATTTTTCCAAAGCCAGTAAAAAAATAAAAAATCTCTCTCCAGCTGTCCGCAACCTTCACTCCAGGTAAAAGAATACATTAGATCTGGGAGAGGACTGGTGCAGCTGAGTGACAAACAGAGAGAAAAACAGACGGACCATCTAATTGAGTGAAGCCCGGTAAGGCTTGCTGTGTGCTCCAAGCGCTATCGGGAAGTACTGATGCTTCAGAAATGACCACAGCTGGTCATAATGCCCCTGTCAGACATCAATCAGTGGGCGAGCATCAATATGGACATGCCAAACGAGGTGATGGGATGCTTTCAGAGTTAGCCACTTCTGCTCGACTGCTGGTCTGGAGACCATTTCACAGTTTCCTCAGGGTCTACTCTACCCATGTGTCATGTATTCATGGGTTACTGCAGAGAGGCCAAGATTTAATTGGTCATTTGCTTAACCTTCAATCTGTACTTTTTAATTTAAAACCGTGAAACGACAGCCAAGTCAAATGTAATTTATTTGAACCTTCAATTTGGGAAAGTAGTCTAAACACATGCAGAGAGATGAACTGCTGTCTTCACAAAAACATATGGCAAAGAATGGCAACGATGTCTCCAAATTCAACCACCAACATTCTTCAAGATAAACACTTATCTCAATCAACATCAGCAGCTACTTCTGAGGGATCAACTTATGCATTCAAATTTATTCAGACCCAATTATTTCCTCTCCCTGTTGACAATGATTAATCAAAATCGTCTGTATCCCATTCCTTATAGACATTACAACCTGAAGGGAGAACGAAGCAAAACACAGAAACAAACGATTTGTGCATTGACTAAACAAGTTGGCTTCTGCATCTTACTTATCAGTCAACTGATTAACATCTTAACCCCTGCCATATCAATCCACCATCCACCTGCCCCCTGCAAAAACGTTCATTCTATCAACTAGCAAGCTGCCACTGTGAATGAAAACAACCACATAGTGGGGCCAGACACAATTAGACAGAGGGAGGGTGAAGTTGCTGGTGAGGGACATTTACATTATTGAAAGAGACTTTGAGAAGCGCAGCCTGCCCAGAAAACCGAGCTCTTATTGGACCTGGCCCTGGAGTCACTGCCAAATAATGATCTAATGCGAGGAGCCAAGTTACAAAATGCAATACCTACAAAGTGGCGTGATGTGTCACTCGGCATCAGAAACCTTGGCCAAAAAGGGAGGATTTGTCTTGCCAGCCCTCCTCTTGTTTCATCATCCTTAATCCTGCACAATGGTCTGAGCATGCAGATGGGACACCTCATAGCAGAAGCTGCCTCAGACCCGAAACCTGACACTAACATAGAGAAAAAGTTGCCCAAGAAAGGATTATAGAGCCCCAGGCGCAAAGAAAATTTAAGAAAAGTTTAGATTTAAGACAGATTAGGGAAATAAGTTACACCGGGAAAGTGGTCAACAAAACCCAACCATAGAGATGGAATAGAGTATACTTTTTTATATCTGTCCCATTATTCAAGTTTCACGTTTTATTAGTCATACAGTATGTACAGGATATACATTGTATACACCGAAATGCATCCAAAGAAATGCATACTTGAAGGTTACTTCTAACTTTCAGGTTACTTTTTACTTGCATCTGTAACCGATGTGAAATGGCTAGTTAGTTAGCGGTGGTGCGCGCTAATAGCGTTTCAATTGGGTGACGTCACTCGCTCTGAGACCTGAAGTAGTTGTTCCCCTTACTCTGCAAGGGCCGTGGCTTTTGTGGCACGATGGGTAACGATGCTTCGTGGGTGTCAGTTGTTGATCTGTGCAGAGGGTCCCTGGTTCAAGCCCAGGTTGGGGCGAGGAGAGGGACGGAAGCTATACTGTTACACATCTTCATAATAGCTTCTGCGATTGCATGGGCAGCGCCATTGAGGCCAACTACTTCTATGAGTTGGTAAGAAAAACTGAAAGGGTGCATACTGCCACCTGGAGTGTGTTGCTTGATCAGGTATAAAAACCAAGGTTGGCAATTTACTGCAGTTATGGAATGCTCTCTCACAACTATAATTCATTGGTTGATCTCTCCTTTAACCTGGGTGAAATGATATGTTCCTCGCTTAACCCATAGGAAGTTAAACCCAGTTGACTACTTTAAAATGGTGGAAGCCCACAATGGCATTGTCACTGCCGAAATGGGATATATCCATCTAGACTCCTTTATCATTCTCTATGAACAAAACACTGCAGGACTTCCTCCAGAGACAGGAAGTGTTTGAAATATAGACAATATAGTGCAACGTTTCCCAAAATCAGTCCTTGGGACCCCGAGTGGTGCACATTTTGTTTTGTGCCCTAGCACTACACAGCTGATTCAAATACTCAAAGCTTGATGAGTTGATTATTTGAATCGGCTGTGTAGTGTTAGGGAAAAAAACTAAACATGCACACCTTGGGGTCCCAGGACCGAATTTGGGAAACCCTGCTATAAGGCCTCCCAGCAACACTCACCTAATGTCCACAAATCAATCACCAAGTAGAAGATATGCATTAGAATACCTACATTTCAAGCTTCATGAATTGTCGTTTTTGTGAATTAATATGATTGTTTACTGGAGAATCATCAGACAGGGAATTAAGAAAAAAATATGTTTTTGCCACAGGAAGAAAGACAACAAATGAAAAATATAAAAGCAGGAGTCGATCTTTGTGGTTGGCACTCTCTCACTTAAGTCTCCAGTAGTCCCAGAGGCATTCAATTGAAGCACAATAAAAGTCAGCTCAGTAATAAATTGTCTCAGTTTACCAGAAGCTTAGAGTAAAAATGCTGGCTGAAGGGCCACTGGCAAATATTGAAAAGGAACATAAAAATTGTTTCATTATATAACTGCAGCCACTTAGAGCTTTGCTCACTTCGGTTTTCCCCTTGATTTACAATGAGTCAGTTCGTTGTTCAGCACAGGTTGTTCAGCCAACCTACCGTGCTCCTTTCTACTCTGCTACTTAATAACATACAGTATAATGTATGCTCTTTCATTGGAAATGGCTCCAGAAATCCCAGGTTATTGTAGTGTCGCTGCACATACAGTAGTCTATTTCTGTATTGTCTGAGCACAAACAACAACATCTCGCTCAGCATCGTGGGCTGTTGAAATATCACCTCGAGGCTCGCCATTTCCCAAGCTCATTTAGTTTATTACAGCGAGTGTCTATCGCAAGGGAGGCCACAACAAATGGGGGGAAAAAACACAACAAGCTACTATCAATCTCGAAGGGTGGCTCCCGCGCCTAATATAAAGGGGAGTAAGACAGATTCATAAAATGGTGGAGAGGGGAGGGAGCGCTGATGATGTCAGCGAGTCTTGAGGAAATGACATGGTGGGGTTACACGGCGCCGGAGGTGGCGGTATACTCTCTCCTCGTCTGCAGTTGGAGAGCTCCATAAACATGCCAGGCGCAGTGCTGCTTCTCTCCTAAATTGTTTTCCCTCCGTTTGAAACGACCGTGATGATTGCATTCTCACACTCCATTGTAAAAACAGATAGTCCCTGGAAGGAGCCATCCTTTTGTGGCGGAGTTGGGCAATCTGAATTGCCTGTCAGGCAGTCTATACAAGTCGGAACAATGGATGTTTTTCCTGTAGAAACGCTAAGATGAAAACAATTTAGTGGTATGTTATGTAGCTATTCTGGCACCGTGGCCTTGTGTCAATCATTCTGTAAATAGTAAATTTGAATATTGCCTATATAAATCATTGTTTAATGGTTCAAAGAATGAACTGAGACATTCTACACAGAGAACATGATTGACACTTGACCTAACTTTCTGGTTATGGAGCCAAAGGTCAATTTAACACATTGTGCTAAATTGTTCTTGAAGATAAACAGTACCAGTCAAAAGTCTGGACACACCCAGTCATTCAAGGGTTTTTCTTAATTTGTTACTATTTTCTACATTGTAGAATAATAGTGAATACATCAAAACTCTGAAATAACACATATGGAATCATGTATTAACTAAAAAAGTGATAAACAAATAAAAATATAGTTTAGATTTTAGATTCTTCAACGTAGCCACACTTTGCCTTGATGACAGCTTTGCACACTCTTGGCATTCTCTCAACCAGCTTCATGAGGAATGCTTTTACAACAGTCTTGAAGGAGTTCCCATCTATGCTGAGCACTTGTTGGCTGCTTTTCCTTCACTCTGCGGTCCAACTCATCCCACACCATCTCAATTGGGTTGAGGTTGGGTGATTCTGAAGGCCAGGTCATCTGATGCAGCACTCCATCACACTCCTTGGTCAAATAGCCCTTACACAGCCTGGGGTGTGTTGGGTCATTGTCCTGTCGAAAAACAAATGATAGTTCCACTAAGCGCAAACCAGATGGGATGGCGTATCACTGCAGAATGCTGTGGTAGCCATGCTGGTTAAGTACGTCTTAAATTCTAAATAAATCAAAGACTGTCACGAGCAAAGCACCCCCACACCGTCACACCTCCTCCTCCATGCTTCATGGTGAGAACCACACATGCAGAGATCATCCGTTCACCTACTCTGAGTCTCACAAAGACACGGTGGTTGGAACCAAAAATCTCAAATTTGGACTCATCAGACCAAAGGACAGATTTCTACTGGTCTAATGTCCATTGCTTGTGTTTCTTGGCCCAAGCAAGTCTCTTCTTATTAGTGGTGTCCTTTAGTAGTGGTTTCTTTTCAACAATTCGACCATGAAGGCCTGATTCATGCAGTCTCCTCTAAACAGTTGATGTTGAGATGTATCTGTTTCTTGAACTCTGTGAAATATTAATTTGGGCTGCAATTTCTGAGGCTGGGAAGTCTAATGAATTTATCCTCTGCAGCAAAGTTAACTCTGGGTCTTTCTTTCCTGTGCCAGTCCTCATGAGAGCCAGTTTCATCATAGTGCTTAATGGTTTTTGCAACTGCACTTGAAGAAACTTTCAAGTTCTTGAATTGGATTGACTGACCTTCATGTGTTAAAGTAACGATAGACAGTCATTTTTCTTTGCTTATTTAAGTTTTTCTTGCCATAATATGGATTTGGTATTTTACCAAATAGGGCTATCTTCTGTATACCACCCCTACCTTGTCATACACAACTGAGTGGCTCAAACGCATTAAGAAGGAAATAAATTCCACAAATTAACAAGGCACACCTGTTAATTGAAATGCACTCCAGGTGACTACCTCATGAAGCTGGTTGAGATAATGCCAAAAGTGTGCAAAGCTGTCATCAAGGCAAAGGGTGGCTACTTTGAAGAATCTAAAATCTTAACCTGTCTGGGCTAGGGGGCAGTATTGAGAATTTTGGAAAAATATGTTCCCATTTTTAACTGCCTCCTACACCAACTCAGAAGCTAGAATATGCATATTATTGTTCAGGTTTGGATAGAAAACACTCTGAATTTTCTAAAACTGTTTGAATGGTGTCTGTGAGTATAACAGAACTCCTATGGCAGGCAAAAACCTGACAAGGTTTCAAGCAGGAAGTACCCTGTCTGACAAGGAGTCGTGCGTCTTGCATCTTTTTATTGAAAAGTAAGGATCTTAGCTGTAACGTGACAATTCCCAGGGCTCCAATAGGCTCTCAGAGCCCGCGAAATAACTGAAGGTTTACGAGGGAGCCTCAGGTTGAAACATATTATCGCCTTTTGTAAGTGGATGCTCCGAGGACCTTTGAATGATGCGCGTGCATGAGTCGCTTCTGAGGAGAAATTTTATTCGGCTGTTTAGGCTCAATGCATACTCCCGGTCGGAATATTATCACTTCTCTACGACATAAATGGCATAAAAATTGGTTTTAAACAGCGGTTGACATGCTTCGAAGTACGGTAATGGAATATTTAGACATTTTTGACACGCCAATGCGCCATGCGCGAAACCGGGAAGAAGCATTCTAGAACTCACGAACAAAACGTCGCTGTTTGGATATAACGATGGATTATTTGGGACCAAACCAACATTTGTTATTGAAGTAGAAGTCCTGGCAGTGTATTCTGATGAAGAACAAGCAAGGTAAGAACATTTTTCTTATAGGAAATGTGATTTTGGTGGATGCTGACCTGGGTGGGTATCTAAATAGCTAGCCCTGTAATGCCGGGTTATGTACTTAGATTATTGCAAAATGTGCTTCATCCGAAAAGCTATTTTAAAATCGGACATATCGAGTGCATAGAGGAGTAATGTATCTATAATTCTTAAAATAATTGTTATGCTTTTTGTGAACGTTTATCGTGAGTAATTTAGCAAACTGTTAGTAAATTCAACGGAAGTTTGCCGGGGGTTATGCGTTTTCTGAACGTCACATGCTAATGCAAAAAGCTGTTTTTTGATATAAATATGAACTTGATTGAACAGACATGCATGTATTGTATAACACAATGTCCTAGGTGTGTCATCTGATGAAGATCATCAAAGGTTAGTGCTGCATTTGGCTGTGGTTTGGGTTTATGTGACATGATATGCTAGCTTGAAAAATGGCTGTCTGATTTTTTCTGGCTGGGCACTCTGCTGACATAATCTAATGTTTTGCTTTCGTTGTAAAGCCTTTTTGAAATCGGACAGTGGGGTTAGATTAACGAGATTCTTGTCTTTAAATAGCTGTAAAATAGTCATATGTTTGAGAAATTGAAGTAATAGTATTTCTAACGATTCAAAAATCGCGCCACTGGAATATCAGTAGCTGTTACGTAGGTGGGACGAAATCGTCCCACATACCCCAGACAGGTTAAATATATTTTGATTTGTTTAACACTTTTTTGGTTACTACATGATTCCATATTTTGTAGTTTTGATGTCTTCACTATTATACTACAATGTAGAACATAGAAAAAAATAAGAAAAACCCTTGAATGAGTATGTGTGCCCAAACTTTTAAAATATACTTTAGGTATACTCAAAGTCTATTTGTTTTTGCTCTAATATACTAAGAATAAAATTCCCAATTTAGATTAGTGTATTTCATATACTTATATGCTAATAAAATGTATGTTAAATGCATTAAATGTATTTAAAATTGTTCCAATTTAGATTAGCAAGTACATATTCAAATCGATAAAAATGTATTAATGAAGTCTGATTTAAGTATATTTAAACATGTATTTTTTTCCGCTGGGTAATTTAATTCACTTATAGCTAGCTGATAGCTATGAAGTTAATTGTTTGCATTTGATTTATGTATTTTTCTTGTTTCTTCTTTATTGTTCCAAGATATAATAGCACAGAGTGTGAGTGCTTCTCAAATGTAACATTTTATGCATTCTCCACACTTGTCCTCACAAGAATGTACTCAAGACAACGTCCTTGGTGAACAAACTCGGAACATGAGAGTGTTGAACACGCCAGTACGCATATTTTGAAACACCCTATGATTTACCTCACTGTTCATGTTAATCTTGACATTGAACCAATTGAGAATATCCATGACAATGTTATGTCACACCATAATCATTTTTCTAGGCAACCACACAGATTACCGTGGTTTCATACTTGTGGCACACAACATAAGTACATTTTCCCATCCCTCATCTGACGACAAAAAAAATTGAATTTTAGTTCAATCTGAAATCTAATCCTTGGAATATTACTCAGCATGGCTTCTGTTGCATAAAACAAAATGAGTCCACATTGTGCTCCTGTGTTCAATTTGGTAATGGAAGTGCTTGGAATTCTTCTCTAGATGAGTCAGAATGGAATGAGAACATATGCATCATTTAATGCTTTGCCACAGGCCCCAAAGGAAGCTTAATCAGTAGGCTCGGCCGTTCATCTTCTTAACAGAGTAGTTTTGGCTTTCTGTTAAAATAATCCTGCCGAATATCTCTGTGCATATTTCAGTCAGAGGTAGATGAGAACCAATGCAGTATAATGATAACCAATAGGCTGCCTCGCATCACCACTCCAAGTGACCATCAGAGTTAGCGTAGATTGTACGTCAATGCAAATTGTTTCTATGGAGAGAAAATTATATGAATTTGCACATTCAGCTCGGAAACCTATTTTGTCATATGAAGGTAATGCAAAAGTCACATTTCCACTGGACAACTGAATTATATGATATAATAATTATATATATTTATTATATTGTATTCAATTATGTTATATTCTCCCCTATTCCATTCTAGTCTATTCTTTAACTAATCATACTAGTGTCGACAATCGCTTGCCCACATCATCAAACAAGAGTCAGTGCCAAGCTCAGACTAAAACTTATCTGTTCCATTTAAGAGGGGTCCAGTGCAGTTGTTTGAGACCGGGTGAACTGAGACATCAGACAGGGATTAAATCAGCAGCACTCTGA
The DNA here is from genome assembly GCF_901001165.1 of Salmo trutta. Taxonomy (NCBI): domain Eukaryota; kingdom Metazoa; phylum Chordata; class Actinopteri; order Salmoniformes; family Salmonidae; genus Salmo; species Salmo trutta. The sequence goes on along the minus strand of NC_042962.1, from coordinate 48,297,949 downwards.
CCTTTGTTGACCGTTGCTCACTACCCAGCCATCTGGAGAGAGCATCTTGCTTGTCAGACTCCATCTCGCCACGCCAGGACCATGTCAATAGGGGGAAGTCAACATCCCTATCTCTTGTATAGTTTCATGTAAAATAAATAAATAAATAATATTGTAAAGGAAATAGCATTTTGCATTCCAAGTGGAAAGCCTTGACACACCCTTGACTCTTGCATGGTCTTTTTTCCTCCAATCCCTTTCATCTTAGCCTTTGAAGAGTGAAAGAAGGGGTTGTTGTGCAGGTTTCAAACATGCAGATCTCCCTAGAAGTGCTCTCTGATTGGTGGTCACAGCACAAAATAAAAATGCCACTTTGCATTCTGGAGAGATGTTACCTCATTCTTGCATTTTTACATTGCCTCACCGTACAACTTGACCTCAAGGTTAAAGGAGTCTTGAGTAAGTTTCAACCATGTACATCATACTTCATCAAGCCCTCGCAGATTGGTGGTCATGGAGAAAAGAGACTAGGAGCGAGGGAGATTTGGTACTAGCTTGAACATTATATTTGTTTCTTTCCGAAATGAAAAAGTGAAGGATGACTGTCAAGACAGGAATAATTCTCGTCTCCTGGAAAGAGGAAAACAAATATTGAGATATTATGAATTGGAGCCAGGATTCTACTGCTGCTAACTGTATCTTTCCTTCTGTCTGCATCTGTCTTGGAGCTTATCCCTCAATTGTGGCCTTCCCGGAGTATAAAAACTCCCCAGCCTTTCAATCATTTCCATGGGCGAACCCATCACTCACACAGCCATGTTTGTATTGAATGTCTAGACATACAGTTTGCCAAGGGACTAGAGTTCTGCAGAGCAGGGGTGGGAGGCACCACCACTTATCCTCTCTCAAACCACAGAGATCTGTCCAATCACAGTAGCCACAGCTTGTCATTGATTCTGATTGAATGAAGATTGTGTCTATTCAGATGTGGAGGTATAGAGTCATGCGGAGGTGTCTCTCTTTAACTATCCCTCTCCTCCTGTGGTAGTTTGAAATATAAAGGTACCTGTCTAGCCTAAGATTACGAGAGAGAGAGAGAGAGAGAGAGAGAGAGAGAGAGAGAGAGAGAGAGATCTATGCAGATGCCGGCTAGCGTTTCCTTTGGATGCTGCTCGCATTCCATCTCGCACAAAATATGCATGCAAAACTAATGGACGAGTCAACCAGCTCACTGCATATGGATGACGTTTCCTTAATGAACATCACTTGTATCCCTGCCTAGAGACACACGGGGACGATTACGGGTGATGCGGATCAAGCAGGAAATGTATTTACCTGACATTCTACATTATATGCAATCAGTAATCTTCAAGGATCAATGCATAATTCATTATAGGGAACATGCCAACAATAACTGAACCACACGTAGGCTGTAAGCAATGGAGACGTTCAATTACATATTTTCCCTCAATGGAGCTTTCCCTCAAAGACCTGCACTTATATCATATTAATCCCTGTAGGATTAATGAAATGCAATAGTTTCATTGGAATTGGATCAGTATATCTGTAACTCATACCAATACCATATTGCGTTCATTGAAAATGTCAGCTAGAGGAAAACGTGTTCAAAAGAGGGTTCAAATGTGTGTGTGTGTGTGTGTATGTGTGTGTGTGTGTGTTAGTTTGTGCATGTTGGTGTGCAGAGCGTGGTTGATGTTAGCACTAACGCAGCCAAAATATGGAGGGCCGGGCCAGCCTCAAAGCCACCACTCCATGTTCAAATAAGCCTTTGTTTGAACCGGCTCAGAGTGGAGGCATTGCTGTTCATCTCCCAAATCCTGGCCAAGTTGTCTGACAGCAAGCCCTTCTTTCTGGGGGGAAGGTTTTGGGGAGTGCACACGGTGGAACCTTTTTTCTGGGACACATTCCAAATGAAGCTACACATATTGGTATGATCTGAGTAACATTACATAAACGATCCAATCGTAAATATAGCCCCACTATATAGCCTCACTCTGAAAATGTTTCCCTAGATGCTGCCTGTGTTATACTTTGTGGAGAATGTCTGTCGTTTTGCATTGGTTGTGTGCATGCTTAGGGATATTGGGGTTGAATTCACAACTATGATTGGAAAGACAACTTGCTGCCACATGAGTCTCGAAGTTGTATTTGGTGCCGTAGACTTGTCTGTCACTGCGTACCAAATCAAATAACAAGTGACCACTTAGATTCCTACAGATCTCATACAACCCAAGACTAAATGTACAGTTATATGATGTTTCATGAAGAAATGCCTGTTGACATGTGAAAAATATAAATATCCAGGTATTCAAAATCATAAAATATGCTCACCTTTGATTCATGTGGAATTAATGTAGTTGCGCCATAGGCTAAACCAGGGCCGATGCCAGAGCAAATCAGCTGGAAAGGCATTCGATTTCCGTAGGGGGAACATTAACATTTTTACGGGACCTCCAACGGACTCCTTCCATGAGCTCAATGCAGAGTTTGTGCTGCTGCCATCCAGGAAGTGCTACAGACTCCCACGTGCAAACTGTGCAGGTAAAAAAAATGATCGTGTGCCACATGCTGTACACTGACCATTATGAACAAACAAGGAGGATATTACAGTAGGTGCATGGAGATGGACTCACCCATTCAGGAACGTGGAATGAGGAATCATGGAGTTAGGGTTGTGCAATGACATTATATGTAATGCTCAAGGGACATGGACATCAAGGGGATGTACAATACTGGGTGAGGGAGGGGGGTTCAAACACTTCAAGACCTTGTTTTGACTGTCTTTTTGGCCGTTTATGAATGTGTTATTCAATGCGATTATCTGGCCTATATTAGTAACGGCCAAAATCGAAATGTTTTTTTTGATACCTAAAGGGGTCCTACAATTCAAAATCAAATAGCTAAATGATCCATAGTATGACCATCTTAAAACATTTCCATATGTCAGCTTAGAACCCCCCCCACCCCCACGGCTTAGTATTTTAAGAGTGAATGTGGCATGAACACAACCAGTCATTATGTTTTCATTTGATTGTCAAACAAACCACTTCAAAAAGTATGTTACCTTCCCACGTTCATCCAAAATAATTCTATCATCGAAACCCGCCAACTTTCCTTCAATTCGCAAGTGGCAGAAACTACATCAACTCACCAGAAAAAAACTTTTGAGTGAGCTAAATAGCACCCCTCTGTCTTACTATATGTAGCCCATGTATCTGATGCTGTCTGGCCAAAAAGATTATGACATGCAATATACTATTTTTTGACCAGACAGCATCAGATACGTGGGCTACACATACTGAGACAGAGGTGCACTTTTTCGCTCGCTCAGATGTAGTATCTGAGATTGACGTGTCTTTCTGTCGGTCTAATAAATGATCAATATTTAAATATTTTATTTGGATGGGCAAGGAGGTACGGTAGGGCGTGCCATACCACTTAAGGCCTGCCCATAATGCCGGCCTTGGGCCAAACAAATGCAATCATTCAATCAAACAAATTCAACCCTGTATCATATTGGGGCACATGGAGTGCAAACAAAATAAGGGGTAAACTCAAATGCATGTTCAAACTACATCGGTAATTACTTTAAAACATAAAATGGTGTCTCGTTCCCTGTGGAATTCTCGGAGGTGAGAAAGGGGCTTCCAGGGAAATCTATTTGGAGATGGTTCTTTTAACAGTGCACCTAAGAGCCTAATGAGTCTAGTTCACAATGAGACCCAGTCTGTGGCTAAAGAATGGGGCTATCAACTAGCTCCCACTGGTCCTCGGCATAGCCAATATTGACAGGCTTAGATGTATGGAAATGGTGGTACCTGTGCAGTCAGGAGACAGACATTACAGGCCCTCTGTGATGGCTATGGGATCAGACATTGCTAGGCTTTTGGGGTTCTATGTGACTGTGCAAAAGACACAGAACATTTTGCATAATGTACATCATTCTTTCACCTCTTGGTAGATGAGGTAATATTTTATGATATTTACACCAACAGCTGCAGACAACAGCTGTACCAGAAGATTACTGGGGTAAGGTGATACAAACAACACCACTGTCGCAATAGCTCTTCTTCATGGAATGGGGACTTGTCACTGAGGTCAGATATGGGGAGAAGAATTCTATTTGACATGAAGCCCTATCTAAAGTATTATGAACAAAAATCCTAGATTGTTGCAAACGGAAGCGTGAAATACTAGTATGTTATAAACACAGCTCCACATATACTGCATCTTGATTACATATGAGACATATCGGTACATTAAATGTCTCACTGAAGTGACTGCACCTTTTATAACCTCATGACAGAGTATAAGTATAATGTATTATTGAATGATTTGAAGACGCCTATAACATTTTGGTGTGAATGTTTCTCAATATCGTGAATAACTTCTGTATTTTGTGGTCTAACTTGTCCTCCCACATACATTACGGTGGCATACTTTAGGAGTGTTTCTTCTGATCAGTGGTAGGAAAAGTACCTACAGTAATTGTCATACTTGAGTAAAAGTAAAGATACCTTAATAGAAAATGACTCAAGTTGTCAGTAGGTCTATGTGTAGCTGGTGTATAGGAGTCAGGCGCAGGACAGCAGATATGAGTAAATAAACGTATTTTACTCAACATAATATAAATGCAATACAAAAACAGAGCCCACAATAACGGACCTTCCTACATAGAAACAATCACTCACAAACAAACATGGGGGAACAGAGGGTTAAATAATGAACAGGTAATTGGGTGATTGAAACCAGGTGTGTAAGACAAAGACAAAACAAATGGAAAATGAAAAGTGGATCGGCGACGTCGACCGCCGCCCGAACAAGGGAAGGGACCAACTTCGGCGGAAGTCGTGACACAAGTAAACGTGAAAGTCACCCAGTAAAATACTACTTGAGTAAAAGTCTAAAAGTATTTTGTTTTAAATCTACTTAAGTATCAAAAGTAAATGTAATTGTTAAAATATACTTAAGTATCAAAAGTAAAAGTATACATAACAAATAATTCCTTATATTAGAAAACATACGGCACCATTTTCTTGTTTTTAATTAATTTACTGATAGCCAGGGGCACACTCCAACCCTCAGACATCATTTACAAACAAAGAATGTGTCTTTAATGAGTCCTCCAAATCAGAGGCAGTAGGGATAACCAGGGATGTTCTCTAGGTAAGTATGTGAATTAGACCATTTTCTTATCCCGCAAAGCATTCAAAATGTAACGAGTACTATTGGGTGTCAGAGAAAATGCATAGAGTAAAAAGTACATTATTTTCTTTAGGAATGTAGTGAAGTAAAAATTAATTTTGTAAAAAGTATAAATAGTAAAGTACAGATACCCAAAAAAACTACTTAAGTTGTACTTTAAAGTATTTTTACTTAAATACTTTACATCACTGCTTCTGATGAATATTAGAAGTATCAACCATAACTTCGAGAAACAACCAATCCAACATGGATTTATTCACGAACAAGAAGGTTGGCTGTTGGTGGTTGTGTTTCATGTTCTTTCCAAATCATTACTCTCATTTCAGCATTGTGATAACACTGCTTACTGCAGAGCCTAATATCATGGCACTACGGGATTGGTACATTTTCCCTTCAGATCTAATTAGTTATTTCTGCATATTCGTGTATGGCAAACAAGAACCCTGAACAAATATTTTTGGTCTGACCCTGTGGTGACCTGGAGCCTCTACAGCCAACACTGGCAGAGATATCAGAATTGAGAAAGAACTGCTGTCTCAGTTGCGTATTGATGGTCTTTGATTTTGTGCTGGGAGCGTTATCTTCCTCTACTATTTTGGTACACACACACACACACACACACACACACACACACACACACACACACACACACACACACACACACACACACACACACACGTCCTCTTTCATTGTAGTGTCTCTGATAATTACGTTTTGTGTCATAATATACAGTGTACCGCAATTCATGAGGGTTCATGAATGTTTCTTCAGTTGGCTGCTGTGCTATTGTGATGTTAATCCACACCTGGAAGCAGAAGCCTCTGAGGAGCAGCCAAGAGATTAGGAGCGATTTTTTTTTCTTTCTCTGATGAAGCTCACAACAGCTTCGTTATTCCTCATTATCACTGCTGGTTTATCCGTGGCCAAAGTGGATTTCTAAGATGGCTGTTGTCGTGAATCCGCTCTGCTGGAACTTGTTTTTGTATTTGACCAATGTGGATAGAGAAGGTATGTTTTAGTGATTAAATTAGAAGATGGGAGGGACAGGGGACATACTGTACAAGATGTGTCCAATCTCCAACCCCCCTGCTGTGTTAATTTTTTACTCTAGTCTTCCTCAACCAATCGGCAACTGTCAGATAATTAGTATGATATACATTCGCTGTGTGTGTGTGTGTGTTGTTGTACTTCCCAACGCATGCACGCACGCACGCACACTCACACTCACACTCACACAGCATTTGGGCTTGGTTCAGCAGAGCCAGCTATGTCGACAGACTGGTGGTTTCAGGGTGTAATCCTGCCTCTTTGGTGGTGCTTACTCTTTGCCTTGTGATTTGGATGGCAGAGGCTATGGAATTCACAAGAGGGAAGGAGAGACTTCAAAGGTTTGAGATTATTTTCTCAGATCCTTCCCTCAGTGGGGTATCGCCGCAAAACATGACTAGGCAATTGTCTGTCCAGACAGACTTCAGAAAGCATGCCTGAGTCCTTCTCCCTTTTTCCTGAAAGCTGCCTCAAAAAAAGTGGAACGGAATATATTGGTGGATAGACATTGAGGGAAAATGTGCTGTCTCCAGTGCTGCAAATCAAATGAATTAATGTGACAATTGCAGCTGTGGCTCATAACAAACACTTCTGTATGCATATCGATATGTTGTTTTGTGGATCAAAATCTTTTGGATCTTGAATCCAAGGCTTGAAATAAACAACATTTTCTCTCTTAACATGTTCAGCTATTTATAGTCTTTTGCAGCATTTCCCAAACTCGGTCCTCGGGACCCCACGTTTATTCCCCCCCCCTTAACACTACACAGCTGATTCAAATTATCAAAGCCTGATGAAAACAAAATGTATAGGAATTCCTGGGGGGGGGGGGTAGCAGGTAGCTGCCTAGTGGTCTGGGGGTAGAAGCTATTGGCGGTGATGGAAGTGGGGAGAACAGGCCATGTCTCGGGGTGGCTGAGGTCCTTGATGATCTTCTTGGCCTTCCTGCGACACCTGGTGTTGTGTGCGTGCGTTCAGTGTAGCGTACCTCCCTCTGTAGAGCTTTGCAGTCCGTGGTGGTGTAGTTGCCCTACCAGGCTGTGATGCATCCCGACGGTAGGCCACATTTATTTAACGTCCTGAGGTTGAAGAGTCACTGTCGTGCCTCCTTCACCATGGTGTCTGTGTGGTTTGACCATTTCAGCTCCTCAGAGATGTGACATTGGCGGCATCGTTGATGATGATGGGGCGTGCCCAATCTGGTTCCTCCTGAAGTCCACAATCAGCTCCTTTGTTTTGTTGATGTTGAGGGAAATGTTGTTTACCTGGCACCATGCAGTCAGACTGCCTTCTTCCTCTCTGTCGGCTGTCTTGTCGTTGTTGGTAATCAGGCCTACTACTGGCGTTTCATCAGCAAACTTGATGATAGAGTTGGAACTGTGTGAGGTCACGCAGTTGTGGGTATACAGGGAGTATAGGAGGGCACTGAGGAAGCATCCTTGTGGGGCCGCTGTGTTGAGGATCAGTGTAGAGGAGGTCATTTTGCCTACCTTCACCAAGCAGAGTCCCACGTCTGTTTTTTCAGGGAAAGCAGAAGTTCGGTCTTAAATACTGTATCCCTTAAAACCGGAAACATCCGCTTTCTGCCGACCTACCGGAGAGTACTCTCAGGGTGGTTTGATTCTGAAATTATAAAATATTTTGGTTGCTTTTAACAATCCCTCAGACAGGAAATGAAAATCAGCAACTTTCAGAGGTTCCGAACGGTGCTGCGTTCCGAACGGTGTAAACCCGAGGTCACTCGTTTTAGCCGCCTTTGGGATATTTGAACCTTGGCACCACTTCTCACTGAGACTTGCTGATTGTTCCACAGTGCATGGTCATAGAGGAAATCACAGAAGAACTGGAATTACATTACAGCTTATTTGGAGGTCAAGGGGTTCCTTGGGATCCATCCATCTTGTGTTTTCTCTTTGAGCCGGGGTGAAGCACATGAGGGGATTCTGCAAGGACTGCGTAGCAGTCGAAGGTAGAGGCCTCAGCATAAACAATGATAAACAACCCAGTATCATGGCCGGGTCATTGCGAAAGCTACAGTCGATGATGTTACTGCCATGTGATGTGAGTGTGAGTGGTGACTTCAATCATGGAGGACTAGACAATAGACATCTTTGAGACATCATTCACAGACCATGATCCTTTCCAATCTTCCAGAAGTACTGCTATGGTTTCATCGACCTTCCCTGTGGGTCAGTTGGTAGAGCATGGTGTTTGCAACGCCAGCATGGTGTGTGCAACGCCAGGATTGTGGGTTTGATTTCCACGGGGGCCAGTACAAAAAAAAATGCATGACATGAAATGAAATGGATGCATTCACTACTGTAAGTCACTCTGGATAAGAGTGTCTGCTATAAATGACTAAAAATGTAAATGTAAAATTTGCATGGTTTGTGTCCACACATATTATGATAAATGTCATGATAAATGCAATGAAGATGTCAGCTAAAGAACACGTAATGGGAGACTAACGCTGTCTTGTGTATAACGCTTATTAATAAAGTAGCCAGTGTTACATTGCACTCAAACGTTTCTGATACGAGGGTAATGTACTGGTATTACTTATGTATGTCATCTAATGGTGGTGTTCATTACGTGACATAACCATTACTGAAGTGTCATACTTGTCCTTTATTTCTCTCTATGGTTTTACACCAGCACATATCTTGGCGGTTAACACATTTACAACCATTATCTCCTTCAACTCAATACAACTTTCAATTACTGGATGATGGCGAGAGAGATGGGCTCAAATAAATGGAGCACGGCGGTTGAAATACTGTACGCTAATTCCACACTGAAGGCAAGGCGCGTGTGTGTGTGCGTGTGGCTTTTTCTAGTTGAGGTCCTTCAGGCAAATAGTGAGTAAGCCTTTGACACAACTTATACGCACACAAACACACCCTTGGGCCCCTCACTCACTCACTTACTCACGTTAGAAACTCAGCCATCCAAACAATACATGTAAAGTACATTTTTTGGCAGCTTGTTACATTCTTCCATCCATTGGCGCGCCATTGAGGGAAGTACCATGCAACACTACAGAGACTAGCCGTGGACTGAGGCAATGCTGCATTTCATGTAACATGTCCACTGAGGAATATGATCCCCAGGACCTCATTTTGCCCTCAAAGCCAAGCTATCTCCATCTCCTATTCAGCAGCTTACAACTAATACATGAATTATAATAATTGGAAGCACACTCAATCTCATGAGGACAGCTAAAAGCACTTGGATGCCTTCTCCTGCCCGAAACCAACCAAACACCCATCCCCTTACAGTGAAACAGCAGCTATGTAAGGCTTGATGTCTGTCATGTCAAGTTACTCCACCTACAATCTCGTCTCTCTCTCTCTTTACATCTTGCTCTCTCTGTGGCGCTCTGTTTCTCTCCTACTCTCTCTCTACACGTACTGCCTTATCTCTTGCTCTCTCCGTCTGTCTCTCTCTCTCCATCCATCTCTCTCTGCCCCCCTCTCCCCCCTCTGACACTGCTTTCCCATTTTATGTAATCTGGTCGGGCTGTGCTGCCGCTCCCTCCTCAGTAGTCTCTCAGGGTAGTATGGTACTGTGATCTGCTCTGCTCTGCTGAGCGTTACAGAGAGGCCCAAGCCAATTGCCAGTTAGATGAGTATCTGGGGCATAACGAGTGGATGGTGGCACTGCATTAACGTTGACGGTAATAGGTTCAAACGTTTCAGGAGAGTCGCGGCAGCGTTGTGGCATCCCGCTGCTCTTAATTCAACGTGGAGTTCAGTGAGTGCAAGAGGAGGAGGAGCGTTGTGGAGGGGCCTGTCGTTAAAGTTGAAGCCACTGATGGTCATGTCACATCAGTGCAGAGGGCCCTGTCTTTAACTGAAACCGTCACGCCAACGCAAGCTAGTACACACGCGCGCAGGCACGTCAAGACATACTCACACACAAACTTGCACTCCCTCTACAACTTCCTGACCTTGACCACGGCGGCGATGACTCATCACATTTATTCCTCCTACTTCCCATCTCTCTGTTTATCTTCCTCTCTCTTTCCGACCCAAAACATGACTTTTCACCAGGAGCTGGAGGAGTCAATAGAGTCAGTGACAAATGTGTTAATCATACAGGGCCTCTGTGGAGACATAATGACAGTAAGATAGTATGAGGAGAGGACTCGGTGGAAGCTTGGATACATTTCTGCCTGTCATTCCACTGCATGGCATAATTAGCTTTCAGAACGCTGTATTTATTGTCACAAATATGTGTTTGGCTGAGACTCCCGCTTGAGAAGCATAAAACAAAAGGGGGTGTAGCCGGTGAGATGGGGGATGGGGGTGCTGCTGTTGTTCCTACAGGCAGTTACCGATGAAAAAAAAGTCTATATGAATTGTCAGCCTCGGATAATTGTGGGTTTCCATGGATACTGTTCCCACATATGGTCAGTTTCAGAAGAGAAGGGAAGAGTGGTGACATTAGCATATCATGCAAAACTCACACTCACTCAGAGTCTGATGCTAATATGTGCTACTGCTGCTCAGAGTGGTTACAGTAGAACAGAATATCAGTTCCTGGATCCAAACCGAGGGACGTTTCCATTGCTCCGAGGTTACCGTGGTTACCCGAGAAAGAGATGAACAAGAATGCCAGAAGAATGCCACTGTTGCTAGGCATGAAGTGAATACATATTTATTTATCTGTTCATTTAGCTGTGCTTTTCTTAAACCTAATGGTGAACCTACATTTACAGTAGGGATTGTGTGTTTCTAAAGAGGCTTTTCATTCATTGAACAATATATAATTATGTAATTATAAATATATATATATATATATATTCTAGATGTCCATTTCAACCCTTTAGATCAACTCCAGCTTTATCTTAGGAACGCAGCCAAGTGGTTTACACAACGCAATAGGGGAAGTATGATTTACAGATTATACATGGATTTTTTTTTTCTCCTCCACGCAATTCATTTGAAATAACCATGTTGATTTTGGTTTTAGTCTGCGTTCAATTTTCACACCTTGGCAATTAGATAAATGTTAAACCATCAACGAAGCTCTTAATAATAGTAACATTTTATGTGATATTGTGACCAATCTTTAAAACCTTAGATGCTTTGCACTTTAGCCTTGAACACTCCTTCCAACCCTCTTTCTCTGCACCATTTTCCCACAGGTGGCTCTTATGCCTTTCTTTGCTTTTGAAAGGGTGAACCAGGCTGGGATTACCCCATCCAGATTATATCAGAATCATCATTGCACGGATAGGATCCTCTCATGCGTGGCAATGGACTGGCTGATGGATTTCGAGCTATACCACGTCAAATGCCAAGGGCACTGCATGTTTCTATGACATAAAGATCTGAGAAAAGAGTAAGGGAGGGAATATACTATACTATTCTCCTATATCTAAGGGAAATAAATAAGAACATATAATCTGAGATGAGTCTCACTGTAGTAAAAGCTGTGAAGGGAGATCGGTAGATAAGAAGGAGAATCCCTAAATGATGAAATAGGCCTATTCCAGAATTCAGGGAAGATAGAAACAATCAGAAGGAATTTTATAATATAAACTCACTTTGATCATTACCAAACTAGATTTGTGATGATAATCCATACCCTGTTGATGTACCCTATTCCCTGTTGATGTACCCTATTCCCTGTTGATGTACCCTATTCCCTGTTGATGTACCCTATTCCCTGTTGATGTACCCTATTCCCTGTTGATGTACCCTATTCAAGTCACTAAAGAGGCCATATTGCTTCAGTTCACAAAGTGGGTGAATGCCTATGACGTTAGCATTAGCAGTCATTAGTAATAGCCTACTGTGTGGATGTCAATTTGCAGAGCTGAGAGATATTCCCTCAATGAATTTGTGTCAATCATTATTGAAACAATTAGCGTGGCGCAGTTTATTGCTTTGTAAAGCATTGCATGCCCTCCATTAGGTTGCTGATGGAGTATAGCTAACATGGTTGTTAAGGACACTACCAGACAAACAAGGAAAGAAAATAGGTCCATATTCCACTTGATCAGGTAGCCATCACACACACTGATGTCGTATATACATTAAACAAAAATATAAACGCAACACATAAAGTGTTGGTCCCATGTTTCATGAGCCGAAATAAAAGATCCCAGAAATGTTCCACATACACAAAAAGCGAGTTTCACTCAAATGTTGTGCACAAATTTGTTTACATTCCTGTTGCTGAACATTTCTCCTTTACAAGGTAATCCATCCACCTAACAGGTGTAGCATATCAAGAAGCTGATTAAACAGCATGATCATTACACAGGTGCACCTGCTGGGGACAATAAAAGGCCACTCTAAAATGTGCAGTTTTGTCACACAACACAATGCCACATATGTCTCAAGTTTTGAGGGAGCGTACAATTGGCTGCAGGAATATCCACCACAGCTGTTGCCAGAGAATTAAACGTTAAATTAAACCAACGTCGTTTTAGAGAATTTGGCAGTACGTCCTACCGGCCTCACAACCACAGGTCATGTGTAACAATGCCAGCCCATGACCTCCACATGCGGCTTCTTCACATCCAGCTTCTTCACATCATCTGAGACCAGCCACCCGGACAGCTGTTGAAACTCTGGGTTTGCGCAACCAAAGAATTTCTGCACAAACTGTCAGAAACCATCTCAGGAAATCTCATCTGCATGGTCCTGGTCCTCACCAGGGTCTTGACCTGACTGCACTTCGATGTCGTAACCGACTTTAGTGGGCAAATGCTCACCTTCGATGGCCACAGGCATGCTGGAGAAGTGTGCTCTTCATGGATATATCCCGGTTTCAACTGTATCGGGCAGATGGAAGACTGTGCGTATGGCGTCATGTGGGTGAGCAGTTTTCTGATGTCAACGTTGTAAACAGAGTACCCCATGGTGGTGGTGGGGTTAAGGTATGGGCAGGCATAAGCTATGGACAACGAACACAACTGCATTTTATTAATGGCTATTTGCATGCACAGAGATACCGTGACGAGATTGAGAGCTTCAAGTTCCTTGGTGTCCACATCAACAATAAAATAACATGGTCCAAGCACACCAAGACAGTCTTGAAGAGGGCAAGACAAAACCTATTCCCCCTCAGGAGACTGAAAAGATTTGTCATGGGTCCTCAGCTCCTGAAAAGATTTTACAGCTGCGCCATCGAGAGCATCCTGACGGGTTGCATCACTGCCTTTTATAGCATCTGCTCGGCCTCTGACCGCAAGGCACTACAGAGGGTAGTACGTACGCCCCAGTACATCACCGGGGCCAAGCTTCCTGCCATCCAGGACCTCTATACCAGGCGGTGTCAGAGGAAGGCCCTAATAATCATCAAAGACTCCAGCCACCCTAGTCATAGACTGTTCTCTCTGCTAACGCACTCCAAGCGGTACCGGAGCACCAAGTCTAGGTCCAAGAGGCTTCTAAACAGCTTCTACCCCCAAGCCATAAGACTCCTGAACAGCTAATCAAATGGTTACCCAGACTATTTGCACCCCCCCACGCTGCTACTACTCTCTGTTATTATCTATGCATAGCCACTTTAACAACCCTACCTGCATGTAAATAATTATCTCAATTGCCATGACACCGGTGCCCCCGCACATTGACACATTGACTCTGTACCGGTACCCCCTGTATATAGCCCCGCTATTGTTATTTACTGCTGCTCTTTAATTATGTTTTTCTAATCTCTTACTTGTTTTTTAAAATTTGTTTTCTTAGGTATTTTCTTAAAACTGCATCGTTGGATAAGGGCTTGTAAGAAAGAATTTCACTGTAAGGTGTTGTATTCGGCGCATATGACAAATACAATTTGATTTGATTTGAGATCCTTAGGCCCATTGTCGTGCCATTCATCTGCCACCGTCACCTCATGTTTCAGAATGATAATGCACTGCCCCATGTCTCAAGGATCTGTACACAATTCCTGGAAGCAAAAAATGTTCCGGTTCTTCCATGACCTGCATACTCACCAGACATGTCACCCATTGAGCATGTTTGGGATGCTCTTGATCGATGTGTACGGCAGTGTGTTCCAGTTCCCACCAATATCCAGCAACTTTTCACAGCTGTTGAAGAGGAGTGGGACAACATTCCACAGACCAAAATCAACAGCCTGATCAATTCTTTACGAAGGAGATGTGTCGCGCTGTATGAGCAAAATGGTGGTCACACCAGATACTGACTGGTTTTCTGATCCACGCCCCTAGTTTTTTTTTATGTATCTGTGACCAAGAGCTGCAAATTTGTATTCTCAGTCATATGAAATCCATAGATTATGACCTAATGAATTTATTTCAAATGTCTAATTTCCATGAACTGTAACTCTTTGAAATTGTTGTATGTTGCATTTTATATTTTTGTTCAGTGTACATTATACACTGCTAAAGCTGCACAGTACTCCCTCACATAGAATGTGCTTAGTAAGCAGCAATAACCTCTCAGTGTTGTGTTCAGATACTTAAAAGTAGTTTTTCCTGCATTCATCCTTCTCGAAGTCAAAGCAGAAGTTGTGAGACATCAGAAGTTCAGCTCACAGTTTCTAAGTGGGGACTAACATATTTTGACATTTTCCAAAATCCCAGTGATTTATGTTAAACAACACCATTGTCACAGGAAAGAAAGGATTTTGAAAAGATAGCCTTCCGTCGTGTGTTTCATTGCTGTTGAGCAGTGACAATGAAAAGCTCACATCGTAAAAACATTACAAACCCAGAATGTCATTGTCAAAGACTATGTCGCTATGCTGACAAAGCCAACATATCGACTTTAACAAATAATAACTACGGTTCAATTGCTGTATTTTCACAAATAGTCTCAGATTAGGATTGATGATCTAGGATCAAATCCACCCTATTATCCATATGAAAAAGTGTGAAAATATATGCACTAACTAATGTAAATCATCTGGATAAGAGTGCCTGCTAAATTACTAAAATGTAAATGCTATCATTATGATTTAAAAGTCACAAATATTCCTTGATCAGCACTTCTACACTGAGATTCTTTGTGAATACGGGCCCTGATCTATCACTAATAAGGACAAAAGGTATGTTCCATCACACATGCACTCTTTCAAACCTACCCATAGTATCTGAACCGTAGAAATATAATCTGTGGATCTTGGAAACTCAGTATTTCATCCAGTTCATCGTCAATGTGGCTTGCACATCCTGCAACTACGACCCTCAGATCTCTCTTCATCCACTCAGTTACACGACTCTGTAAAACCAATTAGCTGTACAAAGACCAGCCATCACAGAAGGACATGCTACCCAGTCATCTCACGATCGCCTGAGGGTCACTCATCATCACCATGTTGGAGTCCAGCTATCTGATTGCAAAAAGCCTAGCCACTGCCCGAGGACCTTTACCACCTTCACACAACAACAACTTCACGGGTGAAAGCTTTTCACAATACAGACACCATGGTCAAAAGGACTGATTCTTTTTCCGTCCTTTTTATTAGCTTGGGTGTTCGGGAACTGTAAAGAAAGGAATGCGGGTACGTCTCAAGGTATGTACTGTATGCTGGTGTAAATACTGAATCCACGACCCGTCACTGTCTTCTGCTGGACATACTATTGTTTATTCGGTCATCCTTTTATTCATTCAATGACTCATCTGAAACTGAGAAGATGACTGGTTGAAGGAAAGGTGTTGGATGAATCTGAATGCTCAATATTCACAGAAATGGCAGGAGTCGAGGACACTGATGATATCGAAACAAAAAAAGGTAGCAGACAACTTTATTTGGACTTTTGGCCTGTTCTTTCAAGTTTTTTTTTAGAGGCGTCAGCAAGAAAACAAACAAACTGAAAAACAACGAGCTTATGCCTCTGCTTCTTAGCTTTCTTTGTGTTGGATTTCCAACTGCATGCAGGGTAACATTTTATTGGATAAGCTCTTATCGAGGTAAACAATAGGTATGGATTGAATTCACTTAGCGCTTTTTTTTAGATGGAATTGGAATCAGACAAGTTAGTAGATTGGCAGTTTCATATCCCTTCCCTTGTGTAAAACATAAGACTGGATGGGAAGGCAGGTAGCCTAGTGGTTAAAAGCTTTGGGTCAGTAACGGAAAGGTTTCTGGTTTGAATCCCCGAGCCGAATAGGTGAAAAATCTGTTAATGTGCCCTTGAGCAAGGCACTTATCTGCAATTGCTCCTGTAAGTTACTCTGGATAAAAGTGTCTGCACAAATGTATGTGGTCAAATCCATTGTTTACTGTGTAACATAAACGTTTGTCTTGGTGACTGATTTTCAAAACCATTTCTGTTACTATCTGACGACAGTACTAGTCAATGTTCTTCAGCATATCAACAAGTAGAGGCTCTCACATGTTTTGTTTAGCTTTTCTGATGTCTGACTAAAAAGTATGCTGGAGTTAGATATGTTTGTTTATTTTTTTTTTTTTTAAGATAACTTTGTTAGATTACTTGCATGGCAGTACATTTTTCTGCAGTGTTGACGGCAAATGCCATTGCTGGCCTCATAGTAAAGCAATAGTTTCAAATGTCAAGCTCTTCTAAATGCTTCTCTGGAATGTCCTTTTGAATGTTTTTCAGGGATTTATAAAACATAAACAAATAACGATTGCCCTTAGAATAATGTATAAAACCCTCACTGACAAAAGACATGAGCAACAGCCTTCACAGGAAAAACAATAGAATGTGTTGTTTTGAAAATGTGTCTAAGAAAGTAAAATACTACTTAAGTTGTCAGTGTTACAATCACTATAGTCAGAAGTGACAGAAAATAAGCCTTTCATCCCGTCAGGGAGTGAGTATGTGAGTGTGTGTGTGTGTGTGTGTGTGGTGTGTGTGTGGTACAAATTATATCAGAGGAAATGAGCAGATTAATAATGACTTGTCAGCATAGGTACCCCAGCGTGAGATGGACAGCACAAATGAACTCCAATTTGTTTTGTCACATGCACCAAATACAACAGGTGTAGACCTCACAATGCTTACTTAAAAGCTCTTTCCAAATGACGCAGATTTAAATAAGAAATATAAAAAACACCTAAGAAATAAAACACACAAGATTGAAGCAATGTACAAGGAGTACCTAGTCGATGTATTTCAGGAATTCAGGTACAGGATAGGAGGAAGGGGTATATTCCATTAATGTCCACACTCACACTCTACAGTAATGAGATATGCGCATATTGATGTCTTGCTATTAAGATCTCATCTTTGACCAACCTCAGCACCTGGTTGAAATGATTTCAAATTTCCATGACAGTTTTAAATGCACATGCATTTTGCCTTAAAAGCATGATGATCACCACCCATGCCATACAGACATCCCTGTTTGAAATACCAGGCTGAAAGAGTTCGAAAATATTTGAATTAAAGATCCACATTCAAGGATTCCTCTTCGTACACCTCTAACTAGGTACTTATCCTTTCTAGAATCATCCCTGTGGCAAACAAGATGTTGGTGAAATCAATCATCATATTTTAGTCTGTATTTCTCCTGCTCCAGTGAGATTGGGTCTGGAGAGAAGCTTGACAGATATATTTTGGAGGATGACAGAGATAAATAGAAATGAACACATGACACGTTAGTGTCTGGCTTTATTTTGGGGCCAATCGAAGAGTCATTTTACACTGTCAGGTTTTTAAATTGTTAAAATGAACCCGTTTTTATTATATTACCAATAAATAGTGTAATGCATTGTATAATAAAACATAATAGCATGGTAGTAACATATACAGTTTCTTCAGAACGTATTCACACCCCTGTTGTGTTTTTAAGAAAGGTTAACAAACTAATAAAAATGCGAAGCTGAAATGTTTTGAGTCAATAAGTATTCAACCATTTTTTGTATGGCAAGCCTAAATAGGTTCAGGAGTAAAAATATTCTTAACAAGTCACATACTAAGTTACTAAGGTACTCACTCTGTGTGCAATAATATTGTTTAATATGATTTTTAAATGACTACCCCATCTCTGTACCCCACATACACAATCATCTGTAAGGTCCCACAGACAAGCAGTGAATTTCAAGCACAGATTCAACCAGAAAGACCAGGGAGGTTTTCCAATGGTTCGCAAAGAAGGGCACCTATCGAATATCCCTTTGAGCATGGAGTTATTAATTACACTTTGGTTGTGTATCAATACACCCAGTCACTACAAAGATACATGCGCCCTTCCTAATAGTG
The DNA here is from genome assembly GCF_901001165.1 of Salmo trutta. Classification (NCBI taxonomy): domain Eukaryota; kingdom Metazoa; phylum Chordata; class Actinopteri; order Salmoniformes; family Salmonidae; genus Salmo; species Salmo trutta. The sequence continues at coordinate 48,279,540 of NC_042962.1, read as the reverse complement.
ATTTTAAAACAATTACAGAGTTTAATGGCTGTGATAGGATATAACTAAGGATGGATCAACAACATTGTAATTACTCCATAATACTAACATAAATGACAGAGTGAAAAGAAAGAAGCTTGTACAGAATAAATGTATTCCAAAACATGCATCCTGTTTGAAATAAGGCACTGCAAAAAAATGTGGCATAGACATTAAGTTTTTGTCCTGAATACAGAAGTGTTTGGGGCAAATCCAATACAACACATCACTGAGTTCCACTCTTCATATATTCAAGCATGGTGGTGGCTGCATCATGTAATGGTTATGCTTGTCATTGGCAAATACTAGGGAGTTTTGTACGATAAAAATAACAGAGCTAAGCAAAGGCAAAAACCTGATTCAGTCTGCTTTCCAACAAACACTGGGAGACAAATTAATCTTTCAGCAGGACAGTTACCTAAAACAGCTGTAATTGCTGCCAAAGGTGATTCTAACATGTATTGAAACAGGGGGTTGAACACTTATCTAATGTTGCATTAGATCATTTTGTGTAGATCGTTGACCAAAAAATTACAATGAAATTCATTCTAATCCCACTTTTTAACACAAAAAAGTGTGGAAACAGTCAAGGGGTGTGAATACTTTCTGAAGGCACTGTATTCTTTGGTAATTGTACAATATAGTACATCTGACAGTTGTAGGCTATCAAAAGTCCTGTGGGACCTTTTTCTTGTAACAAATTACCACAAAAATGTCACACAAGCATGGCTGTCAACACACCAGCTATAGACTACACTTTTGAAAATAATGATAGCCTTATTAAACCGATTTTGTTAGACATCCATAAGGCAATAGCCAGTAGTTTTTTTTTGATTGATTAACCCTAATAAAAGTTTTTGTCTTATTTTTTTACTACAATGGCCTTGTAATGTAGACTTTTCCCTCAACCTACTAATCAATTTATACTGACAACAAATGGCAGTTTTTAAGCCATACAAATCTTTTCATGAATGATAAAGTCTAATTTATTGCCGTTGGTACTTAATCTTGTGACTGATTGGAAACATCTGGTAGATAAATGGCTTGCATAAAATTAATTGTGAAGGAACACAGAATGAATCACGCAAGAATGGTTATTGCTATCACGGGAGGAACTTTCCACCCAAAATATCTGCATAAGCCAGAGATGGGCATTAACAAGCAAACTTAGGAAATTTGAAATGATCTGTATTAGGCTACAGTCAGAGAGTATTAGGCTACAGTAGAAGAGTATTAGGCTACAGTCAGAGAGTATTAGGCTACAGTCAGAGAGTATTAGGCTACAGTCAGAGAGTATTAGGCTACAGTTGGAGAGCAGTAGGCTACATTCAGAGTAGTAGTCTACAGTAGGAGAGTAGTAGACTACAGTAGGAGAGTAGTAGCCTACAGTGATAGTAGTAGGCTACAGTCTGAAGAGTATTAGGCTACATTCAGAGTAGTAGTCTACAGTAGGAGAGTAGTAGACTACAGTAGGAGAGTAGTAGCCTACAGTGATAGTAGTAGGCTACAGTCTGAAGAGTCTTAGGCTACAGTCAGAGCGGCAAATGAAGCAAGTGGTAGTAAATGAAAAACAATGATGTTGCATCTTGGTGGACAGATCTATACTATTATCTATAATTATATATCTATAATACTATTATCTATAAGATATTGATCACTGAAATTGTTCAAAACGAAATAACCTGCATTCTCAGTGTTGTATTATTCGCTATTCCCCCTGTACTATTAAACAGAGTGATGTTTAGGGACAAAAAGAGGACACAAAAGCTAACACTCTCTTCACACCACCTCAAAAATATGCTTTACTGTCACCTTTTTAAAGAGAATGTGCCAACAAACACGGCCATACTATGACAGTTACCCAGACCAACATGTTAAAGTGGTGGTTGGGGGGGTTTGAGCCCAAGGTGAGGACACACACACACTAACAACAGATCAAGGCTCTAGCTGCAGTCAGAATAATGTGACTCTTTAGCTAGCGGCCTTTATCTCTTGTTTACCCCCTGAGCGCCCAGAACTGAGCCGAAGCCCAAGTTGCCACAGACCTTTGCCATAGTTTCATATCTTCTGGCATTTGCAATTAGCTCTCCACTGCACACTCACACATCACAAAACCAGATGTCTGCCGTTGTCATAGAGCCTCATATAGATTTCCCTGCCCTGATTAAAAGTTCTGCCCGGGCAAACAATGGAATGTGGCTGTAATGAGGGTATGACCACATCTTCAACTGTTAACTCTTAATTATAGATGTGTCGCCCCCCCCCCAACGATGAATATATGCAAAGTTGAATGTTTGGTCATGCATGGATAAAGCATATGTGATCAACTCCATTGAGGATTTGAATCTGCACGAGAGTGACCCTCTTAGAAAAAATGGCTCCAAAAGTGTTCTTCGGCTGTCCCCATAGGAGACCCTTTTTGTTTCCAGGTAGAACCTTATGTGGAAAAGGGTTCTACATGGAACCTAAAATGGTTGAACTTGGAACCAACAAGGGTTTTTCAAACGATTATCCTATGGGAACAGCCGAAGAACCCGTTCAGGTTCTAGATACTGTAACATTTTGTCTAGAATATGTACATTGATTTATTTGAGGGTACCTATTAGACAAGTGGTTTTGTTTGGGGTTTCTCTTCATGCTTATATTGGTTGTATATGTATACACCGCTTGGTTTATTATTTCTATATGCAATTTAGCATCCTTTTCAAAGCAGACAAACACTACCGGTCAAAACTGACCTTCACTTTTTTGGTTACTCAATGATTCCATATGTGTTATTTCATAGTTTTGATGTTTTCACTATTATTCTACAATGTAGAAAATAGTAAAAGTAAAGAAAAACCCTTGAATGAGTAGATGTTCTAAAACCTTTGACCGGTAGTGTACCTGCATACCTGCATTTACTATGAAACCTGCTGACAAAACCACCCTGTCTGTATCAATGAATGAAAAAAATCTAAACTACACTAAGTGGACTAGCAAAATGGGTGCACTACAATCACAGAATCCTGAGTGTCCTGAGTGAGGGGAAAAGGGTGTCGTACAAATAAATGAATGGGAACAACATAACAAAAATGGTACTCATCTCATTCAACTCTACGGTGGATGCTTTCAAAGGAGGCAGCAAAGTACTTGGGTCAGCCTGTGTGATGAATGTAATTGGGCATTAAAAGGGAGAGCCAGGGAGGTTAACTAGGCAATCGTGTTAGGGGAAATTTGATTTGTACACAAATATAGTATTGATTCTGGCCGGTAGACGGAACTGTTATTCGGGAGGCAGAACCCCTGCATGCTTTGTCAGGAAACAGTATAGATCTAGAATCATGTGTACAGAGATTGGCGATTCCCCATTTAAATGTACAGTAAGTCAATGATATGCATAGACAATATGAGTAGGTGTCTTGATGCAAAGGACTGTATTAATGGCTAATGCACATGCCCTTTCTTGCATATCACACCATATTTGACAAGATCAAATCCAGCCTCTACCAGCCTACCACAGGGTCTGAGTAGCTACAGGCCATATTCAGACCATGTGCTCCTCTTCCACCGGACCCACTGGCCAATCAGAGTGGGATGGGTGGGCATGTAGTCTGTTTTTGCAGATCAATGTGAAATGTGTTAGTTTCTTCTCTTTCTTATGTAGCTATTGTAGACTGCTTTGCAGACATTACGCTATCCAGACACTTGCTGGCTCTGAGTTCAATGCTGTTAGCACTATCACACAGTTTGTTTGATTTGACTGAGCTGGTTAGCTGTATGACTGAGCTGGTTAGCTGTATGTGCAAACATTTCCCAAAGCCTGCGTCTAGGAAACCCAAGGTGTTTTGTATGTTACCAACTGTTGGTAATTAGTCAAAGGAGAAGCCTGCTTAGATGTATGTATCTTTTGAATTTGCATGCCCTTTTGCTAAGGCTTAGCTTTCATTTTGTAAGTACCTTAAAACACAGATTTGTTTCTGAACTTGGTCTTAGAGAAAAACGTCCAACATTTCCAGTAGTACTCTGTCTGCTATTGAGTGGCTTTGCTCTATTAGACTGTATCATTTCCAGTCTCTTTGTACTGCGAGAGCACTGCTTTTAGATCCATTACTCAAGGCATTACCCTACAGACTGAAGAGGCAGCTACTGCACCCATGGAATGGGAACAAATTCTATTCTTGTTGGGAAGTCAACACCACTGTGTGATACAGCTGTGATCCTCTGAATCTTCTGAAATAGTGCAACCTATCTTAAAGTAAATATAAAGACCTATGGACCCCCCTCACTGGGAGGCAACCGCCATGTGCTTACAGCTGATTCAGCCGCTACTGCGAGGCCTAACCGTGGCTTAGACCCCGTAAAGTTAATCACATTACATTTTCCCAAATAATCGTGTTTTTTCCAGGGCTCACAATCACACAAACAAAGTATGAGCTGCATATTTGGATGGCTTTATTACTGTTTCCAAACCCATTCTTCAAGAGGCCTTGCTTTGCTAAACAGGCTTTGCTCCCCTGGGATGCCCTGTTGAAAATATAATCGCTCTCAGTGGCCTCTCAGTGTTTGGTCTGGCTGGTTCTAAGCCGGCGATATTTACATGGCTCATTTGAAAAGCCTTTAGAGAAGACTCAGCAGTTGCAAGTAAGCCCTCTTCACCATCCTTACGATCAATCCTTCAATGTGATATAACATGTCTGTTCAACCTTTTTTTATCTACGTCCTTTTGATTCTCCACCAAAAGTCAACCATTTATTAATGTGTTGATCACGTATTTAATAGATTAGGGTCTAAAAACGTGTGTTTTTAGGTGCAGAGAGGGATCTATTTGAAAGGTGTTGTGTTGTCACTTTCTCTAGTCCAACATGTAGTTTAACTTTGAGATTTGTTTACTTCATTTAAAAGGTGCGGAGATTGAACTTAAGTGATTATATCTGTAGAGAAAAGAAGGAAAGGAATCGCTGCTAGGATACAAAATCTCTGAAAATCTCTTCACTTCCAATATCAGGCATCAGTCTCTCAGGAATGTCATATTTGTCCTTGAACGAGTTTAAGTTTTAACTGAAATAACTATTTCCAACAAAGGCGGGGTACAAAGTCAACAAATATGCCATCTTTGGAGAATACAGCACATGGTGCAATTATTCCTTTGGATAGCAGCCACATTAACCTTAAGATATTGGCAAAGACCATGAATAACATTTCAAAAGACAAGCAGTAGCTTAATGCAAGCAGTAAGCACATACTTTTTTTTATTCACCTTTAAAAACGTATTTGAAGTGATATCTTCCCCCATCTAACTGAATCTTTTTCACTGAACTCTTCCAGGAACTGTGCAACTTTAAATCAGATCGGAAAGTTAAAAGTTCTCAATAGCAGGCCAAAACTTTGAAAACAAAATTTAAATATATTTCCCTAAACTGACTACCCGATCATATCCATAAACTTACATTGCAGGCAGATTGGAACTTGCATTCTTAACGAGGGCATCAATGATTGATACTTTCACTTTGAACAATTCACTTCACGCTATTTGCTAACTATGCTACAGTTTCAATGCTGAATCATGAAAAATACTACTCGCATACAGACATTTGAATTATAGATAATGTAATGTTACTCCGTGGTAAGCCAGAGACTATGAGCATATGTCCTTGTCCAAAAAGTGCTAAATAATATATTCTCTGTCTACAGCTGCTTGCCTTGAGAATCATTGTATAGGACCCTCTCACTGGGGGTTCACACTTTGGGACTGGATCCTAAAGTTATGCAGAAGTTATGGAGATTAAGTCAGTTGCATCAAGTCAACGTATTGTAACCTATGATATCATCAGATTGCTGTTTCAAACTCTCTTTTCCAGTGTGAGCATGTACTAAATAAGAACACTCAGTTGTTGATATAGTCAGTGCTTGACTTTTAATGAGATACACAGGTAAACGATCAGACCGTTTCATCAAGTCATATATTCCATCACGTAATAGGCACTGCGTCCCAAATGGCACCCTATCCACTATACAGTGCACTACTTTTGACCAGAGATATAGGCCCTGGTCAGAAGTAGTGCACTAAATAGACAAAGAGTGGCATTTGGAACAGAACCTTGGTGTTTTCATGGTGTTTTGTAACAGCATTATGCTTGACTGCCTTTTTGAAAATGCTTTTGAAATATTCAGGAAGAGTGTCAGAGAGTCTGTGCTCAACTGAACCAGATGGGGGCTGAATCTGATTCATATTCACAACCGATAGTCCCATCGCCAAACAAGTACAGCTTACTTCTCCCAGCAGGCCTTTAATGGCTGGAGATTGAGGATAGAAACAAACATAAAGCATAAGAGAGTGTGATAGACTCCATAATTGTATTTTCATAGCTAAAAACCATATTTACTCTTAGCATGGTAGGCTTATTAGAACACACAATCGATACAGCAGCATTACCAGGGAAACCAAGCATCATGGTGAGATCAAATAAGAGTTTAATTACAAAGCAACCAGCTCTCGATTGTGACAATTTGAGAAAATACTTCCTAAATTTTCTGTTAGTGATATAAACAAAATGCGGAGGGTTAAATCCATTTGAATTCAATCACTTTTTGACAGTACCCCTTTTGATTTGAACAGTACCTTCCATACATATTTGTCCATAGTAGAAGTGCTATGAAAGTGACTTTTTGGACCTGAATGACAAAACATTGAAGAGATAAAAGTGCTCAAAGTTTACCTGTTTTGCGTACCTATTTTTCATACCATGAGACATCGATGTTTTCATCACTGGAAAAGATAAACGGTTGAGATTTATATAATTTAAAAGCTTACAAACAGGGTTATCAAGCTATTTAATGATTTCTGGAGAAAAAATATGTTTTAATACAAATTGTCATTTAACGTTTAACGTCAATTGTCTAAAAAGGCGTAAACTCTGATATTTCTTCATATTCACATTTGTTGTAGCTTACATCATCTTCATTTGTGTTGTGCCCCCATCGGTTGAGACACAACATGCTCTTGAATACAGTGTGGGTGTCATGTTTTGGCTGATAAATGTACTAACATGGGAATACAATTTAAATGTCAACTTTCAAATGGTGCCACAAAAATGGTTGGAAGTCCACACATACAAGAATGTTGACTTGAATGGGAATATGTTGTTTAAATTAAACTGTCAGTCCTCCATATGAAACCTATTGAAATTATAGAAATATAGTGGATATTCAAAGGTGGGTGGATCAGCGGATATCTTTGTGGTAGTAATTAGAGGATAACATTTAAATACAATTAAAATTCCAAAGGTGTAATAGTTAAATTGCAGTGTTCTTTAAAAACGTCTTAGGGCTAGGATCTATTTTCCTGAATTTCCGCCTGACTGACGTGCCCAAAGTAAACTGCCTGTTACTCAGGCCCAGAAGCCAGGATATGCATATCATTGGTAGCATTGGATAGAAAACACTTTGAAGTTTGTAGAAATGTTGAAATAAGACTATAACACAATTTATATGGCAGGCAAAAATGCAAAGAAAAACCAACCAACCAGATTTTTTGGGGGAGCTCACAGGCTCTTATGAAAGCTATGGGTTCTATGTAATTCCAGCTCCCAGATTGCAATTCCAATGGCTTCCATTAGATGTCAATATGGTTAGATTAACGAGAGTCTTATCTTTAACCTCTCTGGGCTAGGTGGGACGCAATGTGGTTAGATTAAAATGGTGTAAAATAGTCTTATGTTTGAAAAATTGAAATTATTGCATTTTTGAGGTTTTTGTATTTCGCGCCACGCTGTTCCACTGGCTGTTGAATAGAGTGGGACGGTCACGTCCCAGCCAGCCCAGAGTAACATGCATGAAACCAAGGCTTTTACAGTTACAGAAGTCATCAAAAGACAGCTCCTGGGGAATAGGAGTGGAGCTAGGCACTGCAGGGCCAGGATTCACCTCTACATCACCAGAGGAACAGAGGACGAGTAGGATAAGGGTACGGCTAAAAGCTATGAGAATTGGTCGTCTATGACGTCCAGAATAGAGAGTAAAAGGAGCAGGTTTCTGGGGGCGATAAAATAGCTTCAAGGTATAATGTACAGACAAAGGTATGGTAGGATGTGAATACAGTGGAGGTAAACCTAGGCATAGAGTGATGATGAGAGAGATATTGTCTCTAGAAACATCATTGAAACCAGAAGATGTCATAGCATGTGTGGGTGGTGGAACTGAAAGGTTGGATAAGGTATAATGAGCAGGGCTAGAGGTTCTACAGTGAAATAAGCCAATAAACACTAACCAGAACAGCAATGGACAAGGCATATTGACATTAAGGAGAAGCATGCGTAGCCGAGTGATCATAAATGTCCAAGTGAGATTCAGACAGCTAGCCGGACCATAGGTAGCAAGCTGGCAGAAGATGGAGGGAGGTCTGTTTTTAGCCACCTCGTGCGTTTCCGTCTGTAGATTAGTGGGGTTCCGTGTGGTAGGGGGGACCAGTCCAATTGGAAATATAGTTATAGTGGCCCAAGAAAATTGTCCGATAGGCCTATTCAGATAGCAGCCGATAAGACAGCTAACGATTAGCGGGCCGCAGATGGGCGTTCAGGTTATGTCGCGACGGAGGGGCCAGTTGGATAACTCCCTTGGGCAGATAACATCGGTAGTCCAGTCCTGAAGGCCCGATGGGGCTCCGCATCGGCAGTTAAACGGGTCCGGATAGGTGATTGTAGCCCATGAGTGGCTGATGGAACTCTTCAGCTGGCTAGCTCCGGAATAATTGATGTTAGCTCCGGGACCGACGTTGAACAAAGACTTCTGACATCCAGTGGAAGCCATAGGAATTGCATACTGGGAGTTAGATTGAATCATTTCTCTATGCGTTCTATTGTAAGAGAACGGGCTCTCAAAAAAAAAATCCTGTTTGTTTTTCTTTGGCATTCTCCTACCATATCTATGTGTTATGGTCTCCTACATTATTTAAAAATTTCCACAAACTTCTAAAGCCAGGACATAATTTTCTGGAATTTTCCAAGCTGTTTAAAGGCACAGTTAGCTTAGGGTATGTAAACTTCTGACCCACTGGAATTGTGATACAGTGAAATAATCTGTCTGTAAACAATTGTTGGAAAAATGTCTTGTGTCATGCACAAAGTTGATGTCCTAACCGACTTGCCAAAAACTATATAGTTTGTTAACAAGAAATTTGTGGAGTGTTTGAAAACAAATTTTAATGACTCCAACCTAAGTGTATGTAAACTTCCGACTTCAACTGTATATGCATATCCTGGCTTCAGGGCCTGAGCAACAGGCAGTTTACTTTGGGCACATCAGTCAGGCGGAAATTGAGAAAAAAGGACCCTAAACAAATTACTGATAGGGGCGGCAGGTATAGTGGCTTGTATTCACCCCCTTGGCATTTTTCCTATTTTGTTGCCTTACAACCTGGAATTAAAATAGATTTTGGGGGGTTTGTATCATTTGATTTATACAACATGCCTACCACTTTGATGATGCAAAATATTTTTTATTGTGAAACAAAAAAACAGAAAACTTGAGCGTGCATAACTATTCACCCCGCAAAGTCAATAGTTTGTAGAGCCTCCTTTTGCAGCATTTACTGCTGCAGGTCTCTTGGAGGTATGTCTCTATAAGCTTGGCACGTCTAGTCACTGGGATTTTTTGACCATTCTTCAAGGCAAAACTGTTCCAGCTCCTTCAAGTTAGATGGGTTCCGCTGTTGTAAAGCAATCTTTAAGTCATACCACAGATTCTCAATTGAATTGAGTTCTGGGCTTTGACTAGGCCATTTCAAGACATTTAAATGTTCCCCTTAAACCACTCGAGTGTTGCTTTAGCAGTATGCTTAGGGTTATTGTCCTGCCTGAAGGTGAACCTCCGTCCCAGTCTCAAATCTCTGGAAGACTGAAACAGGTTTCCCTCAAGAATATCCCTGTATTTAGCTCCATCCATCATTCCTTCAATTCTGACCAGTTTCCCAGTCCCTGCCGCTGAAAAACATTCCCACAGCGTGATGCTGCCATCACCACGCTTCACTGTGGGGATGATGTTCTCGGGGTGATGAGCGGTGTTGGGTGTGCGCCAGACATAGTGTTTTCCTTGAAGGCCAAAAAGCTACATTTCATCTAACCAGAGTACCTTCTTCCATATTTTAGGGGAGTCTCCCACATGCCTTTGGCGAACACCAAACGTGTTTGCTTATTTTTTTCTTTAAGCAATGGCTTTTTTCAGTAAAGCCCAGCTCTGTGGCGTGTACGGCTTAAAGTGGTCCTATGGACAGATACTCCAATCTCCTCTGTGGAGCTTTGCAGCTCCTTCAGGGTTATCTTTGGTCTCTTTGTTGCCTCTCTGATTAATGCCCTCCTTGCCTGGTCTGTGAGTTTTGGTGGTCAGCCCTGTTTTGGCAGGTTTGTTGTGGTGCCAGATTTTTTCGATTTTTTAATAATGGATTTAGTGGGATGTTCTTAGTTTCTGATATTTTTTTATATCCCAACCCTGATCTGTACTTCTCCCCAACTTTGTCCCTGACCTGTTTGGAGAGCTCCTTGGTCTTCATGGTGCCTCTTGCTTGGTAGTGCCCCTTGCTTAGTGGTGTTGCAGACTCTGGGGCCTTTCAGAACAGGTGTATATATACTGAGATCATGTGACAGCTCATGTGACACTTAGATTGCACACAGGTGGACTTTATTTAACTAATTATGTGATTCTGAAGGTAATTGGTTGCACCAGATCTTTTTTAGGGTCTTCATAGTAAAGGGGGTGAATACATATGCACGCACCACTGTTTTTTAGATTTTTTAAAATCAAGTTATTGTTTATAGTTAACCCTAGTGCTTAGAGCGTTGGGCCAGTAACCGAAAGGTTGCTAGATCGAATCCCCGATCTGACAAGGTAAAAATCTGTCATTCTGCCCTTGGAAAAGGCAGGTAACTCACTGTTTCTAAGAATTTGTTCTTAACTGACTTGCCTAGTTAAATAAGAACTGTTACTTTAAAAAAAGTGCCAATATTTCGATAATAAACAAAACAAAGTCAGCATTTGGAAATAAAGTCAACATTTTGAGAATGACGTCACAGTTATATTTCAAGATTAAGGTAGGGGATTAGGTTATTAACCTCTAGTGTCTATTGACTCTCACAAACATGGTGGTCTCTATGACCCCCACAAGCCCCAAGGGACTTGTCTGAAGTCGGTACCATTGACGTACCAACTTCTGTTTGTAGCTTCCAAACTAATGTGATCCCACTGTGGAAAGGGGAGATTCTCACGAACACAATGGTGTTCTCTGTTTTGCTCTGCAACTCCCACAAGTGTCACGGGACTTGTCTGAAGGTAAACATTTATGGAAGTATGAAGGTAGATGTTAATTGCATGTGTCCCTGGCACCCTGTTGCTGTAGGAACCAGCTGGACTGGATGAGGTATTTCATCCAAGTCTGCATGGTTACATACATAGGTCAGGGTGGGTTGTGTGTGTATGCAAGTGTGTGTGTGGATGGGGGGGGATAAAAGTATGGTCAAAACAAACAAATTGTCATCAATCTAATGATTTAATACACTCGTTCAAACAGGCGTCACAGCGCGCACACACACAGGTGCGTGCACACACTCTCTCACACAACATTTCCCCCTGTCAACTTCAGACTATAGGCATACACTCAAATCAAATCAAATTTTATTTGTCACATACACGTGTTTAGCAGATGTTATTGCGGGTGAAGCACTCTTCGGCCATGGTGCGTTATGAGCACAAACAATAAAATATGTTGGCACAGTCACCGACTAAGAAGAGACCTGGGGTTGAGTCCCTGTCTGTCACTGACTGAGAAGAGACCTGGGGTTGAGTCCCTGTCTGTCACTGACTGAGAAGAGACCTGGGGTTGAGTCCCTGTCTGTCACTGACTGAGAAGAGACCTGGAGTTGAGTCCCTGTCTGTCACTGACTGAAGAGACCTGGGGTTGAGTCCCTGTCTGCCACTGACTGAAGAGACCTGGAGTTGAGTCCCTGTCTGTCACTGACTGAAGAGACCTGGGGTTGAGTCCCTGTCTGTCACTGACTGAGAAGAGACCTGGGGTTGAGTCCCTGTCTGTCACTGACTGAAGAGACCTGGGGTTGAGTCCCTGTCTGCCACTGACTGAAGAGACCTGGAGTTGAGTCCCTGTCTGTCACTGACTGAAGAGACCTGGAGTTGAGTCCCTGTCTGTCACTGACTGTGAAGAGACCTGGGGTTGAGTCCCTGTCTGCCACTGACTGAAGAGACCTGGAGTTGAGTCCCTGTCTGTCACTGACTGAAGAGACCTGGAGTTGAGTCCCTGTCTGTCACTGACTGTGAAGAGACCTGGGGTTGAGTCCTTGTCTGTCACCGACTGAGAGGAGACCTGGGGTTGAGTCCCTGTCAGTCTGCCCTCCCAATTCACTACAATGTTCTGCTGTGTATTCTTGGCAAACACCTTGCAAGAAATATGTGCATAATGGCAACTATTAACGACCTTATCCACGGTGTTTTACCAACAGTAGTATTTCACCCTTATGGCAACTATCCTATCCAACTAACAACTATAGGCAAGTAGGCTACGTGAGCACAACCAATGAAACAAATGATCTTGGCATCCTGGAGACCGGGGGCTATGAGTGTGTTTGTGTCCCATGTCAATCTGCTCTCCAAATTTGCTACAACACCGCTATTTTGCGGCCAGTTATAATCTTATAGCGGCCCACTAGATTGAGTACCCTAGGCTAATCGTAAGTTACAGTCGGTAAGTGAAAGTAAATTATAGGCCTATCCAACGGCTGCGGGAGAAATGAACAATGAAGCGTGATTTTACGAAAACGTGTATGTAAGAGGATAGGCAATAGAAGGACCACTCTAGCATGTGCAAAGCAGCTAATTTTCGTCGCTGTTAGAATATATTTATGTCTGGATTCTCCCTTTCACACACACACACTGCATGTTAATGTTTTAAATGTATGTAGATTGTAAAGTATTTTATCTGTAATGTATTTTTTGTTAAGTGTCGGACCCCAGTAAGATTAGCTGTCGCTATTGTCGTCGGTTAATGGGGATCCTAATAAAATAAAACAAATCTAAATAATAAGCATAGGCCTTTAATGAGTCTACTTCTTTGGAAGTGTACATAAAACAACATGCCATTAGGCCCAAATTTGTAATTTAACCTTTAGTTTCGACATATAGGCTGCTGGCCTAGCTGTTACTTTATAGGATACTATACATGGTGTTGGCATACGCAGGGGATTGAGGATAACATTGTAGCGAATTCGAAGGGCACCATGACAGGGACTGATGCACGCAACTCAGGTCTCTTCGTAGTCTGAAACCGCTCCATGGCCGTTAGAATAGTATTGCTTTGGGGATACCATGTGTGTGCATGTGCATGAGTGCGCAGCGCAGTAGCGCCAGTTTAAACGGGTGTATTAGACCCCCCCCTCCCTACACACACACACACACACACACACACACACATACCTGCATACACACAACCCACACTTTTCTACCTATGTAATGTAGCCACACGGACTTGGATGAAATAACTCATCCATCTGTGTGGTTCCTCCTAAAAAGACCCAATCTATGGCACAACTTCTTCCAGGTCCTAATACCTATAATAATATGGTTATTATGTGCTACAATAGCTAATATTTCCTTGTTACTAAAGCCAATTCAAATGTATAGTTTCACCAGTTAACTAACTCAGGCATTTCAAGGGTGGCGCATACAGCAACAGGGAGCCAGGGAGATATGCAATTAATAACCAAATCCCATACTTTAATCTTGAAATATATCTAACTTTGTCGACTTTATTCTCAAATTTTAAATGTTTAGTTTATTCTCGAAATATTGGCACTTTATTCCCCACATTTTTTTTGACTTTATTCTTGAAATATTGCCACATTATTCAGAAAATATTGGCACTTTTTTAAAGTACTATTTTACAAGTACCACCACCCATCACCATTTAAAAATACTCTTTCGTATTTAAATGACATAAATCTCAACCGTTTATCTTTTCCAGTGATGATAAGCACATGGATGTCTCATGGTATGGTGGGGTATGCAAAATGGGTCAACTTTGAGCACCTTTATCTCCTGAGTGTTTTGGCATGTAGGTAAATCACTTCTTGATCACTTCTTCCATGGGCAAACATGTATAGAAAGTTTTGTTTCAATCAAAAGGGATGCTGTCAAAAAGTGTTTGAATTCAAATGGATTTACCCAGAGGCTACATCAATAAACGTAACGTTCCTTGTTGGGAAAAAAACACAATGATGCCTAAGCTATTACAAAGCAACCAGCTACCCCCCAAGCCTGTGACAATTAGAGACACTACTTCATACATTTTATGTTGGTGATATAAACAAAATGCTAAATCTCTGTCAATACACGACAGTTTACAGTTGGGAAGCATATGGAGCAGCCGATAGAGCAGACTAAGCTCACCCCTCAGCTTTGTATAGCATGGTACAGGTGGAATAGGTGTCATATCACTGCAGACGTGTTGCAAGCCTCTGCACCTTCACACCGCCGTCGTGACAGAGGTAGAGGTAGGTCACCCCAAGGCTTTATCCAGACCTGTGTAATGCACTCTAATCTCTTCCCTTCTCTGTCTCTTCCTCCTCTTTTGCTCTCTCCCTCTCTTGCCCTCTCGCTCCCTTTTCCTCTGTCTCATCCTTTGTTCTCTCCCTCTGATTCGCCCTCTCTCTACCTCACTCCCTGTAGCCCTCTATCTAGCTCTCTCCCTCTCTCCCTCTGTCGCCCTTAGCAACCTATGACTGTGCATGTTGATGCAACAGTACAGTGAAACCCACAGTAATAAATAGGCAGGAGGCAGTAGCAATGGTGGTACAGTAAAGTATATCACTATCTGAATAAACGCTGCTGAGGGCGTTTCATTCGCGTAGGAATTTGGTACCATGGTGCATTTGTGAGACTTCCACAAAATCTGGCAGTATAAAGAAGATCATTTTCCGATTTTTTTTCTCATTTGTAAACATTACAATGCATTTAACTATGCATTAGGTGAAGAGCATACCAGAATGAATAAAGATACATGCTAAGTCCAGTGAATTGACGGTGAATTGACATTATTTACAGAGCATGTAGACTTCTCCATGTGGACAATTGACTGATTATGAGTAGCCAAGCAGATAGCATTATTCTGCACACTTACCCCTTTTAAACCAGTCAATTAACTCTTACGAACACATACCTGTCTGCATAATTGTGTCCCCAGTGCTTAATGATCTGAATAAATTTAGGGAGATGAAGCCTGAATCTGCCAGATGATAAAATAAGTTCCATCTGGTTAACATTAGATATTGATGTCTAATAAAAGACAAGATGCCTCAGCGCAGTATTAATTCAGAAGTAAAGTGACCCAGGAGCTCAAACTTGAAAGCTTGATTAAAACTTAAGAGGGTAAAGGGACCAGAATATAATTCCAAAAAGATGTAGCCGAGTGTCTTTTCAACTCGGATTAATTCACTGATGTAGTGCAAGTTATACCCCTCTCCATTTGAATCACTATGTTTCCTGTATATACTCTAGCTTCCAAGTTCTACTGCATGTGACAGCACAGTGCAAGATCATGTCCTAGTCACAATAATCATGTCCAAGTCACAATTAATGTCCTCAAAGCTCTTCAAATCTGAAGAGCTGAGAGCCCTAGTTGCGTTCCTGGTTCTATACATTTCGTTGGTGTCCTGGAAAAACCTTGTGTCTCACTTTTTGTTGATTTTGAGTTTCGTAACTCTAGGACTAATGTTAGTCATTTAAAATGCCCTGTGAACTTCCATTAAAAAAAAATTCAATTCCTGAGATGCATGTTTTTTTTCCAGGATTTCCAACCTAGTCTGACACCTTTCTCTAGAACACACACTTCCTTGACAGATGTCTCCATCATATACCTCACACTCATCACACATC
Source organism: Salmo trutta (assembly GCF_901001165.1). Lineage (NCBI taxonomy): Eukaryota > Metazoa > Chordata > Actinopteri > Salmoniformes > Salmonidae > Salmo > Salmo trutta. The sequence goes on along the minus strand of NC_042962.1, from coordinate 48,263,613 downwards.
ACAGATGTATTTAACCGAGTGAGCTCAACTGATGCGCTGGTAGAGTCATTACAGTTGTCAGTGGATGAGGCACTGGCATGTTTACAGTGTCAAAGTGAACGATATATGTCATTAGTTCGCCAACATCATAGTTCATAAATCCTTTCTTTACAAAAATACATTGGTCAGGGTCAGCTACCTCCATGGCAACGATACGAAGTATTTGCGTGCTGTTCGTGATGCTCACCTCGAGGGCTTAGAGAGGCAGACCTTTTCACTGGATAAGATGTCTCTCCCTGAGACTCTAATTGGATACCTCATACATGATACGCGTCCCAATTGGCAACCTATTTCCTCTGTAGAGCACTACTTTTGCTCTGGACTTTTGTCAAAAGAAGTGCACTAAATAGAGAATCGGGTGCCATTTGGGATGTAGCGTTAGATTATACTCTCTACAGAGCAGCGAGTTATCCGAGGCCAGGAAGAGGGAACCTGACCCAATTGCTATATCTTCTGATCCAAGGATCCACGTGGACTGTACGCGGTCATCCCATGCAAACAGAGGCATTTGAATACATTAGGATCGTACATTAGGATTCAGAGAATATTGAGGTATATTGAATCAGTGAGGATGAATGACGCCTCGTCATTGTTTTACACTGATCCAAGCACAGTGTTCTGTGGAAATGCAATAAGGCTGATCTTGGGAGGTATCAGACAAACCACGTGCATTCAGGTCCACTGATTCAATGCGGCGATGCAAGCATTATTCACAGCACTTTACAGCAGTTCCCACTCTCAGCACTTATTACGGTTTGACAATAATACAATCATCTTGGATTGTGTGAAAAAGTGCCACACATTCTCGCACCCACACTCTCTCCCTCCCTCCCTCCCACTCACCCACCCACGTCTCTCTCGCTCACTCTCTCTCTCTCTCTCTCTCTCTCTCTCTCTATCTTGCTCTCCCTCTCTCCTCATTCAGAACAGTTGAAGTCACTGAACTTGTTTTTGTAATATGTTCAGTTCAGATGCCTTATCACTGCATCCTAATACCTGCAGGTCAGGGCAATGTTTAGGGATCACCGCTGGACTAAGATATGTCTTAGTCCTATGTCATTTTTTCTGTGAAGTTCATGTTCAATACTCAAAGAACACACTATTGTTCCACCAAAACACCTTAACTGCGAATGAGTGTCTATGGATCAAACACAAAACCTTTCCATCAAAAAGCCATCAAATGTGCCTTTTGCATGAAAGAGCCACAAGGTGGACGTTAAAAGCTCAGTGGAGTGTTTGCAAAGTAAAGCCTTGGCTGGACACTCCGACCCTTGGCTAGGAAGACACATGAAACAGATATATGGAATAAAATCTGAAATTCAAAAGGCTTTAAAACCCTGGCCTTGAAGCTTTATTCATTGGTGAATGGATAGATGGACATCTATGGATAGCACAATCCCCCTTTCATGTCCCCCATTAAAAAAAAATATATATAGATTTTCCACTCTTCTGTGACTAAATTGAGAAGAAAGACATGCAGTCTGGGCACCTGAGAAACTCGCGGGGAGTTTGAGAGATGTATTTTATAAGTTCTCTCTCTTTCATTAGAGTGAGAGTGGACATATTGTTATCACATTGATTGGCAGGCTGCTGTAAGTCTAAAGCCTGTGTTGCACACCTTATTGAACAAGGATCTGTGCCTCGGTTTAAATATCAACAAATAGCAATTACATTGAAGCAATATCGGTCATGCAATATAAATGGTACGCTAGTATAGACTTTGGAACTTAACCTGTCAGCTTTAACATGTTTCTAAGCAACTGCTCATGCCACATTAATTTAGTAAACACGAAGTTAACTTTATTACTTTCACACGCTCACAATAGGTCATGTCCCCATTGAAAAGTCCATTGTGAAAACTCCTTTTCCCTGATTAGCATGTTCTCCCTGGGCCTTCTAATTAGTCTGTTAATTGCCCTTACTCCCCAAAATGCATCAGAGAATTCAAATGATATTCCACCCAAATGAGTCCCTCATATGTTTCATTCATTGGGTCCCAGCTGTTGCTTAAACTTAGTGCGATGGAATTCCGAAAAAAATACAATTATCTGTAATTGGCCTTTTGCTATAAAGACATAAATAAAAAATGTGTTAAAACATAATTGGATTTAAATGTGTTGATAAATACAAAATGTTCCCCTTTGTGTAATGTGTTGGGGGATACTATAATTGAGTATGACTTGTACAGTACTGTAGCTCTTTCAGGCTTTAGTTTAGAATTCCTTCTCATTCATTTTAGTCTTTGTTGTATTCATCTACAGTATTTTTACCGTGGATAAGTATTTATGGCAAGGTCAGAGCTAATGTTAATCTGATGGAGGACAATAGTGCATAGATCTGAGCCAGTCACTTTGGATTGCATAGAAGGGAGTCATGTGACGGACATCTCGGTCACCTGAGTTAGGAGGTCAACTGACTGTTGGGCTACACAAAATACTTTTTCAACTGCAGAGCCCAGCCCATCACCGCCCTACCTCAGACGTCAGAGTGACAGAGATGGATTCGGGTGGCGACCTCGTGATGGACTACCAGGGCTGTCCGGGAGGTTTTACTGTGACGCCAAGCTGTTTGATGTCCCATAGTCTTGGCTCAACTCCAGACCAGCAAACGCCTCACGGGCCTCCGACGCTCAAACGCCATTAATGTCACTAATCTGATTCAGAGGGGTTGGGTTAAATGCAGAAGATACATTTTGTTTGAATGCATTCAGTTGTGCAACTGACTAGGTATCCCCTTTCCCCTTCCCTAATTATTTGTGGAAAAATACACAACTTTGGTCTTGGTGTCTGGTTCTAATCCATTTTTAATTAAACGGTCACTCTCAGAGTCTGTGGCTCTCTCTAATGTGTCTCAACTTGTATCTGTTTAATTTTGTGTTTTAGCCAAACACAAAAACCTCAAATGAATCCACGCATGCACGCACGCACACACACACACACACACACACACACACACACACACACACACACACACACACTACTCTTTGAAAGGAGGAGCTTTCTTTCTTGATTCAGCTAGCTGCCTCTAAATTCATTTACAATTAGGCAGGCCCTCTCATATTTCATCTACAGGGGGAAATGTTTCATTGTTTAATCCTAGAAAGCATTTTGAAAGATTACATATCGCTTCTTTCATAAAGACACCATTAGTGTCTTGGGAGTAATGGAAGCCACTAATTTGATGGTTTGACCTTAAGCTATTCATCAGCTTGGAGGGAAGACGAAATCGATGCTGTCAGAGTTCACATTATCATTTGGCCACAGGACTCAAGAGTTTAATGATGGCGTTAAGTAAAACAGCTGTAAAGAAAATATTGTTGAACAAAAGACTGAGAAAATGGGGCTTGGGTATTTTTATAGACGTACTATAGTGTACTATAGTCTACTGATTCTTAGAATCCAACCATGCTGTGGTGGTAAAGAGCCAGATCAATTACTAAGTCTGATCAAGAATGAGGGAACTATACTGAACAAAAATATAATTGCAACATGTAAAGTGTTGGTCCCATTTTTCATGAGCTGAAATAAAAGATCTAAGAAATGTTCCACACGCACAAAAAGCTTATTTCGCTCAAAAATTGTGCACTAATTTGTTTACATCCATGTTAGAAAGCATTTCTCCTTTGCCAAGATAATCCAGCCACATGACAGGTGTGGCATATCAAGATCATTACACAGGTGCACCTTATTCTAGGGATAATAAAAAGCCTCTCTAAAATGTGCTGTTTGGTCGCAAAACACAGTGTGACAGATACCTCAAGTTTTGAGGGAGCGTGCAATTTGGAATTCTGACTGCAGGAATGTCCACCAGAGCTGTTCCGATAAGCCGCTTCCAACGTCATTTTAGAGAAGTTGGCAGTACGTCCAACCAGCCTCACAACCGCAGACCACACGTAACCACGCCATCCTAGGACCTCCACATCCCACTTCTTCTTCACCTGCGGGATCGTCTGAGAACAGCCACACAGACAGCTGATGAAATTGAGGAGTATTTCTATCTGTAATAAAGCCCTTTTGTGGGGAAAATCTCATTCTGATTGACACCCATGGCTGCGCCCCTACCCAGTCATGTGAAATCCATAGATTAGGACCTTGTTCATTTATTTCAATTGACTGATTTCCTTGTATGAGCTTTAAGTCAGTAAAATCATGACAATTCTTGCATGTTGCTTTCATATTTTTGTTCGGTGTACTCTATTAAACCCTGGAGTCTCTAAGATAAGTGAGGTATGTAAAACATCTTAAACTCAATGGTGTGAAAAATCCCCAACAACAAGATGGCACAAAGATAATGTCAAGATTAATATGCCCTCTGAGGCAATTCGGCAATAGACAACAGAATTCAAAAGTTGTTATTGGCATTCTCGCTGGCGACTGACAGGGTAAAATGATATTAGCACATGTGCCCACACAAAGAGGAGCTGCTGAAGTGGTAACTAATCTGATCCTAGATCTGAACATATAAATTAGTAATTGAGCCATATTTTTTAAATCCCCATTCAGCTGCCTCGGTATTTTGTAGCATGAACACTTTTGCTAATTAATTTGTGGTGCCTAATGGCAGGAAATTAATCAAACCGGAAATGTTCATAAAGAGGTTATTTTTGTTTTGTAAAGGCTACATTGTAATTAGTGAAATTAAATTGAATATATTTTTGCTATTCCAGGAGTCTATTTCAGTGATTGTTTTTGTATGATTCTTTTGCTAAAAGCACATCAATTAGTTTTCTTTTATGCTTGGCTTGTGATACAATGCAAACGAAGATACAATACAAACAAATTATTTTGTTATTTAAATGTCCTCGTTCTGCAGGATCCTTTTAATATATAACTCACTTATTTAATCTAATGAAACCAAATGTACAGCCCAACGGCATAAACACAGCCCGTAAACCAGATCGACTTTTGGTGCCTCAATCAATCCACACAAATCCACAAAAATGCAGTGCAATAGATTCACTATCAAAGTTTACAAAGGGTAGTAGTATAATTATCTCTCAATAACTTTCAGTTTCATAACATCACACATTCATTGTCAGTGTTTTCTCACCTGTCCAATTACATAAGCAGTGTGCCATTCCTTCTGAGCCTGAGGCGGAGCCCGACCTAGCCAGTAAACTCAGAGGACTTTGAGACGCTCGTAGTCCCGTTCATCATTAATGCTAGTGTCCACCGAGGCCACCTTGCTCACCACCACCACCCCGGCATGATGAATCCCCACCCATTCAAAGAGTAATTTAAACGGCCTCACAGTCTGGACCAGCATTCAATGGGGGCTCCTCTTCGCTCATCTCATCTCTGGGACTTGGAACAGGAAGAATTGATAGACGCGCAGAGGGCAATATAATGTAGTATAGTCATTGCTGGTCCTTGCAGTGCCACAGAAATTAGCTTTAAAATGATGTAGTGCACGGGACCTTGTAATCTCACCGATCAAATGATCCACTGAGATTCCCCCAACGTTGCTATAGAGAAGCAATGGAGTCTAACTTAACTGCAACAGTGGAGAGCTACTTCTTCACTGTCCTCTGGGTTACTGTATCTCAGTCCACTGATCGACTTTCAACTTGTACACACGTCAAAGTGTGATGAGAGGTAGGAGTTACCATCTGTTGCATTAGCTGTGGGTCACCTCTAGTGTTACACTTTATGGTCGAAGTGTGTCACTGAGGTATAAACCACTGAACACGATCTTCATATTGCTCAACTACACTGGGTCTTAATGGGTTTCCATTTTGTTCATCGGCCCATTGTCTTTACGATTTCTTCCAACCCAAATAAGGACATTGTACCGTAAACCCTCACAATAAACGTAATCTATAGAGCAAAGCAATGTGGCCGCCATCTCCTCTGCTCTGGCACAACTGAGACTTTTCATCAGTTTCCTTATTCCTATGTCGCATCTAATCTAATTCACTAATGCCTTTGAGAAAGTATCATAATAGCACTGAGGCAGAATGACTACGTTTGGAGCCATTTGATGGTTCCTTCGCATCAATTATTATGATTATCTTGAATCTCTCAGGATTATCTGTTTTAGTGACATTTAAAGTGCAATTTCCAAGATTGCGAGAAATCCTAATTGATTGCTTTCTCAAGCCTCGATTTAGACTCATTTTAGAGAAGTAAACACAAGTCAAGCAGCACATGTTGTCTCATTCAGAGCGCTAGAAAAGAGTTTCGTTCTGACACATCCATTTCAGAAACTCCTAACAACTAATTAGCAAAACAAGTAGCAAGCAGTAACAATTAGAACATCCAGTTTATGTTACTAGATGTGAATTCATGATTGAACGTTCTCCTCATGTCTTAATTTTTAAATTAGTTATTACATTTATTTTGTACAGGGTGACCTACTGTATGTACAGTATCTTGACTGAAGTTTCATAGCCTCTGTTTGACCATGTGGGATGGGTGAGATTGGATCTGTAGTAGGGCTACATACAGTGTCAGCTTGCTTCTCTTTGAATGAGGCCTTTGAAAATCCCTATAGGCAGCCAGTTGTGTGTGAAGGCAAGGCTGAGACCAGTGGAGCACCTGATCTCAGAACAGCGGGTATCCCCATACAGATTGGCTTGGTGCTGGGAGAGATGCAAGAGTACCTAGACATGTATGGTGCCTGAGTAGAAGTACAGTAATGAGAAAAAACTCCCATTCATTTCTTCCTCCACACTTCTCTTGGTACTGCATTATACTGATCTCCTCCATAATCACTGGGGTTGATTCTTTGCATAATTGTGAGCAGACCGCAGGTTAACAATTCTGTTCCGTATTCTACACTTTGGTTTGCAGGTTTATATATAATTATAAGCCATGGTTCAGAAAACACTGCATGTATTCTGTGTATAACGGCCTTATTTCCCACACGGCAAAGGTGCGATTGTAGAGGTCGAATGTCAGACTTAATGTACCGGACTAGATACAAACCTGCACCACGATAGAATCATTTATATCTGCATTGCACAAACAACTATGTCCTTAATGTCCATAGGGGCCATTTCCATGTTCCTTGTGTGTTTTCATAAACATTGCCCGTCAGTCGTGTGCTTTCCCCTTCCAATCTCCCCTGCTTTGTTTTTGCATAACATAACCCACCGGGCTCATAGATCATGATGGGATAAAAACGCCAATCCGTTCCGGCGGCAAAGACGGGGATGAGGATTCGGCCGCTCAGTCCGTGCCCTTCACCTCAGCTCTGCATATCTCCCGAGAAACCAACCCAATTTCCCTTCTTTTATGAGACTGCTGCATACAATTTGAGACCTAGTCAACCCCTGCTCTGTTTTACTGCTTACCCTAGCCAAATGAAAATCTATCTGTGGGTACGCTCTCTCGGAAATGACTTGTACTCAGACAACCATCAAGGTTACCCTATAGGTTTTTATCAACACTAATACATTACTGTCAAGCAGCAAAAGCAAAAATTGCATTGTGCCGGAATGTTTACACATTTGTTTTTCCCTCTGAGGGAAAAAGTCACTTTACAGTCGTTCAAAGTAGCTCCAGAAAAGGAGAACAATGGTAGATTTCTGGGCAGGCTGAGGCTATTGTTTGGAAACCTCTTCTGTCTTTGTTTCCCGCTTTACTTTGCATCTGACATGAATATGACAACCGGGGTCTCTGATCTGTATGTTTTTTTTTCTTTCCTCTCCGTGTCTCATGCTCGCTCAGTGATGCTAAATAAATGATCACAAGTAGAGAACACAAACCAACCACGCTGTAATGGGGATTCTCAGATGCTGCATTCAGCTTTTATCTCCTATACACCATTACCACAGACAATTGTGTTCATTGTATAACGGTCAGTCGAAACGAAAGGAGCCAGTGCGTAAGATATAATACTTTAAAAAGTATTTCAACGAGTGTAATCACCATAGGGACTGTTCCTGCAATCAAAGTAAATTGTTACCTGTCAGTAATTTCACAATAAAAGCGCCAATTGGACAGCTGCTTGTAAATCAGCTTATTTAGGCTGGGGCGAGGAAAACAAAGCTTACGAACATGTGATATTGAGACATTGGGATGGTGATGGTGCCGCAATATGTGCTTTGACGTGTACACTGAGTGTACAAAACATTAGGAACACCTTCCTATTATTGAGTTGCAACACCTTTTGCCCTCAGAACAGCCTAAATTAGTTGGGGCATGAACTCTACAAGGTGTCGAAATCATTCCACAGGAATGCTGGCCCATGTTGACTCCAATGCTTCCCACAGTTGTGTCAAGTTGGCTGGATGTTCTTTGGTGGTGGACTATTCTTGATACACACGGGAAACTGTTGAGCGTGAAAAACCCAGCAGCGTTGCAATTCTTGACACACTCAAACCGGTGTGCCTGGCATGTACTACCATACCCCGTTCAAACCACTTAAATATTTTGTCTTGCCCATTCACCTCTGAATCCATGGCTCAATTGTCTCAAGGCTTAAAAATCCTTCTTTAACCTGTCTCCTCCCCTTCATCTACCCGGATTGAACTGGATTTAACAGGTGACATCAATAAGGGATCATAGCTTTCACCTGGATGCACCTGGTCAGTCTATGTCATGGAAAGAGCAGGTGATATTAATGTTTAGTACACTCAGTGTATATCCAGCATGCGCGTACGCATGAGTTTCTGCTCACAAAAGGCTTAGTACAAAAGGCTCAGGCCTACAGTATGACGGCAACCATGCCCACCTTCTTTCTTAATCAGGGAGGCATTGGTGCGGTCCAGGTGAGCTAGACAGATGGAGAGGTGAGGCTGCCGGATCCCAACACTCTTCATGGAACAGGGGTGCAGGAGGCTAAAGGAGAGACGGAACTCAAATCCAAAAGACTATACATGGAATCCAGGCTACCAAGTCTTCCAGACACTAGGTAGACCAATCATTGATTCCACAACACGTACTGTGTTCAAACAGTGCAAGAAGAAAAACTATTATGCATATCCCCAATAAAGGTAGCCTAGTCTTTAACCTGCTAAACTGTATACTATATACTGTATGTCTTTAATTATCTGTACTTGTGTTCCCCCAAGATTACTTTGCTGTCATCCACGTTGTCATGACGTTGGCCTGTGGGTAAGGTTTATGACCCCACCATAAATACCTTTCTCCCTTCCCCTCTCTTACTGACCCTACTGAAGGACTGCTGTCCTGTTAAATATAGAGAGTCTGGGAACATCAAACAAATGGGGAAAGGAACCATATTTTGGTAATAAAACCAGTTGGAAATATGCTTGATAACGTAATGAGTATGGATGTCAGTTTATTGTTATCTGTGACATTATGACTGATGACAGGACGACATAAACTGTACCTGGGAAAGTATACACCCTCTAGTTATCAGAGTCACATGGATTTGTTATGCAATTGAAATGTTTGATATTGAAATTGTTTGTTAGGAGATTAAATGTAATTTTAGCTTCCAAATGAGAGATTTGGGTTTTCATAAGGAAAGTGCCCTGCTTGATCAGTGGCCCACCCCTGTGAAGAGGAGGGGTTATAAACGATGAAACACATCCTTCCCCCCTCTCCACTATATAAGCCTTTGACGAAAAGGTAACCAGGTGGTTCCAGTACGTGAGGTCTGCAGCCTCTACGTTAGAAGGACACATGTCAAGAACAGAACTAAGCCAACCTTGGCGTGAGCTATGGTATGAACTGGTATGAACTTTGAGCTTATTCACTACAGAAGTGATACTTCCTAGCCGTTGAGTTAGCAGCGGCCGCTGTCGACGTGGGCTAGGAAAGGACGGATGACGGATCCAGTCTAACAAACAGACGAAGATACCACCACGTATCCAATTTACCACCAGAGACATTCTTCCGAGGACAGGAAGATCTGTTGGCCAACCCGGCCAGCATCTACGACCAATCTACCGAAGCGCAGCTCAGAGTAAATATTTATTGCATTTTCCTTTTCCAAATGGGCGGTAATTTAGAATGCATAAGATAATGTATTTACGATAGCATAGCTGCTGTTTGTGGTTCCTAAGTCTTCCCGCTCTTTCATTCAAGCCCAACCCCCTTTCCTTTGTGTGACCAGGTTCTGTCCACCGGGACGTTTTCTGTATGACATCATTGGTATTCTGTGTATTTGTAATTCTGTGTGATTAGTTAGGTATTTAGTAAATAAATAATTAAACCCAATTTTGTATTGCTGATTCAACTTGTTAGCCAGGGTTCGTGAAGATAACCAAGAATTTACAACTTTCATTATGAGACTGAAAATAAGATAAGGGTTAATATTGACTGCTATCGATGTAAAATATTACTAAGTATTTTAAGAGTTTATTCGGAAGATAACAGCTCTATAAACGTTCTTCCGTGGTGCCCCGACTTTCTAGTTAATTACATTTACATGATTAGCTTAATCAGGTAATATTAATTACAGAGAAATCGTTTTATAAGTTAGCAAGTCATATCACTTAATCCGGCATAGCCAAAGACACGACAACGTCTAATGGCTCCACCTCCAAAACATGCTCTCTGACCAGTTATAATAGTAGAAAATGAAGTGTGGTTTGGTATTATACTATTAGATATGAAAACAATAACACTGTCTCTGAGGATTAATGTTCACAACATGGGGAGGCGTTGTCAGAGACAATTTACATTTGTGAAAACATTAATTGATGTGAAAATGGTTGTGTCTAAACCCATATTTTCCTCTATATTTGCACTCAGAGTAGGTGCTACCAAGAGATGTTCCATAGACAAGGTTCCATGGACAAATATTCCAAAGCTCACGGCCCTGAAGTTCTCCCTCTGCAACTGGGTCCTGGACTTCCTGACTGCCGTGGAGACGGTCAAAAACATAAAGTTCCTTGGCGTGCATATCTCAGAGGAGCTGAAATGGTCAAACCACACGGACACCATGGTGAAGAAGGCACGGCAGCGACTCTTCAACTTCAGGATGTTGAATACATTTGGCCTGTCCTTGAGGGCCCTCAGTGTTCTGCAGGAGCACCATCAAGGCTATCCTGTCGGGCTGCATTACAGCCTGGTACGGCAACTCCACCGCCGCAGACCACAAAGTGCTACAGAGGGTGGTGCGCTCAGCCCCTGTTCCCCCTCTGCTCCCCTGGTCTTCCTACCATCCCTCCCCCTGCTCCTCCCCTTATGGACATTTCCCCTCCTCAGCAGATATTTAGCCTGCCCCCACCCCAATGGACATTTATCATTACCAGAGTTGTTAATATGTATATATTATTATTTTTATTTGTATTACTACCTATTTGTATTATATTTGTATTGTTTATTTTCACTTTGTCCTGCATTGTTAGAATTTCACTGTACCCTGTAAGTACCTCTGAAACCCTGTACATGTGACTATTAAACTCTAATGTCAATTGCTCCACCACATTTGTATACATTATGGTCATTGTAAGTATGATCGATCATTATAAAAATGTTTTAACTAATATAATCCCATAGCTAAAATGTTCTGGATGGATTGAAAATGTAATATTATTTTCATTCATCAGAGTTTAGAAATTGTATCCACCCCCTGCTCACCTCCAAAGTTAGGCCAGGGATAGTATATCCCTAAACTATCCCTTATACCTTATACTTAAGTCGAACGTAAGTCAAATAAAATAAAAATGTCTAAGTCCTCTTGACCACTGCGCATCCAATTACAGTTGATTTAGATGGTGACGCACCCGTTTCTTACATTGCATTACAGCTCATTTACAGGCATGAGGATTGCTTTCTTGTCTGTTTTTATATCCCGAGGGAAACATTTTTCCTGTTTTCTCCCTTCCTAATGTGATGAATGAGAGCTGCTCCTGCCGCAGTGGAAATGTGCTAAGATATTATTTGGCCAACTTTTTTTTCTATATGAAAATATGGCTCGCCAGCCCTACCATCTGTTTGAAACGTTTGTAAGCATTCAGTCTGTCATACTGTTTTTGTGAAATTAACCACACGTCCCGGCCGGTGTGCTGACTGGAATGGTTGCTGCTCCAAATACTCTCCTTATTGTATATGGCGGCTTGGAACACAAGACCTAAGTAAATCCCTGGGGACTTGAGGTCAAGTTCTTCAGGGTTTTATCCTTTGAGGGGTTGTTTTACCTCTCACACAGCTCATCTTTGCGAGCTGTCTCTCCTCCCTCCTGTGCTACAGTTTCGACCTTCCCTTTCCAATAGGAACCCTTTTTGGGGGTGTTTTTATTTTTTTTTTCACCACTGCTGCATTTATGTTGACAGTTAATTTAACCGGATCAACGCGCAAAGTTGCCTTGTCTAAAGCAAGGCTTAGTGTGACAAATAGCAGCCAGTAAACTCCAAAGTCCATCTTCTGCCCACTCTGTCTGTGAAGATGAACCTTTCGAACTCTGGTGACTGTGTTCCCATTTACATAGTGAGCCACGGAGTGAACACAAAGCACAGTTAAGGCCACAGATCTCCATAACAAACGTCCACAAGAGACACAATTCCAGAAAAGTTAAACAAAAGCCAGCGCCTGGGGGAATTAAAGATAATTACTGCCATATCCACTATCTCTACCTCTATATTATTAACCACTGAGAGCTGATCTGGCTGTATGTTACTGGTAATATAGATAAACATGACTGCTGTATTACCTGCGCTGACTGAACGTAGACTTGATGTGGCATGACAAGTGTATGATAGGAATCCACAGTGACACTTATAGATATAGGCTGAGAATGGGCAAACCTTAATAGCACAGTGACTGTCTCCTTGTGTTATTCAACAAGCACTGTTGAAAACGATTGGTGCAAAACAGGGTAAATGAAAACGTCTCGGATACTTGGCTGCTACCTTTCTCCACTCCAACCAATAAAGGTCAACATTGCAACACTCCTTTAACATTCATCATACTGTTTTGTGATACAAGACTGCAGAGCTAAAACACCTTTGTGAAATGTTCTCAGAACTAATATGAAAAGACTTCTTTGCTTGATCCTTCCTGTGCAATATAGCCTGCCCAGTTCAATTTAAAGATACATCACGTAAAAGATTGAGAGCATTTGGCTGACATGTTCCAATTCCAAAATAACAGTTACAAAAATGTTATCCTATGGGTTGTGGTGATATGCAACTGTAAGTCATCCTACCTTTTGTACACTTCTAGGGTGTGATTAAGCTGTAGACCACAATACCTACCTAGAGAGTTTTCATATATAATCTTCGTAGCTGTCTATTTACCACCACAAACAGATGCTGGCACTAAGACTGCACTCAATGAGATGTATACGGCCCTAAGCAAACAGGAAAACACTCATTCAGAGGCAGAACTCCTAGTGGCCGGGGACTTTAATGAAGGGAAACTTAAATCCGATTTACCTCATTTCTACCAGCATGTTAAATGTGCAACCAGAGGGAACAAAACTCTAGACCACCTTTACTCCACACACAGAGATGTGTACAAAGCTCTCCCTCGCCCTCCATTTGGCAAATTTGACGAGAATTCTATCCTCCTGATTCCTGCTTACAAGCTAAAATTAAAGTAGGAAGCACCAGTGACTTGATCAATAAAAAAGTGGACAGACGAAGCAGATGCTAAGCTACAGGACTGTTTTGCTAGCACAGACTGGAATATGTTCTGGGAAGCTTCCGATGGCATTGAGGAGTACACCACATCAGTCACTGGTTTCATCAATAAGTGCATCGATGACGTAGTCCCCACAGTGACTGTACGTACATACACCAACCAGAAGCCACGGATTACAGGCAACATCCGCACTGAGCTAAAGGGTAGAGCTGCCGCTTTCAAGAAGCGGGACTCTAACCCGGAAGCTTATAAGAAATCCCGTTATGCCCTCCGATGAACCACCAAACAGGCAAAGTGTCAATACAGGACTAAGATCGAATCATACTACACCGGCTCCGATGCTTGTCGGATGTTGCAGGACTTGCAAACTATTACAGACTACAAAGGGAAGCACAGCCGAGAGTTGCCCTGTGACACGAGCCTACCAAATGAGCTAAATTACTTCAATGCTCACTTCGAGGCAAGTAACACTGAACCACGCATGAGAGCATCAGCTGTTCCGGACGACTGTGTGATCACGCTCTCCGCAGCCGTTGTGAGTAAGACCTATAAACACATCAACATTCACAAGGCCACAGGTCAAGACGGATTACCAGGACATGTACTCCGGGCATGAACTGACCAACTGGCAAGTGTTTCACCGACATTTTAAACCTCTCCCAGTCTGAGTCTGCAATACCAACATGTTTCAAGCAGACCACCATAGTCCCTGTGCCCAAGAATACTAAGGTAACCTGCCTAAATGACCACCGACCCGTAGCACTCACGTCTGTAGCCATGATGTTTTTTGAAAGGCTGGTCGTGGCTCACATCACCACCATTATCCCAGAAACCCTAGACCGACTCCAATTTGCATACCACCCCAACAGATCCACAGATGATACAATCTCTATTGCACTCCACACTGCCCTTTCACATCTGGACAAAAGGAACACCTATGTGAGAATGTTATTCATTGACTACAGCTCAGTGTTCAACACCATAGAGCCCTATAAGCTCATCACTAAGCTAAGGACCCTGGGACTAAACACCTCCCTCTGCAACTGGATCCTGGACTTCCTGACTGGCCGCCCCCAGGTGGTAAGGGTAGGTAACAACACATCCGCTACGCTGATCCTCAACACGGGGCCCCTCAGGGGTGAGTGCTCAGTCCTGTAATCCCTGTTCACTCAGGACTGCACGGCCAGGCATGACTCCAACACCATCATTACGTTTGCCGATGACACAACAGTGGTAGGCCTGATCACCGACAATGATGAGGCAGCTTATAGGGAGGAGGTCAGAGACCTGACCGTGTGGTACAAAGACAACGATCTCTCCCTCAACGTGATCAAGACAAAGGAGACGATTGTGGACTACAGGAAAAGGAAGACCGAGCATGCCCCCATTCTCATCGACGTGGCTGTAGTGGAGCAGATTGAGAGCTTCAAATTCTTTGATGTCCACATCACCAACAAACTAACATGGTCCAAGCACACCAAGACAGTCGTGACGAGGGCACAACAAAACCTATTCCCCCTCAGGAGACTGAAAAGACTTGGCATGGGTCCTCAGATTCTCAAAAGGTTCTTCAGCTGCACCATTGAGAGCATTATGACGGGTTGCATCACTGCCTGGTATGGCAACTGCTCGGCCTCCGACTGCAAGGCACTACAGAAGGTAGTGCGTAAGGCCCAGTACATCACTGGGGCCAAGCTTCCTGCCATCCGGGACCTCTATACCAGGCGGTGTCAGAGGAAGGCCCTAAAAATGTCAAAAACTCCAGCCACCCTAGTCATAGACTGTTCTCTCTGCTACCGCACGGCAAGCGGTACTGGAGCACCAAGTCTAGGTCCAAGAGGCTTCTAAACAGCTTCTATCCCCAAGCCAAAAGACTCCTGAACATCTAATCAAATGATTACCGAGACTATTTGCATTGCCCCCCCCCCACCTCTTTTACGCTGCTGCTACTCTCTGTTATTATCTATGCATTTTCACTTTAATAACTCTACCTACATGTACATATTACCTCAATTACCTCAACTAACCGGTGCTCCTGCACATTGACTCTGTACCGGTACCCCCTGTATATAGCCTCACTATTGTTATTTTGCTGCTGCTCTTTAATTATTTGTTACTTTTATTTATTTATTTTTTTCTATTTTTCTTAAAACTGCAATGTTGGTTAAAAGGGCTTGTAAGTAAGCATTTCACTGTAAGGTCTACACCTGTTGTATTTGGCGCGTGTGACAAATACAATTTGATGCATGGCTAGAGAGCAGTCTTGCCATAGATTTTCAAGCAGATTTAAGTCAATTGTAACTTGGCCACTCAGGAAAGTTCACTGTCTTCTTGGTAATTAATTGCAGTGTAGATTTGGCCTTGTGTTGTAGGTTATCGTCCTGTTGTAGGTTATTTTCCTGCTGAAAGGTCAATTCCTCTCCCAGTCTCTGGTGTAAAGCAGACTGAAAGAGGTTTTCCTCTAGGATTTTGCCTGTGCTTTTATTTTTATCCTGAAAAATTCTCCAGTGATTGCTGATGTCAAGAATATCTATACCATGATGTAGCCACCACCATGCATGAAAAATAAGGAGACAGTTACTCAGTGATGTGTTGTGTTGGATTTGCACAACACAACATATATTTGTATATTTGTATTCTTCTTTTCACTCTGTTGTTTTGGACATTATTATTGAGTCATTACAATGTTGTTGATCCATCCTCAGATTTCTCCCATCATAGCCATTGAGCTCTGTGTGTGTTTAGTAGTCTCATGGTAACATCATTGAGCCGTATCATTCCTGTCCTGCAGCTCAGTTCAGAAGGACGACTGTACCTTTGATGCATCTGGATGGTTTAATATATAATCCACAGCATAATAATTAACTTGACGATGCTTAAAGAGATATTCAATATCTGATTGGTTATTGTAACCCATCTACGAATTATTGACTTTTATGAGGCATTCAAAAAGCTTCCCTGGCCTTTGAAGCTGTGCTTGAAATTCAATATACAGTTGAAGTCAGAAGATTACATACGCCTTAGCCAAATGCATTTAAACTCAGTTTTTCACAATTCCTGACATTTAATCCTAGTAAAAATGCCCTGTCTAAGGTCAGTTAAGATCACCACTTTATTTTAAGAATGTGAAATGTCAGAATAATAGTAGAGATAATTATTTATTTCAGCTTTTATTTCTTTCACCACATTCCCAGTGGGTCAGAGGTTTACACACACTCAATTAGTATTTGGTAGCATTGCCTTTAAATTGTTTAACTTGGGTCAAACGTTTCGGATAGCCTTCTACAAGCTTCCCACAATAAGTCAGGTGAATTTTGGCTCATTCCTCCTGACAGAGCTGATGTAAGTGAGTCAAGTTTGTAGGCCTCCTTGCTCGCACACGCTTCTTCAGTTTTGCCCACACATTTTCTATAGGATTGAGGTCAGGGCTTTGTGATGGCCACTCCAATACCTTGACTTTGTTGTCCTTAAGCCATTTTTCCACAACTTTGGAAGTATACTTGGGGTCATTGTCCATTTGGAAGACCCATTTGTGACCAAGCTTTAACTTCCTGACTGATGTCTTGAGATGTTGCTTCAATATATCCACGTAACTTTACTTGTTCATGATGCCATCTATTTTGTGAAGTGCACCAGTCCCTCCTGCAGCATAGCACCCCCACAACATGATGCTACCACCCCCGTGCTTCACAGTTGGGATGGTGTTCTTCGGCTTGCAAGCCTCCCTGTCACGGTTGTCATCGGTAATGGAGGACCAAAACGCAGCAGGTATGTGCAGGCTCATCTTGATGTTTATTTACTTTCAAAATGAACATACAAAAATAACAAAAAAACGAAACCACGAACAACAAAACAGTCTGACTAGGCACAAGGCTAAGCACGGAACAATCTCCCACCAAAATACAAGACAAACACACCCAACTAATATAGGACTTCCAATCAAAGGCAACACCAAACAGCTGCCTTCAATTGGAAGTCCAACCCCAATTAACTCAACATAGAACCACACACACTAGACTAAAAAACCCCGGAATACTTAAATCAAATGCCCCTTCAACAAACACACCACCCCGAACCACATAAAACGAATACCCTCTGCCACGTCCTGACCAAACTACAATACCAATTAACCTTATACTGGCCAGGACGTGACAGTACCCCCCCCCCCTTAAAGGTGCTAACCCCGGAAGCACCTTACAAAAACAAAAAACGAAAACAAACCACAACCCCAAACAACAAAACAAAATTTCCCCTCTACTAAAAGGGAGGGAAGGGAGGGTGGCTGCCGTCAACGACGGCACTGTGCTACACCCCCCCTCCCCAACCCACCTATATCAGGAGGTGGCTCCGGTTCTGGCCGTTCCGGGCAGTCGGGCCAGTCTGGCAACTCGGGGCAGTCTGACCAGTCTGGCAGCTCGGGACAGTCTGGGCAGTCTGGCAGCTCGGGACAGTCTGGGCAGTCTGGCAGCTCGGGACAGTCTGGGCAGTCTGGCAGCTCGGGGCAGTCTGACCAGTCTGGCAGCTCGGGACAGTCTGGGCAGTCTGGCAGCTCGGGACAGTCTGGGCAGTCTGGCAGCTCGGGACAGTCTGGGCAGTCTGGCAGCTCGGGACAGTCTGGGCAGTCTGGCAGCTCGGGACAGTCTGGGCAGTCTGGCAGCTCGGGGCAGTTCAGCGCAGTCTGGCCACTCCGGCAGTTCAGCGCAGTCTGGCCACTCCGGCAGTTCAGCGCAGTCTGGCCACTCCGGCAGCTCTGGTGACTGTTGACTGGCGGGCAGCTCCGACGACTGTTGACTGGCGGGCAGCTCCGACGACTGTTGACTGGCGGGCAGCTCTGACGACTGTTGACTGGCGGGCAGCTCTGACGACTGTTGACTGGCGGGCAGCTCTGGTGACTGTTGACTGGCGGGCAGCTCTGGTGACTGTTGACTGGCGAGGCGGGGTTTACGCACTTGAAGCCTGGTGCGTGGTGCTGGTACTGGGCTTACCAGATTGTGAACACGCACCTCCAGGCTAGTGCGGGGAGCGGGAACAGGACGAGTCGGACTGGGTTGACGCACTTCCGGGTTCGCACGAGAGACAGGAGCTGGAAACCCAGGGCTATGGAGGCGCACAGTTGGTCTTGATCTTACCTCCTGCACAGCCCGCCTTGGCTGGATGGAACTAGTAGCCCTGTACGAGCGGGGTGCTCGTTCAGGGCAGACTGGGCTGTGCAGGGGCCTAATGGTAGCCGTGCGTAGAGCGGGAGTTGGGTAGCCTGGTCCTCGGAGGCGTACCGGTGACCAGATGCGCTGCGCAGGCATCCTCCTACCAGGCTGGATGCCCGCTCTAGCACGGCACCTGCGAGGGGCTGGAATACCGCGCACCGGACTGTGCTTGCGTATGGGTGAGATAGTGCGCTCCTCAGCGAAACATGGCGCTCTCCACCCCATACGCTCCTCCATATAACCACGGGTAGCTGGCTTCCGGCTCTTCCTAGGCCTAGCCAAACTACCCGTGTGCCCCCCCAAAAAAAATTATTGGGGGTGCCTCTCGTGCTTCTCCCTCAGCGCGTCCATGGCCTCGTACCTCCGCCTCTCTGCCTTGGCTGCCTCAATTTCCCACTGCGGGCGGCGATAATCCCCAGCCTGGTGCCAAGGTCCGGCCCCGTCCAGAACTTCCTCCCAGGTCCATTTCTCCCGCCAGTCCAACTCGAAGTCCCTCTGCTCCTTCCTCTGCTGCTTGGTCCATAGTTGGTGGTAGATTCTGTCACGGTTGTCATCGGTAATGGAGGACCAAAACGCAGCAGGTATGTGCAGGCTCATCTTGATGTTTATTTACTTTCAAAATGAACATACAAAAATAACAAAAAAACTAAACCACGAACAACAAAACAGTCTGACTAGGCACAAGGCTAAGCACAGAACAATCTCCCACCAAAATACAAGACAAACACACCCAACTAATATAGGACTTCCAATCAAAGGCAACACCAAACAGCTGCCTTCAATTGGAAGTCCAACCCCAATTAACTCAACATAGAACCACACACACTAGACTAAACATAGAATACATGAAAACCAAACAGTGCCCAAAAACCCCGGAATACTTAAATCAAATGCCCCTTCAACAAACACACCACCCCGAACCACATAAAACGAATACCCTCTGCCACGTCCTGACCAAACTACAATACCAATTAACCTTATACTGGCCAGGACGTGACACTCCCCCTTTTTCCTCCAAACATAATGATGGTCATTATGGCCAAACAGTTCTATTTTTGTTTCATCAGACCAAAGGACATTTCTCCAAAAAGTCCGATCTTTGTCCCCATGCGAATCTGCATACCGTAGTCTGGCTTTTTTATGGCGGATTTGGAGCAATGGCTTCTTCCTTGCTGAGCGGCCTTTCAGGTTATGTCGATATAGGACTCGTTTTACTGTGGATATAGATACTTTTGTACCTGTTTCCTCCAGCATCTTCACAAGGTCCTTTGCTGTTGTTCTGGGACTGATTTGCACTTTTCGCACCGAAGTACGTTCGTCTCTAGGAGACAGAACGCATATCCTTCCTGAGCAGTATGACGGCGGCGTGGTCCCATGGTGTTTATACTTGCATACTATTGTTTGTACAGATGAGTGTGGTACCTTCAGGCGTTTGGAAATTGCTCCCAGGGATGAACGAGACTTGTGGAGGTCTACTATTTTTTTCTGAGGTATTGGCTGATTTCTTTTAATTTTCCCATGATGTCAAGCCCTGAGGGACTGAGTTTGAAGGTAGGCCTTGAAATGCATCCACAGGTACACCTCGAATTGACTCAAATGATGTCAGTTAGCCTATCAGAAGCTTTTAAAGCATGACATCATTTTCTGGAATTTTCCAAGCTGTTTAAAGGCACAGTCAACTTAGTGTATGTAAACTTCTGACCCACTGGAATTGTTATACAGTGAGTTAAAAGTGAAATAATCTGTCTGTAAATAATTGTTGGAAAAATTACTTGTGTCATGCACAAAGTAGATGTCCTAACCGACTTGCCAAAACTACAGTTTGTTAACAATACATTTGTGGAGTGGTTGAAAAACGAGTTTCAATGACTCCAACCTAAGTGTATGTAAACTTTCGACTTCAACTGTATACATATATATATATTTTCTAACTAGGCAAGTCAGGTAAGAACAAATTCTTACTTACAATGACGGCCTACCCCGGCCAAACATGGACAACGCTGGGCCAATTGTGAACTGCCCTATGGGACTCCCAATCACAGCCGGATGTGATACAGCCTGGATTCAAACCAGGGACTGTAGTGATGCCTCTTGCACTGAGATGCAGTACCTTAGATCTCTGGGCCACTCATACAGATGTTGTATGTAGGGGGACAGAGGAAGTGGTAGTCATAAAAAAATGATGTCAACAACCTGTTATTTCACACGGAGTGAGTCCATGTAACTTATTATGCATGTGATTTGTTTAGCCAATATTTTTATCCTGAATTCATTTAGGCTTTTCTAAACAAAGTGTCTGAAAACTCATGCAAAGACTATATTAGAGTTATGAATTGTTTATTTATCTTTCACTTTGACAGAGTATTTAGTGTAGATTGTTGACAACAAAAAAAAGACAATTCAAACTATTTTAACATAATAAAATGGGAAGAAATCCAAGGGGTCTGAATTATTTTTCAAGGCACTGTAACTGTTCTGAGAACTAACATAATGGAGGCAAGTCATTCATTGGGTTTAATTGGTGTTAAGTGTTGGTGGTGATGAGCTGAGGTGGAGAGTAGAGGGTAGCTTGTAACATTTGTTTTAAATAATATATTTTGGTATTTGCTGACACCGTTGAAGGGATGTATAAACGCATAATATGGCAAACACGGATTATTTGGATCAGTCGTCACACACAAACGGCCTATGTGGCATTGACGTGAGTCAGAAACAGTTGTTCGATTGTCAAGATGGACTACAAAGTGTACGTAAGATCATTTTGGTGATAAAGTCAGTGTTGTCTAAAACGGAGTTTGGAACATTCGTGCATCACAACGGGTAATTGAAGGTTGGGTTTTGATTTGATGATGTCCATTTGCCCACTAACATGGGGTGAACCGCTGCAGTGATTGATCTCTATCCAATAGCATAGACAGTCAGTCAGACCTGCCCAGCAGCTCCGACTGTTTACGTAAAACAACACTTTGCACACTTAACTTGAGAAATACTGGATCAAACACATTAAAAGTACAATTATACAACTTAAACATCCTCTGCAAAAACTTCAGTATGTATTACACATTTCTTGAGTTATCTTAGATTCATTCTGGGGATTTTGTGGAAGTGAAATAGGCTTACGTGTCTACAGTGTCTCATGGGGGACAAACTTCATTAACCAAACATGGAATCGGTCAGGAAACACACCTCCAAGACTGAAATCTTGTTTTTCTAATGAGCAATAGAGAAACACACTTGCCAATCAGCGTGTTCAGTGGCTCTTTAAGGGATTCAGCACAACTGTTAATCAATGTATTAAAGTGACATTAAGAGTAGCATCAGGTTGAGAAAGCATCAAACATGTCCCAAAAAAGGCCTGTGGTGTTCATTATAGATGCTCGGTTTAATGCAGAGAGTGAATTGAAATGCCATCACACCACTGGATCATTACTTTGCTTTCATTAGGTCTTCATGAGCGAGACTGAAGCCATTCCATCAATTAGCTGCCATCACAGACCTAATCATTTCTCATCTCATGCACCTTGCATATACCAAAGGTCTAGGGTGAAACACTTCCTAGTTGAGGAAGACGCAAAGTCACTAGAAGACAGTGATCTAACACTTTAACTTGTCGTTGATTTGCTGTCTCTTCATCCTGGTGAACACTAATTTGAAATTGGTGGTATTACAGATACCACTTTGCTTTGGCCAATCTAGAACTTTCAGATCAGTGGGAACCAGGAAATGGAGACATGGGAGGGAAGTTGACTTTTGCGACATAAGCAAAGGAAAAATCACAAAGGCCGTTGGTCAATGGGCCTAAGGGCAGTGAAAGTGCCTAGTAACCAGCTGAGAAAAATCTAAACTATGAAAAATGTGTTTTGGTGAATCCTTCGAAACAACACAATCCAATCCATTAATTTCCTATCAAGAAAAAGAATCAGCAACCTTGCACATAGAACAAATATCATAGTTATTGGATCACAAGTACAATTCCGCAGGTGGGCCACGGGTAAGGCCTCAGTCATACAATCTCTAGGTGAGTCATCATACATCACAGTCAAAACATTCAATATCCTCCTGCTGTTGATGGATCACTGAATGCAGAGATACTTAGGTGTTAGCGGAAGGGCATGATGAACTATGTAGTACTGCCACATGTGCTATATGTGTGGATACATAACTCCAGACAGGCAACCAGAAATAGACTGCCCAGTTACTGCATAGCTACATAAAACAGGAAGTATGAATGACTACATGTACCAGTAAGCATTTGTGGAGCAACTCGTATGACCGACAACTACAAAGCCTTATAGCAATTCCAGTCTAGCTAGTAAATAACAACATTTCAATCCCAGTCAGTTTCAGGCTTTCCACTTGTTTTGCAAGAACGGAAGACAATATGTTTGTTGGCATTGTCGTCCCCCTAGCGTTGATTATGCCCAAAATGAAGGGGGTTTGCAGTCCACTCCAGGGCCTCATAATTAAAGCGTGAGTAGTATTCGACACTGGACATGGGCTCGGTTGGCTCTCCACTGAGTAGGAATTAGACTAGCCACCGACTTAGCCTGCAATATGGTATTATAATGGGTGCCCTGAAGAGAAATGGCCGCTTATCGGCTGGCTTTATCAGCTGGTGTTTGGACCACTGTCAGGGCTTAAGATACTGCCAATGCGAGGCAATTATTGACAAGGGAGATCCCATGATGGCCTCAGGTATGTTCATTATGCACGGCTGCTTTGATATACTTAAAGACACACTATAGAAAGACCTACGCTTTATTTACAGTATTTTGAGCCACCTGAAGGTATCTTGGCAATAAGATAATGTTCACAAACTGCTAATTAACAGAACAGCTCTCAAAGCAATGGCAGGACATCAAACTCGTATTTGTTGCGCATACCATAACACTTTTCTAATACTTCTTTATCCTGGTTTATTTTGTAAGGCAATTTTGTAAGGCAATAGTATGTAGACATTTGGAGCAAATCGAAAGTAGTTCACTACTTGGACTTGGTAGGTTAAAGCTTTGATCGTTTCTGAAAGAAGCAGAAAGTCCATCCAAACTCTCTCATTATGAAGGGTAAAAACACAGGGGAAAAAATAACATCCACAGTTGCATTCCCTTCGGATGTATATGCCCTCTTTCAGGGATTTGTTGATATGTGTTGATATTATTACCCTGCAAGTACTATTGTCTTGCATTCGCATGGAGCCAATCAGAGCCATCTTGTATAGATAGCACTCCATCCATGGCTCATGAGCCATTTTGATTGCATTTTGACTGCTTACATCAGTCCCTTTCCACCCATCAGTCTTTCCACCCATCAGTGAGGATATTATACGTTTTACTGCAGTTGTTAATTCAGTTCCACTTAATTCACCTCACAGCCAACCAGTCTGCCCACTGACACCGAAAATAGTCTTGCAATTTCTCATCAGTGACTAATGATCTGCAATGGAGCCGCATTAATTCAGAACTCACTGATACCTTATTTTGTTCTTCCTGACATGGAGAAAGACAAACAACACTTAGAACATCTTCTGGTGGTTGATGGATGAAGTAAGGTACTCCCAACATTATTAATCATTATTAAAAGTTGGTATACTGTGGGACTGTAGCGATCCAAGTTTGTATGTTCCCATTTTGAAGTTGTACTTCTTGTTTCTACCCACTAAGGTTAAACACTTGAAATAACTCAAGAGCTCCTTGAGAGAGAGAGAGAGAGAGAGAGAGAGAGAGAGAGAGAGAGAGAGAGAGAGAGAACTCAAGAGCTCCTTATACCACAGAGAGAGAGAGATGCAGACAGACAAAGTAAAGGACTGACTTCTTGAAAAGTCCATGAAACCTTTAAGAGAGAACAGATTGGGAGCGGGCACCATGTCTGGATGCATGGCCACACTGATAACAAGCTATTCTGCCTTAGCTGAATGAGAAACTGAAAGGAGAGGGTGGAAAAAGGCATGCGGCAGTGTGAATGCCCAGCTACCCTCCCTAAGTTGTCTTATTCAACGGTAGATTGAGTTGTGTGCCAGGAAGGTTGGTGTGGAATGGAATGGCAGGGCAGAGGAAAGAGTCACTAGCAAAGCCAACCTGAATAGCCCTGTCTTTGGGTACCTGTGCTACAGAGCAATATTGACTTAACCGCTGTACCAGAAACAAACAGTGCAAGATAAAAGCATTAGTTCCACTTCCCTGACAGAATTCCCACTATTGCTTCAGAGAGAGGCTAGACACTGACACTGGCTTTACCACAGTAGGCATTTTAAACCCCAGACATGCCACTAAGTAAGTTAAATCCTTATTGTGACCATTAATACATTTCCTTTTTTGGGGTGCTGTGGATAGATTAAGTAGTGTGGAAATGAAGTGGCACACCAACTGTCTGGAATTCAATCACAATACATTTTTTTTAAATTGCATACAAAAGTGAATTATACTAAACATACGTGGACGAAATATTTGAAATATATATTTTTATGGATAAGTATTTTATTGGATTTGTCAAGTGAAAATGTCATAGACTCTCGCAAAAGACTAAGATTTGAAATATTTTAAGGATGCAAATGTCAACAACCATTTTTAATACATTTTTTAGGTAATAGGGATTTCCCTCTGTTTTTTCCACTTGAAATATGAAATATTAAGAGACATTGAGTTGTTTAATGGATGTGAATGTGCAGCTTACAGAAATAGACAGATTTCAGGACAAGCAGCAGCAAATACTATGTTGACTCTTGGTAAAAAAAAAGGCCATATCCAAATAAATGATGCATGTTGTATCATTGTGTTGTATTGTATTCCCCATTACTATGTGTCTTACTTCATCCACTAAAAGATAAAATAACATTCATATGAAATTTGGGCAGCAAAACCAAAACCAATAAAAAACTAAATATAATTAAATATAGTATTGGTACAATTAACAATGCATTTTAATGAATTTGACAACTTACATTTCTTAACACATTGGTCCTAAAAGGTTCTGTCTCACTCATAGAGAAAGCATCCCTATGTAGTTCCCATTATAACATCTGTGAGTGCATGGGCAGCACCATTGAGGCAATCTCCATTTTGAAATAGTACATTTTTCTTTACGATTGGCTGATCCCTCCTGATGACTCCAACAGGGCCACCAGGAGGGATCAGCCAATGAAGTTAGAAGTCCCATCCAGTTGACTACATTAAAATGGTGGAAGCTCTTAATGGTGCTGCCATGCTAACACGGCCTTTTGGCAACTAGAGGCCTTTGTCATTCTCTATGGTCTCACCTTGTGGTCCTCCATTTTTCATGGCAGCCATTTTGTTCCCCTCCCAGTGTGCTTGGTTGCAATCATGATTTATGGTTGTACTAGCATGTTTATGCCCATCCATTACTATGTGTTTCTAGGGGAGGTGCTGGCCTGCAATATTAACAAAGCAGGCCTTTGCATATCTCCCCTGGATGCAGATGATTTATTTGAATCTCCAGTACTACTGTTATCAGGTATACTGTATATTCATGTATTCAGTAAACTGAATAAAAACACAATGATGTCAGTGTTGGTGAATCCCAATCCTATCTCTCAGCCCTACCAGCTCACTCAGGAAGGCCCTCCGTTGTCACGTGTTGCTGACGAAACTCAGAGGGTTACTTCATGAATGGCGTGGCGAGGGGATAACATAAACTCATCAACTTCGGGACATGACTTGAATGATGCAATTAATGTTCCACATTTACATAATGAAAACGAGCATGGAATTTTAATGACAACATTTCCCCTGTCGTTTTACAAGATATAAACCTCAGTAACAGTTAAACATTTCAGAGAAATGTCAAATGTTTTATGTGTCAAGTTTCAAAATCAGGCACAAACAAATTCAGGTGGGTCATAACTAGGCACCCCGTTCCATTCTTTTGTGTAAAATAATGCGGTGCGTTATGGAATACCACTTCGCTCTGAAGCCGGCAGTCTAGCTGACTCATTCGAAGTGGCTATTGGAGGGTCTATTTAGCCCCTACACCCTCCATAATTTTCACTCCCTCATCTTTGGGACACTTGTGCATACATGTACGGCGGCTACATTTGCGTGAAGGCGGAAATTGAGGGGCTGGGGGACGGGGGTGATTTGGGATTCAGCCTCTGTCTGCACTTTCCTCAAACGTATTCTCAACATGGCATGTCCTCATATTGTGCATTAAAACGTGTCAATGTTGAAGTTGAATTTGAAAAGAAATGAAAAATATTGAGAGGAACAATTAAATGAAAGTGAAAGCACTACCATGAATGAAAGTTCAATATTTAAGTTCAAAGCTGCTGGATGGAACCATGTTAAACACGTTCAAATTCTGTGTTAAAGAATTACCATCAACTTACAAATTGAAATTGTGTCTTTTAAATGTTCACCATGTTGAAAACAGCCAAGAAAATCTAAAAGCTGTGAGACCATCAAAGCTTATGCCCTAATAAGAACAATGTCACCTGGTGCACAAGAATACAAAGAGGAATCTACACAGTTCACAATGTCAGTACTACGTCAACCTTAGTGTAGAAACATGGAGTGATCATCCTTCAGCTTCTCAAGTGGGGTGAGTTTGAGAGGCCTTGTTCTTTATGGTCAGCCAGTTAAGGTCAGTCATTATCATGCACAAAATAATTCCTGAATAAGGCAGCGAAGCGTTACCATTGAGTTCACGCAAATGTCAAGTCCAAACATAGGGACAGCGTCACACTTGGTAACAATCTTCTCAAATTAAATCCTGCACTCCAACACAGCAGACATAATTGCTCTGTGAACGGTTTGTGTGCCTCAAAAAGGATATTTGCTGTCAATTATGAGTTGGCGTGTCACCAAGTATGCACATTCCTTGACGTATTGCTAGGTGTGCTTGAGACTAACAACGAAAAGTTAAAAAGCAATATTGATACAACAAAAATTGAACCTCTCTACTCTGAACACATCTCTTCTGTTTTATGAGGGAGCCTAGAAGATATGAACGGTTGACCTACCAGCCTGTATGTACTGTACGTGAGTTTATGGCTCAAGACAATGAAATAATGATCAAGTCTGTGCAATTAAGGGAAGCACAATGTCCTTGAAGCATGCTCACCAATGAATATATGACTTTCACATAAATTCAGCAAATGCCACCACTTCCCTTTAATTGTATATCTAATTTACAGCCAAAAATGGATACAAGTTGCTGTAATAATATAAATGGTCAAATTATGAACAATAATGTGGATACACATGATTTTGCTAATTATTAAAAGGGATGAGGGCAATTCCACGATAATGGAATTGTGCTGACACGCAGATTTCTCACTTAAAATGTACACCAAACGAAAGCATGGATTTAGAAGTTTAACAGACCACTGAGTGCTGACATCATTTCCTGTCACAACTTGTCGACTTGTTTACGTGCTGCTGTGCGTTTTGTTGCTGGCGTTACTTTGCTACCTGCCAACTGTACGGTTTTTAATTATCATTTTATATATTTATTTTTTCCCTCACTTCACTTTTTTCAATTAACTTTTCACCCCAGATGCTTAATCTGGAAATGGTTCTACAAGACCTCCACCAGCCGAAGCTAAGTAGTAACATTAATATTATGCTTTCTAATTGCAGTCGCTGTACTCAAAATATACAGGAGAACGATCGCCTTATGGTGAGGATAGCCATGCTGCAAGTCCAGCTTCAGACGCAATCATTAGGCAAGGATAATGTAAGTGTAGGTGTAACAGTGTAGGTTCCGTCCCTCTCTTCGCCCCAACCCGGGCTCGAACCAGGGACCCTTGCACACATCAACAACTGACACCCACTGAAGCATCGTTACCCATCGCGCCACAAAAGCCGCGGCCCTTGCAACGCAAGGGGAAACCCTACTTCAAGTCTCAGAGCGAGTGACGTCACTGATTGAAATGCTATTAGCGCGCACCACCGCTAACTAACTAGCCATTTCACATCGGTTACACTCACCCCCCCTTTGACATCCTCCTTTTTTCCGCAGCAACCAATGATCCGGGTCAACAGCATCAATGTAACAGTGTAGGTTCCGTCCCTCTCTTCGCCCCAACCCGGGCTCGAACCAGGGACCCTTGCACACATCAACAACTGACACCCACGAAGCATTGTTACCCATCGCACCACAAAAGCCACGGCCCTTGCAACGCAAGGGGAAACCCTACTTCAAGTCTCAGAGCGAGTGACGTCACTGATTGAAATGCTATTAGCGCGCACCACCTCTAACTAACTAGCCATTTCACATTGGTTACAAAGGAAAGGATGAAACAGCGTTTGTGCCACAAATAAGTACAGATAGTAATATAAATCCCCTCGCACAGTCCCCGCAGCTGGACAATTTTCTCAATGCTTCTGGAAGGAAATGCTGTAGGAATGCTCAACCGGTGTCGTACATTCAGCCACAGAAACTTTCAACCGGTTCTCCCCATTAAGCAATGAGTCGGAGTCAGAGGCTGAGCCTTCTCTGGTCTCTCCTCCACCCGTTACGGGGTCTGAGACGCTGAAGCCTCCCACCATTAGCTCTGACAAATTGAAAACCCTAGTCATTGGCGACTCTATTAGCCGCAGTATTAGACTTAAAACGAATCATCCAGCGATCATACACTGTTTACCAGCGGGCAGTGCTACCGACGTTAAGGCTAATCTGAAGATGGTGCTGGCTAAGGCTAATACGGGCGAGTGTAGAGAGTATAGGGATACTGTTATCCACGTCGGCACCAACGATGTTAGGATGAAACAGTCAGAGGTTACCAAATGCAACATAGCCTCAGCGTGTCAATCAGCTAGAAAGATGTGTCGGCATCGAGTAATTGTCTCTGGCCCCCTTCCAGTTAGGGGGAGTGATGAGCTCTACAGCAGAGTCTCACGACTCAATCGCTGGTTGAAAACTGTTTTCTGATCCTCCCAAAAGATAGAATTTGTAGATAATTGGGACTCACCCACAAACAGGACCAAGCCTGGCCTGCTGAGGATTTACGGACTCCATCCTAGCTGGAGGGGTGCTCTCATCTTATCTATGACCATAGACAGGGCTCTAACTCCTCTAGCTCCACAATGTTATAGGGTGCAGGCCAGGCAGCAGGCTGTTAGCCAGCCTGCCAGTTTAGTGGAGTACGCCACTAGCACAGTCAGTGTTGTCAGCTCAGCTATCCCCATTGAGACCGTGTCTGTGCCTCGATCTTGGTTGGGAAAAACTAAATATGGCGGTGTACACTTTAGCAATCTCTCGGGAATAAAGACCTCCTCCATTCCTGTCATTATTGAAAGAGATTGTGATATCTCACATCTCAAAATAGGGCTACTTAAAGTTAGATCCCTCACTTCCAAGTCAGTTATAGTCAATGAACTAATCACTGATCATAATCTTAATGTGATTGGCCTGACTGCAACACGGCTTAAGCCTGATGAATTTACTGTGTTAAATGAGGCCTCCCCTCCTGGTTACACTAGTGACCATATCCTCCGTGCATCACGCAAAGGCAGAGGTGTTGCTAACACTTACGATAACAAATTTCAATTTACAAAAAAAAAAGACAGCATTTTCTCTTGAGCTTCTAGTCATGGAATCTATGCAGCCTAATAAGTCACTTTTTATAGCTACTGTTTACAGGCCTCCTGGAGGAGGCACAGGATGTACTGGGCTGTGGAGGTACACTGGAGACCTGGTGCGTAGAACCGGTGCAGGATATCCTGGACCGTGGAGGTGCACTGGAGGTCAGGAGCGTAGAGCTGGCACAACCCGTCCTGGCTGAACGCTCACTTTAGCCCGGCAAGTGTGGGGCGCTGGCACAGGACGAACTGGGCTGTGAATGCGCACTGGCGACACAGTGCGTAGAGCTGGCGCAGGATATCCTGGACCAAGGAGGTGTACTGGAGACCAGGAGCGCTGAGCCGGCACAACCCTTCCTGGCTGAATGCTCACTTTAGCCCGGCAAATGCGGGGCGCAGGCACAGTGCACACTGGGCTATGACCGCATAACACGGTGCCTGACTGGTCACATGCTCCCCACGGTAAGCACGCCCGCTCTGCAGCGCTCTCAACGCCAACACCTCTCTCCGGAATCTTTCATCGAGTTCCTCACTCGACTCCCTGACTGGCTTTGGTTCACCCCTCGGCTCCGCCGACCACTCCGTGTGCCCCCCCCAAAAAATGTTTGGGGGGGAGCTGCCTCTCGGGCTTCCGTTGTTGCTGTGCTAATTCCTCGTAGCGTTGCCGTTCTGCTCTCGCTGCCTCTATCTCCTCCTTCGGACGGCAATACTCCCCTTCCTGCCTCCAGGGTCCTTTCCCGTCCAAGATTTCCTCCCAGGTCCATTCCTCCTGACCACGCTCCTTGGTCCTCTGGTGGTGGGAGATTCTGTCACGTCTGTGTGTAGGAACGGACCAAAGTACAGCGTGGGTATCGTTCCACATAATTTATTTTAATGTGAAACTATGCAAGACATACAATAAACCATAAACAAAACAACAAACCGTGACGAAGAGGTGCTACATGCACTAACTCAAAATAATCTCCCACAAGACAAAGGTGGGAAAAACAACTACTTAAATATGGTCCCCAATTAGAGACAACGATGACCAGCTGCCTCTAATTGGGGATCATCCAAAAAACCCAACATAGAAAAACAGAAACTAGAACCAAACATAGAAAAATTTTACTAGAATAAACCCCCCAGTCGCCCTGACCTATTCTACCATAGAAAATAATAGCACTCAATGGTCAGGACATGACAATATAGCCTAAGCATTCACGAGAGATAACCACTATGCCCCCTTCAAAAACAAAATCGGTTTTCCAGAAAAGAAAAGAAAGGAAAGAAACAGATACAGCAACGTTCAGGAAAATAATTACTCAATGTTTTTTTCCCAGAAAAAAAAGAGGAGAAGGATTTGAGTGGTAAGTCAGCGCAGACGGCCTGCCGAACTGAGTAGCCTAGCTAGCCAATATAGCTAGCTTGAATGCTTGCTAACTACAGGTAGCTGTCTACCGTAGACTCACTCGGCTCGGTTAGAGCAGTAATTACTAACATGATGACGATGAGCTACCACTACCAGCTATGGCTAGCTAATTAGCTATGGTGTAGATATTATTATAACTGTATTCCCCAATATTTGCTTGATATTTTTTAGCTAGTTAGACTAAAATGAATACCTAACATGTAGCCTACTTATCCATACTGTAGATGCTACTACTACTACTGCTGTAGACAAAGATCCCAACGTATGTCTACTACATGAAGTTGAAACAGTGGACCTTGGAGGTGAGGCAGTTATTTTGTAGCAGCAGCAGCATAACTAGACCATTTTAAAATTGTAAAGTTAGGCACATAATGGCTTAGACACACTTAAATACGTATTCTGTTTGATATGGATACTATTAAAAGTGTTTTCATTCAGTAGTAGATGTTCAGTATGGTAACCTTTGTAGGAGCAAACATTAAACCTAAAATTCCCTTTGTTTACTCACTTCCTAGTGTCTAGAGAGCCCTAGGTAGACAGAATCTCAGCAGAAAGCTGTCAGACAGACTCTGATGCAGAGGAGAGCAGGGAGGAGAAAGTGGAGTTAAGGAGTAGCAGCAGTGCCACTGAAGGAGTGACAGAAGAGACTGAACAAGCAAGTAATAAGGGAAAGGAAGAGTATGGACAGATTCGAAGTGAGGAAGATGAGGTTTTAGATGATTCAGCACTGTGGCCAGAGAAGGCAATCTTCCTGCTCACTTTCTGGGTAAAAGTTTTGCAGTGTATTGAGAATAGAAGACTAACAGGCTGACTACACCACTCGCGTCACGTGCACGAGCATTGCAAAATAAATGTAGAAATCTATATTATTCAATTATTGCACCCACACTGCTCGCACTCACCAACGAGCGTCTGGCAACCAAGGGCTAAAATAGAAGTAATTTCTATTTGTGACGCAGATCGCGCTGCAAGTCCTGCCTCTCTCATCTCCTCATTGGTTTATAGAAGCAGGTACCCACGTGCCATCTCCTCATTGGTTATACCCACGTGGGTGACTGAAAGACGAACGAGGTCAGTGGCGGTAATGCACCTAATTTATGAAAGTTGCTAATCGCAATATAAAGCCGAGAGAAGAAAAGCCTGGAAGGAGGAGAAATTACTAGAAACGATTCGGTTGACCGTTTTATGTGTGGATTAATTGGCGGAGTAGAGGACCTTGTGCATTTCAGGAAAAATAACAACTCAATGTTTATATCCCAGAACAAATTAGCTAGCAACAGCAAGCTACCTAAATAGGACAAATTAGCTAGCAAGTGCAAGCTAGCTAGCTAAATTGCCATAAATGTTTAATGCTTTTCGACCTGTCCCCCAATTAATATAATTGGTTCAGAGTTTGTTTTGATATTTTAACCTGCGAGTTGTGATTGCGTTTGGTGTGGGGGGACAAAATACATTAATGCACGATTTCGCACGTGCAGCCAGTTTGGGTTCCGTCTAATTCTTCAGTAAGGAAATATTTCTCTGGACACTGAAGCAGCTCACATGAAGGCACTACAAGAAGAAATACAGGAAGAAATACAGGCTCTGCGTAATCAATGGTGGCAAATGAAATGAAATTAAATCAAATGTATTTATATAGCCCTTCTTACATCAGCTGATATCTCAAAGTGCTGTACAGAAACCCAGCCTAAAACCCCAAACAGCAAGCAATGCAGGTGTAGAAGCACAGTGGCTAGGAAAAACTCCCTAGAAAGGCCAAAACCTAGGAAGAAACCTAGAGAGGAACCAGGCTATGAGGGGTGGCCAGTCCTCTTCTGGCTGTGCCGGGTGGAGATTATAACAGAACATGGCCAAGATGTTCAAATGTTCATAAATGACCAGCATGGTCAAATAATAATAATCATAGTAGTTGTCGAGGGTGCAACAAGTCAGCAACTCAAGAGTAAGTGTCAGTTGGCTTTTTCATAGCCGATCTTTGAGAGTATCTCTACCGCTCCTGCTGTCTCTAGAGAGTTGAAAACAGCAGGTCTGGGACAGATAGCACGTCCGGTGAACAGGTCAGGGTTCCATAGCCGCAGGCAGAACAGTTGAAACTTGAGCAGCAGCACGGCCAGGTGGACTGGGGACAGCAAGGAGTCATCATGCCAGGTAGTCCTGAGGCATGGTCCTAGGGCTCAGGTCCTCCGAGAGAGAGAAAGAAAGAAAGAGAGAAAGAGAGAATTAGAGAGAGCATATTTAAATTCACACAGGACACCGGATAAGACAACAGAAATACTCCAGATGTAACAGACTGACCCTAGCTCCCGACACATAAACTACTGCAGCATAAATACTGGAGGCTGAGACAGGTGGGGTCAGGGGACACTGTGGCCCCATCCGATGATACCCCCGGACAGGGCCAAACAGGCAGGATATAACCCCACCCACTTTGCCAAAGCACAGCCCCCACACCACTAGAGGGATATCTCCAACCACCAATTTACCATCCTGAGACAAGGCTGAGTATAGCCCACAAAGATCTCCGCCACGGCACATTCCAAGGGGGGGCGCCAACCCAGACAGGAAGACCATGTCAGTAACTCAACCCACTCAAGTGACGCATCCCTCCTAGGGACGGCATGGAAGAACACCAGTAAGCCAGTGACTCAGCCCCTGTAATAGGGTTAGAGGCAGAGAATCCCAGTGGAGAGAGGGGAACCGGCCATGCAGAGACAGCAAGGGTGGTTCATTGCTCCAGTGCCTTTCCGTTCACCTTCACACTCCTGGGCCAGACTACACTTAATCATAGGACCTACTGAAGAGATGAGTCTTCAGTACAGACTTAAAGGTTGAGACTGAGTCTGCGTCTCTCACATGGGTAGGCAGACCATTCCATAAAAATTGAGCTCTATAGGAGAAAGCCCTGCCTCCAGCTGTTTGCTTAGAAATTCTAGGGACAATTAGGAGGCCTGCGTCTTTTGACCGTAGCGTACGTGTAGGTATGTACGGCAGGACCAAATCGGAAAGATAGGTAGGAGCAAGCCCATGTAATGCTTTGTAGGTTAGCAGTAAAACCTTGAAATCAGCCCTTGCCTTAACAGGAAGCCAGTGTAGGGAGGCTAGCACTGGAGTAATATGATCACATTTTTTGGTTCTAGTCAGGATTCTAGCAGCCGTATTTCGCACTAACTGAAGTTTATTTAGTGCTTTATCCGGGTAGCCGGAAAGTAGAGCATTGCAGTAGTCCAACCTAGAAGTATCAAAAGCATGGATACATTTTTCTGCATCATTTTTGGACAGAAAATTTCTGATTTTTGCAATGTTACGTAGATGGAAAAAAGCTGTCCTTGAAACAGTCTTGATATGTTCTTCAAAAGAGAGATCAGGGTCCAGAGTAATGCCGAGGTCCTTCAGTTTTATTTGAGACGACTGTACAACCATCCAAATTAATTGTCAGATTCAACAGAAGATCTCTTTGTTTCTTGGGACCTAGAACAAGCATCTCTGTTTTGTCTGAGTTTAAAAGTAGAAAGTTTGCAGCCATCCACTTCCTTATGTCTGAAACACAGGCTTCTAGCGAGGGCAATTTTGGGGCTTCACCATGTTTCATTGAAATGTACAGCTGTGTGTCATCCGCATAGCAGTGAAATGTAACATTATGTTTTCGAATGACATCCGCAAGAGGTAAAATATATAGTGAAAACAATAGTGGTCCTAAAACGGAACCTTGAGGAACACCAAAATTTACAGTTGATTTGTCAGAGGACAAACCATTCACAGAGACAAACTGATATCTTTCCGACAGATAAGATCTAAACCAGGCCAGGACTTGTCCATGTAGACCAATTTGGGTTTCCAATCTCTCCAAAAGAATGTGGTGATCGATGGTATCAAAAGCAGCACTAAGATCTAGGAGCACGAGGACAGATGCAGAGCCTCGGTCTGACGTCATTAAGAGGTAATTTACCACCTTCACAAGTGCAGTCTCAGTGCTATGATGTGGTCTAAAACCAGACTGAAGCGTTTCGTATACATCGTTTGTCTTCAGGAAGGCAGTGAGTTGCTGTGCAAAAGCTTTTTCAAAATTTTTTGAGAGGAATGGAAGATTCGCTATAGGCCGATAGTTTTTTTTATAATTTCTGGGTCAAGATTTGGCTTTTTCAAGAGAGGCTTTATTACTGCCACTTTTAGTGAGTTTGGTACACATCCGGTGGATAGAGAGCCATTTATTATGTTCAACATAGGAGGGCCAAGCACAGGAAGCAGCTCTTTCAGTAGTTTAGTTGGAATAGGGTCCAGTATGCAGCTTGAAGGTTTAGAGGCCATGATTATTTTAATCATTGTGTCAAGAGATATAGTACTAAAACACTTTAGTGTCTCTCTTGATCCTAGGTCCTGGCAGAGTTGTGCAGACTCAGGACAACGGAGCTTTGGAGGAATACGCAGATTGAAAGAGGAGTCCGTAATTCTAATGATCATGATCTTTTCCTCAAAGAAGTTCATGAATTTATTACTGCTGATGTGAAAGCCATCCTCTCTTGGGGAATGCTACTTTTTAGTTAGCTTTGCGACAGTATCAAAAATAAATTTCGGATTGTTCTTATTTTCCTCAATTAAGTTGGAAAAATAGGTTGATCGAGCAGCAGTGAGGGCTCTTCGATACTGCACAGTACTGTCTTTCTAAACTAGTTGGAAGACTTCCAGTTTGGTGTGGCGCCATTTCCGTTCCAATTTTCTGGAAGCTTGCTTCAGAGCTCGTGTATTTTCTGTATACCAGGGAGCTAGTTTCTTATGACAGATGTTTTTAGTTTTTAGGGGTGAAACTGCATCTAGGGTATTGCGCAAGGTTAAATTGAGTTCCTCAGTTAGGTGGTTAACTGATTTTTGTCCTCTGACGTCCTTGGGCAGGCAGAGGGAGTCTGGAAGGGCATCAAGGAATCTTTGGGTTGTCTGAGAATTTATAGCATGACTTTAAATGCTCCTTGGTTGGGGTTTGAGCAGATTATTTGTTGGGATTGCAAACATAATAAAATGGTGGTCCGATAGTCCAGGATCATGTGGAAAAACATGAAGATCCACAACATTTATTCAATGGGACAAAACTAGGGCCAGAGTTTGACTGTGGCAGTGAGTGGGTCCAGAGACATGTTGGACAAAACCCACTGAGTCGATGATGGCTCCGAAAGTCTTTTGGAGTGGGTCTGTTGACTTTTCCATGTGATTATTAAAGTCACCAAAACTTTGAATATTACCTGCTATGACTACAAGGTCCGATAGGAATTCAGGGAACTCAGTGAGGAACGCTGCATATGGCCCAGGAGGCCTGTAAACAGTAGCTATAAAAAGTGATTGAGTAGGCTGCATAGATTTCATGACTAGAAGCTCAAAAGACAAAAACGTTGGGTTTTTTTGTAAATTGAAATTTGCTATCGTAAATGTTAGCAACAGCTCCGCCTTTGCGGGATGCACGGTGAATATGGTCACTAGTGTAACCAGGGGGTGAGGCCTCATTTAACACAGTAAATTCATCAGGCTTAAGCCATGTTTCAGTCAGGCCAATCACATCAAGATTATGAAAGTGATTAGTTCATTGACTATAACTGCCTTGGAAGAGAGGGATCTAACATTAAGTAGCCCTATTTTGAGATGTGAGGTATCACAATCTTTTTCAATATTGACAGGAATGGAGGAGGTCTTTATTCTAGTGAGATTGCTAAGGCGAACACCGCCATTTTTTATTTTGCCCAACCTAGGTCGAGGCACAGACACGGTCTCAATGGGGATAGCTGAGCTGACTGCACTGACTGTGCTAGTGGCAGACTCCACTAAGCTGGCAGGCTGGTGTCTGGCCTGCACCCTATTTCATTGTGGAGCTAGAGGAGTTAGAGCCCTGTCTATGTTCGTAGATAAGATGCGAGCACCCCTCCAGCTAGGATGGAGTCCGTCACTCCTCAACAGGCAAGGCTTGGTCCTGTTTGTGGGTGAGTCCCAGAAAGAGGGCCAATTATCTACAAATTCTATCTTTTGGGAGGGGCAGAAAACAGTTTTCAACCAGCGATTGAGTATAGTTTTCAACCTCTGCTGTAGAGCTCATCACTCCCCCTAACTGGGAGGGGGCCAGAGACAATTACTCGATGCCGACACATCTTTCTAGCTGATTTACACGCTGAAGCTATGTTGCGCTTGGTGACCTCTGACTGTTTCATCCTAACATCATTGGTGCCAACGTGGATAACAATATCTCTATACTCTCTACACTCGCCAGTTTTAGCTTTAGCCAGCACCATCTTCAGATTAGCCTTAACGTCGGTAGCCCTGCCCCCTGGTAAACAGTGTATGATCGCTGGATGATTCGTTTTAAGTCTAATACTGCAGGTATTGGAGTCGCCAATGACTAGGGTTTTCAATTTGTCAGAGCTAATGGTGGGAGGCTTCGGCGTCTCAGACCCCATAACGGGAGGAGTAGAGCCCAGAGAAGTCTCGGCCTCTGACTCCGACTCGCTTAATGGGGAGAACCGATTGAAAGTTTCTGTCGGCTGAATAAGCGACACCGGTTGAGCATTCCTACAGCATTTCCCTCCAGAAGCCATGAGAAAGTTGTCCGGCTGCGGGGACCGTTCGGGGGGGTTTATACTAACGTTACTATCTGTACTTACTGGTGGCACAGACGCTGTTTCATCCTTTCCTACACTGAAATTACCCTTGCTTAATGATTGCGTCTGAAGCTGGGCTTGCAGCACAGCTATCCTCGCCGTGAGGCGATCGTTCTCCTGTATATTATGAGTACAACGACTGCAATTAGAAGGCATCATGTTAATGTTACTACTTAGCTTCGGCTGTTGGAAATCCTGACGAACCATGTCCAGATTAAACCTCCGGAGTGAAAAAGTTGAATGAAAAAAGTTGAGTTAGGGAAAAACTAAAAATATAAACGGTAATCAAAAAGTAAAAACCTTAAAGTTGTCAGGTAGCAAAGAGGAGCCGCCAGAAAAAAAGATAACGTTTCCCTGATGAGACTGAAGATGACATAACAAATGAACAGAAGTCAGATAATGGATTTTGCAACACAGTGTTCTATGTGGATAGTATAATTAGTAATTTGGACATGCGGTTCCACACGATTGCAGCTATATGCGAGGAGTTTTCACCAAAGTTTTCAACCAAATTTGTGTATCTTGCCACAAATTGAGAAACAAATACTCCAAAGATCTCACAGATGTATTTGAAAATGAAGTGTGAAATCTAAAGATGATATATGGCACCCCTTTTTCAGATGGTCTTTCTCCTGTAGAGCTCCTAAATGCCATCCACAAGATGCAGCTACAGAGCATTTTTGGAGAGGTGTGCGTTGCACTGCGAATCTTCTGTACAATGCCTGTAACAGTTGCTGGAGGTGAACGTGCCTTCAGTAAGCTGAAACTTATAAAGAAATATCTAAGATCTACAATGTGCGGTGACCCTATCCTGTCATGCTATACAACATTCGCAGAGTACGACCCTGCCTTACACAGGAAGCGGCGCAGGTCCTAATCCAGGCACTTGTCATCTCCCGTCTGGATTACTGCAACTCCCTGTTGGCGGGGCTCCCTGCCTGTGCCATTAAACCCCTACAACTCATCCAGAATGCCGCAGCCCGTCTGGTGTTCAACCTTCCCAAGTTCTCTCACGTCACCCCGCTCCTCCGCACACTCCACTGGCTTCCAGTTGAAGCTCGCATCTGCTACAAGACCATGGTGCTTGCCTACGGAGCTGTGAGGGGAACGGCACCTCCGTACCTTCAGGCTCTGATCAGGCCCTACACCCAAACAAGGGCACTGCGTTCATCCACCTCTGGCCTGCTGGCCCCCTACCTCTGCGGAAGCACAGTTCCCGCTCAGCCCAGTCAAAACTGTTCGCTGCTCTGGCACCCCAATGGTGGAACAAGCTCTCTCACAACGCCAGGACAGCGGAGTCAATCACCACCTTCCGTAGACACCTGAAACCCCACCTCTTTAAGTAATACCTGGGATAGGATATAGTAATCC
Organism: Salmo trutta; assembly: GCF_901001165.1. NCBI lineage: Eukaryota > Metazoa > Chordata > Actinopteri > Salmoniformes > Salmonidae > Salmo > Salmo trutta. The sequence goes on along the minus strand of NC_042962.1, from coordinate 48,223,923 downwards.
TTCTAACCCCCCCCCCCCCACAAAAAAAAGACATTGTAAAGTGGTTGTTCCACTGGATATCATAAGGTGAATGCACCAATTTGTAAGTCGCTCTGGATAAGAGCGTCTGCTAAATGACGTAAATGTAAATGTAAATGTGCCAAGACAGCTTGAACAGGCTTGCCATCTTTTGAATTGAAAACCAGTTAGCTAGAAAATTTAACTTTAAAGACATTAAACATGAGTTTGCTCACAAGAAGGCTCGATGCTGGGCTCTTGGTGCAGTGTAACCTCTGAGTTGTGTTTAGAGGGAACAAACACAAGAACAAATGCCCTACCCAAGCCTGCCCGGGGATGAGAAAAATACTGTTTCAGAGTTTATCTCCTGTTGAATTTACTCAGGAACGCCCACATAATGTCTTGACATTACAGTTGTAGTTTCACAGACGCATGTTCTCTGTATGTACCACATGTATGCATGCAGTCCACATAGTTCAGGAACATTTTTTATTTTGGATATGTTATTTAGGCATATATTTAGGAATTATGCATAGGGAGGTAGAGGGTTAGCCTTGTTTATAAGAATTGGTAATAAATTATTTAATCTGAAACATGGATCATTGGTAATTTCTTCATTAAAACTGACTACAATACCATATATATAAAAAATAAGTCACCAATTAGTGTAGTTATTTATAATAAAGCATCATAAAAATCTCATGACACAGACAGCTTTTGTTAACATTAGGGACCAAAAATGTTTGCAATACTGTTAATAAAGGTAAAGGATGAAGGTGGAAACTAGAATCTGCACAATTGTAGAATAGAGCAGCAGAAGCTTATATTTGGTACATTTAATAACGCATATTATTCAGTACGTTATTTTAATCTGAAACAATCTGATTTCTATTTTAGGGGCCTGGTAGTTTTTTTTTCATGCATCACCAAAATTCTGGCAACGCCCCTGCATTGACGTCTATGGTTTTACAAGTTTGGACATCAAAGTACAGTACAGTAGCGCGCAGTAGCGTACAGTAGAGTAGATTCCAGTACGACACATGACAGTAGAGTACAGTCGAGTATAGTTCAACTGTAGTGTGCTCTACTCTACTTTACAGTACTGTATTCTATTTTACTGTGCTGTATTCTACTTTTCTTTACTGTACTTTACTGTGCTGTACTGTCCAAGCTTGTGGACCCAGCTGTGGTTTGTGACTACTATGATTTCCCATTATAGACATTTCAATTGCAGAAATTCTGTTAACGGTTTTTCGAAAATTCTGTTACTGATCTGGTAAACAAAATGTATATCAGTAGAAATACTAATTAATTGATATGTTTACCTACATTTAATTGTCACTTCTGTGAAGGGAGAGAAATGTGAAAATATGTTAAAGATACAGTATGTGGGATTTTGGAAATAGAATTTTAAGGCACAAGGCAATTTTTCTTCAACTTACAGAAGGCAGAAATGTATCCAAAACTAAATAATAATGTGTTGATATTAGTTTTCATGGGTCTTTACTTCAACATTGTGTTTTGATGTAACTTTTAAGGCTTTTTCTGGTAGATGTTTTCGAAGACCTTTTCTGTTTGACCAGAAATCAAAGCCTTTGCTTCTTAAAAATGTGGATGGAAAATGGTAGAAAAATGTATATATGCCTTAATTTATAGACTCATATCTTTCATTTGACACCCAATTTGACATTATCTTTTGAACTTCACATGTTGGTGCTCATGGGTACTTTTACATGGAAATTACCTTAATGTAACATTAATGTACAATGATACCAGAAAGTGAGCAAGCTTTCCCCACAAGCACAATGTTCAACTCAAAGAAAGAATTTCAATGGGTGGCCATTTTATTTTGGCTTAAATAACATTGGCTCTGAAAACTACATCAGTTTGGGTGAGTCACTCAATCAAATTTGAAATTATAAGTGGACCAACAGCTACTTTTCCACCTCGAAACCACAGGTTTCTTTTGCATTGATGTTTGTCATTCAGAGCGACTTGCAGTAAATTGTTCACCACCAATCAATGGTGATTCTGAATAGCGTCTGGGGTGCTTTATATGTGTGTGTAGCTGAAGGGCGCTAGTGACTAATTGGCCTCCATTGGGTGTGTTTAGTTAATGTAAATCACTAGGGAAAGCTTTTAAACCATGGCTTTGGTATTATGACATGGATTAAAAAGTTCCTTCAGGCAATGGAGGCTGCATTTCCGTCTTCACACTAAGGGTGAAAGCATTACACTGCACTTCAAAACAATTTAGATTGAAGTTAAGAAACACAATTCATTTTGTTGGTCTCATTATTTTCTTCATTGGAAGACTATTGATTAAGGGATTGCCAATAGCAGGTAACAAACTTGCCTAAACCATAATCTTGGAAGAAATAAAAGATTGGGGAATTTGGTCAGGGCAAAAAATCATATGGATCAACATAAGCAGCAAAAAAATTATTCAATCAACAACAAATTAATAGACATGTCATAACCAACAGTCCAAAGAGAAAATCTACAATATAATTTAAAACCGCATGCTGATTTCATAACCAAGAGGGAAGGTGGTAATTACCAGTTTTGAAGTTATATGCATTCACATGCTTTGAACTCATTTGTGAAACGCAGGTTGGATAATGGTCAACAAGCTGCATCAACCATAAACTAAAAGTACAGCTGTCATACTTGTAAACACATTAGAGTGTTCAAAACCCATATTCATAGATTGCTTTTAATAAAGAATGTTTTTTGTAACTGCTATTATCGAGGTAATTTCCTTAGTAGGTTACATTAGAGGTCAGCATGTGTGAGAAGTCGGAGCTTATGCCGTGTTCAAGACAACTAGGAAATTCTGAAATGTCGTAAAAAGAGGAGCTTTGAGTTTCCCACTTGCAAAGTATCAGAACTAACCAGTAGAAAGGTTCTGAGTTGTTTCCGAGATGTCTTGAAAATAACATCTGGGATGATAGACGATTTTCTCTGCAAGTAATTATGAGTTGGAGGGGCTTTGAAATACATTTTTCCGAGTAATGAGGTAAATAGCACCTTCCCACTTGGCTATGAACACAGCATTAGTCATACCTTAGTCATGGTCCAGTTTCCAAATGAAATGAAATCAAATCAAAGTTTATTTGTCACGTGTGCCGAATACAACAGGTAGACCTTACAGTGAAATGCTTACTTACAGGCTCTAACCAATAGTGCGGAAAAAAAGGTGTGTGTGTGTGCGTGTGTGTGTGTGTGTGTGTAGGTAGGTAAGTAAAGAAATAAAACAAGAGTCAAAAGACATTTGAAAATATGAGTAGCAAGGCTATATACAGACACCGGTTAGTCAGGCTGATTGAGGTAGTATGTACATGTGGGTATGGTTAAAGTGACTATGCATATATGATGAACAGAGAGTAGCAGTAGCGTAAAAAGAGGGGATGGCGGGTGGTGGGACACAATGCAGATAGCCCGGTTAGCCACTGTGAGGGAGCACTGGTTGGTCGGGACAATTGAGGTAGTATGTACATGAATGTATAGTTAAAGTGACTATGCATATAAGATAAACGTAAGTTGCTCTGGATAAGAACATCTGCTAAATTACGTAAATGTAAATAAACAGAGAGTAGCGGGGGGGCACACAATGCAAATAGTCCGGGTAACTATTTGGTTACCTGTTCAGGAGTCTTATGGCTTGGGGGTAAAAACTGTTGAGAAGCCTTTTTGTCCTAGACTTGGCACTCCGGTAGTACAGAGAACAGTCTATGACTGGGGTGGCTGGGGTCTTTGACAATTTTCAGGGCATTCCTCTGACACCGCCTTGTGCAGGCAGCTTTGCCCCAGTGATGTACTGGGCCATACGCACTACCCTCTGAAGTGCCTTGCGGTCGGAGGCCGAGCAATTGCCGTACCAGGCAGTGATGCAACCGGTCAGGATGCTCTCGATGTTATAGCTGTAGAACCTTTTGAGGATCTCAGGACCCATGCCAAATCTTTTTAGTTTCCTGAGGCGGAATAGGCTTTGTCGTGCCCTCTTCATGACTGTCTTGGTGTGTTTGGGCCATTCTAATTTGTTGTTGATGTGGACACCAAGGAATTTGAAGCTCTCAACCTGCTCCACTACAGCCCCGTAAGGCTAAGTTCATTGTAAGAAGCATCTTTACGTCTCCGAGTTGTTTCCCAAAACCATCATTACTAAAGTTGCACTTGAAAACACTCCCTACTGCCTCAGACCACTCCTAGAAAGGCTACGTGGGTTGTTAGATATTTTGCCCTTCCATGTCACTTTATAAACAGAAGAGCTCCGCTAAACATAGAATCAAGATGTTGATCGGTCTCTCTGTTACCACTGGTAACTTAATCAAGAAGTTAACTACAAATACAATGTCTTTGCAATTGTAACCTTACCCCCAAGCTATTGCACACAGCGCTTATAAGCCTGGGATATCAACCACTCAAAGTTGACCTTAGTGGGAGTGACCATAGAATTTTATGGATGTGACCTACTGAGTAAACTATTTGTTATTTTATTTTAGCGAATCATACGACTATGAGGCGTGGCTCTGTGTTGTGTTGTGCTAGTGTACGAGGGAGGGTGAGAGAGAAGGTGTTGTGGGAGATAATTGTTTGGTAGATTAAGCCGATTAAGCAAATGCTTATGTGCTAGGAGTTTCTCCCGGCTCTCTGTATTGGCTAACGAAGGCCAAGTTTGACGCGCCAGACTCTTTGCGCATTTGGGCAGAAGTGTATGGGAACAAGATGATTTCAATTGTTACAAACAAGCGAAGGATAAAAAAAATGCTTTAAATATAAACCAAGACGACTGCATTGGAAAATTCATACAGTAGACTACATAGGCCTAGCTATATATTTAAATCAAATTTAAATCAATTTCATTCAATTGAGTTCTATTTTGCTAGTTGTAGACTGTTTAATTTTAGCCTCAATATATTCCATGATATGCGGATATCATGTGTGCAATGCTGTGCCAAATCAATGATTTAGTGCATTATTATAAGGTAGGCTAAACATTACAATAAGCCACCTCAATATTGGCAGCTATATATGTGATAATACTGTATCTCTCTAGGAGCTGATCCATTGTAAGTATTGTGGAATAATATGTTAAGGTAAGATATAAATGGTGAAAGCTGATCTGAGAGCAAAGCTGCCTTTCTTTTGATTCTATCAGTATTGACACACTTATCTCATTTTCTTTCTGCGTGGTGTTTTGGTAAACACGTTACATCTTTGGCCGTTGTAGGAAAGATGCAACGTTAAAATACTCGTACACCTAAGTTCCATTGCTATCGGGAAACCGGGCCCTGTCTGAGTATTTGAACGTTTGAATTGAAGTCTGAGGAAATGTATAACCCGGGGGGGGGGGGGGGGGGGGGGGGGCAACAACACAATTCCAGGTATAAAGTCAATAATCCAACAGAAATTAAAAATGTCCAATGGAAACTGATGGCTCTGAACTGTTCAATGTCTTTTTTTCCACCAAAGCAGTGTGTAATATGTATGAAAAGAGGCCTGAAATCCTCCTTGGTAGCAAACAATAAGCACCTGTGTGATGGACACGCCTCCAGCCACACCTATACACTTGCAGACTTAAAATGCCTACTGCTATATACAGTAGTAATTTATCATCCCAATACAGTGCTGGGATTCGATTAAATATTTAGACATCATAGAGTAGAATTATCTGCACACTACTGAGGAAGAGAATTGTTTTTCGAGACCCACGCGTGTTTGACAACAGCTGATAATCAGCTGAGGGGAAGTGATGTACCAAAATGAACAAAGTGCAGGAATCAACACAATTGTGCATTATATGAAGCATTCTCAGTAGGATAAGCCTAGTATGCTAATATTTGTTGCTTACTTTATTAGTTTTTACTAAACAGTACGTTATAAAAAGTCTGTAGTACGATAAGTACAAAGTATGCAGTTTAAGTAAATAGTATGCAAGCCAGATTTGGGACACGCTGTAGTCTTGGCCAAATACACACCGTAACAAATTATTGTCATAGTTTCGTCATTTAATTTCTTTTTGGGGCAATGTTTCATTTCATGTTCACTTTACGCTTTCATGGTATCGCGTTTTACTAGCTTACAGGCATTCTGAATGTTGTGTTAATGATTAGCCTACTTCTGGAATGTTCAACATGTTTTCTCATGGACAGGTTGTGTGAAATTGTGCCAAGTTCCATAACAACATAGATACCACATTGTACTTCAAGAGGGAATTAGCAGAATGCCTATAAGAAATGAGTCGGAATTAGTTACATTTAAATCAGGCAAGGTAATTAACATAATTAGTCAACTCTATTTGGAGAGTGAGTCATTTAAATCTGTACCCTGTTGGAATACACATTCCATTATTATTTTAAAACAGAGTAAAATCTCAAATATGTATGCACAATGCACTTCATAGAAATCTAATGAAAAGTCATTGTGTTATCATCTAATACATATTACTGATAAACATGAATACATTATGTCCCTCAAAGCACTTCCTCTTAGCATATTATCTGAGCAATGGCTAAAACATTATGACGGATGAATGCAGCGATTTGTTTGGGTTGGGTTGGACACCTGATAGAATCATGATCCTTCATCAATGTTAAAACATGTGCAGCATTCCAAGGGTGTATTCAAGATGCTCAAAAATTGATTATTGGATGGGTAAATAAAACAGTACATTCTGCAAAAATGTCCAACATTCGTTTTTTTTATTTCTTTGTCTAGTAAGGGTGGTGTGTGTCTCTGCAATCACCCGTTCAATCAATTTTACATTGCTATTCATTAAACAAACACTCCTGTTGATAATTGTACAACAATTTGAAACAGTGACAAACATAATAACAACGTTTCACATTAGAAAAAAAGTAATATCAAGCATGTTCACAACACACAACATCAAAGTAAAGCATCTGTGAGGAATAATCAGCCTCAGATTGGAGTTATCAGTTAACCACTCTCTGGAGACATCAGCAATAATTATTTTTAGTCGGTTTCCAATTAACTGTTGGCTGATTACATGTTTAAATATTTTATATTCTTCCTTATCTATGTGCCTATGCATGCCTCTTTTTCTAGACTTTACTGTTTATTTTCCATTACTTTTGCCAGTTTATCCTGTCAAATAAGATTCATCCTCTAATGATTGCGAGCGAACCTATTTGATTTTGTAACGCTTGTAAAGTACGCTTTTGATATGTAGGGACATAGTTAAAGTGTTGAACAACAGAATGCAGTCACAACCTGAAGAAGTGGAGGAGCAAAAAAAAAAGAACTGAAAAAGAGAAAGGAAAGAGAAGATCAAGGGCTTCTCCAGGAAACTGCAACTTTTCAAAGCCCTCTCCCTGTTTTGATGAGAGCTGTGTAATGGAATTGTGCACTGTCCATGTCTGCTCACCTTTGATATGAGGCTTAGATACTGTTATCTCTTCATCTCGTGGACACTTAATTGACAGATAATGCCTCTGTTTTTGGCTTACAGTGTGTTGTTTTCTGCTTTGGTAGTTTTTTTTATATTTGACATATCCGGGATAAAGCCCTATACTCTTTCTTGTGGAGTACATTACAAGGTGGGATTATATTTACCTTATCTAAACCTATTACCTAGGTTGAAGAATAAACAGCAAATTCATGTATATTTCTGTCTGATTGTACTTGATTATCAAATCAAGAAGACACATGCCAAAAGTGATGGCTGAGAGGAGAAATTTAGCTTTCCCAAGCTCCCTGCCATCCAGGACCTCTATAGTGCATTTACATAAGTATTCAGACCCTTTACTCAGTACTTTGTTGAAGCACTTTTGGCAGCAATTACAGTCTCGAGTCTTCTTGGGTATGACACTACAAGCTGGGACGCCAGCATTTGGGTAGTTTCTCCCATTCTTCTCCGCAGATCCTCTCAAGCTCTATCAGGTTGAATGGGGAGCGTCGCTGCACAGCTATTTTCAGGTCTCTCCAGAGATGTTTGAACGGGTTCAAGTCCGGGCTCTGGCTGGGCCACTCAAGGACATTCAGAGACTTGTCCCAAAGCCACTCCTGCGTTGTCTTGGCTGTGTGCCAAGGTGAACCATCGCCCGAGTCTGAGCACTCTGGAGCAGGTTTTCATCAAGGATCTCTCTGTACTTTGCTCCGTTCATCTTTCCCTGGGTCCTGACTAGTTTCCCAGTCCCTGCCACTGAAAAACATCTCCACAGCATGATGCTGCCACCACCGTGCTTCACCGTAGGGATGGTGCCAGGTTTCCTCCAGACGTGACGCTTGGCATTCAGGTCAGAAGTTCAATCTTGGTTTCATCAGACCAGATAATCTTGTTTCTCATGGTCTGAGAGTCCTTTTGGTGCCTTTTGACAAACTCCATGCGGGCTGTCATGTGCCTTTTACTGAGGAGTGGCTTCCGTCTGGCCGCTCTAGCATAAAGGCCTGATTGGTGGATTACTGCGGAGATGGTTGTCCTTCTAGAATGTTCTTCCATCTCAACAGAGGAACTCTAGAGCTCTAGCAGAGTGACCATCGGGTTCTTGGTCACCTGCCTGGCCAAGGCCCTTCTCCTCTGACTGTTCAGTTTGGCCGGGCGGCCAGGTCTAGGAAGAGTCTTAGTGGTTCCAAACTTCTTTCATTTAAGAATGATGGAGGCCACTGTGTATTTGGAGACTCTTAATGCTGCAGAATTTTTTTGGTACCCTTCCCCAGATCTGTGCCTCTACACAATCCTGTCTCTGAGCTGTAAGGACAATTCCTTCGACCTCATAGCTTGGTTTTTGCTCTGACATGCACTGTCAACTGTGGGACCTTATATAGACAGGTGTGTGCATTTCCAAATCATATCAAATCTATTGAATTTACCACAGGTGGACTCCAATCAAGTTGTAGAAACATCTCAAGGATGATCAATGTAAACAGGATGCACCTGAGCTCAATGTCAAGTCTCATAACAAAGGGTCTGAATACTTATGTAAATAATGTATTTCTGTTTTCGATTTTTATTACATTTTCAAACATTTAAAAAAATCTGTGTTTGCTTTGTTATTATGGGTTATCGTGTGTAGACTGATGAAGAAAACATTTTTTTACTCCATTTTAGAATAAGGCTTTAATGTAACAAAATGTGGAAAAGGTCAAGGCGTCTGAATACTTTCTGACTGCACTGTATACCAGGTGGTGTCAGAGGAAGTCCCCCAAAAAATTCTAAGACTCCAGCCACCCAAGCCATAGATTTTTCTCTCTGCTACAGCAAGGCAAGCATTACCAGTTCACCGAGTCTGGAAACAACAGGACCCTTAACGGTTTCTACCCCCAAGCCATAAGACTGCTAAACAAGGCTCCTAAATAGCTAATCAAATGGCTACCCAGACTACCTGCATTGACCCTTTTTTTTAACTAACTCTCTTGCACTGACTCCGAAGACCTGGATGTCGATTAAGACAGCCCCCCGCACCTCTCTGATTCAGAGGGGTTGGATTAAATGCGCAAGACACATTTCAGTTGAAGACATTCAGTTGTACAACTGACTAGGTATCCCCCTTTCCCCTTTCTATGCACACACACTGAACTCTACCCACACACTCACACAGACACCCCAACACACACACACACACACACACACACACACACACACACACACACACACACACACACACACACACACACACACACACACTACCAGCAATCATTAAAATTGTTAAAAAGGTCTTAAAAACAATTATAATATATAAAACAGTGGATGAAAATCCTCCAAACTTTTATACAATGTATTCTATTGAGCCCATTTCAGCCATTACTGGGATGTGTTTGACAGGTCATTACAAACATTTCCACGGTCGTAATGTTAACAGGAAAAAACAACAGGCACAAGCAAGATATTGAAGAGTTGCAGGCGTAAAATGAAAGCAATCAAGCTAACAAGATGTATTAAGTGACACAGGAAATAGATGGCTGAAAAAGACAGATCCTCAGGTGGGCGAGGCATGAGCATTGCTACACACACTCACACACACACTTTCACACTCACCACATACACTGCTGCTTCTGCTCCACATACACTGCTGCTACAGCTCAGTCTTTTATGAATCCTGTTGCCTAGTCACTTTACCCATACCTATATGTATATAAACTCAGCAAAACAAGAAACGTCCCTTTTTCAGGACCGTGTCTTTCAAAGATAATTTGTAAAAATCCAAATAACTTCAAAGATCTTCATTGTAAAGGGTTTAAACACTGCTTCCCATGCTTGTTCAATGAACCATAAACAATTAATGAACATGCACTTGTGGAACGGTCGTTAAGACACTAACAGCTTACAGACGGTAGGCAATTAAGGTCACAGTTAAGAAAACTTAGGACACTAAAGAGGCCTTTCTACTGAAAAACGCCAAAAGAAAGATGCCCAGGGACCCTGCTCATCTGCGTGAACATGCCTTAGGCATGCTGCAAGGAGGCATGAGGACTGCAGATGTGGCCAGGGCAATAAATTGCAATGTCAGTACTGTGAGACGCCTAAGACATCGCTACAGGGAGACAGGACGGACAGCTGATCGTCCTCGCAGTGGCAGACCACATGTAACAACACCTGCACAGGATCGGTACATCCGAACATCACACCTGCGGGACAGGTACAGGATGGCAACAACAACTGCCTGAGTTACACCAGGAACGCACAATCCCTCCATTAGTGCTCAGACTGTCCGCAATAGGCTGAGAGAGGCTGGACTGAGGGCTTGTTGGCATGTTGTAAGGCAGGTCCTCACCAGACACCACGGGCAACAACGTTGCCTATGGGCACAACCCCACCGTCGCTGGACCAGACAGGACTGGCAAAAAGTGCTCTTCACTGATGAGTTGTGGTTTTGTCTCACCAGGGGTGATGGTCGGATTCATGTTTATCGTCGAAGGAATGAGCGTTACACCGAGGCCTGTACTCTGGAGCGGGATCGATTTAGAGGTGGAGGGTCCGTCATGGTCTGGGGCGGTGCGTCACAGCATCATCGGACTGAGCTTGTTGTCATTGCAGGCAATCTCAATCTGTGCGTTACAGGGAAGACATCCTCCTCCCTCATGTGGTACCATTCCTACAGTCTCATCCTGACATGACCCACCAGCATTACAATGCCACCAGGCATACTGCTTGTTCTGTGTGTGATTTCCTTCAAGACAGGAATGTCAGTGTTCTGCCATGGCCAATGAAGAGCACGGATCTCAATCCCATTGAGCAGGTTTGGGACCTATGTTCATATGTTCATACAAATATTTACACACGTTAAGTTTGCTGAAAGTAAACGCAGTTGACAGTGAGAGGACGTTTCTTTTTTTGCTGAGTTTAGCTACCTCTACCAACAGGTGTAGACTGTTAGTCTACACCTGTTGTTTGCGAAGCTTGTCACAAATAAAATGTTATTTGATTTAAAAGGTGAACAGAATACAAATCTCCACAGATGAATAAAGTTCTATTGCATTTCATTATTTATGCGGTGAATTTCCCTGATCAAGTTCTAGTCATTTCCTAGTGTTTTACCTGGGGTTTGGTTTGGTAAAATTATTTATAGGGTTCCAAAATTCTAGTAACTTTCCCAGAATTCCCTGGTTTTACAGAAATCTCAGTTAGACAGTTCCTGGAATCAGGAGGGAATAACCAGGGAATCCAGGAATCCTCCAACCGGGATTTCTAGAAAACGTGTCAATTTTTTTGTACGTTACCAGGATTTTGTTATTCTAATTAGACAAATTCTGCATATACTGTACTAGTACAATATGGGCCAACCCTGAGTTGTGGTTTGGCTCCAACTAGACATCAAACATGCAAAAGGACAAGATAAGAGGAAATCCTACTACACCGGAGTTCGTGGTAGGGCTTGCAGACAATAACAAATTACATTTCAGTAGACGTTTTTATCCAGAGTCACTTTTTGGAGCAGTTAGGGTTAAGTGCCTTGCTCAAGGGCACCAACAGTTTTTTCACATAGTTGGCTCAGGATTCAAACCAGCAACCTTTCGGTTACATGGCCACTCACGACTCTAACACCATCATCAAGTTTGCTGACAACACGGCGGTGGTAGGTCTGATCACCAACGGCGATGAGAACGCCTACAGGGAGGAGGTCAGAGACTTGGCAGTGTGGTTTAGCTTAATTTTAGTTAAATGTATTTGCACCAAGAAAGCAAGTGATAAACAACAATCCAGATAAAAAAAGAATAAATGAATAATACATGGTGTGCAGGTGTGGTTGGAAGCCCAAGGGCTTATATGAAAACCACACCACACAAAAATAATATACAGTACTTAAGTACAACAATACATTTTTTGTTGTTAAAACAGATAAGAAAACCTACTAATTATAAATGTATACATTAATTAATCAGTAATGTGAACCGTGTGACTGTGTGAGAGTTAGGCTACATGGAGGAGTCTTCGCTTGAAGTTATTGAGGGATAATGATGTTTTGGCAATGTGAAGATAACAATTCCAGAGTATGGTACCTCTATATCTGATAGAGAATTGACTATGTGAGGTGCGACACTGGGAAGGGTGAAGGTTATCGCATTGTCTTGTGCTATGTAGATGGATTTCAGAATTAACCCGGAAGAATCCATTGAAGGCTTTAGGTAAACTGTCTGGGAGGTATGAGTATTTTTAGATGAAAGTGCATAAATGGCGTAGGTTAATGTCGTAAATAGACAAGACATTGAATTTCTTAAACAAAGGTGCAGATGGAGCCAGGTAATTAGAGGAGGTGACTAGTCTTGCAAATGTATTTGGTATGATGAGTAAGTGTTGTGTAGGTAGGAAATATATGTACTAGTCCAGACATTATTACAGTAAATGAGATATGGGTAAAATAAGCTATAGTATAGATTTAGAAAGAAAGCCTGATGAACCAAACCATTAATCTTTCTGATGATACCAACAGATTTCAGCAGACAAATTGAATATGATCTCTTCAGGTGTAACGGGTTTTGTCGGAAGGAGTGGACCAAAGCGCAGCGTGGTAAGTGATCATGATATTTATTATCAAAAAACACTCAAACAAAATAACGTAAGGGAAAAAAGAAAGCGCACAGTTCTGTCAGGTACAGAATAAGAAAACAGAAAACAACTACCCACAAACACAGGTGGGAAAAGGCTGCCTAAGTATGATTCAATAGACAGCTAGCTGTCACTGATTGGGAACCCTACTCAGTCAACACAAAGAAATAGATAACATAGAATGCCCACCCCACATCACACCCTGACCTAACCAAATAGAGAAATAAAATGGCTCTCTAAGGTCAGGGCGTGACATCAGGATCACTTTTCATCATTAGAACTCCAATGAATCTAGTGGATGTGACTTGTTGCATTTCATTCCCACCAAATTAGAATCTTTATATATATATTTTTTTTTTTACAATATTTCTTATTCAAATAAAATAAAATGTATTTATATAGCCCTTCTTACATCAGAAGATATCTCAAAGTGCTGTACAGAAACCCAGCCTAAAACCCCAAACAGCAAGCAATGCAAGTGTAGAAGCACGGTGGCTAGGAAAAACTCCCTAGAAAGACCAAAACCTAGGAAGAAACCTAGAGAAGAACCAGGCTATGAGGGGTGGCCAGTCCTCTTCTGGCAGTGCCGGGTGTAGATTATAACAGAACATGGCCAAGATGTTCAAATGTTCATAAATGACCAGCATGGTCAAAAAATAATAATCACAGTAGTTGTCGAGGGTGCAACAGGTCAGCACCTCAGGAGTAAATGTCAGTTGGCTTTTCATAGCCGATCATTGAGAGTATCTCTACCGCTCCTGCTGTCTCTAGAGAGTTGAAAACAGCAGGTCTGGGACAGGTAGCACGCCCGGTGAACAGGTCAGGGTTCCATACCCGCAGGCAGAACAGTTGAAACTGGAGCAGCAGCACGGCCAGGTGGACTGGGGACAGCAATGAGTCATCAGGCCAGGTAGTCCTGAGGCATGGTCCTAGGGCTCAGGTCCCCCGAGAGAGAAAAAGAAAGAAAGAGAGAAAGAGAGAATTAGAGAGAGCATAATTAAATTCACATAGGACACTGGAAAAATACTCCAGATATAACAGACTGACCCTAGTCCCCCGACACACACAAACTACTGCAGCATAATACTGGAGGCTGAGACAGAAGGGGTCAGGAGACACTGTGGCCCCATCCGATGATACCCCCGGACATGGCCAAACAGGCAGGATATAACCCCACCCACTTTGGCAAAGCACAGCCCTGTCACGTCCTGACCAGTAAAGGGGTTATTTGTTATTGTAGTTTGGTCAGCACGTGGCAGGGGGGTGTTTGTTTTATGTGGTTCGGGGTTTGTTGGGATATGTGTTTATGTAGAGGGGTGTTTGTTTAGAGTAGTCCAGGGTTTTTGGTTATGTTCTATGTTTTGTATTTCTATGTTAGATCTAGGGTGTTTAGTTCTATGTTTAGTTAATTGGGATTGGCCTTCAACTGGAGGCAGCTGTCCCTCGTTGCCTCTGATTGAAGGTCCTATGTATAGGGGTGTGTTTGTAATGGGAAGTGTGGGAAGTTGTTTTTGCATTGCTGTGTGTAGCCTGCAAGACTGTTTATCGGTCGTTCGGTTTCTTTATTTGTTACGTGTCTCAAATAAAGTAAATATGAGCACTCAACCCGCTGCGTCTTGGTCTACTCCATACGACGACCGTTACAAGCCCCCACACCACTAGAGGGATAACTTCAACCACCAACTTACCATCCTGAGACAAGGCCGAGTATAGCCCAAAAAGATCTCCGCCACGGCACAACCCAAGGGGGGGCGTCAACCCAGACAGGAAGACCATGTCAGTGACTCAACCCACTCAAGTGACGCACCCTTCCTAGGGACGGCATGGAAGAGTACCAGTAAGCCAGTGACTCGGCCCCTGTATTAGGGTTAGAGGCAGAGAATCCCAGTGGAGAGAGGGGAACCGGCCATGCAGAGACAGCAAGGGCGGTTCGTTGCTCCAGTGCCTTTCCGTTCACCTTCACACTCCTGGGCCAGACTACACTCAATCATATGACCTACTGAAGAGATGTGTCTTCAGTACAGACTTAAAGGTTGAGACCGAGTCTGCGTCTCTCACATGGGTAGGCAGACCATTCCATAAAAATGGAGCTCTATAGGAGAAAGCCCTGCCTCCAGCTGTTTGCTTAGAAATTCTAGGGACAATTAAGAGGCCTGCGTCTTGTGACCGTAGCGTACGTGTAGGTATGTACAGCAGGACCAAATCGGAAAGATAGGTAGGAGCAAGCCCATGTAATGCTTTGTAGGTTAGCAGTAAAACCTTGAAATCAGAATTTAAAAAAAAACTTGAAATCAAAAATTATTATTGCTAGTGAATATATTAGTGAATACTAGAGGTGCAAGGACAACCTCTCCCTCAGCGTCAGTAAGACCAGTGAGCTGATCATGGACTACATGAGAAAGAGGGGAGCACGGCCCCATCCACATCGACGGGCTGTAGTGGAGCGGGTCGAGAACTTCAACTTCCTTGACGTCCACATCACCAAGGACTTAACATTGTCCACAAACACCCGCTTGTGAAGAGGACAAGACAGCGCCTCTTCATTTTACATTACATTTACATTTTAGTAATTTAGCAGATTCTCTTATTGACAGCGACGAACAGTAATGAGTGCATACATGTTCATACTTTTTTTGTTCTCTTCCCCCTCAGGATGTTGAAAAGATTTGGCATGGGCCCTTGGATATACAAAAAGTTCCACAGCTGCACCATCGAGATCATCTTGACTGACTGCATCGCCGCTTGGTATGGCAAGGTCTTACAGAGGGTAGTGCAGATCGCCCAGTACATCATTGGGGCCGAGCTCCCTGCCATCCAGGACCACTATATCAGGCAATGTCAGAGGAAGGTCCGGAGAGTTGCCAAAGACTTCAGCCACCCAAGCCATAGACCGTTCATTCTGCTACAGTGTAGCAACTTCTTCCCCCAAGCCATCACTGCTAAATAGACATAAGACTGCTAAATAGTTAATTAAATGGTTACCCGGACTATCTGCATTAAGCCTATCTTGCACAGACCTTATGCACACTCACAAGACTACAGTTGAAGTCGGATGTTTACATACAATTAGGTTGGAGTCATTAAAACTAGTTTTTCAACCACTCCACAGATGTCTTGTTAATTAACAAACTATAGTTTTGGCAAGTCAGTTAGGACATCAAATTTGTACATGACACAAGTAATTTTTCCTACAATCGTTTACAGACAGATTATTTCACTTATAATTCACTGTATCACAATTCCAGTGGGTCAGAAGTTTACATACACTAAGTTGACTGTGCCTTCAAACAGCTTGGAAAATTCCAGAAAATGATGTCATGGCTTTAGAATCTTCTGATAGGCTAATTGACATAATTTGAGTCAATTGGAAGTGTACCTGTGGATGTATTTCAAGGCCTACCTTCAAACTCAGTGCTTCTTTGCTTGACATCATGGGAAAATCAAAAGAAATCAGCCAAGACCACAGAAAATAATTGTAGAGATCCACAGGTCTGGTCCATCCTCGGAAGCAATTTCCAAATGCCTGAAGGTACCACGTTCATCTGTACAAACAATAGTACACAAGTATAAACACCATGAGAGCACGCAGCTGTCATGCCGCTCAGGAAGGAGACGCGTTCCATCTCCTAGAGATGAACGTACTTTGGTGTGAAAAGTGAAAATCAATCCCAGAACAACAGCAAAAGACCTTGTGAAGATGCTGGAGGAAACAGGTACAAAAGTATCTACACAGTAAAACGAGTCCTATATCGACATAACCTGAAAGGCCGCTCAGCAAGGAAGAAGCCACTGCTCCAAAACCGCCCAAAAATGTACTACGGTTTGCAACTGCACATGGGGGACAAAGATTGTACTTTTTGGAGAAACGTCCGCTGTTCTGATGAAACAAAAATAGAACTGTTTGGTCATAATTGGTCATCATTATGTTTGGAGGGAAAAGGGGGATGCTTGCAAGCCGAAGAACACCATCCCAACCGTGAAGCACGGGGGTGGCAGCATTATGTTGTGGGGGTGCTGTGCTGCAAGAGGGACTGGTGCACTTCACAAAATAGATGCCATCATGAGGTAGGAAAATTATGAATTATGTGGATATATTGAAGCAACATCTCAAGACATCAGTCAGGAAGTTAAAGCTTGGTCGCAAATGGGTCTTCCAAATGAACAATGACCCCAAGCATACTTCCAAAGTTGTGGTAAAATGGCTTAAGGACAACAAAGTCAAGGTGTTTGAGTGGCCATCACAAAGCCCTGACCTCAATCCTATAGAAATTTTGTGGGCAGAACTGAAAAAGCGTGTGCGAGCAAGGAGGCCAACACACCTGACTCAGTTACACCAGCTCTGTCTGGAGGAATGGGCCAAAATTCACCCAACTTATTGTGGGAAGCTTGTGGAAGGCTATCCGAAACGTTTGACCCATGTTAAACAATTTTAAGGCAATGCTACCAAATACTAATTGAGTGTATGTAAACTTCTGACCCACTGGGAATGTGATGAAAGAAATAAAAGTTGAAATAAATCATTCTCTCTACTATTATTCTGACATTTCACATTCTTAAGATAAAGTGGTGATCCTAACTGACCTTAGACAGGGAATTTTTACTAGCATTAAATGTCAGGAATTGTCAAAAACTGAGTTTAAATGTATTTGGCTAAGGTGTATGTAAACATCCGATTTCAACTGTATATATACACACACTATATACACACTCACTACACTGAACCCACATGCATAGCAACACAACACACACAGACATACACACACACACGCACACACGTATACACACATACTTTCACACTCATCATATGCTCTGTTCATTATTTTCTTATTTTTATCTATCCAGATGCCTTGTCACTTTACCCTGTCTTTATGTACATATCTACCTCAAATACCTCGTACCCCTGCACATTGATCTGGTACTGGTACTCCGTGTATATAGATCCGTTCTTGTGTTGCTATTCTTTTCTAACTCTGCATCTTTAAGAAGGACTCATATGCAAGCATTTCACCGGTAAAGTCTACAGCTGTTGTGTATGTTACAAATAACATTTGACTTGATTTGATTTGAGGAGGATGAAGGGCAACATACAAACGGAATGGGTGTTGAGAGACATTTCACGTTTTCCCATAAATTCTGGTGATTGATTTTGATTGAAAAGGCCTCTCTGCTCAGACCATTCTGGAAAGAGCTGCGGGACACATGGAGGGATCCCAGCAACTCAGTTGGCCAGCTAATCTTGGCAGATGGAGCATGAACCCAGCCAAGAAGGCATGAGCCTCATTCACACATCACATCATGAGACAATTGTTGTCGCCATTTAGAAACATGACATGGACTAAGATGAATCACCTAACCCCGATGAACAAGAGGGACTTTATTATTCACTAATCCACAGAGAAGATGAGAGGTTGGTAGTATTCTTTATATAAACTGGGTGGTTGGAGCCCTGAATGCTGACTGACTGACAGCTGTGGTATATCCGCATTGCGACGTGCCTAAGAACAACACTTAATCGTGGTATATTGGCCATATACCACATCCTCTCGGGCAGATAAACAAAACACAGTTTTATTACCAAGCTTCATCAGGACAAACAAAAGCATGAGTTGAAGGAAACAGTGAATAGTCAAAGTGTTAAACGGGCAGTGCAGTTAAACATGTGATCTTGTTTTTCAATTGATGATAATGCTCTTTCTGTGTAAGATATGCCTGGAATCTCAGCCTGTTCAGGTGGAATGGAGTTTTTGGGCCAGATCATAACATCACAATCTGATCTGATTATTCTGACCAATGACCAACCATATTTTATTTAAATATGTATTATCTTACTTTAAAGGGGTAAGTGGCTTAGGCACCTATCTGCCAATCAGGGCTGTGTATGTAAGTATATTCAAATGTACATCTGTACGCCCACATGATCAGACTTCAGACTGAGCGTTTCAATGGTATAAGGAGGCTCAGGGCAATAAATTATAAAAAACATATTTAGATTTTCATGAAATAAACACATACAGTGATTTATTAGACATATAGTGATGATTTAAAAATAACTTTAAAGCATGGGGGGCTTTATTGATTGTGACTTGGTGATAAACCTGTGTTCTGTTCATCTCTCTCATATTAAGTCATTATTGCTCTAATCACCGACCTAGGGGTGTTCTTACACCTTTAATCTGCACCTATTTCAGGGTCCACCAATCACTGGGTGGGCGTCTTTCTCCTGGGCCTTTGTGCCCCATAGGGACACATAAGTTAATATGCTCCCAGTTTTGGATTATATGAATTCCATTTTCCATAGTCAAAAAAAAATCCCCTGTTTTAAATCACAGCCATGACACCCATTGTCCATCTAACATGCTGACAAGACCGCTAGTTCCTTCGGCAGCGGCACCCGGACCTGACGTCACCAACCCCCCCCCCCCCCCCCAAAAAAAACTCCCTAATGCTTCCACTATTGGTGTCTGCATTCTGTGAGGACAGACACCGGGAAACGAGAAGCAAGTACAGGGAGTGAATGTTTAATAAATAACGGCAATAAACAAAACAAGGACATCGTCAGGACAAGGGCAACAAAACGACATTAATGCAGACACAGGGAAGAAACTGAGGAAGTTACAGATATAGGGGCAGTCAATAAGGTAATAGAGTCCAGGTGAGTCCCATGAAGCACTGATGTGCGTAACGATGGTGACAGGTGTGCGTGATGGGCCGCCTGGCGCCCTTGAGCGCCAGAGAGGGGGAGCGGGAGCAGGCATAACAGGTCCCGTGTGGCTCAGTTGGTAGAGCATGGTGTTTGCAACGCCAGGGTTGTGGGTTCGATTCCCACGGGGGACCAGTACGGAGAGAAAAAAAATGTATGAAATGTATGCATTCACTACTGTAAGTGGCTCTGGATAAGAGCGTCTGCTAAAAAGTCACAGGTAAACAGAGTTTGTTTCTAGTAATCTTTCATGCTTCTTCTTTGGACTTTATATGGTGGTTGGCAACCAACTTTAAGGTGCATTACCACTACCAACTGCACTGGAGTGTGGACCTCAGTTCATCTTTCAATCACCCACATGGTTATATGCTCCTAAAAACCAACGAGGTGATGGGAGAGGTGGGATTTGCAGTTCTATGTTAGCGCCTGGCTACACATACGCTTGTTGATTTGCACGAGCAGTGTGGGTGCAGTGATTGAATAACATGTACAGTATGTGTACATTTATTTTGGCAACGCTCGCGCACGTGATGCGAGCGGTGTGGTCAGCATGTAAGACGTTAGAAGTTGCACAAATGATAAGTGCTCTAGATTGTAAATAGTAAATATATCTCCTCAGATGTGGAGAGTATCTATTGTAATGTATGCTGATGGGTTGGGTTACTTCTATAAAATGTATATTAACGTCCTTCCCCTCAACTACAAACAAGACAAAATACGGGCAACATTGAAATGAGTGCTGCAGCATCAGGCGCAGCAAATTAAATTTGCGAAAGGCATCCAGCAAGTCTTTAACCATATGACCTTTATCAAAACTAATTTCCAACGGGAGAGTTTATCATACTCCTCGCGGACACTATGCATAATACACCATTGGCTAATGGGGTTCATGAGTTATTTCTCAGTAGTACTTCTCAGTGATTAACTTTATCCAGTGTGAAAACCTAATCAAAAAGAATCATAAAAATGGGTGATGGGCTCATGTTGTTTCAGATTGGTCACTGAACAACAAGCCCTCGCTTAAGCAGGTGGTTATAGCTTTCCCCCCATTTTACATCTTTGGTGTTCTACTGTCACGACTCATCCTGAGCTGTAATTGGTCATATATCCCAGCTGGTGAAAAGGTTCATTGCAATGGTATTATGAGGTTGTCAGAGAGCTCTAATACACACAATGATGTTCCCACACGTTTTGTTTTATTCTCCCCACTTGGCGATAATATCAAGTCCTCAATGAGAGTGAATGTGCTGTGTTTGTCATTGAAATGTTGTATGGTTTTAGAGATGCGACATGCTGGGGTAATATGACATAGACATTGACAGAGAGGGATCAGTTCATTCACACCCCAGACCTACAGTAGGTCAAATAGGTTTTTGTTTTCTTTTTCATTACTTAAGTTGTGCTCAGTGGCGGAGTTATCATTAGGCAGAAGAGGAAATTGCCTCAGTCCTCACATAATCAAGGGGGCTCGTAAGCTGGATATAATTTTTTTTTTTTTTTTTTTTTTTTTTTTTTTACAAATAATTGATCTGCTTGATCCTCCATAGGCAGGTTATAATCACAACCAGGAGGAAGGTGGTTCATTGCAAAAACAGGGTGATATCAATGTGCATAACCATTTGTCAGTAGTGTACTTAATACATTACCGTGTACCCAATCAGGCTACCTTCGACACACTCGAAGCAACCAATAGGGACAAGGAAGACATAAGTATAATCTCATGCTTCCCAAATGCATCACTTGTTCATCAGGCAATTTTCATAATCTCCTAAAGGGAAATCATTATAATATTTTATTTATTGTTGCTCCATCCTTAAGCATTCAATAACCCCCCCATGCACACACACACACACACACACACACACACACACACACACACACACACACACACACACACACACACACACACACACACACAATGTGTTAGACTGTACCAGTTTAACTAATTTACTTATAGTGCAGTGCCCAGACCACTTCTCTAGATTTCTCAAATATATGTGTTTTGTGTGCAATGACCATACGCATACTTATACATGCACTTACTAAGAAAACCCTGTGACATACATTTTCTTCCAGTAATGGCTTCAATTATCAATGTTTTAACTTGTCTTCTTTGATCTCTAAAACCTTGATGATAGCTACACACCAACACACTTTTACAGAAGCATCTCTGGAATCAGACACAGTTATATTGTCCTCCAAGAGTGGCTGAATATGTTCCTTAAAGCAGGCTGTTCCCTTGGTCATTCAAGCATCGCACAGGACATTGTCACCGAGAACAGAGGTGGCCAGCTTCCTCAATTGTTCCCATGGCAACGGTCATCCAAGTGCCCCTCAATATACAGCTGATGTGGGAACAAATGTGACCGAATTTAGCAGCATACCAACTTGCCTGAGAGTGCCAGATCACATTGTATGTCATTGTTTCACAGCTGAACTCTGACAAATGATTGGCACTCTCTGCATAAGAGTGCCATCAACGCATCAATCTGTGAACTGCGACCAACAGTACATAGCAGCTCCTTGTCGCTATGGATATGGACCAATGATGTGCCAGCAATTGACTGAAATATGGCAAATTAAGGGAAGTGTATATTTGACATTCAGAACAAAATGGAAATTAAGGCATAGGGATCTAAATGAATTAAGGTTAGGCTTAGAAACAAAGGTTTGGTTAAGGTTACTGTATATTGTTTCAGCAAGGTTAAGGTTAGCATTAAGGAAAGGCATAAAAGTTAGTGTTAGCGGACTCACTTACTGGCTGTCAAATATACTGTACACCGCCAATGAACAATTAACTCAACCAACCAATGTCGATATATTTTGTTTAAAGCAGCATGTTGGACTGACCTTCTTAAATGCAGTGGTAATGGCTCAGAACAATACAACAAAAGAAGAAGGAATGGATGTGCCACTGAGTCATAAAACACTAACAATGATTGCTACCTTGAGTATCATCACAGTGGTCAAAGTCATGGAAAAGAATGCCTTAGAATGAAGGCAAAGCATCATATCAAAATTGGGTGCTGTTAATATCATACATTTCTGTTCCTCTGAGATAAATGTCTTGCTTTGTCAATCATTGCCTTTTCAGAAAGCTCAATGCCATTGAATATGTCTATTGTCGTATAGCAACCCAGTAGCTTTTCAATTTGCACAAGTATGGAAATCCTTATCTCCTTGGAGGTTGAGTACCGTTGAGGTTGTTGACTAAGCAATGGTGCCCGAACAATAACGGTACAGATTTATTTATGGGAAAATTAAAAAAAAGGGGCGGATCCTTAAGAGGATAATAATCACAGGGCTTTTCAATCATCTGTGCTCATCTTTGTCCATTGATAGTGATTGTGGTACACTGTGTCTCATACAATAGCTCCTATATATCAGGTTTAATAAAGTTTATTCAATTATATTATATTATTTTTATCAGCTTTAATACATTTTATTCAATTCAATTATATAATATTTTTCAGGTTTACCAGATACTGTATACGGTACCAGATATACTACACCACTAATATGGGAAGATCTCTCTTTCCACATCTGAGGGACAACTATTGTAATGCACAGCATCACTACCATAAATGTATCTCAAAATCACCTACGACGCCTTCAGAATGCATTAAAAAGCACATGCTTTTTTGATCTAATGTATCTCGTCCTTTTATCATGTCGCTATGGAATTAGGCGGATCGCTGTCTGTCAGATGCAATCCGAGGCCCTGATGGAAGCATGACCAGTCAAACCCAGTTTTTATGCATGGTTAATCCGATAGCACCTTCTGAAGCGATCCAATTAAATCTCTCCTTCAAAGAATATGTGACTGCTGAAGCATGGACAAGAGAGGGGGGGTGGGGGTCGTTCCTCTGTTTTAATCATGCTCAGATCAGTGTCACAGCATTTCGCCAAGACTTTGGATACACCCGAAGAATGTGTTGAGAAGAACAGCGTACTGTAGCATCTAGAGCTGTGTGTGTGTGTGTGTGTGTGTGTGTGTGTGTGTGTGTGTGTGTGTGTGTGTGTGTGTGTGTGTGTGTGTGTGAGTGAGTGAGTGAGTATAGTGGTATTTTGAGAGGAGTACACAAGTACACTAGATAAACACATGTTAAGGTGATTACACCTCAGTGGACTAATCAGCATCTATAATTACTGTAGATGGAAGGCTCCAGCTCCAAATAGACCTTGAACAATGGTACTTTATTAATAATAATAGTAGTAGTTATTTTAATATGTTAGTCTGTTTTCAGTGGGAATCCTTCACACCCTTGCAAACAGCCTCCCTCACCTACAGTTCTCACTATCCTCTGCAGTAGGCGCCTGTTCCTAGATGGAGGCTCTTGAGAATTTCACATAAAGCAGTTCCTCCTTACAGAACACAGTGATAATGTGTAGCTTATCTTAAGGGCTCGAATACAAAATAATTACCTGGGTGGGGATCCCAGGGGAGCTCTGTTCAGTTCTGCTCAGTTCTTATGAAGCCCCGTAGTGTTGCAGATTTTCACTACACAACCCCCCACCATATCTCCGAGACACTCTCCAACCATATGCTTGGTCATCTCAAATTAAACTGCATTGCGAGGGGCTGTCGGCAGAAGCAGATCGAGTGAGTGGTCAATAATTAGAAAAAGCACGACAGGTATTTTTCTGCTAATTAAATTGAGGACATGTGGTCAGCCATGCATATTTTCCACTTATTAAGCAATAGGGAGATGTGTTGGCAGGAGGAAATGGGTCCAATTTTGCTCATGGGTGGATGGGGACTCATACGATTAATGATCGCTGTACAGGGTAGGGGGAGACAGACCTGTGATTCCACTACAAAGGATCAGGGCTTTAAGCGCCCAAGGTGCTGACTCCTTCTCAATGGTGTTTGGAGTTAGCTTTCCCTCTTTTCCTCTCAGTACTTTTGTGCACTAAAAAAAAGCCTCTTAGGGCCTGAAAATGCTTTGATGTGAACTCTTGGAATTTGCAGTGGTCCACACTGCATTACTTACAACAGCTAAGGAGGTACACACATATCATGTTTTTTTCCCGGGAATAGCAGCTACTGTAATACTACATTGAATACTACATTGAACAGATGTTGTATTCTAAATACTGATTATTCTCTAATAATATCAATGACTGGACATTTGATCAGGTGTGCATTTTGGATGTTACCAGTAATTTTCCATTCATCTTATATGTAAAATGCAAAGCAATCATGTTCTTCAGGAATCATTAATATTTCCGCCATATCTTCTTGTAGCTCTAAGTGTTCATTATAGTGCTTGTACTCTCAATGTGCAATGCCCACTTGCCCTTGGGGGACAAAACTACAGACTGGCTTAAGTGTGATCAAAGGTTGAATCACTGGTTCACAATGTCTGAAGATGAGGCCCTCTCAGATTACTCGAGGGCCACTTGATTTCAGAAGTATGATTCTCAGTCAAAGGACACTACTTTGTGAACAGCATTGGTTTGAGGTAGAAATTCAAGGGATTTTTCAATAATGCACTTTTGAAGGAATTCTAGGAAACAATTCAAAATACAGAGTAGTGTATATTGATCAGTATGCGTGCAAGTAGTGAGATGTTCAACCTAATAATTATCTAGTTGGCAGAATGTATTCCTGATATCTGCTTTGAAGCTTTCATTTTGGTTTTCTGAGTGACCACAGTTGGACAAAAAAATAATAATCTTAGATTAACATTGTTTAACACAAACGTTGATTAACACAAAGGCAATCTAACAATGACGCGTCCGTTACTCCTCTCTAACAATTTTAAATGCAAGTCCATTTTCCCCAGTATTGACTTCCAGCTTGGAATGACCCCAATTAAACTTGTTCAAATGTAAAATTATATGAATGAATACAATGTGAATGTTTGTAGAATGTTCAAAAGGAACCCAAGGATACTTCCATGTATTATAGTGCTTTGTCAACAACTCTCTAAGCAAGGTTACAGCAGTCACATATCCCCAATGTACCCGCTCAGTGAGTGCATGATGAATAGCTACCTACTTGTTCTCTACACACGTATGCATTCACACACACGCACATGCACACACACACACACACACACACACACACAGAATCAGGAAGAAGTGAAAGGGGGAAAGAAAGAGTAAAAAAGAGGAGGGGAAAACTGATAAAAGGGGGAGAGAGAGAGAGGAAGGGGAAAGGAAGATGAAGAGAGTGTTTAATCAGTGTGCAGTGAAGAGAAGGGTGGGAGGAAGGGCAGGGTTGTCCAGGGACAGCGAGTTGGGTGATAGTGTACGGCTCATTCATATGTACGCCAATGCTGGTGTGGAAGAGTAAACAGCAGTGTCCTCACAACTGCTCCAAGTGCATTGGAGCTGCATTCTATTTTATTGGGCTGATAGCCTGGCTGTGCATGGGCTCTGGGGAGCTGAGTGTGAGAGTGTAAACTATTGATGTGACCGTGGCAGTGAATGAGTTCTGTATTGTTTTTGAAACAAGACTACAGTATACGGAACCTTTCTGAGACAATATGTTTTGACTGTTCTTCTCCAAGTCCATGTAAAATGAATCAAAGCATCAATTCACAGCCCCATACAAAAAGCTAATCTCACCGAATCAATTTATATCAAATGATTTGCCGTTGAAGCTACGGCAGATACAGTATGACACAGAGAACAGACAAGACAAATGTC
Organism: Salmo trutta; assembly: GCF_901001165.1. NCBI lineage: Eukaryota > Metazoa > Chordata > Actinopteri > Salmoniformes > Salmonidae > Salmo > Salmo trutta. The sequence goes on along the minus strand of NC_042962.1, from coordinate 48,197,560 downwards.
TATGGCACGGTTTGTCCTTCTGTGAGTTTCCGCCAGAAAAACAAGTTTGTCTGTAAGTAAAACAAACACGGTTTTGTGCTCCTGAAAAATAACCTCTTGTTCCAGAAGACTGTGAGAGCAGCAAGCTTTTCTTACCAGGATCCTCCTCTTCTCTCTGAGGCTCATCCTTTTTGCAAAATGCCGGTATATTTGCATGACTAAAAAAGAAACACAGTCTCTTTGATATATGTCTCCTCTCCTCTTGCTTGCTTCAGTACTTTTACAGGAATTGTTCACGAGGGACAGATAATTGTCGGGAATCTCTCTGTGTTTTTTGCTTATTTTCCACGGCATCGGTAATGATGGTACTTTTTTTTGAGGTGTAGGGCTCGGGAACCAATTACTGCTCCTGAGTTTCACTTGGCATGTAGAAAAGGACTCTACGACACAGCGTGTTTAATTTTCACACGTAATTAGTTACCGTAAGGTTGTTTATTGTCTGTTTCTTCTAGATCGTTCTGGTCTACTGCAGATGATCATGTGATGTTTAGTGAGTTAATGACCCTGTCAGAGTTGATCGGAATAACTCACTTGATCGTCTAATTACGGATGAACCCAACACAAGAAATAACAGACAAAACAAGGGGAAAAGGATTTTTCCTTTTCAGTCGATAGAGCTCTCCCCATTGCAAGCCAGATAAACCCCAAACCAAGTCAAACAAGTAACCAGCTCTCTGTGTTGAGGAAGCAGAATCAATTACAAACCCCGTGATCACAGGGCTTCTACAAAAAATGTCCTTACAAATTGTCTTTGTGTTCGAACGAGAGCCGTGCCGAGCCTCTCCAGCTCAAATGGCACACTTTACAGTACTACACGCTACCAGTGCGCCCTAACAAATACCTTCAGAGCTAACAGTCAGAGCTGGAAGCCGATGCTAATAACAGAGACAGCAGCTGCGCTTTTCACTCTGAGAGAAACCTTTTGTCTCAGGGCAACCTGTGGAGCAGACGTTACCCTGCTGTTTCATCTGAGCGAGCATCCGACCCGCTGCGCTGAGACATCTTTCCTGGTGAGCTGGTGAGCTGGTGGATTCTGAATACACCATGTCATTCCTGCGGTCGGAAAAGGCATTCACTCCGAGTTTTATTATGCGCAAGATGAGGCCTGTTATAACACACACTCAGGAAATATTGATCCTCCCAGAATGCAACAGCAGGAGGAAATGCTGGGCCGACTGGGTTTCTCCAAAACAACAGGGTAGAGAGTACATGATTCAATAGTCTTTTCCAGATTAGGTTTGGACCTCCGAATATCAGGAAACAAAACAACACAAATCCTAGAATCTCAATTTCTTTGGAATCTGCACTTAACTACACATCAGCAAATTACCTGTATCAGTGTGCTTTGTTAGCTTGTCTAGATTGACTCAGCATTGATTACACAGTACCTGGCTGAATCATCAAATACAAGTACAAAGGTTTGTCTCCTTGTACCACACTCTTCGTCAGTGTCTCCTCAGATCCCTGCCTGATCCCCTGCCAACATGTAAGACATAAGGTCAGAGGTACCACCATGGGGATAAAGCTGAGCTCACACATTGCCTATGGGACATTGCCTATGTGAAATTTGAAAGGAAATATTTTCTAACTTCAGGAACTACCAGAGCCCCCTGAGTCCTACAAGCCATTTATGAAGAATTTAAGGAAAGTACCCAAGTAATACATGTATGTCTAAAATACAGGTCAACACTTCCCTATAGGATTCAGAGGAACCATTTTCCTTTATTGAAATGTCACTCTCTCAAGAAACAAGCCACCTACCGTTCTCATACAGAGGCTTAATCTAAGGTATCATTACATAATCATGAGCTATTTGCATCTCCTGACACTGAGAAGATGGGAGCTCAATGGCTGGCTGCATGGGCGATACTCCCGATAATGGGATTTCAAATTATTTTTCACCTACAGTTACAGTTGTGAATCCTCTCTCTCTCTCTCTCTCTCTCTCTCTCTCTCTCTCTCTCTCTCTCTCTCTCTCTCTCTCTCATACTCTCTCTCTCTCTCTCTCTCTCTCATAACCACAAATGCACCCACACACTCACACAAACACACACATTTGCAGTATAATTAAATATTTCCGAGATTACTACAGCGTCAGCCGCTTTTTGTTAATGGGACAGGAGCTAGAGAGCAGTCTTGCACTACCTACCACAGAAGACCATTCCGCAATGGCAATTAAGATTTCTATATTTGGAGATGTGACATGTTCTAGAAATGAGAGTTGCTTAATAAGCGTTAACAATCCTATGGAAGTGATGCTGAGCCTAGAGGGTGAGCTGCAATGTTTTATTTAAAAGCTTGGCGAACGAGGCTGATAGTTCCAGTGAAATGCCAACAAAGAAACCATTTCACACACATATCCACCAGCACAGCTACAAGCAAACATATATCAACCTTTGATCCATACTAAGGAGAGTGATTACACAACACCATCCAATCACACTTTATTTGGATAGTCCATCTGTACAGATGGTCAACTGCCTATCTGTTGATAAGCAACTGCCTATCTGTTGATAAGCAACTGCTTGCTAAGATTTGGTTAGGGTAAGGTTTAGAACAAGGGTTAGGGTCAGGTTTTAGGTTAGGGTTAATAAATAGTTTAAGTGTTACTGACATGTCTGTAGAGTATCTACAGATGAACTATTCAAATGAAGTGTTATCAATTATCCTTACTCTAATCACTTCTGTTCTACCATAGCATGTTATACCATAGCATCCCTAATATGCTGATATTCTGTGGTTGGCTCTTTATTATGCGTGACTTTTTCCTCAGAAAGCATTGGTATTATTCCTGTGCATAATTTCAGACTGCGACTAAGGACACCCTTCCAAGGTTGTCCCCAGAGCACTCAAATTGAAAATGTGTCAATACTCAAAAATGAATGCTATTGTAACTTTTTAATTAACAAAGTAACACAACATAAGAACCCGACTAAAAGCGGGTTTAAACTATGACTTGTTTTCTAAGAGATTAAGTTCATGGTCAGAATACGCTTAGAGAGAAAAGTGCATACAAAGGGAATAAAGTTCCATTTATGCACGCTTAACTCGGGACAGAATTCCCCCCTAAGAGATTAAGCACATATCATATGTATGCATGAGTTAATTATCGAATGAATCTTCGAAATTGCCACTTGGCTTATCTAACAATCCTTGCTGCCGGCTCCCTGCGAGATGAGACAAGTAGCAGTGCTGTGGACCCAAGAGTTTAGAACGGGAGTAGAATGAAAGGAGAGAGAGACGAGTTAGAGACAGACTGAGCTCATCAAAGTATCTGTTTTACATGCCAGATATATTCTCAGCAGCGTAGTGTAATGCCCTTTGTGTCTCATTAAGCACCTTTTTGGGGGCTCTTCCTTTGTGCGCCAGAGCCAATTTGAAATTCAGGGGCCTGCAGGATCGAGTGATGTCAAAAGAAAAATAGAGAATGCATGCAGGGCTTGTGCCTCTATGGAGTGAAAAGGGTCAATTGTCTCAACCATTATCGTTTCAAGGAGCAAATTATGGGAGTGCTATGATATGATGCAAGACCGAGCCAGAGATAAGAGGGAAAGAACGAGTGCCGTTGTATGCCTCCATTTTAAAAAGTTTTGGGGTTGTTGTTTTTTTACTTGTTGGGCTTTGTCAGAGCCAAAAGAAAGTATAACTCACCAAAAATGATTCATTATCTACTTGTAGAAAAGACAGGCAACAGGAAGTGGCCTAGGATGAACAGCTTGAGTTTGGAAATACACTTTTGCAGATGCATGACCAGCTGGGTACAAACTGTAGTAGGCTTGCAACAACAAATTCAGTGCCAAGGAGAGTTAGGATTGCCATGGAAATTGAGATTCATGTGATGGCGTACATCTAAAGTAATGCAATTGTGTTCAGTTGTATTGTATTCTAGCTATTACAATTATTTTGTGTTCCATCCCAAAGATTTTTCTTATTCTATCAAGGCAAAGAGACTAGGTTGCAACAATCAAATGCAGAGCATAATGTTCCTCTGAATACACCTCTGCTGACCTTTAGATTCAAGTGAGTGACATCCAGCATTCTGATAGACCTATAACATAAACTATTCACAAATCATAAAACATGAACACATATTTGAACTAATGTATGTTTTATAACCAACAAGGGTGGTACTGATATATTAATGTATGAAAATACACAATTTTATTTAAATGAAGTTACATATATATATATATATATATATATATAGGGGCGCCAGGTAGCTTAGAGGATTGGGTGCAGTAACCGAAATGTTGCTAGATTGAATCCCCGAGCTGACAAGGTAAAAATCTGTTGTTCTGCCCCTGAACAAGGCAGTTAATCCACTGTTCCTAGGCCGTCATTGTAAATAAGCATTTGTTCTTAACTGACTTGCCTTGTTAAATAAAGGTAAATATATATATATATATATAAAATATATATATTGTTAAAGGGAACACTTAAACAACACATCCTAGATCTGAATGAAATAAATAATCTTATTAAATACTTTTTTCTTTACATAGTTGAATGTGCTGACAACAAAATCACACAAAAATAATCAATGGAAATCCAATTTATCAACCCATGGAGGTCTGGATTTGGAGTCACACTCAAAATTATAAACCACACTACAGGCTGATCCAACTTTGATGTAATGTCCTTTAAACAAGTCAAAATAAGGCTCAGTAGTGTGTGTGGCCTCCACGTGCCTGTATGACCTCCCTACAACGCTTGGGCATGCTCCTGATGAGGTTGCGGATGGTCTCCTGAGGGATCTCCTCCTAGACCTGGACTAAAGCATCCGCCAACTCCTGGACAGTCTGTGGTGCAACGTGGCGTTGGTGGATGGAGCGAGACATGATGTCCCAGATGTGCTCAATTGGATTCAGGTCTGGGGAACGGGCGGGCCAGTCCATAGCATCAATGCCTTCCTCTTGCAGGAACTGCTGACACACTCCAGCCACATGAGGTCTAGCATTATCTTGCATTAGGAGGAACCCAGGGCCAACCGCACCAGCATATGGTCTCACAAGGGGTCTGAGGATCTCATCTCGGTACCTAATGGCAATCAGGCTACCTCTGGTGAGCACATGGAGGGCTGTGCGGCCTCCCAAAGAAATGCCACCCCACACCATGACTGACCCACCGCCAAACCGGTCATGCTGGAGGATGTTGCAGGCAGCAAAACGTTCTCCACGGCGTCTCCAGACTCTGTCACGTCTGTCACGTGCTCAGTGTGAACCTACTTTCATCTGTGAAGAGCACAGGGCGCCAGTGGCGAATTTGCCAATCTTGGTGTTCTCTGGCAAATGCCAAACGTCCTGCACGGTGTTGGGCTGTAAGCACAACCCCCACCTGTGGACGTCGGACCCTCGTACCACCCTCATGGAGTCTGTTTCTGACCGTTTGAGCAGACACATGCACATTTGTGGCCTGCTGGAGGTCATTTTACAGGGCTCTGGCAGTGCTTCTCCTGCTCCTCCTTGCACAAAGGCGGAGGTAGCGGTCCTGCTGCTGGGTTGTTGCCCTCCTACGGCCTCCTCCACGTCTCCTGATGTACTGGCCTGTCTCCTGGTAGCGCCTCCATGCTCTGGACACTACGCTGACAGACACAGCAAACCTTCTTGCCACAGCTCGCATTGATGTGCCATCCTGGATGAGCTGCACTACCTGAGCCACTTGTGTGGGTTGTAGACTCCGTCTCATGCTACCACTAGAGTGAAAGCACCGCCAGCATTCAAAAGTGACCAAAACATCAGCCAGGAAGCATAGGAACTGAGAAGTGGTCTGTGGTCCCCACCTGCAGAACCACTCCTTTATTGGGGGTGTCTTGCTAATTGCCTATAATTTCCACCTGTTGTCTATTCCATTTGCACAACAGCATGTGAAATGTATTGTCAATCAGTGTTGCTTCCTAAGTGGACAGTTTGATTTCACAGAAGTGTGATTGACTTGGAGTTACATTGTGTTGTTTAAGTGTTCCCTTTATTTTTTGGAGCAGTGTATATATACATGTATATCAAGGATCCTAGGGAAGGTTTGAGTTTAGAGTTTTTGTGACCCGCCTCCATCTTTGGGCATACAGTGTCCATATTAGGAAAGCTTCAGTCAAGTTAAACCTGTGGCTGGGAAACTGATGAGATGGCTAGTAACACAAACGAGAGACAGTGACATTGAGGAATCATAATATTAATACATAAAAAAGGCAAGAAATTTTCACAACCCGCTTGACTTATGTAAAATGCTTATATATTTTGCATTTGTGGATTGCGTTTATTAAACTTGCACACTGCATACACTGTGCGCTAACAGTTTCCGTTGCAGTCAGGTTCGAGATCAATGTAAATGGAGTGGGGAATAGCAACATTTAATTTCTATTGAATAGTGATGAATGATTTTGAATAAAACGAATGATTTGTGATTTTAGTAATATCCAGGAAAGAAAATAGAACTTGATTTAATACACGTCTCTTTGTAGTCAGTTGGCCTGGTCTATGTGGTCACTGACAGTGACTGGTTTTGGCCAATACGCTTCTGATCTTCAAGGGGCCTTCTCTGAAACTAGACCTCCAGTTCCAGGCTCATCCTTAGAGATGTGCATAAACATAGCTTTTTCGGGGCTTTGATTTATCTGTGATGTGCTATGTTCATTAGTGGCAATCACTGAGGCTTGTCAAAACCGCGCTAAAGTGATTTTGTTAATGACTCCGGAGATGGATCAACGTGATGTATGTAGGCGTCTTGCAGGGAATACATAATAATATGCCTGTGGTTGAGACTTGGCCTTGTGGAATGGGTACACAGAATACTCAAAAAACGGTATAATTTGGGATGACTCATCAACACACTCAAAACAATCACCAATTATTGGTTGTATCGAATGGTGTATTGAAAAATAGATGTGAAAGCTGTCAAATATATGTGTAAAAGCTGTCAAATAAATGTTGTTACGTTGTTGTTACCTGCTACGATGAGAAACACAGGGCAAGCAACAGTCCAGAATACAGCCGCATTGGGAAATCATTGAAAATATTAGTCTATCCAATGATGGTTTAGCTGGTTTAGCATGGGGTTAATACAAATGGAACCGTAATGTGAACATTTCTGTAAAGGCTTTTGAAGGGCGGGGGATCCCAATCACTAAAACAAGGGCGTACTCTAATATGTCTATACTCATCTAGCAGGACTGCGTTCTTTTTTTTACTCTGCACAATTTAATTTCCCTGCTTGGTAGTAGACCTACTTTAAAATAATATCGACTAATTTCAAAATGTAATAAACCTCCCTTTGATTGGCTTTACCTGATGAGTAGACTGCAATTACAACTTATTGAAAACATATTACTTATTTTTTTCAGGATACATTTTATTTTGCCTCAAATGTCTTTGAAGTTCTAAAAACCAATTATAAGTTTCGGCACCAGAATGTGTTTTGGGAGATTTTCAGTGGTGTAAAGTACATAAGTAAAAATACTTGAAAGTACTACTTAAGTAGTTTTTGGGGGTATCTGTACTTTACTTAACTAATAATATTTTTGACAACTTTTAATTTTACTTCACTACATACCTAAAGAAAATTATGTAATTTTTACTGTATACATTTTCCTTGACACCCAAAAGTACTCAGAACATTTTGAATGCTTAGCAGGACAGGAAAATGGTCTAACTCACATACTTATCAAGAGAACATCCCTGGTCATCTCTACTGCCTCTGATCTAGCACACTCACTAAACACATGATTTGTTTGTCAATGATGTCTGAGTGTCGGAGCGTGCCCCTTGCTATAAGTAAATAAAAAAGAAAATGGTGCCGTATGGTTTGCATGATATAAGGAATTTGAAATAATTTATACTTTTACTTTTGATACTTAAGTATATTTAAAACCAAATACTTTTAGACTTGTACTCAAGTAGGATTTTACTGGGTGACTTTTACTTTTACTTGTGGCATTTTCTATTAAGGTACCTTTACTTTTACTCAAGTATGACAATTGGATACTTTTTACACCACTGGAGATTTTGATACACCTTGTAAAATAATTGTCAAATTACAAAATGTTTGCTTATACAGAGTTATTTTGGGTCTGTTCTATCAAACAGACTACTGAAAACATTACAAATTGTGTGTCCATAAACAACTTTCAGAAACTATTAAGTGAAGCACAGCTACATAACTCATCCCTGAACTCTCCCACATGAGTAATGTTTGGATTTTCTGGGAGAACTCAACATGAGATGATAAAATATG